>NC_089499.1:37939580-38547080 GCF_036850765.1 Saccopteryx bilineata | reverse complement strand
GTAGGACCTCTACAGGCAGAGGCCCCTCCCCTAGGGAAAGGCCGAGGCTGCACCTTTCTCAATGTCCCTGTCCAAGCCCTGTTGGCAAAATAAGGCTTGTTCCTGGTGACGCTTTGGGACAGTCTGTAAAACCCCTGGGCAGACTCTTCTAGATCTGCTTTGCCCTACTGCCTTGAGGGAGACTGAAGCCCAGGAGCACCGGGCACTGTCAATACAGCTTGTCAATGGCCACAAGCAGCAGAAACAGAACTCAGACCCTCAGAGCTCCCCTGAGCCCAGAATTAAAAGACCCCACTCCAGACAGGCTCTGGTTCAATATGGCTTTGCATCTCCATGCTTGCTTCCAGCTCAGAAGCAGTGGTTCCCCCTTCAAGAGAGGAAGTCTGTGCAGATAGGTGTTTGTGCTCAAGCTCTGCAAAAGGAAACTGTCCAGCTCCAGAGAGAGAGACAGGGACAAGGAAGCAAAGAGGGCAAGTCTGACCGCAGCCCTGCCTGCGCTGGGGTCCAACCGCACGGGCCCATGCTGGTCCTCGATGCGGACTAGGAGCCTCTGCCAGGCCTCCAGCCCGCAGCCCAGCCACCTCCCCTCTGTCCTTTGCTATTAAGCACAAAGCCTTAGCCCTCATCCTTCTCAGCACTTGCACCCTCTGGGTGGCTCACAGGCAGGACCACATGTCAGAGCACCTGGAGAGGGTACTTCTCCCAGAGAGGTTCAAAGGAAGATGGTAACAGTCAACACAAGTTCTATGCTGTTACAGTGCGAAACATACAACCAGAGACCATGACTCCAGGGAGCACCCAGGACCCAAGAAAAACAAGAGACAATAACAGACACAAGAGGCAGTATTCACAAGAGAAAAGTTTGGTAGTTCCGAAAATAAATTTTGTGCCTCTAAGGACAGTTAGTTTCAACAACATCCAGACTCAGAAGCAGAGGTGGCCTCCCCAGACCTGGGTTCTAATCCCAGCTGTGAGATCTGCTGGCTGGGGACCTCTAGACTGCTGCCCAGAAGTGTTTCCTGGACAATGAAGCGGCCAGAACGCATGTTCTCTCGCACCCCACACATTCCCACTCCAGGGAGGGCAGTTTCAGGCCATAGTTCTTCATGGGCCAATGAGGATGCAGTAAGTGGCGGCACCAGGGCCTTAGCTAGATGGTTAGCCTGGTGATGTATTTACTACCCACACCACTTCAGTAATAAGCATATTGTGCCTTCGTTCTCATCTTTGATAACGCATATTTATTAAGTCATGGACTTGCACCCGGGGCAGCTCTCGTGCACAGAATATTGCCAAATTATTCTAACTCTAGCAATAACCTGGGAGACTCATGATTGCTTGACCAACATCAATGGACTGTCTACCCCTGTCTTTCAAAGGCAGAAGGGGGCAATGCCAAGCTCCCTCTTTCTTCTGACCCTTTGCCATTCTCTGCTGCCACCAGAGCCTGGGACTGAGTCTCCATGCCCAGTAGGCTGGAGTCAGTGTGGCAGAGGGGCATCCTTCTAGCTCTGTTTGCTGTTGCTCATGCCAGTGTCACAGCCCATTACATCCAGCCAATTACATCGGATTCCTCTCCGGAGAGCGCTGGGCAGGGCCACCACGGGGAGCCAAAGAGGCTCCAGAGGTTTGTAAATGAAGTAGCCTGTTGGGAAATCCTATTATGCAGCTCATCTTACAGGACTGTAGTGTCAATGACCTTGGCCTTCCTGGGCTCTGAGCAGGGCTGATCTCCCTGGGACTTGAGAGGAGACTGGGCTGTGGCCTTCCTCTCATTCACCAGTCAACTGCTGATGGGCCAGACAGAGCAGGAAGCATTCTTCAGTGCCCCTGAATGCAGCTGCCAAGTGTCCACACACACACACACACACACACACACACACACACACACTCTCTCTCTCTCTCTCTCTCTCTCTCTCTCCCCCCACTCCCTCAGGGCCTCACCTCCTTTTTTAGCATCCAAGATGAGGAAGCAGGTGAAGACCCAGAGCTGAAATGAGCGACCCTAAGGGAGATCAAAATAGGCCCCCAAATTCTTTTTCGAAGAGGAGCTAAATTAGACATGTTTTTCTCTACCTGCAAATTTTTTTGTCTCAACTCCCCCAGGCTTATAAATTGGCTCATCTCAGCTGCTCAGGTTGACAAAGACATCCAAATGGTTGAAAGGTGCAAAACATCCCTTGGGTTCCCAGGCATGAAAGAATTTACATGTAAGTGGAATATTACCAGGGGAAGAGCGTCCCCATTTGGAAAGAGGAGAGGAGTAAAGAAGGCACAGGAGAAGAGACCTCTGAGGAGAAGACAGGGGGGTGTCCAACCTCAGAGGCATCACAGAAGGGATGCACAAGGCAGTGACCCCGAGGAACCAGGCCCAACTCAGGGCTTTGACGGATACATGGTGAGCAGGAGAGACACAAAACAGGGAGACAGGGGAACCAGGAACTGCTCTGTTTCTCTGTTGCCCTGTTGTCAAGGCCCTGCCAACATCCAGAGTTGGATCGGTCTTAGCTGGTGTGAGACCCCTGGAAAATCCATGTGGATTCCCAGTGACAGAACCTGGATTCTCAGCCCCACGTGTGATTGGCAGGACCTGGGCGGGGCATGGGGAATCAATTGGTGTTCCCTTGAGCGCAGTGGTGGCCCCTTGCTGCTCTGAGGCCGGTCCTGAATGAACAGCTGGTGCTGACGAGCTGCAAGGAAGGCTGCTCTTTTCAGACAGTTCACTCTCAGCTTTCTGTCCCTGTCTGTTCAGCCCGGATCCCTTCTCAGGCTTCCTAGCAGCTGAGGTGCCCTGTCTGTAACGTCTGGCCTCATCAGGGTGCTGCTGCACGCCTTCCCAGTCCCCGGCCCCTCCTCTGGGTACAATGATGCTCTGACCATCTCCTGCCTATCCGCCTGTAGGCCTCATGCTCAGTCCACCCTCCTGCCTCTAGACTCCCCACCGTCCCACTCTCAGACTCCTTCTATGTCCCCTCAGGAGCTCAGGTCCACCCTTTCTGCAAATCCCATAAACCCAAGGATGCCTACAGTGGCCTCCCCTGAAGTCCCCTCCTACTGGACGCCAGCTCCATCGATGGTCATGGTGTGGAGCTTGCACTCCGAGTTATCAGCCTGGCCCCTACAAGACCCACCTAGTACAGTCTCAGAAGGGGGCACCTGAGATGCCCGTTTATAAAACCTTTCCCTGTGGTCTCTCATATCCATCCAGGGATCAAAAATCACTGCTTCAGAAAACCATCATTCTTAGGGAGAAGACTTAGGGAGTGTTCTTTCCCCACTCAGACCTCCAGCTCAGAAAGGCCACCTGCCTCAAAGCAGCCTCATGAGCCACACTTTTCAAATGTGTGCTAAGTGACCCACTGACCTGTTGAGAGATGGTAGATCACACCTACGTGCTGATTCCACTGGCCACTGCTTGAGCTGGACCTGGACAGGTGCAGGTAGGTACTGACTGACGTTCAGGATTCCAACTGACCTGTGTCTCTGGTTAGGATACCACATGCCAACTTCATTCCAGAACCTTCCTCCCTTAGTAACCAGAGTCAGGTGGTGCACCTTAGGGCTTAAGGGCAATGACACCTGGCCATACATGGCACTGCCTGGCTCACAGAGCATTCTCATACCCATCATCCTACTTGACCTTCCCACACCCTGAGAAGTAGGCAGAGAAGATAGGACAGTCACTAGTGAAAGACACAGCAAAGGCCTGACCAGGCAGTGGCACAGTGGATAGAGCGTCGGACTGGGATGCGGAGGACCCAGGTTCGAGACCCCGAGGTCGCCAGCTTGAACGCGGGCTCATCTGGTTTGAGCAAAGCTCACCAGCTTGGACCCAAGGTCACTGGCTCAAGCAAGGGGTTACTCAGTCTGCTGTAGCCCCACAGTCAAGGCACATGTGAGAAAGCAATCAATGAACAACTAAGGTGTCGCAACGAAAAACTGATGATTGATGCTTCTCATCTCTCTACATTCCTGTGTCTGTCCCTGTCTATCCCTCTCTCTGTCTCTCTAAAAACAACAACAAAATAATAAATAAATAAATAAATAAATAAATAAATAAATAAATAAATAGGAAAGACACAGCAAAGCCAGGACTAAAACCAGCTCCTCACTAGGTTAGGCCTCTTCCACCTGGACACACTCCCTTCCTCTTCCACCTACCTGCACCACTCTGTAAGCGACAGCACCAAGAATGAAGGCCTAGGGACCATGGGTCCGGGTGTGCCCTCTGCAGTGCTGAGCCAGGGCTGTCCTGGACACCCTCAGGGCAGGAGCAAGGGCAGATGGCAGGGAGGGTTATGTAGGGCAGTGGTCCCCAACCCTCAGGCCACGGACCGGTACCGGTCCATGGGCCATTTGGTACCAGTCACAGAGAAAGAATAAATAACTTACATTATTTATGTTTTATTTATATTTAAGTCTGAACAATGTTTTATTTTTAAAAAATGACCAGATTCCCTCTGTTACATCTGTCTAAGATTCACTCTTGACGCTTGTCTCGGTCACGTGATACATTTATCCGTCCCACCCTAAAGGCCGGTCCGTGAAAATATTTTCTGACATTAACGGTCCGTGGCCCAAAAAAGGTTGGGGACCACTGATGTAGAGCATTGCCATTTCCTGACTCCTAACAGTGGCTTGAGAGGAAGGCTAATGAGACAGCTCCTCCTGGAAGCTCCAAAGACCTTCTGTGCCTGGGAGGGAAGGCCATGCCCTCAAGGAGCGCTCAGGGGCTGAAGCAGACCCAGGCGCCAGGAGTACACTTCTTCGGCTAGGACCTGGCTTCCAGAGGCTCCCCAGCACCTGGGACCCCTCCCTGGGTACCCATACGGGATATGGTAGCCCACAGGATTCTAACAGACAGGTAAGAGGTCTTCCCATGCCAGGTTCCCCCTAGCAACTGTCAATCTCAGCCCCTGCATCCTCCTAGAGACCAACTTCAGCTTGCAGAGAGAGACACGCAGAGCTCCACATCTTGGCCTCCCAGGCCCGGAGACAACTAGGCCACAGGAACCCACACAGAGAACCGACTGGGCCACCAACCTGAGCAGGGAAGGTGTGGGGCTAGCAATTAACAGTTTTATAGAGACAAAGGCTTGATGGGGTCAGAGTCACTGGCAGGGTCGGCTGGCTGCCTGATGGGTCCAGCCTGTGAGTGCAGAAAGGATGAGTCAGGAACAGGCCTTGGGCCACGGAGCCCTCAAGAAAACCTGCGAGCTGCTGCCGCACATCCTGAGCACCGGTTCCCCACAGCGTCCTCTGCTCGCTCCCCAGTCCTCTCCCCCCACCCTCACAGCAGAAACAGCCTGAGGCCAGGACCACTCTTCCCTGGCTGGGCTGCCTAATTGGTCTCCAGGTGCTTCTGCACAAACAAGCAACTGGTCACCATGACTTTGACAGGAGAGAATCTAGCAGGTGCAAAGTGAAAGTCAGGAGAAAAAGGTTCCTGCCCGTCGTGAATGTCTGTTACGCCAAAAAAGAAAATATATATATATATAAAGGACATTCTTTCTATCACCGTGTAGATTCAATCCAATATCCAAGAAAGAAAATTGATCAGATCCACACAGCTATGTGAATCACAGAATCACCCACGCTTTGCCAGTCTGGCTCCAGGGCATGGAGTTTCAGGGCTGTGTTGGGAGAGAGTGAGTGCCTTCCTTCTCCTCCTTCTCCAGACAGCTGCTGGAGGCTCGCTGTCTCTCACTCACACCTCCCTGGCACCCACTGTGCTCCACGCTCCTGGTCTTATGAGGATTCACTGTAGCACCCCCAAACTACTATGAATGGCCACGGTGCCCACCTGACAGCTTGAGCACCCCAAATGGGTGGATATCTTCCCTTGAAGACACTCCATGGCCCCTGTCACAAATCCATCCCTACGCACTGCCCACCCCAAACAAAAGGGTGCAGTACTCTCTCAAGATAACCATCTAGGCCCACTGCCCCCTCGCCTCCCAGGGGGAAACCTGCTCTGAGCCCTGGGAGGGCTCAGCCACCGAGGCTGGGTTACCAGTGAAGCCGAGGGCAAAGGATTTGGAAGATGCAACTTAAAGTTCTTAAGACAAGAAAAAATGGGGGTTTCTCTGCTCATCAGGCCACTGAGCTCAGCCAGGCTGCTGGGCAGCAGGACCCACGATGCCATCTGATTGCCACTCTCAGAAATGCCACCCAAATGTGGCTGCCCACGCCTCTGAAATGGCAAAGGGAAGGTGCCCTGGGCTCCCCACTTCCTCCACATTCCAATGAGTTTGCTTTGAAAAGTAGCTTGTAGAGTCAAGCCAGGTTCACGGCAGCGGCAGCGTTAGATAAGGAATGTCTCCCAGAGGTCCAGAGGGGGTTGGGGCTGGGGAAGGAGAATGGAAAGAAACCGCTTGGATTTAAATATTTGTCTCCACGGGCCCTCCCAGGACAACCACAGGAGGCATCAGACAAGCAGCATGGACAGCAGAACCCCCCAAAAGAGACAAGTTCCAATTAGCTCAAAGAAATGGGCTTGTTCCCGGAGTCCCAATTAAATCAAAACCAATCAATGCTTGCTCAGGTTCCTGCCATTCTGCTCAGGAAATAATGAGGAAAATCGAGAGGGCCCAGCCAGCAAGTGTGGCATGGTAGCCCTTTTAAGCCTGGAGAAATCACCCGCGTGGTTGCAAGAGTGCCTGGCAGCTGCTGCACCTGCCCCTTTAAGAACTCAGCCTCTTGCCTGGGTCCCCACTCAGACCCTGACAAATGCAAAGAGGGTGCCTCCGCCCCGCCTTCAACCAATGGGACAAAGAGAAGCCTGTGGGACCAGGCAGGGCTGGTTTTAAAACTGTCTGCATTGATTCATGGCTTGAACTGGCACTCTCCCTTGTTTCCACACCATCCATCATGGGTACCATAACCAAGAAATCCAATAAAGACACAAAGGTGCAGCTCCCCTCTCCCAGCAGGCCTCAGAAAGGCTGTGCGAGGGCCCCAACCCAGCCAGTTAGCTGAGTCCAGAGGATCGCAGAGCTGATGGGCATTAGCAATCCGGCCTGTGCCTGGCACTTCGCCTGCAGTTGTTTGGGGAGCAAGGTAAACGGGGAAGGAGACAGGCAGGCAGTGGTCTGGTGCTCAGGAGAGGGGAGGATGATGGCAGGGAGGACAGCATGAGGCTCATGTTAAAGGAGCTAATACAGACTCCCCCCTCCAAGTTGTCTCCAATGGCTGAGGCCACCTGAAGGGTGGGTTAAGGTCAAGGTGGGCCTTTCTGAGGTCCATGTAAGAAGCCTTGCTCTTGAAAGACTGAAACTTTGAAGGCCACAAACAACATGTAATGAAGTAAAGCACTTTTCTCTTCCCCAACACTGTCTCCTGCATTCAGCTTCCATTCACTTAGGCAACAGATGAGCTGTGTACCTTCTAGTTCTAGACTCTTCTATTCACTCCCAGAGGAGACTGAGTCTAAAGCCAGCTCAGCACACTGATTGCCATGTATTGGACATGAACACCTTTAGACTGAGCAGAGCCTATGTGAGCACACAGTACCCTGACCCCTACAGACTGCATCATTCTGTATCATTCAGAAGCAATTATAATACAATTCATGATAGCATCTCCCTCCCCTCCCATTCCAATAGCTTCATCTCCCAGGACAAACCAAAGCTAGGCCCCGTCCCTGCCCCTGGGCCTGGCATTGAGCCCCTGGAGGAAGACAGCCAAGCCAGAGGGCTTTGTGTTAATGAGCTACACAGGTTCAGTACCAAGTTGAGCGCCGTGGGAGCTGGATTGAAATGAACTAAAATATTTTCCAAATTCAGTCACTTCTCAATTACCCTTGAGTGAACTGTCCATGACAACCCAAACCCCAAATTCTCTATGCCTCAGAGCGCAGAGCTGGACAGGATGCAGAGGGTATATGTGTGAGAAAGACAGAGAAAGAGTGGGGGCAGGGGACATGGCAATGCTCCCAAACTAGATATGAGTAGTTATTATCAATCACTTAGAATTCTTCCCACCTCTTCCCACACCATGAATATAGACATTCTGGTTGGACGCCCAGCATGGGAGATGAAAGTGCCCCAGAGCTTTATAAGAGCCACTGGGCTCTTCTGTTCCTACATGATCCAGAGCTGATGGTGGGAAACGCTGGCCCTACCCCAGATGGGCAGGAAGCGGAGGTCTCAGGGGGCCCCAGAGCTTACCCTTGCAGGCCACACTGTTCTCAGCCTCATAGCCGGGCTTGCAGGTGCAGCGTCCGATGGGCACCATCCACTCCCCGTCCCCATTGCAGTACAGTTTGATGGGTACATCCACCTCCTCTGCATTGGGGATGCATGTGCCCCGAGCAATCACCAGAGACGTGCTCTCTGCCCCCGTCATGGTCTCTGGGAACACTGCGAAATTCTGCACAATGCTGGGACACTTTTTGAAGAAGACACGAACAGAAAGGAGAGACATACAGGCTCCGTAATCCTGAAAAGCGAGGTAAAAACCATTCCGAGTAAGGGGCCCAAAGCTTCTGACTTCTGTGTTGACCTTCATCAACCTTCCCCCAAAGTCCACCTGGGAGAAGCTCTCATCTGCAGCAATGGTGTCTACTTTGAGGTAGGGGGCCTCAGACCAGAAGGCTGACTTCTTGGTAGCAATGACGGAGTCAGTCTCATAGTAATACAAGTTGAAGGTCTCTTTGCAGGAGCCTGGGACGTTGGGGAGGCTGCTGCAGTCTCTCACAGTGAAACGCATTTCCGTGTAGATGCGATGGGCCCCCCGCCGGTTGATGAAGGTGGTGAGCAGCCAGTTGTTCTGGTTGGGCTCAAAGACGTTGCACACCTGGTAGGTACGAATGGTGTTCAGGTTTTCATCATAGCCACTGACTTCTTCCCACTGTACCAAGCAGTCCACAGGCACATACATGTAAAAACAGAAAATACAGAGTAAAATGACAAGGAAAGGCGAAGTAGAGGCAAAGCCTGGCACTGGACTAGGGCTTTAAGAACTCCCCAAGCCACAGGCTTGACTTGAGAAATGAACACATCTAACCATAACCCACTTTTATTTTTATTTTTTATTAATTGATTGATTTTTTTAGAGGGAGAAAGAGAGAGAGAGAAACATTGATTTGTTGTTCCACTTATTTATGTATTCATTAATTGATTCTTGTATGTGCCCTCACCAGGGATCAAACCCACAACCTTCGTGTAGTAGTACAATGTTCTAATCAACTGAGCCACCCATCCAGGACCGCTAACCCACCTTTAAAGATCTCCTATACCAGGACTTCAGAATGCTTCTCTGCAGCCCATCCCCAGATATAACAGACTGTACTCTAGAAAAGCCCTCCTTTCATCTCTCATGCTGTGACTGTGGCTTATCACATCCACGGGGACAACCTGCACCTTTAGCCTCACAGTATGACACCCCCTGCCTTGGAAATCCTAATTTCTGAACCTAATTAATTTATTGTGGTGAAGCTCCTTTATATCTCTGAAAAGCCCATGAATATAAAGCTTTTCAGAATTTCTCAACAAATTCAGACTCTTATCAACTTTGGTTTTATAACATCAACTCCTTGAAAGAACTAGAGAGATTATAAAATTGGTAAAAAAAAAAAAAAAAAGGGGGGGGGGCTGCTAAGAGAGATCCTTAATGGAGGAAATTCAGCTTCATTTTGTGCAAATTTCAAGCAATGATGTGATGGAAGAGAACATGTTAGGGAGTAAGGAAAGCTTCTTTATAAGGGAGAGACAATCAGGCTTTGTGTTGGAAAAGAGCTCTCATTTTTAGCAGCCCTGTAAATTGGAAGAAAGGGAGAAACAATGCATTTATTAAGTCATATCTCTCAATCTTCCCAGTTCCCAACAGAACTAAACACTATTCCTCTCAGTTTACAGATGAAAAGACATCATGCAATTATTCCATGGTCTCATGGCCTTAAGAGGAGGTAGAGAGGAGAAGAGATAGAAAGAAATGCTATGAATGGTCAAAGAAATTCTCCGAATAAGTTATTTCAGTACCGGGCAATATGAAGGGGGCGGGTCTCTGAGGGCCTATCTTCATTAACTGAGCCAAGGACCAAGGAAGAGTTGCTGGGTCAGTCTTTCTGGCTGTGCAGGGAAGGGGAGCAGCTGGGGGCTCTCAGAGACCTAATCTCCAGAACTGAGGGTATTCCCAGGAAGTTTCGGTGTGTGAATAAGGAAATAAGAAACAGAAGAAATTCAACTTCCTAAAGTGAAAGGAAGAGTAAACCAAGACCCTTGACTATTTAATAGTGGTGATAAAAGAAACCAAATAGTACCTATTTTTTAAAATACTATGCTAATTGCTTATTATTTACAGTGTAGAGTTGAAATATATAAACTAGGATTCTACATTAAAAGAGCTAAAAGCCTAACGGTGGTGGCAGAGTAGATAGAGTGTCAACCTGAGTTTGAAACTCCAACCCTGAAGTCACTGACTAGAGCACAGAGTCGTAAGGCTTGAGTGCAGGATCATTGACATGATCCCAAGGTCGTTGGCTTGAGCCCAAAGATCGCTGGCTTGAAGCCCAAGGTCATTAGCTTGAGCCCACAGGTCATTAGCTTGAAGCCCAAGGTTGCTGGCTAGAGCCCCAGGTCACTAACTTGAAGCCCACGTTCTCTGGCTTGAGCAAGGGATCACTGGCTCGTCTTGAGCTCCCCTCTCCCTGTCAAGGCACACATGAAAAGGAATCAATGAACAACTAAAGTGAAACAACTAGGATTTGATGCTTCTCATCTCTCTCCCCACACACACTTCTTGTCTCTCTCTAAAAAAAAAAGAGAGAGAGAGAGAGAGAGAGAGCTAAAAGCCAATTATGTGTGCATGGGAAATATAGTACAGTAGCTTCTTGCACAGAATGAAGCCCTTGTAGCAGCAGGAGGGCAGAGGCCAGCTTGTCTTTCAAATGGGCACCAGATATCCCCAGACCAGGCACGGTGCAGAGGCACACAGGGAGCTGGTCCGGAACACCCTAGCCCACAAGTGACCTTACAGCCACTCCTGCTGCCTGGCCCGCACCACTGAGGCACCTGAACTGCAGTCTGTCGGGGTCCCTCTTCCCCAGCCCCTCCCAGCACCTTCAGGGGCCAGTTCCCTCCCTGGCCTGGAGTCCCTGCTGAGCTCCAGCTGGGATGCTGGCACACTGCCAAACCTCACCTGGATTTGGCCCAATTTCTTACTGACTCTCTAGATATCGAGGATGCACTTTTTATTCTTTTTTTTAAAGACTGTGTGTTATGTTCTATTTAAATGTGTTTGTTAAACTTATGTTCTGCTTGCCTGGTTTTTTGCAACCAGAAAGCAAACACATTAGGGAGAAGAAAGAGCTGGCAGTTGTTTTCGTTCAAATTTTCAGACCTCCCTTCCTTTCCACAGTGATTTTGAAATCATTTTCTCCCAGTTTTGACCCTGCATGACTTTTGAGAGGACAGGTTTATTTCGCTGCTCTGTAATTGTTTTTAACATAGTGGGTCTTCTGATTCATATTTCAGTTGTGCTGTGTAAGGTCTCAGCAGAAATGTGGGGCTACTTTGTCAATGAGCAGGTGAAGCCTGTGGTGCCCATTCAGGCTGGAAGCCTGATCCCAGCCTGAGTCCTTGACCTACCCAAGACGAATGCGGTTCTGCTATGTGGGAGCAGGACAGGAAGCCCACCTTTTGGGGCTCGCCTCAGCACTGAGACTGTCACCACCAGTCAGTCTTGAAATAGACGGAATGAGGATTTATACTCTTGTGGAGCTGGGATATTGAGAGCGTTTATCTTAAAGAATGACACTGATTGCTATTATAAGGCCCAACAGAGGTAATTGTTGCAAACATTAACCTCTCTAGGCCTCAGTTTTCTCATCTGTAAAATGAGGAATCATACTGGGTGACCTCAAGTCATCAAATTCTACCAACCTAATTGATTCCACAACAGCTCCTAAGGGAGCAATCAAGCAAATTCAGCTGTATATTCACAGGGAAAGAGTGGAGAGAAATCAAGAGGGAGGAGGTAACTCCCCGTGTTGTTTGGAAAAAGGCCATCACAGAGTCTCACATTCATGCCTGCCCCTATTTCCTTCTCCTCCTGCCAGCGGGCACTACAAGGGGTTGCAAAGATAAGCGATCACAGTGGGCTGGAGGAGGCACTAATGCTTTCCAAGCAAGTGGCAATTAGCATCGGGCACAGTGAAGAAAGAGAAGATTTGGTAAATGAAGATGAAGGTGGAAGGGCACTCCCAGGAGGGAGGGACAAACACTGTTATTTGTCTATGACACTTGGCATCCCCCTCATTGCTTTATCATCATACCTTATTCATTCATCAAAGAAAAAAAAATATTTACTGAATGCCAACTTTATGCCAGGCATTCCATTAGCCACTGGGGATATGGCAACATGAAGCTTATAATCTAGTTAGGGAAACAGAAATTAGACAAATGGTTATTAAAATAACTAAATAATTACAATTGTGCTAATTGCTGTGAGCGAAAATTACAGGGTGCCGAGAGAGGAAGTGTACCTGAGATCCAGAGGAATGCCAGGGAAGACCCTCCGAGCTGGGAGGGAAGGGACGGAGAGAACTTAGGCGGGAGAAACGTGTGCCCGCTGGGGGCAGAGAGGAGCAGAGCAGCGAGGCCTGGGAACAGGAAGTGCAGAGGCTCTGTGAGGGGGTGGGGGGAGAGGGCTGGCGTCCATGAAGATGGAAGCCTGTGTGACAGAGAGTCATAAAAATCTGCCGGTGGCAGGAATAAGACTAAGGGGAAGGAAGGTAGGTCAGGTGTAGAACTTCTCATTTGATCTTGAGGGTAACCAGAAGTCATTGATGAGTTTTAGGGGAAAAAAAAATACAGGTGATTAGTGCTGAGTTTCTAAAAGATTTCTCCGATGCAAAGTCGAGTCTGTGCTGGAAGGCAGCTTGAATGTATGGGCGGGACAGCTAGATGGCACTGTCGTGGTCCAGGCAAGAAATGACGAAGGGTCGGACTGGTGGAGGCTGGAAAGATACTGGATGCAGAATCTCTAGTTCTCACCTAGCTGAGTGTGTGTGTGGGGGGGGGATACGACAGGGGGTTGGTTTAAGGTGGAGGGTGAGGAACAGAGGAGACCAGGTTGACCATGTGTCCCCTTAACATTCTTGCACCCCCAGGCACCCCACTTCCCAGATCCTTGTAAAGGGTAGTTTTGCTCCTCTTGGTCCACGATCCCACAGATGCCCAATTTCCTATTCCAAACCCAGTCTGTGCTCGCTCCAGTCTCCTGACGTACTCGCTGCCCATCTCAAAGCCCATCTCCCAAAGGCCTCCATTCGTGAGCAGTTCCTCAGCCGCCATTTATAGGCACTTGACATATTGCCTCCTATGTTCTTTTCTGTAATTATCTCCTCCCATGAAAGCAACAACAGAACATAATGGTTTGTTTATCAGATTGGCAAAAGCTTAAAAAGATCAAATATCAAGTCTTCATAAGAGTGTGGAGTACAAACTTACTAGTCAAAGCCACCACCAGCTCTAAAGCATTATGCATGTCCAGGGCACCTGGAGGTGGCCAGCCTCAGAGGGTCAGGGGCTATGGACAGTACAGTAGCTTTGCTCTGAGTGGGGCTTCTGGGAGTTTCTACAGTCATGGTGGAAAGAAGCACCATTAATTGAGACCGAAATTCTCACTAACCCCTGGGATAGGAAGCTCAGAGTAAAATAATTTGACTAAAAGAAAATAAGGTTCAGGATGTTTCTTAAGCATCTTTATCTGTGGAGTAAGATTGACAGTGCTGCTAATCTAACTGCAGCTCTCCCTTCTTGGAGCTCTCATCTGGACTCTAATATGGCACCTATGACCCTTTGTTAATGCCCATCAACTAGTGAATGCATAAGCAAAACATAAGGTGGCCACACAATGGAATACTATTCAGAAATTGAAAAAAAAAAAAGACTAAACTATTGGCACATGCAACAACACGGATAAACCTCTAAAACAGTATGCTAAATGAAAGAGGCTAGACTCAGGAGATCACGTATTTTATGAGTCCATACACATGAAATAAACAGAAAATGCAAATGCACTGATGGGAAAGTATTAGTGTTTCCCTAGCACTGAAGGTGGGGATGGGGAGTGACTACAAATGGGCATGAAGAATTTGGGGGGGGGATGTAAATGTTCTAAAATGGGATATGGTGATAATTACATAAGTCTGAATTTACTGAAAATCATCGAATTGTAGACTTAAAATGAATAAATATTATGACATGTAAATAATATCTCAATATATCTGTTGTCCAGCTTATACCCTGACACCCTAAAATGCTGGCGAGGGCTCCATCCTCCACAGAAAGCTTGCCTGCAGCAACCTCATGGCCCTGTCCGTCCTAGCCGCTGAGCCTGGGATGCTCTCCTCACCTCTCTATCCCTCAATCCCAAGTGACAAATACTGGCTCAGTCAAGCAGATGAACAACTGATACTTAAGATGGGGCAGAGGTGGCACCTGGAGCAGGCACTGGTAGTCAAGGAAGCATCCCGGTCACTGATGCTGAGGGTCTTAACAGAATCAGGAGGGCGGTACAAACACAGGATCAGAATCCTGGGCCCAGGATCCCACTCAAAAACCATTTGATTTTCCAACCTGGAGTCAGGTGGATATCAGGCCAGAAACGCCTTCCATGTTCAACACACCTGATTTATCACCACAATTTGCCATTTCTTCCAGAATAATATTCCTCCTATTCTGGCCTCTCTCTTGCATCCCCATGGCCATGTGCTAGGACTGGCGTTACTTCCTGCTTGGACTTATGCCTTGGCCAGCTGCTCAATGACAACAGACAAGGCAGGAGATGGCGGGGTATCAAGCGGGGGCCATGATATCTTCTCACATCTAGACACTGAAACCATGTCCATTTCTGTCCCTTGATGCTGTCACTGATGCTCTGACTGGTTCTAGCACGTTTCTTCTACCCCACCTTCATTCCATATCAACTCTTCCAAGATATGAAATCAGAGAATAACAGGTCTGGCTAGAAGCCACCAGAGATCCCATTGACCAGGACCTTTTGTTGACAGATGGGCAGACTGAGGCCCAGAGACATTCAACAACTGGCCCAGAGTCAGGCAGCTGGTGGGCGGCAGAGCCAAGCTCTGTTCGCAGTGCCCTCATTTGAGGGGCTCCAGTCCCATTTCTCCCAGATGCCTTCCCAGTTTATACTCAGTAACCATTTTCCAAATGCTTAAAGCATGGTTAAACTTATTCCACACAATTTAGTACTTGATAATAACACTGTTCTGAACTATTCGTTAATTGCTTCGCGTGTGTGACTTCGGATTGTGATACCAGGCTGTGAGCTCCTTAAGGACAGGGAATACATGTTTTGACTAATTGATTCATTTCAGCAAGCGAAATAATTCCATGCATTTAGCTTTGCAACACTGGTATTACGTGATGGCGTTTTTATTCAGGGATGCCTGGGACCAGTGAAATCCACAGGTTTCCACCACCCTCACTCTCTTCTTCTCTCACTTTTTATTCTGCATGACTTCATTCACACACAGAGCTGCAGCCACCACTGGGTACATTGCTGACCTCTCTCCAAAGCTCCAGAGTTGTTTATCCAGCTGCCCACTCAGCATGTCCTGATAAACAACTGGCACACCCTACCTTGCTCTCTGCTATACAGCTGCAGTCTCACAAATCCACTCCCCAAGCGGTCTGGCCCCGAGAGTGCAAGACTGTGTTGGGGACTGTTGGGAAAACAAGTGTGTTAGGCTTGCTCGCTTGTACTTTGCCTGATTGGTGCATGAGCACAGGGCAGCACCTCATGTGTATAGTTTATGTAAGGCTGCAGGTGCTTGCCCTCAGGGTGGCAGACTGTAGATTGCAGATTGTCTGCTGCTATTGGGAGGGGTCATTTCTTGTTACTGTTTGCTGGAGAAGGGGTTCCGCCCCCACACACACACACCTATTTGCTTGGGGGGGGGGGAGAGAGAGAGAAGCAGTTTTCCCTGCCTGCTTCCTCATCTGCTGTTGCGAGACTCCAATAAACAGAATGGCCCACCATCCTGCAGCTCCACAGCTCCTTTACCATCTGCCCGAATCCAGTGTGAACCTGCACGGCCGTGGCCACTGGCCTTACAGGGACCTTTCCATATTTCCATGCCCAGCCCTCCATAAATCCTGGCAGACTGAGAGGATGAGCGAGGCCCTGGTCTGTTCCTCAACTTCTCTGCTTCCTCAGCCCTTGGTCCTTCACTGGGGACTTCCTGCAGGTGCCACCAAGTTCACTTGTCCCTGGAAGAAGGAACCAAGCAGCCTTGCACAACTAGCAGACTATTAAGAGCCTTTGAAAGGGTACTAATACTGATGCAAATAGCCATGTGTCCTTGAGACAAGCATAATAAAGAGAGCAATGACACCCACTAGAAAGTACATATGCAGGCTTTCAGAACAGGACCTTGATGTAGGCAGAAGACGCCTCCAGGCTCCTCTAGATCTAGGTTTGTCTGCCTTCTTGTCTGAAGTCAGAGCTGGCAGGGCTGTTGCTCAAGGATGGTCTAGATTGCCTTTGACATCTGGACAGTGCTACTATTAGCAGTCTGGCTGATTGTATGTGCCTCTGTGTGTGTGTATGTGCGTACATACACGTGCATGCATGTTTGTGTGGGGGTGTGTATAAAACATGCTGTTCCCCTTCAAAATCACTGCCATAAACTCTATCTTCACTGCCTCCTAGAATAACCTTCAGAGACTCTTACACATTCTGTCTCTTCCCAGGGTGCGTCTGGATTCCAGAAACAGACAAAGGTCATCTGGAGCCAAATCCAATGAGTTGGGTAAATAAGCAAGCTAATAGATTTCTTGGTTGGCTCAGTGGTAGAGCATCAGCCCAGTGTGTGGAAGTCCCGGGTTCGATTCCTGGTCAGGGCAACAGGAGAAGTGACCATTTGCTTCTCCATCCCTCCCCCCTTCTCTCCCTCCTCCTCCTCTCCCACAGCCATGGCTTAAATGGTTTGAGCAAAGTTGGCCCCAGGTGCTGATGATGGCTCCATGGCCTCACCTTAGGCACTAAGATAGATTGGTTGCCAAGCAACGAAGCAGTGGCCCTGATGGACAGAGCATCACCTGGTAGGGGCTTGCTAGGTGGACCCTGGTCGGGGTGCATGCTGGCATCCGTCTCTGCCTTCCGCCTATTACTTAATATATATATATATATATATATATATATATATATATATATATATATACACACACACACACACACACACACACACACACACACACATTCCTTAGTCAAAAATGAAGAGCCACAATAAAATGAGGTTAAGAGAAGTGGGCTGATTTCACTCTATGCCTTTGAAGATAGTTCCAAGCAGGGGTTCTGGAAAGACTTGTGATAGTAGGTCCCTCCCTGGACGGCTACAACCTCCCCTGCTGACCCTGTTCCTCCCAGAATGCCCAACAGCTACCACAATATTGCATCATAATAACACCCGGAATAGCAATTTCCACAAGCCCTCGTCAAGTAGGGGCATTTTCTCTGAACAGTGCTATTTAGGACAGTAATAGAAATAATTGAAATTGGCTCTCTGGCCTCTATTAGCCTAACAAGATCCCACTGTTCTGTTTCAAACTAAGCTCATTTAATTTATTTTTAAATCAAGAATTAAGCATCTATTTACATCCCCAAAACAGTGTTCTAGGAATTGGTTACACAGCAGTAACTAAGAGATAATGTCCCTGTCCCCATGGGCCTTCTATTCTAATAGAATGAACCTGAGGATGAACAAGCAAACAAATGAATAACATAAAGTCAGTTAGTGTTAAATACTACAAGGAACAGGTAAGGAGACAGAGTGACAGCCAGTCATGGGGTCATCAGGGAAGGTCTCCTTTTATGCAGAGATCTGAATGCCATGCAGGAGCCACCGGCCTGGAGGGTGCAAGGGGGAGGAGCATTTCAGGCCCGGAGACCAACAAGAACAAACCCTCCTGAGCAACAGTGTGCCTGACACCTTACCAAGAAAGCCAGGAGGACAGGATGGCTGCCACACTGCACAGAGCAAGGGGGCCACGGGAGGAGGTGAGGCAGGAGAGTTGCCAGGGCAGGCGGACTCCCACTCTGCTACTTGTAGCTCTGTGACCACAAAAACTTCCTGAGCTTTAGTTTCTTCATCTGCAAACTACTGTTTACTTTGCAGGGTGTCCTGAGGACTGAAGGGGCAGAACTAATATGCCTGCAGGTAATTACCATTCACTAAGTGCCAGTTAGTACTACCAGCCATCGTCATTGTTATGCTAACCTCAGGACCCACCTCTGGCTGACTAACCAGGGGTGGAAATCATCTCCTTTATTTTAGATAAAGAATTCCAAGCTTTGGTCAGCAGAACACCCTGAAGAAAGGACCAGACTCTCCCTTATAGAACCAGAGGGAGAGCCAGCAGCTCCCTTTCAGCCCCTCTTGGGACTCGAGAGCTTCCTCTAGGTGGGCTTCAGCATGAGTTCTCTTCTCTCAACCAGGCAACCCCTGGCCCCTGTCAGCCACCAGCTCAGACCGCAAGGAGACACAACTGGACACAGCTCACAGCTCTGGGTCCCCTTCGGCAGTCTGTATTCACACAGAAACGGCTGTGTGAGGGAACTTGCTCTTTTGTGACAGTCCTTGCCCTGGGGGACCTCGATAGAACTTCCCTGTCATTGCCCAATCAGGGGAAACCCAAAGACCCAGGTCCAGGCCCCCTGTTAGAGCTGGTTGCCTCTCTGAACAGGAAGCCCACTGAGGCCCAAGCAGCACAAGACTTCACAGAGCCCGCAGAAGGCCCAGGCCAGAATCTCCAGGTCAGCAGATCGCTGGGGCTGGGCGAATCAGCCTAGACCAGGGGTCCCCAAACTTTTTACATAGGGGGCCAGTTCTCTGTCCTTCAGACTGTTGGAAGGCTGGAGTATAAAAAAACTATGAACAAATCCCTATGCACACCGCACATATCTTATTTTTAAGTAAAAAAACAAAACGGGAACAAATACAATATTTAAAATAAAGAACAAGTAAATTTAAATCAACAAACTGACCAGTATTTCAATGGGAACTATGCTCCTCTCACTGACCACCAATGAAACAGGTGCCCCTTCCAGAAGTGCAGTAGGGGCCGGATAAATGGCCTCAGGGGGCCGCATGTGGCCCGCGGGCCGTAGTTTGGGGACCCCTGGCCTAGACCCTGAGGACGCGGCTCCTGTGCAGATATGTGACTAAGCCTGAAATAAGTCCGGGTATTAGACAAGCTGGACGGCTAATTAAAATGTGAAATGTGGTCCGTGGGGCATAAATTCCTACAAGCCCGGAGGGATCTACCATTTAGTATACCAACCAACCAAGGAAGCATTTATTCAATGCTTCCCCTGAGGGCTGTGAGCACCCGCTCACCTCCTCATATGCTTAATTTACCTCCCAGATGTGCTGGGGTAGGAGGCCATGAATGGCCCTCCATTCGTTACATGGTCTTAGGTAGTGTGCCAAAGAGCTGGGCAGCTGACCTGGGCCATGACACTGTTTCTGCAAGCCCAGAGCCTTGAATGGGCACCCGTACTACATAGGCAGAAGGCAACAATCTCTCGTCTCCTCACCCACTCCCTGGGATGGGGGTGACGGATGTACTTAGAACGTAGAAAACCTATATATAGTGACTGTTTCCCAGTGCAGTCTCCACAAGATCCTTTTGGAAACTTAGATGGTGGGAAAACGCAAGAAATACCGTATTACGGCAGGAGTGGGAGAAATGGCCCCAAGCAGAATATCTCTGGATTGCTGGGAAGGAGGTTATAAAGGGTTGGGATTAAAAAGCATTGCTGCCTAACCCAGGACACTAGAGGTCATGGTGACCCCTGGCTTAGCACAGGAGTCCCGTTCACAGACTCTGGAGTCAGCCAGGCCCAGCTATGTGACCCTGGGCAAGTCTTTAATCCTCTCTGAGCCTCAGTCTCCTCCTTAACACAGGGACACTATTACCTACCTACCTTACCAAGTGGTTGTGAGGACTATATGGGGTAACATATGTAAGTACTTACAACTGAGTAAGGACCCCTACGTGTCAGTCATTATGGATGTCGGCCCACCAGAAGCACATGCTTAGCCCCTCTCTGGGCGTGGCTCATTCTCTCTTGGCTCATCTCCCGTGATGTGTACGACCTATGGCTCTCTCCTGCCTGTCTCACTGTCCGTACGTGTGCATCATTTTTGATGTATACAGAGATGCATATGTGGGTACATGCATGTGTGTGTGCATGTGTGTTTTGTGCATGCATGTGTGTGTACCAGTGTGTGTGTCTGGTTGGGAGTGCTGGCTGTGGCCCAGGTGGGGTGTGTGTACCCACCCATCATATGCTGTATGAACACTGGTCAGCTCTGCCCACCCCTGGCCAAGATGAGCAGCCCTCACTGCTCAGAGACCCCAGCACTCCGGGCTGTGGGAGCCGCAGTAATAGAGGGCGAGGCCAGTCAGGCCCAGAGTCCAGGTGGTATACATCTCTTTGCATCCTGGTATATTTCGCACAAGGTCTCTGCCAGCACACCAGCAAAAACACTGCAGGCCTGTGCCTCGGGAGGAGGCTCCTTGTCCCCAGCCCCCAGGCCGCTGTAACTTCCACCAGGCAGCAGCATCTGGCACCAGGCCCTGCCTGGAGTGGGGTCTTCAGCCTTTATGACAGCTGCTGCTGCTGTTGACACTGCAACAGTGACAAATTCATCCTTCTGACAAGATCCTTTAAATAATTCACTGGGAGCTGGGGATTAAGACACTGTTTCTCTCAGTCTCTGTTGAGATTTAAAACACCCCCAGCTGGGTATTTGAAGAGAGTATAATAGGCTGCTCTCTTGGGTCACCCTTACCCCTTTCCACCTCTTTCCCATTTCCCAAATTCACCCCCCACCCCACCAGCCAGCCCTATAACAAGGAGGTCCAGAAAACAAGAAAGAAAGAAAAAAGGGGGGGAGGGGGAATCGGTGCTTGGCTGGTCACTATGGCAACAGTGGCAGGGCATTCAGCTGTCATTATCCTGGTAACTCACACATGTGATTATCTTAAGCTGTCCATTGAATGTAGTCCTCACTGCTGCCCAACACGGCCTTGTCGTACAAGGCAGGGACGGGAGCTGCGGGCCACAGGCCCCAGCTACCTGACACTGTGCTGCCCGGGCCTGGGCTCTAGTGACTCCGGTGACAAGGAGCAGAGTGACTCCTGGGAGCTTGAAGTTGTCTCTGCTCAGGAAGCAGAGCAGGAGATGGCTGAAGCTGAATCACCCCAGATTAGAGGCTGGGGAAATGGGCTCCCCGTTCTACAAGCCCAGAGAGTTTTGACTGCGCGTGGGCCAGGCTGGCTGTGGTTAGCTGCAGAGGTCCTGGGGTCAAGAAAGCAGACCAACGAGTGGGGGGGGGGGGGGCTGGACTTCCTAGAGGAGCTGCTGGCTTCATCCATTCTCAGGGTTGGGGGAAATCCGGTTATCCAGGTACCAAACAGCCAAATCTGGCCTGAGAAGAAGACACGCTCCCCTCTATCCTGTCCACCCTGCCCCCCAGCTGTGACAGTGCGGCCACTGTGTGTGATCCAGTCAGGGACATTTCCTGGCACTGCGGCTACTGGTCCTGGGAAACCTGAGGACCTTGCTTGATCTTACCACTTCCCCTCCTGGACTCTGCTTCAGATTGTCTCTGGGCTGCAGTTCCCAGGTCCACATCCTTTGAATGACAGGATCACTGGCACACTTTATATTTCCCAATGTCCCTTTTAAAATTCAGCTTCCAGAATAAGCCCATCATGACAGATATGCTCAAGCCACGAGAGCACACAGTAGGACCACCATCATCTGCAACTTGTACCTGGATTGCTCCAAATACCACCAGCGCAGTCGGG
Source organism: Saccopteryx bilineata (assembly GCF_036850765.1). Lineage (NCBI taxonomy): Eukaryota > Metazoa > Chordata > Mammalia > Chiroptera > Emballonuridae > Saccopteryx > Saccopteryx bilineata. Next base: position 38,525,232 of record NC_089499.1, on the reverse strand, counting down.
CCTTTCCTGCACCTGCATCCTCTGCTCATTCCCCATGAGTATGTGGCCAGCCACACAAAAATCCCTGCGACCCGAGGCACTGCTCACCTGGGTCAACTCTGGCTCGTTGCCGCACAATCGACTGTTTGCACCTCAATGCCAATGCAGACCCTTCCCCTGATGTGTTAGCCGGAAGGCAGAGCTCTCCATCAGTAAGATAAGTTTGAATCTTGACTCCAACATCTTTCATGTTCTCTGTGAGGTGGGGAATACGTTGGATGTGACTGTCTCCACCAGAGAGACTGGTGAATGGGACAGTGCACATGGAGATGAGGATCGGCCATGATTAACCCCTCCCCCCCTTCTATCAACAGAGGAGCACCTCCAATGGAAGACAGGCTGTCCAGCAGAATGGACACTGAGGCCATGGATGGGACAGAGCAGCTTGCTGAGGCCACTTCATGTCTCCCTTCCCAGGGGTCTTCACTTCCTAAACGTTGCCCAAGGCCCAAGGATGGGTGTTGACCCACACACAGGCTCCTCCATCACTGCCTGGACCACCCACTCCCGGGTACCTTCTGTGTCCTTCTCTGGAGCCCTGGCCAGGTCTCACCTGCTCTGGGAGTGGGGCCTCCTCCCTACAGGCTCCCCCCAGGCCGGCTACTCTCTGTCCGCAAACCCCACACATCACAGAGCGCCCACTCCACTACTCCCCACATAGCTTGCTTTGAAAAACACTTCATGGGGCGCTTAACACATGTATTACTCACTGGCACATGGTTCCAAACTTACCCTTTCCCTTTCTAGAAACTGGGAAACTTACTTCTCCTTGCCCCAGGTCTCTGGCTTCAGAATGACATATGTGACGTGCTTTCCTTACCCTTCTTTGGGGGCAGAGGTACAAGAGTGAGCTTTGAGGTCAGACAGGCCTGGGGTCGGTCTCAGTGAAACCCCCAAGCAGTCCTGTGATTTCTGGATAATCGAGTCTCAGTGTCTGCTCAGCAAAATGGGAGAAGTACCACCTGGCTGGCAGGGTCTTGGTGAGAATTCAGTTAATCAAGTAGTTCAGGGCCTGGTACACAGTTGGCACTTAATTATCGGTAACTGGTAGTAGCAGTAGTTATCACTACTTTAATAACAGCATTATTAATCACAGGGTGCACCCTCTGGGGGTGCAAGAGCGACAACCTAACGGAATCACTGGAATGCTGATCTTGCATCTCAGTGACCTCCTCAATCCATTCCCCTCCTCATCCCATATAAGTTAAGTCCCTCAAACATGAGTCGCTGCGACCCATAGTACTAGCCAGGACAAGCAGTACTGACTGAGCTTGAGTTTACTTTAATCCCGCCAACCACTCTAAAAAGAAGATCTTACATTACCCTTATAGTAGAGACAGAAAATTGGCTCAGAGAAGTTAAAAACTTAGAGGAAAATGGAAACATACCCAGGACATTAGGTTCTAAACCCTGAGCTTGCTCTTTATACTACCAATGTACAGTGGGTGTCAGACCAATGTATTCCCGTACTTTGGCTGTAACTGGAGGGAAGGCCAGAGGGGTCATCCCAGGCCAGGCTCATCCCTCCAGGCCTAGGCTGAGGATTCCCCTATGTCTTCTGCCTGCCTTGATACTCCACCCTTCACCTGTTTTCCTCCTGTCCATCTTCTCTAGACCTCTTGATGCTGCCTTGCCGTCCTCCTAATGCTTTGTCCTCCCCACTAAGACACTTCTTTCCTTCACCGAGGTGACCAGTGTGCGGGGGCGGTGTGTTCCGGCAGTCAGCGCAACAAGCCCCTGCGGACCCACCTCGGCTCCATCCCCGCCCCCTGTGTCAGAAGCCCCGGTTCCTTCCCTGGCCCTGAGAGCCACGCCCACTTCTGATTAGAGAGGAGCTGTCATGAGGCAGTTGCTCCTTTCCTCATGGGGGAAAGGGTTCCAGGGCTGGGATAAGGGACGTGGTAAAGGAACTGCCTTCCTGGGGAGTTTGAGAGAAGAAGAAGACCCCTGTCTCTTCAGGCAAATGAAGGTTAAGTCTGCCTCCAAACGGAGGGAAGGGGGCTGAGTGACCTTTGGCGTTCTCTCTCCGACTCTATGGACAGAAATATCTCCTGTTCTGCTGATGAATCAGTCTGTGATCCATTTCCAAGAGCAAGAAAATAAATCTGCCAGACAGTAAGATTATGATGAACCAACACAATTCCCCAAATTCTTTAATACAGCAAGCTGGAGAGGTCTCTCTCCCTCCATCAATGTCTCTCCCTTCCACCCATACCGCCCCCAACACACATACACATGTATACACAGTCATACCCAATGCGTTTCTGCAACCAGTGGAATTAATTAGCACACTACTCAATGACACTGGTAGTCCCCTCTCTATTAAAGGCACACAGATGCCCACAAAAGATTTCACCTAAAAGCCCCTCAACACAGAAACCACAGACGATGAAGCCAGGCAGAACAACGCCCTAGCTGCTCACCTGGCCCACCTCTCCAGCCCTGGAGACCCACCCAGCCCGTCAGCCCACACCCATGCCATCACAGCCTTCCCAGAGCACAGACTGAGTCTCGGGGGCTTCCTCCCACCTCCCCAGGGCCCCGCCTCAACGGCTCTCATCCCGAGCCCCCCACCCCGGGGCCTTTGTCTGTCACTGTCTCTGTCAGGCAGGTGATTTTAAACTTTCATTCCTAAAAGACATGTATTATATAAAAAATGTTTTAAGTGCCTTGGGGTGTTTTGTTCCTCACTGCTTCATAAAAGTGACATTAATAGCCAGGGAAGAGCACTGCTGAGTGCAATTACAGAGGATGTTTCAGGTATGAAAGCTGTTTTGAGCCTGCTAATGTTTCCTAATTACAGGCCTTTTGGTAGTGAGAGAAAAAGATAAAGAGTGGGTAGGAGGCCAGGGCTGGGAGCTCTGACTTATCTCGGTGGCTTACCTGAAGAGGACAGGGGAGGAGACGGACAGGGAGGTCCCAAGCCCACCCTCTGGGAGGCTGGGCCTCTCAGTCCAGAGAGCAGTGCTAATTCCTGGGTAACAGCTGGGGAGAAGGATACCACCATGCCTTATACTGTGAGAACAAAACTTTCTAGACAGAGCCTGAATTCGAGGAGCCCACAGAATCTCACCAGGGAGCTCCTAGAAATACTGTGGTGAGCAGGATCTCACTGGGAAAGATGGTATGACAAGGTTGTCAGCAGGAGAGTGGCCTGCACGAGGTTACATGTCAGCACTGCACTTTCTGGCCATGTGGCTGGAGGTAATTTAGCGGCAGCGCTGTGCCTTAGCTTCCTCACCTGTGAAGTGGGGCTGCCGTATACAAGCAGGGCTGTAAGCACTCAGGGCTGTGACACAGTATTTGACCTTCACTGTCCCCACCTACCATCCATTCACCTTTCCAGCACCTATGTCCTGAAGCCTTCTGGGAAATCGCTCCCTCCCACCCTTTCAGTCCCCCTGGGTTCTGGTAGGCTCATCATGGCAGAAGACCTGGGAGAAGTGACCAGCACTTAGTTTTTCCTGGCTGCAGGAACTGGCTCAGAGAAGGCCTGGGATTCCAGCCCAGCCAGTCAGGTGCACTCAGAGCTGATTCCATGACTTCAGCCAGGGGAACAGGAGGAGGTGTTTGTTCTGCCCCAGGGGAAATGGAGGAAGGAGGTTATAAGGGCTGGAGTTACTGAAGACTTTCTATGACCAAGAGGAGGCTCAGCATGGAGCCAACACCATGGTAGTAGGGAGAGGTGAAAGGGGATGGGAAAGGAGAGAGAGAGAAAAAAGAGTGGGATGGAGAGAGAGAGGGAGCCTAAGGATCTAGACCAGCCAACACACACAACCCCATCAGCTCCCAGACCATTCAGTTGCAGAAGCTGAGATATTTCCTTGAAGACTGACTTGTGCTTTTCTGTCACTGGCCACCAGAAAGCCCTGACTGATACAAAAGTGTAGCTTCCAGCAATCAGTGACCAGGACAGAGGCTCACGAGTCCCACACACTAGTACCAACCTGAGAAAGGATGACCAGCTCGGCCTCCCTCTGCCTGCCTGCCCCTGGCATGGCCTGAGATTCAAATACTATAAAACTCCATTCACAAAACCATTTTGCCCAGACCTAAATTTCTCTTCTAATTTAGCTTAGGCTTTGCTGTGTTAATTAGCATGATTGAGTCATCAAAGGAAGAAAAGAGAAAAGCCAGCCCTCCAGAGGGGTTAGTATTATGCTAATACTTTCCAAGTGTTAATGGAAGAAAACGTTTTATCCATGTTGTTTCATATACAGAACAGTGGTCAACTTTATGATAGGAACACCTCAAGAGTTAGAAATTTCACTTTAGTAATAGTAGCTTTTAGTTATAAACAATAGGCTCAATGATTAACGCTAGGTAAACACTTAGTTCCGAGAGCCGGATACATGGATGGGCCTATTTAACTTCACAAGGCTGCAAGCAGTCCACCTCTGTGCTCCAGGCCCAGGAGACACACAAGATGGTATCAAAGCCTCGGTGCTCCAAGGTTGGAACACCTGCTGACAAGGATGCAGATAAAGAATTACTGGTCAGGGCTTGACCTGCGGTGGCACAGTGGGTAAAAGCATCGACCTGGAACACTGAGAGCACCAGTTTGAAACCCTGGGCTTCCCTGGTCAAGGCACATATGGGAGTTGATGCTTTCTGCTCCTTTCTCTCCCTCTCTCTCTCTCTCTCTCTCTGTGTGTGTGTGTGTCTCCTCTCTCTAAAATGAATAAATAAAATCTAAAAAAATAAGAAGAAGAAGAATTACTGGTCAGCAGATAAAGAAACACTAGAAGAATCCCTGGACTGCAACTTTTATCTAATTAACTTTTCCCTAAATTCCAAACCCCTCACCTACACCCTTCTATCCACCTTATAAAAAAGGTGGGCTGAGATGAGGTGGTTATGGTGGTTTTTTGGGGGCACATAACTCCCATCTTCTCAGATCACTGGTCATCTGAACAAGTCATGCAGAAAGACTCAGTCCTTTTCTCTACTTAGTTCAGTGGTTCTCAAAGTGTACGCCAGGGCGCACTGGTGTGCCCTAGAAGATTTCCAGGTGTGCCCTATGGTATTCCAGAGAAATATGTGCCTGTTGTGGACCAATGAACCAACAGGGTTTTGGGAGTTTTGATTTTTGGGGGACAGAGGTGTGGGAAATTGGCTGTAAGCTGACAGTCTGCCCAACCCCCCACCTCACTTGCCTGATTAGGTTGCAAAAGGCTGTTAAGCTGTGGTGCTGGATTGTTTACACTACCCCCTATGTTCCCCGGAAAGACTGGAGGCAAGTTTCTTCTATCCTTTGTTTGGTGTAAAGTTAAGATGATATGTATGGTGAGGGTTTTCTGAACTCAACACAATTAAAAGTAAAAAGAGAGGAATTCTTCAATGTATTGATGAGGAAATGAGAGTTTGCCTTTCAAATATATGCCCAAACATTGAAGAAATCACTAAGACACATCAGGCTCATGTTTCTCATAAACACAAGAATAAAAAAACACATTCTCACTGGGACCTACCGAATTTACTAAATCTTACTAAGAATGTGTGTGTGTGTGTGTGTGTGTGTGTGTGTGTATATATATATAACTTTTTGTTTTTTTTAAATTTTTTAACTTTTTTATGAATTCTAAAAAGCATAACTCAAAAACTGTAACATAAAAATGTTGTTAATGTCAGAAGAAATTTAATTTTGTCATATTTATTTTGTTTAATTACCATAAAAGCACACTTGGACTTTATATATTTTTTCTTTAATATTTGACTTAATTATTATAACATATTTTTAAGAAATCTGTATATAGTGTACCTACAATTATTGGTAGGATTTTAAATGCGCCCCGACTTCAAAAAGTTTGAGACCCACTGACTTAGTTGGTTGGGTGGTTATAGGCGGGATGAACACTGATGTTTTGGGTTTCACTTATTTCACTGAGCAGCGGAGGAAACTAGGCTTAAAGAGTCTAAATGCTGATCTCACAGTCACACAGCCAGGGAGCTACAGGGCTGGGATGGACTCTGGTTTATCTGATACAAGGCCTGGAGCCTTCACTGCTCCTCCATCAACTTCTCACACAGCAGACCAGATAAATTCCAATTGATTTCGATTGGCCTTGGAACAAATGGGGTGTTATTAAAGTTGATTTCTCTCCTGAATGTGCTTTCTTTATTTCCATGGTGTAGGCAGCTGGCAAGGATGCCTGGAGGATCCGACAAGACAGGGAGAGAGGAGTCAGCCAGGGATGATGGCCAAGTGGCCAGGAGGGCCCACACATGGACAACTGTAGCTGTACCTTAAGTGTGCATGGTCTCCTGGGCGTGCCTCTGTGTTGGAAGTTAATTTACCGACACAGACATTCAAATGGGATTGTTCCCTTCATAGTGGCCCTCTCTGGAAGCTCTCCACTTAGTCCAATAATCTTCCCATCATTTAAGGTATTTCCAGAACTCTAAGAATTGCCTAGAGAGGCATAAGGTGAAATCAGCTCATTCAACTTCACACACACACACACACACACACACACGTGCACACGCATATACACATGGAACACAGATGTGCACACACCCAGCTTGCTCATTCCGAAGGCTCATTGGGCTTGGCTCTGGATTTCTCTTCCATCTTCCTCTATCAGATCATACTTCCATGAGAAAGAATTTCTAGTAATAAAATAGTGTACAGACTCTGTCACCGGTCATGAAGGTGGTCCCAAAGGGCAGCACAGATGGCATTGGAGTCTGGATGGCCACTTTTTAAAGATAATGCAAGAAGATGTTTATACTTAAGTCGCATGTCCCACAGATACAGAAACCTACACACGCAGAGACTATCAGTGGGCCAGGTGGCAAAATCCAGTGAGCCCTGGCAAAACTCCTGGAAAGTAAAAGCACTTTGGCTTTCCATTTCAAGGAAGCTCACTATTAGAGGGACCTACGCTTGCCTTTCTAGTTCATCACAGCCAGTGTCTGAAAGTAACTGGGACCTTCTGGTGGGTGTCCTGGTCTCCTTTACCAAGCTCACTGCAGGAAAGGTGGCTCTATCTACATAATTAGGCTCCTTTAAAAAATATATTGATAACCAATTGGGTGTTGAGAGGCCTACACTAAACATTTTATTGGGCTACAATAAATCTAAATTGAGCATCTCCTAAATTCGGAACCCTGGCTTGGAAATGCAAAGAAGGCTCAAGAATGCTCTGGTCCTTCCTCATTTATTTGGTGTTGGGCAAACTTGTGTGTTACAAGTGTTGTTAAGCTTGCTCGCTTGTACTTTGCCTGATTGGTGCATGAGCACAGGGCAGCACCATGTGTGTATAGTCCATGTAAGGCTGCAGGTGCTTGCCCTCAGGGTGGCAGATTGTAGATTGCAGATTGCCTGCCGCCACTGGGCAATTGTTTGCCAGAGACACCTCCCCCCACCACCCATTTTGCTCATGAGTGCTGAGAGAGAGAGAGAGAGAGAGAGAGAGAGAGAAGCAGTCTTCCCTGCCTGTTTGTCCACCACTGCGAGACTCTAACAAACGGAATGGCCCACCATCCTCCGGCTCCACAGCTCCTTTACCGTCTGCCCAAATCCTGTGTCAACCTGCATGGTCACGGCCACCGGCCCTACATTTGGCCAACAAACTTTTACTGGAACCTGTCCCCTGCTGGGCTGGTGCTGGGCACTGGGGACACAGGGATGCTCCATTCTCTGGCCAGTGGGAGAGGCCACACGTCAATACATGAAAGCTGAACACTTTGTTAGAAGTCAGCACCAAATCCTCTGGGCTTTAGGAAGAGGGCACACACTGGATCCCTGGTACGGAGGAGCACCCAGGAAGGCTCCCCAAGAGATGAGAACAGAGTTGATACCTGGGGGCTAGAGAGGAACACAGGGAGAGAGCGCCAGGCAGCATCTAGAAACTGGGGCAGATGGTCAAGAGGGGGCCTGTGCAACCCTAAAGACTACAACTTACCGGCCCTGCCGGTTGGCTCAGTGGTAGAGCGTCGGCCTGGCGTGCAGAAGTCCCGGGTTCGATTCCCAGCCAGGGCACACAGGAGAGGCACCCATCTGCTTCTCCACCCCTCCCCCTCCCCTTCCTCTCTGTCTCTCTCTTCCCCTCCCGCAGCTAAGACTCCATTGGAGCAAAGATGGCCTGGGCGCTGGGGATGGCTCCTTGGCCTCTGCCCCAGGCGCTAGAGTGGCTCTGGTCACAGCAGAGCGACGCCCCAGAGGGGCAGAGCGTCGCCCCCTGGTGGGCGTGCCGGGTGGATCCCGGTCGGGCGCATGCGGGAGTCTGTCTGACTGCCTCCCCATTTCCAGCTTCAGAAAAATACAAAAAAAAAAAGACTACCTCTTACCAACTGCTGCCCATGCCTGGGCACAGCACAGCGTTGACCACGGGCCCTCACTGAACTCCCCCGCTGCCCGAACGCCTGGAATGTGAAGGCCAGGGAACCTCTTAGATCAGGGCTGAAAGCAAAGGTCTGGGAGAAGTAACTAAAGCCAGGCATCACCAGGCTAAAGGGAGGCATGGCCAGGGCCACCAGCGAGGGTACCCGGGGTCCCTTTTCATGGAACTCAGCCCCTCCCTCCCTGGCATGTGCTACTGTATAGATGTACTTATTACTTTTTCTTTCTGCTCACCAGGTGACCTCTGATTTGTGTTAAACCGAAAGGATTTAAATTAAAACTGCAGTTAGACTAAAAAGCAACATTTTGCATTTGAGCATAAACACTCTGTGTTTCACATGTAATGTTATGATCCACCTGCCAGCAGTATAACTGACAAGAGTTTGTGTGCTATGTGTGGGTGGGCAGTCCAGCCCCCCTTCCCACATCTAGCAGTTCTCCAGTACAGCACTGAAGACCCCCAAGGAGCCCCATGAAAGGAGGAGCCTCTCGGCCTCTCCCTGGGGAGCCCACCTCACAGGCCTGCACTGTAGGGTTCACTGAATGCCAGCGGGCTCTCTGGCAGAGGTATGGATGAAGTGAACCGAGTTCCTGGGAAACTCCAGGCTCCCAGAACAATGGACACCCACCCTTCTCCATCTTACACATGCACGTGTGGGATCCTGACTGCACAGGACCGTCTGAGGCCCTGGCTGCCTTTCTGAGATGGGGAGCCGCATCCCCCAACCCCACCCTGGGTCACAGGAAGACGCAGAGCACCCACCCAGCCTCCTGGCTTGTCAAATGCCTGATCCTGACCACCCTCCCCAGACCTCTTCATCACCCAGAAGTACTGTCTGCCTTACACCCAGGCCCTGACGCGAGGCCACCGCCTCTGTCGTCTGTCGTCTGTCGTCCGGAGCCTCTGTCCTCCTCCAGCCTCACTGAGATCCCTGGGCCCTGTATTTTGTCACAATGGCCGGTCCGTCTTGGCTTCGCTCCTCTTGTTGGGGACATACTGTGATACAAGGTGCCAAGCTCCTCTCAGCAGTGTCCTCGGCCCCTCACCCCTCCAGGCCCACCATTCTGTACGACCAAGGATGGGGCCACCGCGGCACCTCCTCCAGCCACAGTCAGACAGCGGAGGGGAGCCTGCAGCCACAACGCGACCCTTACTCCCAGCCGTGTCCCTTCTAAACATGCCAGCCTCTCTCCACCTCTCCAGCCACAGTCAGACAGCGGAGGGGAGCCTGCAGCCACAACGCGACCCTTACTCCCAGCCGTGTCCCTTCTAAACATGCCAGCCTCTCTCCACCTCTCCAGCAACAGCCATTACTGCGAACCTTTTCCGCCCCCCTCAAACCTGCTACCCAAAACTCCCCGCCCCTCACTCTCTGAACCTGGCCTCCAACCTCAGAGAGAAGCTAGTGAGTTAAAAGAACTTTCCATTTTATGGCTTCTGTCACCACATTGAGCACTCGCATCTCTCTTGTAGGCGCCCTATCTCTGTCCTGCTATTTCGCCTGAAGAAAGAGTTCCCTGCCCAGGAAGGAAATTCGCCCAGAGCTCCCCGGGGCTCCTCCCTCCTCCGGTCTCCCCAGCGCTGTCTTCCTTCCCTTCCCTTTGCAAACTGCTGTCTCCACCTCCTCTCCTCCCCACTGACCCTCCAACTCTCTGCTTCCTGGCTTCTTGTTCCTGTCCCTTCTGAAACCCTCCACACGAGTCACCAATAGGGCCCTTGGTGACTAAGCCCAGTGGAGACATTTAATGCCAGCAGCATTTGCCACTCTGTCCCCTCTTCCTCCTGACCCTCTCTCTCCTTGGCTTCTGTGAGAGGGCACCTCTTGGCTTCTCCTGCCACCCAGGCCGTACACTCTCGGTCCCCTTTTCAGGCTCTTCTTTCTCTGTGTGACACTCCAATGCAGGTTTTCCATCCGACGCTGTCACCTCTTCTCCTTCCAGACACTCTCCCTACGAGGCCGCAGTCCCAGGACCCCCGGCCTTTGCTGTGGGGCTGCCCTACCTTCTGATCCCGTTGCCCATGGGTCAGATGCTGACAGCACTGTTCTCTGTGGGTGTCCCAAAGGCACTTCAAACTCAACAGGTCTCTTCCCACCCAAGCGTGCTCCTCCTCCTGGATTCCCCATCGTCGAGAATGGCACCATCAGCCACCCACTTGCCCAAGTCAGAAACTTTCAACAAATATACATACGTAGTCAGGTAGCGAATTAGGTGCCAGTTTCCAAAGGTAAACAAAGTCCTGGACACCTTGGAGGTTACAGTGTGTAGCCAAGGGGTGGGCAGGAAGGGAGGAAACGAGTTGGATCCCGTACTAACACAGGGAGATGGTAACCTGCAACTGTGAAAAGTGCCACCGAGGAAATCTCCCCAGCCCCAGAAGACCTGAGATGAGGGACTCAGTGTGGTCACTGAACAGCAAAGGCCTTCAGGAGGGTGGCCGAGTGAGACGAGGCCTGAAAGCGATAAAGAAGTCAAGGCTGGCTCCAGTTTCTGGCCTCTACACTGTGCTCAGATGGAGCCCACGTGGGGAGAGGAGGGTGAACTCTGTCTGGGCCATGTTGAGAGCGATATGCCTGTGAGCAGCCAATGAGGGATGTGAGAGCTGGATATGTGAGTCTGGGCTAGGCACACAAACTTGGGAGCCACTGGTGTGTTCACAGAATGGAAGGGGACTGTCAGAGTGAGAACAGAGGAAGACGAGGAGAGGGCTTGGGATGGAAGGATAGTCCTTGATCCTCCCTCTCGACCCTCCTGATGCTCATTCTGTACCAGAAAGGCTCTGACGCTGCTCGGGACACCAGGAGAAAAACTGTCTGGCTGTTTGTCCCCGAGAGAAGAGCGAGCATGTCAGGGAATGGCAGCTGAGCACCGCCTCAGTGACTGCTAACCAGCTCGGTGGGGGAACGCGGACACGCCGAGAACAGCCGGGCCAGCTGTCTCTAAAGGGCACTGCTTGACTGGGAACGTTTTCCTAAAGGACAATCTTCCTTGGGAGGGAAGATCAGAAGTTTAAAGATGACAGGTGGTATGTACAAACATCAAGGGAAAAATTAATGACCATAAATCATGCCAATGCCTTGTGAGACAAACAAACCTTCAAATAATAACATCATTTATAAAAGAGAGGCAAGTTCTTAATCTCTAGGCAGCCGGAAATGTTGATACCTATCAGTTTTGCATAGAGTCCCCTCCATAGTTGTCCAGTGTTCCCAGTAGGATTTCTACTGCCCCACTCCACCCCATCTCCTTGGGAAACACCAGCTCATCCCAGCCCTTGCCTGCCCACCCCAAGGGCTGACGTGGGCACCTGGGACGGTGTGTTTCTGTAAGTGCCGGGACATTCTGGGACCAGGTAGAGGTGAGAGCCCAGGGGGACAATGCACAGGTGAGATCGGGACTGCTCTGTGACCGGAATGGCCCAGTGTCAACTGCCCCTACAGCAGAACTGGATCTGCTGGGACCACAGGGCCCAGAGCAAACCTTGGCCCTGGGCAGAGCTTACCAACAGCAGGAAAGGAGAGAGGAGATAAGGAACAGAAGACGAAGCCTGGGCCCCCCTGCTCTGGCCGAGTTCCCCCCTCGTGGGATGAAGAGTCACTACCCCTCCTGCGTTTTCCCTTCGTGATGAAGCCGTGCAGCCAGCCGGTCAGCCATGCCGAGCACTAGAACGTCACCTCCACCTTCTCCCTCTCCCCTGACAGCCCATCCAGTGCCAAATGCTGCCCATGTTTTCACTAGAACGTCATCTCCACCTTCTCCCTCTCCCCTGACAGCCCATCCAGTGCCAAATGCTGCCCATGTTTTCATCTTAGCTTTACTCGAGCTGGCCTCCGAGTGTCCCGTTTTAATTAGACTCTTCTGTCCCACACAAGACAGCTGAAAGAGCCTCTTAAATGCTTCTATCTCAACTGTGCTCCACAATCTTATCAGCGAGTGTGACTATTTTATTCTCCTGCCCAGAATCTCTTCATTACCGACAGGATCGAGTCCAATGGCAGTCACAGCCCTTCTCTGCCACACCACCTTCCAAGCTCCACCCAGCCCGTCTCAGCGCTGTCCACACTCTGCCACGCCCCAGACGCACAGGCCCTTCTGTCTTTCCATGGCTCCATACCTGTAATCGCCCATTCCTCCTACTTAGAATATCCTTGCAGACTCCCCATTCACTACCATCAGCCTACTACTCGTTCTGCAAATCACAGCTTGTAAAGGTTCCTTGTCTTCCTCCAAAGTTGCTCACTCCCAGCTCTGTGCCCACACCTGCCTGTTAATCTCTCTACTGCCTCAAAAGAGAGATGTATTTCAGCTTATTCTTGAACTTGGTGGTCCCCACAGGAGGCCATAAGCTTCTCAAAGCTGTTCCATTTTTATAGCTATGGGGTCTGGACAGGTGCATGAACACTAAACAAATGAATCAAGAAAATCTCTCACATGACCAGGCAGTGGTACAGTGGATAGAGCATTGGCCTAGGATGCTGAGAGCCTAGGTTCAAAACCCCAAGGTCACTGGCTTGAGCACGGGCTCATTCGGCTTGAGCACAGGGTCACCAGTTTGAGTGCAGGGTCACCGGCTTGAGTGTGGGATCATAGACAAGACCCCATGGTCACTGGCTTGAGCCCAAGGTTGCTGACTTGAGCCCAACATCACTGGCTTGAGCAAGGGGTCATTGGCTCAGCTGTAGCCCCTCGGTCAAGGCACATATGAGAAAGCAATCAATGAACAACTAAGGTGTCACAATGAAAAATTGATGCTTCTCATCATTCTCTCCCTTCCTGCCTATCTCTCAAAAAAAAAAGAACATTTCGCCATTTCGCCAAGGCAATCTCCAGGTGAAGAGAGCCTCAGCCTTTCTGAACCCCAGCTCCTCCTCATGCCCTTGCCCTCTCAGCAGCCCCGTGGGCATCTCAGAGCTCTGATCTGCCCCAGCGCCACTGGCCTGAGTGCCGACTACTGGCAGCCATTGTCCCCATCCCCACCCAGGCCTGGTCTAGTCACCTAGGGGCCAGCCCCCTGAAAAGGCGTTGTCAAGAGGCGGTCTACACTGCCACATTAGAGAACAGCTCGGGCCTGAGAGCCCAGCACTGCCCCTCTGTGGATGCGCAGCAGACACAGCCTTCCACACCGACATTCCCACCCTCAAAGGGGTTGCTTTAGGCAGGCGCTGCCCCCCCAGCCACCCCCAGGCCCCGGACTGCCCAGCAGGATGCACGATGGAGGGTCTGACACTCACCCCTGATGCGGGATTGGCTGTCCAGCCCAGCTCTGCGGTAGCCGTCCTGGTGTCCATTAAAGTTTCTGTGGATCAAAAAGAGAAAACCTGGTGGGTGAGAAGGATTGCAGGACAGTGGCCTTTCTATTCACAAAGTTACTTAGGATTGTAAGTGTCAGTGGCAGGAGCCCTGGGTCCCTCCGGGAGCAGAGAAGGGGAGAGGTCTGCCGGGATGATGTGCTCACGGCAGAGGTGACCGCAGACCTCAGGTTTCCTGATGCCCAGTCTGCTGCTCTCACCTCAGACCACCTCAAGCCACCTGTGTCATTTATCTACTCATCTCTTTACCCCCAAGATACAGCTTCCTCCCTCAATACTTGACCCAGAGGTTCTTCGAGGTCATGCAGACTCAGTAGCCAAATTTAATTCCTTCCTCAGGCCGCCCTGGGCCACCTCCTCTGCACTCCTCCTCCCCACCCTCTGCTTCTCAGCCTCACTGTCCTGCTCTCCTCTGCTCCCCTGCAGGCATCCTGGGCCACCTCCTCTGCACTCCTCCTCCCCACCCTCTGCTTCTCAGCCTCACTGTCCTCTCTCCTCTGCTCCCCTGTAGGCATCCTGGGCCACCTCCTCTGCACTCCTCCTCCCCACCCTCTGCTTCTCAGCCTCACCTGTCCTCTCTCCTCTGCTCCCCTGTAGGCATCCTGGGCCACCTCCTCTGCACTCCTCCTCCCCACCCTCTGCTTCTCAGCCTCACCTGTCCTGCTCTCCTCTGCTCCCCTGTAGGCATCCTGGGCCACCTCCTCTGCACTCCTCCTCCCCACCCTCTGCTTCTCAGCCTCACCTGTCCTGCTCTCCTCTGCTCCCCTGTAGGCATCCTGGGCCACCTCCTCTGCACTCTTCCTCCCCACCCTCTGCTCCTCAGCCTCACCTGTCCTGCTCTCCTCTGCTCCCCTGTAGGCATCCTGGGCCACCTCCTCTGCACTCCTCCTCCCCACCCTCTGCTTCTCAGCCTCACCTGTCCTCTCTCCTCTGCTCCCCTGTAGGCATCACTGTTGACACCCTTCGGTGATTTCCCTCCTCTGGCCCCAAGCGCTCTCCCAAGCGGCCCCCGGCAGGCCCCTCTCCCCCTAGGCTCAGAAACATGCTGAGCCCCTTCCCCGGACTCCACTGGGGACTCGCACAGCCTGGGCAGAGGCCTCACCCCGAACACAAACGCACACGTCAGACCCTCGCGGGCTGCTTCCGTGGGGACTCACACAGCTTGGGCAAAGGCCTCACCCCGAACACGAACGCACACGTCAGACCCTCGCGGGCTGCTTCCGGGTTACCAATCCCTCCGGCCACTAAGTGAAAGACAGACACCCTGACCCCTGGGAGCCATCAGGGCAACTACAGGACACACGCCGAGACCACCAGTCACCAGGTAGTAACCACAGAGTTGCAGTTGATTACAACAGTTTTCCAGAAGATAGCAGTAACATGTCCTGAAAACAGGGCTTTTTTTTCTTCTTCTTTTTTTCCCTTTTCAGTCTATTACTGACTGCCATCATGTCTCACCAGAAAGTGCTCCCCAAAGGCGGCCCATCAGCTCCTGGTCAGCAAACCCAACAGCTTCTTTGTTTATTTACCAGCCTTATTCAGGTAGGACTGGCACACAGTAAGCTGCACATGTTAAGGCGTACAATTTGACAAGTTTTGACATATATTTACACCCATAAAACCATCACCACAATCAAGATAATATAGCCATCATTTCCAGAAGTAATCCCTCCTTCCCTCCTGTCCCTGCCCCACCTTCTCACTGTCCCCAGGCAATGACAGATCTGCTTTCTGTCACTATGGATTAATTGGTATCTTCTAGAATTATTTATAAGTAGAATCATGTAGTATATGCTGTTGTTGTTTTCTGACTTCTTTTTGTGACTTTTCACATTCTGTATATCATAGCAATAGTTCATTCCTTTTTATTGCTGAGTAGTATTCCATTATATAGACACATTGCAATTTGCCCATTTATCTGTTCTTTCCAGTTTGGGGCTATTACATGAGAGTGAACAAGAGTTCCCATTCTTCTACATCCTCACCACCATTGACACTGTCAGTCACTTTTAATTGTGGCCATTTTAACAGGTGTGTAGTGGTACCCCATTGTGGTTTTAATTTTCAGGTCCTTAATGATGAATAATACTAAACATCTTTTCACATGCCTCTTTGCTAGCTGTATATTTTTGGAGTGAAGTGTCTGTTCAGTATTTTTCCATTTTTAAACTGGGTGGTTTGTTTTCTTATTATTGGGTTTGGAGCATTCTTTATATATCCTGGGTACAAGTCCTTTATCAGATATATGTTAGGCAAATATTTTCTCCTATTCTGTGGCTTGACTTTCCATTCTTTTAACCATGTTTTTCAACAAACAGAAGTTTTACATTTTGATGAAGTCCAATTTATCTGTTTTTTTCTTTTATGTTTTGGTGTCCTATCCGATAAATCTTTGACTAACCCATGGTGACAGATCTTTCTCCTACCTAGGCCTGTGATCTATTTTGAGTTGATATTTGCATAAGGCGGAAGGTATGAAGCAAAGATACAATTGCGTTTTCAGGTGGCTTTCCAGTTGGTCCAGAGGGGCAGCTTTTTAACTTCACACAGGGGTGCGGCACAGGCTGGTGGAGGTGTCTTACCCACCTGGTCTTCCCGGGGAATGTATCCAAGGCACCTGCACAGCACATCCTAACCGCTTAGGTCCTCAAAAAACAAGGAGGCAAATAAAATGTGCTGTTTTGGGGTTTTCTTTTCTCTGTTTCCTTTCGCTCCTGAACAGCGCCCCACTCTGTATGACCAGCCATTCTGTGCTCACTGCTTCAAGCTGGAGATGAGACATAGGAACGGAGAATGCAAGAGTAGAACATGTTGGCCTCTTGGAAAATGGAAGGACTCCCAGCATAAATCAAAGGTTTGGGAACAGGTATGGACAGGACCAAGGGAATGAAGGTAGAAGTGATGAATGAGGAGCTGCGCTGAGAAAAGGGGTTCCCCTTGCTCTCGTCTCCTAGTGTTCAATCCCAGAGCAGAGAGAATGGTCCCAACCTACTGAGGTGACAGGGGCTCGGACATCCAGCATCCCGGTATGGTGATGCAATGGCGAGTGACCCCACCATGCTGATGTGACAGAGATGGAGACTTAGGGCCTGAACAAGGTCTAATGAAGGGGGCCTGACCCGACCCACCCAGTGGT
This sequence comes from Saccopteryx bilineata, assembly GCF_036850765.1. NCBI lineage: Eukaryota > Metazoa > Chordata > Mammalia > Chiroptera > Emballonuridae > Saccopteryx > Saccopteryx bilineata. The sequence continues at coordinate 38,508,404 of NC_089499.1, read as the reverse complement.
GACCTGCATGGGCAGTAAGCTAGGGTCAGATAGGGTACAGGGTATCCCAATGAGTGCTCGAGGGGGTAGGAAGCTACAGGACCAGTGAGGCACCCTCCTCCACAGTTTGACATTACACACCCTGCCTGTGACCCAGGCCACACTTCTGCCACTCTAGTGGAATTGGGTTTCCAACTGCAAACTGAAGGGAGTGAGTAAATAAAGCAAGCTGTATTTTCTTGTCCACTTGAGTCTGGGTTTTGATTGAGAGTCACACCCTGCGCACAGCTGAAGGAGGAACACAAGCAGTGGAACAGACTTCTGGAGTTTGTTTTCTCCTCTGATTCTTCTGACAGCTGGGGAGGCTGCTCCCTGCATGGAGCAACCCTCCTTCTCGCCCCATCTCCACTTCACAGCACTAATAATGATCATAATGACACATCAGATTTCCATAATACACTTCTCCAAAGACACTCCATGAGGCTCTGAAGAAATTCATCTTCATGATTAAAATGCCTCTGCCAGGTGGGCCTGAAGCAGGGAATCACTGAACCCATGTGGCAGCATGGGGGACCAGGGCTCAGAAAGGTGCAGTGCTTTCGACAGGGTCACCAAACCTCCCACGCTGATGCCGATAGCATCAAATCTCAGCATGCTGCCCATAATCTCTGCTGTGACTCTGGTGCCCAGGGAATCCTTGCTCATAAAGCCAAAGAGCCACCAATGCCCCCAGGATAATGCATCCCCCCTCAGCCTCAGGATCACGTTGAAGCTGCAGTGAACAACAGGTAGAGGACTCAGGCAGCAAGAACAGTAGAGTTCAGAATCAAAACTAAGAGTCAGCCTTTACTCTTAAGCCTTTCTAAGGCTGGTCTGATCTGCTAACCCCATTAATACAATCTAAGACTTCATTACATTCATAGTCACCTGCTCAAAGGCTGTAATTGAATCTGTTTCTAAATAACGCTTTCCATTCACACTAGTGGACAGAGTTGTGGCAAGAGAAATCTGTTTCTCCATATCCTGCCCGCTGTGGAGACAGAGACCACAAAACCGTAAACCATCCACTCGATATGATTAAGGGCAATTTCTTTTCTGGCACAGAGAGCTCCTGATTATGGCATTACACTCTGGTGGGGGCTGCATAAAAGTGATTTGAGGAGGTTTACATCTCCCCGGAGAGGAAGAGAGCACTCATTTGCATTTATAAAGCATATTGAGAGTTCTGGCAGAAAGTTATGGTGGAAGCACAATTAAATATTTACCACCACTTCTGCTCTCAAACAGTGGCATGGGGACCAAACCAGCTGGAGGTGCATGTGTTGCTGTCAGACCCGACGCCTACAGGGGACACGACTCTGGGATCCACGCCCACTGCCTGGCCTCTGCCCTCGGGGACCATGTACTCACTGTCCCCAGGAGGAAAGCTGGGAGGGACACACACACACACACACACACACACACACACACACGGAGTGGAGGGAGGTCACTGATGTGGCAGATTGGGTGTAGGTCCCACCTCCCATTACTTGGGAATAATCTCTCTCCTCCCTTCCTCTCTCTTCTTCTTCTTCCTCCTCCTTCTTCTCTTTCTCTCTGTCTCTCTCTGTGTCCCCCTCCCTTCCCAGCCCTCTTCATCTTCAGAAGGGAGCTAGAGCTAGCGAGTACACAGGACTGTGTGGTGGACTGGGTGAGACAAAGCACATATGGTATTATTATTATAACTTAGTCACTCCAAGCTTCAGTTTCCTTAACTATGAAAAGAATCTAGTAACGCTACCTCTGAGATACTTATAAGCTATCTACAAGAAGCAATGCTATCAGCTATCTAATGATATCTCACCTACCGTCTTCCTTGCATTGCTGGAAAGACCAAGGAATAACAGACACTGAGGATACAGCAGTGATTTAGAATGGTGGGTGCCCAAGAGGGACTCACCATTGAGTCCGGGGTCGGGGGGGGGGGCAACAAGCAAAGTCACACTTGGCATCCTATTCTGGCTAAGCCCATGAGAAGGGGACTGAAAAACTCAAGGGTGCTTCTGCATGCAGGGAATAAGTGGGCCCATCCCAACGGGGAGAAGCCCACTGTGTGCAGGCAAAGGGAGATGCTGTGGTCTCCTGGACAGGGGTGGGCAGGGGTGGGAAGGCACAGTGGACAGCTCTACCTGGCTCTTGAGAAAAAGATAACAGAGATGACAGAGGCAATGGGGGGTTGACAGAGACAGGTTGACAGGACTGAAGTGGGAACCAGTGAGCAGGAGAAGATGGGAGACCATGAGGGGAGACAGAAGGGGGATGCTGGCAGGAGCTGGCTGGACTGGCAAGAACTCAAGAAAAATGGGTATATAAGAAGCCTGGCAGAGAGACCCCTATTTTCCCAGGGAACAATTTTCCTGCAGGGGGCTTGATCTGGAAACGCTCAGGATATCCCCTCCAACCACGGGAGGTACCCCTGGGGTCCAGCTGGTGGGGCTAGGTCTGAGCCCCCTGGGGAGAGGAAGAGGCAGCTGCCACCTGGCTCTGCAGGCGCTTCCTGTTTCCGTCTGGATTGGCACTCGGGGATGTATTGACATTTGGGATGAATTAGACACCCATCATGGTGAAGGGGAGATAAATAAACCCTCTCCTTACAGCTCTGCCATTCTTTTTGGAGAGGCATTATTCCGACATTCAGTTGAAAATATTTACAACATCCTTCCATCGCAGTAACAAGATACAAGAGCATATACAGATGGAAGAGGGGCTTCCAGGGCTCTCTGAGCCGTGCCTCCTGTGCATTTGACAAGCGAGTCCAGGGACCTTCCAAGCAGGGAAGGACCAGCACAGCCGTGGCACCATTGCCCTGTGCTGCGCTCACAGCTGCAGAACTTCTGAAGTCTAGAAGCCACACCAGCCCTCACACGGGGTCGAATCAGCAGAAGAGGCTGAAATGCGATGGCACCAAGGGGCTCTGGGCTCCATTCAGCTCCCTCAGGCAGAGTGAACACTGTACAGGCACAACGACAGAGCAGAGAACAGACAGACATCCAGCCCTTGGGGAGCTTGCAGACAAGTGGGGAAGCAGAAATTCACCATATAACCATGCAGATAAATCTACCTTTACTGCCTCAGTGAAGGCAGGACGGGGGGTCCCAGGGACAGGTGTGAACCTGAATAAAATGACAGGTGTACAGAGCCTGGCACGCAGCTGGTACCTCCTCCTTCTGTCCCCAGCCCCTGGCTGATGCAAGTACCAAGACCACCTCTCTCTCTCTCTCTCTCTCTCTCTCTCTCTCTCCCTCTCTCTCTCTGTCTGTCTCTCTCTCTGTGTCTCTCTCTCTCTCTCTCTCTCTCTCTCTCACACACACACACACACACACACACACATCTAATATTGAGTCCATGCTGGCAGGAATATAATATGTATAAGACAGACTCCCCACTCCCAAATCCAGGGTGTGCTGGGCACCCCTGACCCCGGTGAGGCCCACCCCCTCTCCAGGGCATCCCCGTGCTGCCCTCTAGACCTGGGTCCAGCATGGAGAGCCCTGAGCACCCCTGGAGCAGACATCCTCCAGCCCCCAGCTCAGGCTGCTGCGGTGTCCCCCCACCCCCGGTCCTGCTCTGTCCCTCACAGCAGCCTGCCAAGCACTCCAGCCCAGCCTCACTGCAGAGGCCTCGAGGGCTCTTCCCCTGGCCTTCCTCCAGGCTACGTCCTGTCTCCACATGCCCTGTTCATGGGGCAAGTCCTGACGGATAGCCACATGCCTGTGCAGGTGGACTGTGGCCCTCTCCATGCTCAGCCTGAGACCGGGTCCCACAACCAAGGGCTACTCAGCCCCAACTTCACACCGTACTCAGATCTCCTACTGCCAGTACAGGCTGGCTTCCCTGCAACCTCATCCCCACCCTTCTGGACTGGCCTCAATGAGCCTCCCTGGACCAGGGGAGGAAGAGGCTCTGCCAGCTCTGGGTTCAGGGATGGTGCTGGCTGAGTGTGAACTGCTAAGGGCGCCAGCCAGTCCCAAGGCCCCATGTTCGGGCATGGTTGGCGCCTGGGCCCAGAACGGCTACAAAAGGTTGAAGTGAGAAAGTGTCCCAAGTGAGCCTTTCCCATCCCATCCCGTGTGTCCACCCCACCTAAACCTTCTCTCTGCAGCAGATCCTACCACTGTCCTTCCCTGGAGCCCAGTGTGGAACTACAGAGGCATTTAGAGTTTTGATTCCCTATTCTCCCTTCGTATCTTATCAGATCATTCACCAGGCCACAGTGACTTTTTTTTTTGTATACTTTTTCACATTCTAGGCACCCCATTTGAGTCCAGGGCTTCAGCCCTGCACACTGGGACCACCACGACTCCCTCCTAACTGGTATCTTAGCAGGAATCCCCACCTGAACCATTCTCCATGCAGCTGTCTAATTCATTTTTAATGCCAGTGTAAATGGTTCCGAAGCAACATGGACACACGAAGCAAAGCCCTCTGACCACTCAGTGATTTTCGCTCCCAGGAACTTTTCCAAAGGAAATAATTCCAAAGAAAAAGAAAACAAAACACTCTGTATCATGAAGATGTTCATTACAGCATCATCTAGAGGATGAGAACACTAAAATGAGCCTGTCCGTAGGCGAAGAAGTACAGGCAAGCATACTCACATTGCCTCTCCCGGAGAGTACGAAGACAATGCAGCAGCATTCAGAATGTCAGCAATAAAACATGGAGCAGGAAACAGCATTGTGCAGGCCCCACAGGTGGGACTCTGGAAACAGTGCTTACTCTAGGGAAATGGCCACATAAACCCGGACTAGAAGGCAAGGAGCAAGCAGGGGCAGGGAGATCGGGTTACAGATGAGCTTCCTGACTATTACTACCCTGTTTCAGAAGACATAAATTCAGAAATAGAAATGTCACCAGTCTTTTAAAAAACACCTCTTCCTTCACTTCTCACTCTCCTACCTTATGATTCTCTAAGACTCTCCACTTACTCCACAGTACACAATAAATGTCTGACCTTCGTAAACCTTCTGACTAAGCCCACCTTTTTCAAATCAATCTCCAAATCCCCGAAGGAGACCCATCTCCCACCTTCCCACGTGTGCTCATGCAGATCTTTCTGCCTGGCACCTCCTTTTCCTCCTCTCTCCATAAAGTCTTGTTTTCAGTCTTTCCTCCTCAAGCATATCGGCAGTATCTTGATAGGCGGAGCTATGGCTTCTAACCCATGGTGGTTGACCAGATGCCTGATACAGGATAAATGCTCAATCAACTCTGAAAGTCTGGGTTTGAGTCACAGCTCCACAACTGATAAACAAATCAAGTTATGGACATCTGAGTGTCAACACCTGATCTTCACAGGTAGAAGCATTCTCTCCTGCATCCAGGAGCCAGTGAGAACATGTCCAGAAAGATGCTCTGTATATTCTTAAAAACACTCATTGGACTAACATTTAGTTACTGTCTTTTGCCAAATGTAAGACACTAAGCCAAGAGAGCTATTATTATGTCTCCATTGACTGATGTGTCATAGTGGCCGGCGGGGAAGAGAAACAAGCCTGGGTAAACTGAATGAGCCAGTCCAACCCATCTGCCGACTGACTGACTGACTGAATGAGTCGGAACAAGCACTCAGATTATAAATACAAACTGTGAAACTTGCTCTTTTAAAGAATACACAGATCAACACAGTCCTCCCCACCACACCCTTCTCCTTCTGTCTCTTTTCTTTTTCAAGGTGCAATGAATTACCATAAATGGAAAGAAGCTACAACTTAGATGGGTAATAGCACAGAAGTGTGTCTTAAAGACTTGGGATGGCTCTAGATCTGATCTTGGCTCACATGGGACGCGGGCCATGAACAAGTGGGAAGGCCCAGAGGCACGGTTCTGGTGTCTCTCCCTCCCGGGGCTCTGCCGAGGCTCCCAGGGAACCTGACCAGAGCATGGGGACAGGACCTGACCTGTTCAGCTGGGAAGCTAGGAAGGGTGGCCGATCAGCCTTGGAAGGGCTGCCTTCTCTGCTCCAGTCAGCTTCAGCCTTGGTACAAGGCTCGTGAGAGTCTCTCTCCTCTCTAGTCTAAGAGGGTCACTGTCTTAGAATGGTCTCTAAGAAACATGGCAAGAAACCAAAGGAAACCTCTGGAGCTGGGGCAGACTCTCTGCCTCCTGAACCCCCAGGTCTGGCTTGGTTGTCTTCACAGTCTATACACCTGTACCCTGAAAATGCTTTTCACTAATAAAAGATGGAAATTGCTTTAGGAGAGGTATTAGTTTCCTGTGGCCACTATAACAAAGAATCACAATCTAAGTGGCTTAAAACAACAGAAATCATCTCACAGTTCTGGAGGTTAAAAGTGCAAATTCAAGGAGTTAGCAGGGCCATGCTCCCTCTGTAACCTGCAGGGGAGACTCCTTCCTTGGTCTCCCTAGCTTCTGGTGGCCATGGCTATAGCGGCACCACTCCAGTCTCTGCTGCTGTATTACACGGCATTCCCCATGTGTGTCTCTGTCTTCACGTGGCCCATCGCACAAGGACACGAGTCACACTGGGTTAGGGAACCACCCTATTTTAGTATGACCTCATCTTAACTAATTGTATCCACAATGACCCTATTTCCAAATAAGGTCACATTGTGAAGATGGGGGGGGGGGTAGGACTCCAATGTATCCTTTTTGGGGTGGACACAATTCAATGCATAGCAGGAGGATAGAACACCAGGAAAAAGGCTTCTGGGTTTCCTCCAGCACATACTCATGCCCTGTGCTGGATGCTCAGGAGATAGTCACAAAGAGAGCCAGGTGCCTCGTTCAAAGACACCCATTCTAGCAGATAAGGGCAGTCTAGATCCAATTGCCACCCCTTTCCACTCTACTCTGTCCCCACAGGCAGATGTTTATAGACCGCACGGGCTGGGCCCCCTCACCATGGGAGGTGTAGCTAGCAAGAAGCTGGGGGTAACTCCCAGCTCCTCCCTGCTGAGCTGCAGAGGGTGGTGGCCCTTTCCAACAGCCCATTTCTGGTAACGCGGCCCCTCCCCTTGTCCTTCAGGCCTAGAGTGGTAAAGCTCTCCACTGTGACTAGTCCTGAAATGGTTTGTCATCCTTATTGGCTTTTTTTTTTTTTAACTCTATGCAAACCTTTGTAAGCAGTTATTTCATTAATCCCCCCTCAATGACCTCCGTGAACTGTGCCCCGTGTTTCGGTCAGGCCCCTGGTGATGCTTAGGGTTTAGGTTAGTAGCCCGCGGCAGCCAATACCATGTCTGTCCCCTGTGCCTGTCCCTGCAGGTGCAGCAGCACTGCCCGTGAGGAGGCAGCCACCTGCCAGAGTGGCCAGTTCCCGACCACACTGAACCTAATCAGACAGACCTCAGTGTGAGTCCCAGCTCCACAGCGCTCCAGCAGTACAAACCTGAGCAAGTCACTCAGACCTCTAAGGCTCCTGCCCGGCCATCCATTAAATAAAGATAATAACATCAATGTCACAAGACATTTGTGGGGAGCCAATGATATGCTAGTCACCAAGTACTACCTACAGCCTCTGATAAACTGTAGTTGGTCCTCCAATAGTAGTCACTGTTTCGTTCCGTGTTTGGACCTGGCAGGGCCTCTCATGGGTTGGAGGTCCTTAGCTGTTGCCTGAGTCTCCTCCCTGAGGCCCATGTTGAAGGATGAGTGTCAGCCACCAGGCAGCCTCCGTTGACTGAGAAGCCACATCAGCCCTCCAGCCCCACTCCGATCTCTCCTCAGCCACCCCTGGATCTGGGGTGGGGCCACCAGCTCGGCGAAATCACTCCATGCCTGGCCTGAGACTGCTCCTGAAGGCCAGCCGGACCCTGTGTGAACGGCTCCATCCAGGCCTGGAGCCGTGGGAAAGGCCCGTAAGAAGGAGCCCGACACCAAGGGGCACTCCCGTCCCCGACACAGGGAGGCCCAAGAAGCAGTGCGGCCCTTTTCCTGGGTCCGGCACTCCTCTCAGCGTCCTGGGGCTCAGACAGTGGACAGGTGCTAGAGTTTAAGGGACTCCAGTCACTGGCTCTGCTCCGGGTAAAGGGCCACATCCCAACACCGGTGCTCCCAATACTGCCCCCTCTGAACCCCTCCCCATGCTGGAGCTGAAAAGTGGGCCCCTCGCCTGCTATTGCCTCATGAGAGTGCCTGTTCTCTATGGTGAGGCCACCAAGAACTTCAGACATGATTCTCTCCTTGAATCCATAGCCCTTGGGAAGGGGGTCAGGGAGCAGCTCCACTACCCTTTGGATTTTCCCAAGGGGCCAAGGTCAGGGTCGTGCTTCAGAACAAAGGCAGAGTGACCACAGCATCTATCCTATTACCTTTCCAGATGCTACTAATCTTCCTGATGTATCAGGCCTGATGGCTTCATTGTTTACAGTGAAAGGACTTCAACAGTATTCTTGCCTAACCAGAGTGGGAGGTTCGTGCTGGGCCCTGCCCTCAGGACACTGCTCTTCTGCACTCCTTCTGCATCTGCACGCTCCCTGCCAACCACGGAGAGCGGCCTGGGGACCCCTCACCTCGGCCTGCCCACTCTTCGCACAACATCTCGACTCCTTACGGTTCATTGATGGGAAACGGGAAGGGGACCAGGCGAGGCAAGGGCTGGTAGCTACTCTCCAACAAAGAAGGAAACCTGAGCAAGAAAGATAAACCCAGGAACAGGGAGACAGGGAGACTGAAAGCCTTCCATTTGGGGTACAGGTCCCAAATAGTCACTGTCTTTTTCCAGATTTCTTCTTTTCCTTCTATCTTAGCTCCCTTTCCCATTCTGATACCTGCAATCTCTCATCCTGTAAGGTGGCCAGCCACCCTCCCAGATCCAACGAGTATCCCTCAGTCTGAAAACACGCCGCAGCCAGAGAACCGACAAGAAACTCATCTCACCACCCCTGGCTGGGCATCTCCAGACCGCTCCAACATCAGACATCCGCAGGCAGAAGCCAAGCTAGCCAGATCCTGTTAGCAGGAACAGGCAAAGCATACCTCGGAGGCTGCCCTCTGGCCCAGGCTCCGCTGCTGCCAGCCCCGCCCACTCCCAGGCCTTAGACCAGACCCGCAGCCAAGCTCCTCCCTAGGCCCTCACCACCTCCTGCCCCAGATACCTCCCGGCTACAACGCAGTCCATACCTTTCTGTCCAATCCAGCAGCAAGAGGGAGTGGGTAAGGGGCAGGAAGAGGAAAGAGCATCACCTAGGGATGCCGTGATTCAAGGACATCATTTAAATAAACACCCCAACACTAATGGTGCAGGCCTGGCCAGGAGCCCACTGCTGCTCAGTGGTTCACCTGTTTGCGTTTTCGTGGAGAGAGTCAAAGACCTATTAAAATTGAGGAGCCTTGCATTCTCCAGTCTTCCAACCATGCATTCTAAGGAAGATTAAATCTGTTTGCCCCGACCACTCTGACAAACCCACTGGTGCCAATGGCATGTGGGTAAGAACCACGCATAATAAACTGCTGCCTCCTGCTCCTCGTGGGCACGAGAGAGGGCCTCTCACTTTCTGAGAGATGTGGGCACCCTAGGGGGCATCAATCACCCTGGAGAAGAGCAGGGAGGAGAGCCCGCACGCCCATGCAAAATGACTGTCTGCAGCCCTAATGAAGGCGGGCGATGGATGGTGGCCCGGGCTCGTTAATCAGGAGAACATGCTGCCTGCCGTCTGCCTCCCCTTCCAGGCCCTCCTGCACCCTCATCCTGGATTGATCTGTGGCACAGTAACTCTCAGATGTCACTGGCACTGCACTGTGCCCCTATGGCCACTGCATGTGCGGGCAGCAGCCAGAGAAAGCCAGCAGCCCCTGGGGGCATGGTTGTGGTAGGGGCTTGGGATATGTGCCAGGTGAGGAGCGGCCAGTCAGAAAAGGAAGGAGAAGGGGCTCACCAGGCCAGCTCTCCTGTTCATCTGGACACATCTTGGACCAGACTGGAGTTGCTAAGTCCCCAGGGGCCACCAGAGCTGAGTGACCCCTCAGAGCTGCTCCACAGGTCACCTTCCACCAGGTGCTGACACTGTGCTGACATGCTCTTTCAAGTGTCCATTATCCTCAGCATTGCCACACCGTGGCTGCCACCACCCCAGGGCACTGCTCTCTTTGCCTAAGGCCTTCATGCCCTGCCTCACTGTCCACCACACCCCCCACTTAGAGGCCCACACTTCCACCTTCAGAGAGCCAGGTTGGCCTGCTGCATCTCCCGGGACTCGCCACCCAGGTCCCCCAAACAGAATATATCCTCGTCCCACTGTGACTCTCCACCCTGCCCAAACCCTCCAGCTCTCTCAGGCTCACCACGGGCTCTCTCACCCCCTCGGAAAGCCCACCGACCACCCCAGCCCAGCCTCACTCCCCTCCTGCCCTTGAAGATGTAGCCCACCCCCACTAGCACCCCAGTTCCAAAGGGCCTATGTTCTGTGTCAGCCTCTCTGGTCTCCTGGCCCGGGGGCGGAAGGGTTTGCGAGAGCAGAGCTGGTGACATCACTCTCCTCCACAGGCACCTCCACGGGCACCTCCACGGGCTCCTCCCAGGGCACCTCACGCGAGGCCGTGCACAGCTGCTGCCAGGGAGCTGGCGATGGGCCCAGCTCTGCTGTGTGAACCAGGCCTGGGGTCTCAAAGGCTACAGGATGCAAGGCACAGCCCGGTCAATCTTCCTCCAGGGGGCCTCCCTGATGACTCAAGTCACCACTCAGTGCCAGTCTCAGTCACCCTCTGCTTTTTATCATTCTTCCCCTGTCCTGTGGGGTTGATTCTGAACTGTTTGCAACGGCCTCTCTGTCCTAGAGTCCTAACCGTGTCCTGTTGTACTATATGACCACTGTTAACTATACAGAGGGTCAAGGGAGGCAGGTGGTGATGGGAGCAACGAGTGGCCAGGAGCAGACTGCGTGAGAGAAGCCCACCAGGGGAGCGGCTCGTGCTCGGCTGTGAGACCGCAGTTCCGGCTTCCCCTGCCGTGAGGCAGTGGGGGAAGAAGGAGTGGATGGGGTGATGCCCAAGGCCCCTGCAGAGCTGCCCTTCTGACCCCACTCCTCATCTCCTTGTCAGGGAACGCCTGTCCAGCCCTGCCTGTCACTCAAGCTCCTAGAGCCTCTCTATCATCCCCAAGACACTTGCAGAGAGCCTGGGAAGACTTCTATTTCTGTTTCCCAATCAATAGCATTGACCGGCTCCTCTCCTGGCATCCAGCATTTCCTGAGGTCCCAAATAGTCTCAATGCCATAACTCTCTTCCCCAGCCTTGCAGAAATCTTTCAGGGCATGCCTTTGTGCAGAGATTTCTTCAGAGGAATTGGAAGGTCCAGGAAAAACTCGCTTTTTGGCCTGAGAGGGGTACCGCTGGGTTCCCAGCTGGGGGCGAGCAGGCCTGGTGGCCAGAGTCCCGCTCCCCTCTTTCTCTGGCTGTGAGCCTCTGATCTCCCCCTCCCTCCCGCCCGGTCTCCGGCTATAGTGATAGCAGCAGGGGGAGGTCTGGGGCTTAGAGCCCTCCAGCACAGGAGCTGTCACACTCCCACAGCCACCAGAGCTCTGAGTTGGCAGCTTTGGGGACTAGATGACCTCTCTATCAGAACCTGGATGTCCCAGGCCTTAGGACACTCTTACCTACAGAGAAGACATTTTATAGAATTGTTCCTACCTAGCAAGCAGCCGTAATGATATATGGAGAAGGGAGGCCCTCTACACATCAGTTTGTCAGAGGGGATGGACACGAGACAACTGACTTGGGCTCTAGGCCTGGCTGTGCCATCAGTATGTGATATGAGCCTGGATCTCTCTCTGCTCAGTCTCCCTGGCAGACTGAGGGTGGGGTGGGACCAATCATTCAGACTTTCTGGACTAAGGCTACTGCCTGGGTGGAAGCTGAAATGCAGGTGGGTTAGGACAAAGGTTTCCATGAGAGGTTGGAGCCTCCCAACTCCCAATCTGGTCAAAAGAACAGAATTGGGGAGGGGGGATGATACCTGCAGTTCTCTTCCTTCTGAACCGGGAAAAGATCAAGTTCACTGGCTTCAAGATCTGCAGCTCTGTTCCGTATCTTCCAGGTTGAACATGATGACTGGTCCTGAATTCATCTGACCACTCACATCACTTTCTATTTGAACACAGCACGACATCAGGCCCCATATCCCAGCCCTTCTCTCAGTTCAGAACCCTTCCAGGTTAAAGAGCTCCAGAGGTTTGTACCCTCCTCCACCCAAGCTTGGGCGCACCGTGAGCGCTTCGGTTTCTGCCTGCACACCAAGCACCACGGATGAGGCGCCCACCTCCCCCAGCTGATGGTCCCAACTGTCTGGAGCCTGGCTTCTTGGAATCCCCTCCCTTTGGCCCTTGTAGTGCTCCAAACCAGCAGTCCCCCTTTCCCCGTGGCAGCCCTTCAGGTTATAAGGAGGGTGGGCCCTTCTGCGTGTTTCCTTCCCCAGTTGCCACGCTCCTGGTTCTGTCGGCTCCTGCTCCAGCCCCCACCACCTCACCTGTGCTGCGTCTGACCTGGCAGCAACCACCACTGAGCTCACGTGTTTCCCACGGTCTGAGCACACAGGTGAGGAGAAGGGGCTATCACCTCCCTGGTAGGCACATCCTAGTTCTTTCTTAATCTCCCTATCTATTCCAACTGAGCATGTCTCGTCTCTAGGAGAAACACAGCTTCTTAGGTCTCTGGCTCCATCCCCAGGACCCGAAGGTTCCCAACAAGCATCTCACCTTACCTGCTCTGGGTGCCCTTCCTCCCGGCTCCGACCCGCCTCCTCCCAGTCCTCACTCCTCTCTCCTTCCTCACCCTGCTCGCCTCCTCCGCCCTGGTTCTCACTCTCTCCTCTCTCCTCCCACTCTGTGCATTTGTCGCCGCTTAACAGGGTGTTTCCAGGATGAATAGCATTTTCAGCCCTGGTTGGGAATACATCCGGACGTCCCCAGCCCGCCCCTGTCCCCACAGCGCTGGCGGAGTTCTGTGAGAGCTGGCCCAGACAATGGGCCGGCGGATTCACTTGAGAGCTCACGAAAACCCCACTTCCCTTCAGAAAGTGCAGACTGAGAGGCCCAAGGAGCAGATCGCTTTCCCTGCACGCCGCTGGCACGGGGTGCTGTGTGGGTCCAGGCCTTGTGCAGCGAGGCTGCGGCCAACAGAAAGTGCAGTCAGAGCTCACAGAGCTGGAGGGCCCCAGAGGCCTGGCAAGGCCTCCACTCCACACATTCACGGGGAGTATGAGCACCTCCATCCCTGAGACCCTGACGCCTCCAGAGGCACATGGAGAAGGCCCCACATCTCATGTTTGGAATCTGAGAGAGGGGTTTGGACTGATTGATCACTCTGTCATGATTGCTGTCGCTTTATACTAAGTTTTGAAGTCCAGTAGTGTCAGTCTTCCAACTTTTTTCTTCTTCCAATATTATGTTGGCTGTTCTGGGTTTTTAGCCTCTCCATATTAACTTTAGCATCAGTTTATCTACATCCATAAAATACTTGCTGGGATTTTGATTGGGATTGCATTAAATCTATAGATCTCCATAAGGAATACCTAACTTCTTGACAATATTAAACCTTCCTATCCATGAACATGGAATGTCTCTCCGCTTATTGAGTTTTTAATTTTGTTCATCAGAGTGTTGTAGCTTTCTTCATGTAGATCTTACACATACTTTGTTGGATTTATACCAAAGTATTTCATTGAGGGTGGGGGTGTTAACATGTGCTTTTTAATTTAAAGTGACAGGAGAGGAGATAGAGAGACAGGCTCCCACATGCACCTCAAACCGGAAACCACCTGACAACCCCCATCTGGGATCGATGCTCAAATCAATCAAGCTATCCTCAGTGCCCAGGGCCAAAGCTCAAACCAATGGAGCCACTGGCTACAAGAAGGGAAGGGAGAGAAAAGGGGGAGATGGAGGGGAAGAGAAGCAGATGGTCGCTTCTCATGTGTGCCCTAATCAGGGATTGAACCCGGGACATCCACACGCTGGGCTGATGCTCTATCCACTGAGCCAACCAGCCAGGGCCAACATATGTTTTTTATACACAGGCCTTAGAATTTATAAAATGCTTTATAGACATTATCACATACTCAGAAGACTATTAAAAAATAGATATGGCCCTGGCCGGTTGGCTCAGCGGTAGAGCGTCGGCCTAGCGTGCGGAGGACCTGGGTTCGATTCCCGGCCAGGGCACACAGGAGAAGCGCCCATTTGCTTCTCCACCCCTCCGCCGCGCTTTCCTCTGTCTCTCTCTTCCCCTCCCGCAGCCAAGGCTCCATTGGAGCAAAGATGGCCCGGGCGCTGGGGATGGCTCTGTGGCCTCTGCCTCAGGCACTAGAGTGGCTCTGGTCGCAATATGGCGATGCCCAGGATGGGCAGAGCATCACCCCCTGGTGGGCAGAGCATCGCCCCTGGTGGGCGTGCCGGGTGGATCCTGGTCGGGCGCATGCGGGAGTCTGTCTGACTATCTCTCCCTGTTTCCAGCTTCAGAAAAATGAAAAAAAAAAATAGATATGTGCTCTACTGCTTGAGATCTCATTACACAACTGGACATAGCATCAATTGAATGCTTGCATTTTTTTTTATGTCTATAGGTGATACACCACCTTGGCTGGGAAGAAACACAGGTTTAGGGAAGTCCTCCAGTGTCCCAGGAGCACACCTTCCCAAGTGACCTTAAATTACTACTGGCCCTCAGTAGCTGGGCTCTATGATATTCATTACAATGGTCCACCGTGGTGGTCAGCAAACTGTCAAGGGCCAGATAGTAAATATTTTAGGCTCTGTGGGCCATAAGGTCTCGGCTGCAGCTACTCACGTCTACCATTGTCACTGAAGCAGGAAAATGGGCTGCAGGCTGGATCCCTATTAAGTCTAGACAGGCAAGGGCTCCGGCCTAGACAAATGTGCTTACAGAATTTTTTGAGTAATATTTAAATTATTTTCTTGTAATTTTGATCATTTCTTGTATTTTCTTGTCATTTTCTTGTAATTCATTATTTTAGCATACAATAGTGAAATACCCTTTTAGCTATCAACACACCTACTACAAACTTCCGCAGAAGCCTGTGTGACCTTCGCAACACCGGAAAGACACCAGCTGAGACCCCGGGGATAATTAGTGAACAAAACCAAAATTAAGTAAGGTTTTACAGTCACAGACAATCTAGGCAAAGTGTACCTATGGAAAACGGCCGGCCAGATTCGGGTCTGTGATGCCATCCTCTCGGGCTGCCTGTTTTCTCCCAGATTGGGGAGGGAATCTGAGTCCTTCCTAGAGGGTCTGGAGGGAAACAGGAGAAACATGCACGAGGAGCACAGTTGCATTCACAGCTAATGAACTTGCAGAGGAGCACGCCTAATTAGTGTGTTCGTCAGCTGGGGGTCCACAGACTTGGCACATCAACAGTCAAATGTTGCCATGGGAGCACTCAGAGGGCCCCGGGCCCCGGGCTCGAGGAACAGTCTCCTATAATCTGATGGGACCACAATCAGAGGTATGAAGATCAGCTGAAAGAAAATATAGCACAACAAAACCAGGTGGCAGAGGGAGAGGAGCGAGCAGATGGACAAAGGGGCCTTCAGAAAGGAAACCAGCCAGCAGCAAGATCTCAATGACAACAGGCCAAGGCGTGTCCAGGAATTTGAGAAAAATGGCAGGGCTCTGCCCCCACCTTCCACAGAGGGCAGTTGCAGGGAAATGGATATAGCAAAGCCTCTCTTACCACAAAAAAAGAAAAAGAGGAAGAAAGAAAGAAATGTAAGCAGAGGGTCAGTCCAGGCTGGTCCAGACCTCAGAAGCAAGGGGGAGCTGGGAACAACACGGTCATTCCTCAGGGCCTCCAGCATAAGGAGGAACTCCAACCAGCATGGTGACCAGCACTTTCCCATGGTCATCCCCCAAACCCCTCTTGCAGTGCAGGGGAAACTCACAGGCCCATAAAGGTCAGAAAACAGCCAGAAAAAAAGATAAGACTCAAGGATGAGTCCTTTCTCTGCCTGATTGTATTACAGTGAATGGCTGAGAGTATAGGCAATAATGGGGTGTCAGCTGGGATTCCCAGGTGAGGAAGCAGGGACCTTCATCCTACCTCCCATGAAGAGAAACAAGGGCGGCCCTGGCCGGTTGGCTCAGTGGTAGAGCGTCGGCCTGGCGTGCAGTGGACCCGGGTTCGATTCCTGGCCAGGGCACATAGGAGAAGTGCCTATTTGCTTCTCCACCCCCCCCTCCTCCTTCCTCTCTGTTTCTCTCTTCCCCTCCCGCAGCCAAGGCTCCATTGGAGCAAAGATGGCCCGGGCGCTGGGGATGGCTCCTTGGCCTCTGCCCCAGGCACTAGAGCATCGCCCCGGTGGGCAGAGCGCCGCCCCTGGTGGGCGTGCCGGGTGGATCCTGGTCGGGCGCATGCGGGAGTCTGTCTGACTGTCTCTCCCCATTTCCAGCTTCAGAAAAAAATTAAATTAAATTAAATTAAATTAAAAAAGAGAGAGAGAGAAACAAGGACCAGTGTCATGGGTTGAATTGAATTGTGCCCCCCCTAAGGATATGTCCAAGTCCTAGTCCCCAGGACCTGTGAATGTAACCTTACTTGGAAATAGGGACTTTGTTTAAATAACTAGGTTAAGGATCTCAAGATGAGCCTGACCATGTGGTGGCAGAGTGGATAGAGTGTCAAACTGGGACACAGAGGACCCAGGTTCAAACCCCTGAGGTTGCTAGCTTGAGCATGGGCTCATCTGGTTTGAGCACAGCTCACCAGCTTGAACCTAAGGTCGCTGGCTTGAGCAAGGGGTCACTCAGTCTACTGTAGCCCCTGGTCGAGGCACATATGAGAAAGCAATGAACAACTAAGGTGCCGCAACAAAGAATTGATGCTTCTCATCTCTCTCCTTTCCTGTCAGTCTGTCCTTAGCTGTCCCTCTCTCTGTCTCTGTCACAAAAAAAAAAAGGATCTAGCCCTGGCTGGTTGGCTCAGCGGTAGAGCGTCGGCCTAGCGTGCGGAGGACCAGGTTCGATTCCCAGCCAGGGCACACAGGAGAAGCGCCCATTTGCTTCTCCACCCCTCCGCCGCGCTTTCCTCTCTGTCTCTCTCTTCCCCTCCCGCAGCCAAGGCTCCATTGGAGCAAAGATGTCCCAGGCGCTGGGGATGGCTCTGTGGCCTCTGCCTCAGGCGCTAGAGTGGCTCTGGTCGCAACATGGCGATGCCCAGGATGGGCAGAGTATTGCCCCCTGGTGGGCAGAGCGTGGTCCCATGGTGGGCGTGCCAGGTGGATCCCGGTCGGGCACATGCGGGAGTCTGTCTGACTGTCTCTCCCTGTTTCCAGCTTCAGAAAAATGAAAAAAAAAAAAGGATCTCAAGATGAGAGCATCCTGGATCTTGCGTGGATCCTAACTCCAATGCCAGATGTTCTTATAAGAGGAAAGAGAACACAGAGGGGCAGGCCGCTGAGGAACACCGAGGAAAAGCTAGAAGACAGCCATTGAGTGGATTCTCCCTCAGCTTCCAGCAGGAATCAGCTCTGCCAACAGATTGATTTCAGACATCTGGCTGCTAGAAGGGTGAGGGAATACATTTCTATGTCTTAAGCACTCAGCCTGCGGTGATTGTTCACAGCAGTCATAGGAAGCCATCCAGCAGGGGATGTGGCATATCCCCTGCCTGATCCCAAGGGCATGGTCTATCTTGTCCGTGCCTATGTCCTCAGCTCCAGGCACATCATAAAAACTCTCTTGCTTGGGGCACGAATAGCCAGGGTTACCTGAGGTTCCTGAGCCTGCGGGTGGGACAAGGGTAGGTGGTCAGCTGGCCAAGGCTCTGTCCTGGAAGCTGTGGAGTTAGTTCTCTGGCTTGGC
Source organism: Saccopteryx bilineata (assembly GCF_036850765.1). Taxonomy (NCBI): domain Eukaryota; kingdom Metazoa; phylum Chordata; class Mammalia; order Chiroptera; family Emballonuridae; genus Saccopteryx; species Saccopteryx bilineata. The sequence continues at coordinate 38,490,611 of NC_089499.1, read as the reverse complement.
TTGGGAGGTCCCAAGTTCAGGGGCCCTGGGGCAGTGCAGAGGCAGTATGGCAAATGACAGCAAAGATTGGAGGGGCAGCTGGGAGTCATGGCCTGGTTCTCATAAAGCCATGACCCTGAGGCTTGTGGCCATCCTCAGAAATGCCCCTCACCACATCAACCTCCAAAGGAATCCTTGGAACTAACTGATACAGACTACCAGGGCCTGGGTGCCTGGAGTGGTCAGGGAAGACTTCCTATAGAAGGAAACCAATAGGCACAGCTTGGAGTGTGCAGAGGATTGGGGTAAGAGGAGAAATGGAAGGATGGAAGGTTTGGAGCAATGATTCCCAAAGGGTAACCTGTGGAACTGGAGAAAGAGAATACGCGTTTCAAGGGAAAAATAGGTTGTGTCGTCAAATTGTAGTGAGAAAACTTATTAAACCAGTGTTCTTACTACAAAATTCTTCAGAGTGAGGGTGAAGAGCTGAACTGAGAACTGAGGAACAAATGGAATCCTCAGTAGCTGCTCCTGGACAAGCATTCTAGCTGCCAAAGAGAGGGACAGAAGAAGGACGGTTGAAAGTGTGGCCACGGCAAAGCCAAGCTGGTGTCAGCTGGCAGGTCACAGGGCCAGCCCTCACCATTTCTCAGCCTTCTGCCCACATGGCTCAGGAGCTGCATGTGAAGCCAGATATGAGGGGTGCTTGGGTCTGGGGTGGAGCCCTCTCTGGTTAAATGCCAGGGGGCGGAGGACCCTCCCACATGAACACAAGCACTGCTGTGTCATCTCTGGTGAGGCGGGAAATTTCCTCATGAGGAAAGAAGGCAAGATAACCAGGCACAGACAGTGTTTCCCTCTACTTTATATCCTTTAAGGTGAGCTTAATGCCAATGTTCCACTTTGGTACAACTACAGTGCCCTAAACAGCCCATCGATCCTGATTTGTTCATTCTCAGTTCATTCCTTGGTGGAAATTCCTGTCCAGCTCCCCAAACTGTGCCCATTTCAAGAGGTGGTGGTGGAAAGTGGAACGGGTGGGAGGCAACCCCCTGCCTGAGGCAGCCCCTTCGCCAGCTGAGGCCAGCTCCCCCCTTCTTCAGAGTGGCACCTCCTCCCTCCCAGCATCCCGGGCCTCTGGACTTCTCTCCTGACCAGACCAGTGACCCAGGCAGTTCACAGTGTGGTATGCCCACGGGCCATATGACTGGCCCTGTAAACTGCCCATCACAGACTGCCTCTGCTCTTCTCCCTGTCCTTTGCACCCACCTAAGCATCTTTACCCAGCAGGAGTCCTCTACAGATGTGCTGAACAGATGGATAAAGCATGTGTATTTCCCAAAGCAGAACTCCGCCCTCCAACCTAGGTGGTCATTGGTTAGGCAATCAAGAATGCCTAGAGTGACAAGAAGAATGCCTGGCACCATAAAGGGCGAGTGCGGAGGGCAAGGGGAGGCCGTGGCTGCAGTGGGCAGGATGCACTACCAGCCTGATCAGCCAGCAGAGTCTGCAAACTCCGAGATAGAAAGTGTCGGTGTCCCAGAAAGGCTCCTGGCACTCTCTCAGCCAGCACTTTGGATAGCTCCCAAGAGGACAGGTGAGGAAAGCTCATCCCCTCTGGCTTCTCAACCTCCTTTTTCCGCAACTTACAGAAGCATTAGGAACGGGACCCTCCCCAAGGGATTGGGACTTCCTGCAGTTTCTGGAGGATGAGGCACACTTGGGTCTCACCCACCTACCCTGGGTCTCACCCGCCCCCTCAGCGCTTCCATCTCCTGGTGACCAGTGCTGCAGGGACCCTCCCCAAGGGATTGGGACTTTCTGCAGTTTCTGGAGGATGAGGCACACCTGGGTCTCACCCACCTACCCTGGGTCTCACCCGCCCCCTCAGCACTTCCATCTCCTGGTGACCAGTACTGCAAGGCTGCCGCCCGCCTCACTACTTCTGTTGGGCAGGTTCGGCTCCTATGGGCATCATTTGTCCCTCAGAATGCAGCCTTGCGACTGAGGTTCGGAGGTCTGCCACCAGGTGCTAAGCCCTCTCCCCCAAGGCCTGGATTAAAGCAGAGAGGTGGACGAACTAGGAATCGTTGACCAAAACAAGCAACTTTTTGTCAAAAATCAATTGCTTTCAGTCCACCTAAGCTTGGGCAAACTATACAAACATCATATTTGGATATCTTAAAGCAATTTTCAAAGTTTGTGTTCTCTAAACTACATGAGCTGTCTTCCCTGACTACCTCACAACTGGGATCGAGTGTAGAATTAACTTCCTCACTCCCACACTTGGGATCCCCAGAACCTAGCTTGGGTCTGCAGCCTCGGATCTCTGCCATAGGCCCTCCGCTGGGAGGTTTTCTCCTAACCGTGAACTTTTCCCTGAGAAGAGAGTCCAAACCGACCCCTAGCTCCACAAATGTAAAGGTCCAACACTGTGGAGCCTCCTCCCAGGAGGCTCTGGGGAATGTCTCACGCCTCCCTGTGGTGTCACCTTGTCACCTGTGTCCTGAAGAGCTATGCTCACCGCCCTTCCCCACCCCCTCAGCACCCCAGCAGCTGCCTTCTTTCACAAACTGCCTCATCAGAAAGACAACAGGGACCATGTCCCTTAAACAGAAGGGAATATTTTGAACAGAGAATTAACAGCAAATTAAACCAGTTTCATTGCACTCATTCATGCACAAAATGAGTGTGGGAGTTAAGTGGAGAAGGAAAAAAAAAAAAAAAAAAAAACCAAGCAGGCGATGCTTTGCGATAATCAGGGGGCAGAATGCAGCCGCAGAAGAAAACGATCACTCCGGAGACAAAGGCGCCACGCCATACGGGCTCCTAATTGGTCAGGAGCACGCGCTCTTGCTCTCAGCAGACCAGAGTCATTCCCTCTCCAGGCTGGGAGCCCAAAGGGAAGGGACTAGAAGGTCTCTCCAGCTCCTTCAGCTGCGGCCCTCATGACAGGAGGACACCCCCTCCTGAGAACGCCTTGGTGCCTGCCCCTCTCTTGGGGACTGTGCTGGCTCCAGGAACGGGGCAGCTGTTTGACAGCCTCTGCACACTTAAGCAAAAATGTTGCCGCAACAACCAATTAGGGCCCATAATCTTCCAGTCTTCCTCCTTCCTGGGAATATTTGGCAACAGTGGGGTCGCAGTGGAATAACTCAGCATGGGAGTAACACAGGAGCGCATCAGTCCCCTGTGGGCTCATCAGGACCCAGGATTGGCAGCAATAAAATAATAACCAGCTTTAGGACGCCGGACAATTTTAAACGACCCCACAGATCTCTCTTCTGCCAACTCTGCCTGGTTGATCTACTATCTGGTTCCTATCTCCTGTGGGTGCCCAGGCCCCTCCCTTTGCAGAGGCCTCACCACCCTCCTCCCTAGAATTAAACCTGGTACAGGTGCACACAGCCCAGCCCGTGGGAGAGGAGTGTCCATAAACAAGCAGTGGCAGGACCCCAAACGTCATGCCCTCGGGACCTTCTGCAAGGCGCTTCTGAGAAAGGGCAACGACGATCCTATGCAAGCTCATTTTTAATCACAAGGCATGCTATGAAATGTGCCAGTGTTCACTGTGCATGCTGACACACCCCTAGACTTGGGAAAAGCTGGGACTTCTCTCCTGGCCAGACTGCCAAAGGGTCCAGAGAGGAGGGATATGACGTCCACAGGGAGGGTGGATAGCTCCGCCCAGCCCCTTCCCTCCCCCACACACTCACCAAGAAGACCCACCTCAATAGCCAGCTCATGAGCTGCAGGGGCTCCTAGAAAGCAGGAGCCCAGCCTGAAGCCCTGAGCAGGCTGCTCGAGCCTCACCTGCCTTAAGTACCTCCCCAAGGCATGCTGTCACCTCCCAACTTGGCACAGGGCAACCCAGAGCTCCCAGTAGAGTGCCTGCACTTCTAGTTCCACTTCTTTTTAACACATAAAAAAGATAAAAGAAAAAAGACTAACCTTTAGTCATACAAAATATACAGATAGCTCCTGGTGCCATCACTCAGGCTACAGTCGGGGTCATATGTCAGACACAGCTGCCCAGGTGTGCTGAGAGGAACGGGGGAGGCCAGCAGCAGAAGAGCAGCCAGAGGGCCCTGGCTCTGGTCAAAATCCATGTGACATACTGCAGTTTATAGATACTAGGGTAAGGGCATTTACAGGCTATATCATCTGGTTTATACCAAACTAATCCTTACAAAAATGAAATGAATGGCTTTAAAAGACCCCCAAAAAGAACACACAAGATGAACCATTCCAACACTGTCAGTGTAAACAAAGGCTGTGAGCCTGAGGTCCCCGACACCTGCCTGACTCCTGGTGACAGCTCTTCATCAGCCGCACGAAGAGCTGAGAGCCATGACAGTCTAATCAGATATAACAAGAAATTGGCCAGAAACATCAAATAATCAAGAAGCCTATTTGAAATATGGATGTACATACACTATCATTATGATGAACCTCTCCCTCAGTGTGTATTTGCCTTGCTGTACCAGCTAATGAGATTAAAAAGCCACTTTAATCACAGCAAGATATTTTAAAATACTGTTTATTATATCTATCTGATTTTTAATCATTTTATTTTATGGTATATATTAAAATGCACAGACTTAGTGTAGTAGCACACACATATTCACTAAACACATAAATCTATAAGTACTAGGGGTGCGTGCTCAGTCTGGGATCCCTTTCTCTCTCTTCTCAATGGGTGGCAGACACCAGCCTCCTGCCAGAGTCTCAAGTCAAAACCCTAGACACCTGCCTCCCCTCTCTCACCTGCTTTGTCTATAGCCTCTTCTCTGTGTCTGTTCCTCTAAGACCTCCCAGTAAGTCCAATTACCTCCTTCCCCACTGCCATCACCCCACCCAGGCCAGCCCCCTCTCTTACAAACAACTGCATCAGCCGCGAACTGCTGTCTCAACCCCCTTCTTGTACCTCTCTGATCCTTTCTCCATCTTGCAGAAGGATCAGTCTTCCAAAGACGCAAATCTCATTATACCTTTCTCTGACTCAAAAGTTTTCAATAGCTTCCAATGGGTCTCAAGGAAAGTCAAGCTCCCTTCCTCTCTTCCTTCCCATTATCACTGTCATCATTGTCATCAGCAGCAGCATTGCTGCCATCACCAATAACATCTATCGAACCCTTCCTATGCCAGACACTCATACTAAAAGTCCTGCATCCACGATCTCTTTTGATTTCCACAATCCCTCTGAGAGATAATCACAGGCACTGTCCACTCTACAGATGAGGACTAACGAGGTTCTGAGACCATCCAAGTTCCAACAGCTCAACTCTGCCTCTGCTTCCACCCCCCTACTTTCATGTGGTGTCAATGTTGCCGCTAACTCTCCAGTTCATCGGGAATACTCTTGGTGCTGACATTTCCTCTCTCTTATGCCCAAGCTTAATTCATGATCTCCTTTCCGCTGCTCCCCTCCCTCCCTCCCCTCCTCCTGAATGACTCTTCTTACCCAGCTGGCTTTACCTTAGAAGCTGCAATGAATGAGATGTCTAAGCTACAGCCACCATGACTGCCAAACCAGCAGGTCAAAAGCCTGTGACAAAACCAAATCTCTTCAGGACTCTAATTTTAACTCTCAGTTTACAGAGGTCTCAAACTCGCGGCCCGCCGAACAATTTTGTGCGGCCCACAGACTAATCCACGAACTACAGTTTCTGGTCGTTTTGTGACACTGAAAAGTGTTGCGTAACAGTTGCCTTTTGTAGACCTAGTGCGGCCCACCGAACGGCTGTAATCTTGCTCTGTGGCCCACATGCTGAGTTGAGTTTGAGACCCCTGGTTTACAGGATGTCCAGGGGACTGAGAAACATGTTAACTGACACCAGGCAGACAGGATCAGCGAGATCCAGACTATGAAATTGGACAGCACAAATAACCTGGTTTATTCAACAACTAAATTACATGAAAAAATGAGAGGGGCAGGGGAACCTATGGGCTAGAAGAGACTTGAGAGACAAACATAACGTGTGCATCTTGTCCGGATCCTGATTTGAATAAACCAGCTGTCAGTACTTTTACATACAGGGAAATTTGAACACTGACTGGATATTTGATAATACTAAGGAATGGGTGTTAATTTTTTAGATGTGATAATGGTAATATGTATATGAAAGAATGAAAATATGCATGGATGTATTTCATCGTATAAAAATGTTTAATTATGTTTATCAAAATTATGATAAATGAAATCAAAAGATGAAAGCATTTTTGTTGTCTTCTCTGAGCCCCCAAGTATGAATAAGGTACTCATACGAGCTCTCAGAGAATCTCCAAAATTTCCCAACAGACCAGCAACAATTTTATTAATGCTGTTCTTCTCCATGCAACTATAAACCTGGAAGCTGTGTGAGAACAGAACTGTGTCTCTTGGTCAGTGTTGGGTCCTTCAGACACACTTGCTTGCACACACGCACACACACACCTATCCCCCCAACACCTCCCTACCTATCTGGAAGCACCTACAGCCCCACCCAAACACAGCCCCACATACACACCTGCCCTTATGTTCCCACATGTTCTTCCCACCTCTCTGCCCAGGTCTACCTCCCACTGGGCCCCATGAGCCTAAGGAGGAGGGAGAGACTCCAGGACCTCCCAGAGGCCCCCCAGTCCATGTGCTTGAAATGCCCTGACTCTCAGGCTCAAGGTTCCTCTTCTTCCCTCCACACACCCTACTCTCCGTACTCCGCCCTATTCACATGCCACTGCCAGTCCTCTTCCTCAACTACCTCTTCCACACTGCCTCGTCCTGGCTCAAAATGCTTCTTAAGAGTATTATCACTACTCAGTTATCTATAAATAAATGAGCAGCCAGCAAACGCATGCACTGTGCTAAGCCCTTTGGCAGATCTAAAGATGTAAATGGTAAGACTGCTGCCCCCAAAGGCCTAGGCTTCTCAGCCAGGATGGTCTGAGCCACCATGCCTGAGCATGATGACAGCCACCACGCCTGAGCACCCAGAATGCACTTTACCTGCATCACCTCACGTGGTTCCCACAGCAACCTGTGGGATGGGCTCTGGCATCACATTTCTAGAGAAAGAGAAACTGAAGCTCAAAGAAGATGAAGCCTCAGAACATACTGTACCCAGAGTCCAACCACGGTCTCCTCCCACTCCGAAGTTCATTCTCCTAGGATAGTGTTATCAGCTTAGACACCAATGACCGGCAAGACCCACGCAGCCTATGTCTGGTGCTTGAAACAAAGTTCTGAGTCCAGTAGCTTCCCCATCACCTTGCAAACTCAACAGTAGTCACGCCCGCTGCCACAGCCCCTGCTGTGCCTCCACCTAGAAAACCCCTGCCCTCAACGAGCTCTACATCTAGTGTGTGCTTGGGTGTTTGAAAACAGCAAAGAGTCAACTTCAGGATGTGATAAACACTATCTTTGGGAATATATTTGTTCTGTTTGATGGAAGGGATGCTTAAGCTGGGGTTTAGCACATAAGTAGAAGTGTGTTAGTCAAAGAAGCATGGAAGGGTGGGTACTCGAGGCAGAAGGAACAGCAGGGACAATGGCACTGAAGCATGCAAAAGTAGGGTGTTTGGGGGGTTCCAGTGAACTGCCCAATACAGGATCTAGGGGGCACTGATAAGAGTTAATAAATATCCCAGGCAAACCTCAAGAATAGTCTCACTCTCTGCCTAGAACATCCAGCAAAAGTATTCCATAATCCATGGGTGTCCATGACTGAAGAGGATGAGGAAGAAGAGAAGGAGGTAGAGGAGAAGGAGGAGGAGGAGGAAGAGGAGAAGGAGGAGGAGGAAGAGGAGGAGGAGGAAGAGAAAATCACCTTCATATATCAGGGGTCCAAGCACCTCAGATGCTATGAAGAGCCCATGGCCCTCCTCTTATCCTCTGCCCCACTGACCAGCACACTGGGAAATGAAGAAAACTGGAACAGCTAAATAGGGCATCACCTCATCTGCTGGGAGATAATCAAGAATGGGCACACAATATCCTCCAGACCACAGCGCCCCATGCGGTGCCTGCCCTCCCACAGCCAGGGGACCGGCCAGAATCAGAACTCTGCGCACGGCGGGGCTAAGCCCCCAGCAGGATGCGGCATACCCCGCACTGCACACACTGCCCCTGACGACGAAGGAAAACATCACAATGCTTCCAGGGCCTGGAGGCAGCTCTCACCTCCTGAGAAGCCCTGGAACCTCTCAGCTTGGAAATGAAATGACATACAGGAGGGCAGACATTTCCACTCCTGAGCAGTAGTTGTTTCCTCAGTAAGCAAACGGAGCCCACACAGACTGCTCGGCTCCACAGATGGTGCCTGGAAAACAAAATCACTTCCAAACTACAGATTGTGCTGAGGCCCCAGATCACCTGCTAGCGTGCAGACTCTGCCGTCACCTGCCTGGAGTCTCCTGGGACTCAGGGCTGACCGGCCACCAACTACAGAGAGGAATGGAATCTGTGCCATTAAGTGGGGGTCAGTGTTTAGAGGATGGGGTCGGCAGGAAGGAGGAGCCAGCAGAGACAGGGCTGGACATCCTCCAGACGCAGCTTCTCCCCCCAGTCCTGCCATCGGCACTCACACCTCCAAGATCAACTCACTTTTCCACAGGAAACGGGCTGTTAATGCCATGAGAGATGACGGGGAACGTGTAACTTAGAGGAGGTCGGGCAGGAAGTCGGTCAGCTGGGGTGACAAAATGCCTGGCCCGTGTGCAGCCACACCTCTGCGCCTCGCCAGGACAGACATTGGCAGCAGACCCAAGTCGCCATCCTCACTGCACCCCCCCCCCCCCACAAGGACACTCCAATCACTGCCAGCTGGCACCGGAGATAACATCAATTTGCCTTCTCAGGATTAATCAGCGGAGCCCTGAATCCTTGAGGAATGCTTGGTGGTGAAAGGCAGGGAGTCCACGGCCTTGGACCGCGGTCCCCATGCAGGTTGGGCTCTAGAAGCAGAGAAGGGACGCTCCTCGTGGAAGGGGTTCTAACTCCACCCTTCTTCAGGACACTGGGAGGCCCGGCCATAGGCCCCCCCCACAGAGGGAGACAGATGCAAGTCCATTCTGGCTGAAGCCTAAACCCACTCCAGTCTCTCACAGCCAAGCCCAGGTTTTCTAAGCCAAGAAGAAAAATGGTCTATGGTGAGCAATAAAGGCCCCAAAGTGGAAAGTGACCGTCCATCCATCATCCCTCCCGTGTGTCAGCCACAGTGCAAAGGAAGCATGGGAGCTGGCTCCTTCAGAGCCATTGGTTAGGGGAGGCCACCCGGAGGGAACGCCCCACTGGACACTGGATGAACTGTGGCCCTGAGGAGACCCACAGTCAAGGCATTCTGGAGAGAGGAAACCAATGGTGCTAAAGATCCAACACACCTGTGGTTGAGGACCGCCAGAGGGGACCTGAGTGTGACCCCTGCTGCCTGCTCTGCTGTCTGCACTCCCAGCGGGGCCCCTCTTTCCCGCTGTGCCCCTGGTCTGAGACCGGGGCAGTTAGGGTGCAGCTGGGATTGGGGCGTCCCTCCCTTGAGGATGCTGCAGCTCCTCATGGCCCCCCCAGGCCAAACAGATGTTGGAATCTTCTAGACTCCTAAGGATGATGAGCCAACCAAGAAGAAAACTGCTCTTTAGGAATAAATATGGTGAGGGGCTGGGGTATTCTCTGGGGCCCCCAACTTCAACCTGGCTGCAAGAAAAAAGAAAGAATTAGAGCGTACCTCAGCCCTCACCTTTTCGGAAAGGGCCAGGGTCCCCTTCCCACCATCCTGTGTGGGTTGGTGCCCCCACTCTCTCTAGTTTGAACCTGCTAGTGATAAGACAGAGACCATGTGAGGAGAGTGACATTCACCAGAAGGAAACTCCTCATCAAGTTTCACCTCCACATTATGGAGCTGGTGGGACCTGGGTACTGACAAGGGCAGCTGCCAGCTCTGTGTTCCGACCACTACCTCTGTCAGCACCCACCCTGTGGTGCTTCCTAGCACATCTGCGTGGATGGGGCAGCCCTCTGAGCCTGACACCCCAGGGGACTCCTCCTGACGAGCAAAGCGCCCAGGAGGCTTCGGGGCTGAGAAGCGGGCTGGAGGAGGCCGACTCCACATCCATGGGGCAGCCCTCTGAGCCTGACACCCCAGGGGACTCCTCCTGACGAGCAAAGCACCCAGGAGGCTTCGGGGCTGAGAAGCGGGCTGGAGGAGGCCGACTCCACATCCATGGGGCAGCCCTCTGAGCCTGACACCCCAGGGGACTCCTCCTGACGAGCAAAGCACCCAGGAGGCTTCAGGGCTGAGAAGCGGGCTGGAGGAGGCCGACTCCACATCCACGAAGATCTGCCCAGAGGACCGTCTGCACAGGAGCAGGCATTTGACAAAAGGAAACCATCAAGCTGTTCAGCAAGAAGAAATGTGAGCAGTGACATGCCAACGGGGTGGAAATAATGATTGTCATAATAATAATAGTAATATCCTCCACAACAACATCAACTATTATCAGGTACTCACAGCGCGCCAGTCATGGTCCATTAGCTCTCAATGACCCTCTGAGGCAGGTTCTGTGACCGTCCCCCTTTACGGGCGAGGGGACTCACACCCAATGTACCAGGTGACAGGAGGGAGGTCACCAAGATTGTTTGGAAACGCTCAGCCTCCAGCAGACACGAGGCGAACACACACTCGGTATCTCACCTTCCGGGACTGACTGAGCAGCCTGGTCTGGGCGTTCGTGTGACACCTTAGAGCTGCTTCACATTGACATGCCACACACCTGACCTGCTGAGCCATTACAATTCTTCTATTTGAATATCTCCCCGGTGACCCCAGGAACGCTACAACTTTCTGCTGCAGGCTAAGTGGAAGAAATCCAGGAGTCAGTCTCCAGCCCCTCCCTCATCCTCAGGCCTTGCTCGTCTCTTCTGAAGATGTTTGGCAAAGGCTGCAGAAGTCAGGACTAAAAGAGAATGGTAGAGGGTGGCATTCGGGAGGGACCCACGAGGCTTTCATTTTGGACTTGAATTGTACCCGCTTCCCCTCCCCCACCCAGCAGGTTCAAACAGAAGATAACCCGACAGGCTTTTCTATTGTCAGCCCACCTTCCCTCGCAGTTCACACTTGAATAGACACTTAAGCTGCCCTTCTTAACATTCGGTAGGCTTTTCCTCTTAGAGCTTATAAACGAATTCACTTTTGCTTACACGCCTACTAGAGAGATATTTGAGCATGTTTAAAGGGAAAAGTGCATGTTTTCAGATTCTGTATCTGCACACAAAAGGTCTGAGCACCACATTTTACTTTTCAGCTTCTTCTAAGCCTAGACAATTTCCACTTCAAAGCCGTGGTTTTCTTCTCCGTTTTGTGGGGGGGAAAAATGCATTGGTAACAGGGATTATTTGCCCCAAGCTCACCCTCTCCCTGTGCATGATGGTGGAAGAACAATCGCTCCCTTTCCAACACAACCCCTTCTTCTCTGGGCACCAAGACCATTCCTGTGTCCATCTGGACCCTCCTGATTCTCTGCCACTGGGCACAATGTTTAATTCACTGGGCATCCAGCAAGCCAGCAAATGCAGGGTGAGGAGACAAGATGGAGGTGATTTGTAACCTCTGCGGGTGTCAACCCCTAGGGCCAAGCTTGGCGAGGAAAAGCAAGGCAGCCTTTTCCATTCATGGGGCCACAGGGAAGGGGCGGAGGCGAGCAGAGGGCACTGGGCTGTTTCAATGCAGAGTCCTATTTTGCATTAATTTCTTTTCAATAACACCTTTTAAGCTGCAAATCTCCAGCAGAGAGGGGGATGATTATTAAAGCAGAAGATTTGGCCATGCATTGAGGAGCAAGAAGCCTATTTCCATGCGGAAGCCCAAGGCTGGGGGCTGTCACTCCTCTCAGATGCCGGAGATTTACTGAACTCAAACACGAAAAGGAGAGGCCCTAGCAGAACAGCCTTCATTCTCTGTTCCCACAAACAGTGAAAATGAGAAGCTAGAGAGAAAAATATCAGTTAGGGGAATAAAACCATCAGAAGGGTCCATTTTCTAGAAACAAAGCACTCGGCTCTTCAACATACCTCTGTGGATCAGAGGTGGGCATAGAAGGAGATGGGGGAAATGTACCTTCCTTGACAGCTGTATTCACAAAATGTTGCACTAAGGGGCAAATCTGAAAAAGCTCATGGCAGAGAGTTTAGGGACAGAGGTTGGCTGGTGTATCCCATCAGAGCTTTGCTCCTAACAGAACTTCCCATCCTTATTCTAGAACCTTTTTTCATTCACCTGAACCCCAAGGAAAGAACCAGACCAACAATCCTGGGCTTCATAAACACAGCTAGATAGGGAGAAGGACAATATGGAGAACACACTCTCAGAAAAGAAATGGACAGGGATGTCTTGGAAGAATGAACTCTCAGAAGGCTTCTAGGCTGGGAAAATTCAGTCTTGGCATTTCTGCTGTGGAAAGTTCTAACTGCATTATTAGAGGGGACCTCTGATGAGAAAACTGAGGCCCATATGAGAGGAAAGGGAGACTGGGAATGGTGGTCTTAAGACAGTGCAGGGAGCCAGCCACCCCAAACGGACACCTGGCCACCAACCCACTCCTCCTTCCACAAGCCACGCCATATTGAACTCGGATGTGCTGACAAGGGGAGACCCAGGGCAGGGACACCTCCGGATGAAGTCACCAACTCAGTTCAACGGACATGAAGTGAGCCTACATGCACTGGGTTGTGGGAGTCTCCATCTGGAAGAAGTTCAGCTCCTATCCTCTAAGTCTAAGACTTTAGCGGGGAGTCACCAGCCCGGGCCCAACTCAGAAAGAAGAGCCACAGTGCACAGGAATAAAGGAGGTGGGATGAGGTGAGAACAGAGCAAGCAAACAAAAGAGAAGTCTCATACTTCAATGCAAATATCCACCAACAGCTGAGTGCGGACAGACCGGCTGTTCTTTGCATGCCTTCCTCCTCTCATTTCGGCTCACAGGTACTCAGGGAGCACCCACTCTTCAGAGAAACCCCGGAGTGTAACAGGAAGAAGCCCAACCCCCAGGCAGCATACAGTCAGAAGGGACAGACAGACACCCTGCAAGGAGTGGCCCAAATACTCATGTCATGACCACTGCACTCAGTGACACAGGAGGATGACAGTGGGTGGTGGAGTCAATAATGGGACCTGGGTCTACATAGAGAACGGGACGTTTCCTCGAAGGAGTAGCTCTGATACTGAGACAAGAGGGATGAGGAGAGGGGGCCGGAGGAAGAAGGGCTGGTCTGGGTAGGACTCATCGGACAGAGGCAAGGGTGGGACCAAAGCCCAGCGCTTCTGAGCAAGTGAAAGGCGTGCGTGTGTGTGTGTGTGTGTGTGTGTGTGTGTGTGTAGGGGGTAGTGTGCTCTTGCACTGCAGAATGTGGGGGAGGGAAGGAGACCAAGCAGGCTGGGTCCCATAGGCCACATTAAGATGTTCTTTGTTTGGATTTACGGTTTCTTTGCTTGTTTTTCTACTTTATTCTCGGTGCAAAGGGAAACCACTGAAGTGTCTGAGGCAGAGCAGCCCATGAACGAATTTGTTTATCCTTCATTCCAGTTAACGCAGTTGAGATTTACACTCTTTATGTGTATTCTGGATGAAAACAACAAAGGTTTTATAGGCCTACACTTGCTAATTATACAACTAATTAAGCCTGTAATCAGGACAGTCTCTAGGCCCCCTGAGACCATCAGCACCCCGGACTCCACTATGAGGGGGGTAGATCATCCTGGGAACATCACTTCCTATGTTTTTGTAACTTAATTGGTCCTCAAATGGATGACTTGAGATTTTTCATTAGATTTGGCTAGAAAATGATAGAGAGGGCTGATACCGTGTGTGTAAGCATGTGCCTCTGTGCAGGTTGTATGCATTCCCTGTTTGCCAGGGGCTTGACCCGGGCTGAGCAAATGGTGTTGAACTAGCTGGAGCTCAGCAAAGCAATCCATTTATTATAATTCTGCTGAGAAGAGGCCCAGTAAATCAAAGAGACAACCTGACTGCAAACAAATTACACACCAAGAGATAGGATGGGGGAGGGGGAGGGGGAGGGGGAGGGGGAGCGGAGTGGTGGCCCACTGAGAAAAGTGAGCAGAGAAAGGCAGGGGGTAGGGAAAGGCAAAGAATAGAGACCTGTGGAGATGCCTGGGGTAAGAAAGAACTAAAAACGCAGCCTAATTTGTCCATCAGGAAGAAAAGGAAAAAGAAAAGAAAGCATCCTACCAAGAGAGATCCCACTTACTGGTAACCCCTAACTTAGAAACCCTCGACTTAAAAAACCAACAGCCCTTTGTTCTCCAGAAGAGTCACCTAGGGAGTGATTGGTAGGCATTTACTTTCTCCTGTGCAAATGTACAGAGTTCTCTTTTCTCATGCAAAATAAGAGGGAGACCTCTTCTTAAATATTGAGTTAACCTGTTCCTGGAACCCCTGGTGCAAGTAAGCAACCCAGCATTAGTATCCTCCAGAAGCAATTTCCCCTTTGGAGGTAAGGTCCGAGAGATGGGCTTCTGGGCAGCGTCTCAGCACGGAACTCAGCCCAGGTTCCCATCACAAGAATGTGACAACTGGTCTGCAGCCAGGGTTGGGATTGCCACACCCAGACCCCCGTAGGAACATTTAGCCATACATGATCATTAAGGCTAGAATGAGGAAGACAGTCAAGTACCTTTCTCTGAAAACATCCTTTCTCTGGAAAACTATACTCCTAAATCCAGACATCTCCTCTATACTCAACTCTGAATTAAAAACCTGCTTGGAAAACCGGGAAGCACATCTATCAAAGGGAGACACAGAGCAGGAACAGGGTTGGGAGAGGATCTGCTTAGACAATGAGAGTTACAACAGTATTCTCCAAAACCCACTCATACAGAAAAAAGCTTGACTCAAGAGAGAGTGGTCTGCGCTATAATAGGAGGCTCTGATCCATGGCCAGAAACAAAGTATCTGATCTGACCCCTCCTCTCTGAGATGCCATCCTATTCTGTGACAAGATTAGGGAAAAGATCATCTCTCCCTAAGACTGAAGGTCTGTAAAACATTTGAAAACCCAAATAATCATTGGGACTAGTGCTTAGTGTAAATGTTGAAGCTGAAAGGAGAAATCTAACACCCAGATCCTACCAGAGTGCTTCACATAGCTCCTCAACATTCAGACTGGCCTTTGAGATCGATCTGGCTTATAAGTATCAATGCAGAAGTTCTAAATTAATTATTAGCAGAGAATCTAGCAACACAATGCAACAGCAAGCGGGGTTTATTATAAGGCAAGGATGGTTCAATATTAGAGAATCCACAACATAATTAACATTAATATATCCAAAGCATTGTCTATGCACCTCAAAGGATATCGATCGAAAAGGCAATAGATAATGCTCAACACTCATTCTTGATTTTTGAAAAACTCATAATAAAATAGGAATAGAGATGGATACTTTCTACCATATTTATATACATATAACTTTTTCAACACAAAATGTTTAATAGAAAAGCACCAAAATTTTCCCATAAAAATTAGGAACAAGGCAAAATGTCCACATTTAACACTATTATTTGGCAGTTTTATGAGATCAGAGGCAAAACAATTAGTCTAGGAAAAAAGATGTATAAATTGGAAGGAGGCGACAATCACAGTCAACATTAATAGATAATATGATTTTACAAATGGCAAACCCAGTATATTCAAATGACAAACTGCTCTAAATGATAAAGGGACAGGTCATCAAAGTAACATACAGGAAGCAACGTCTTCTTATAATTACAAACAACCAATTGGAAGATATAATGGAAGAGAAAAACTTCATTTATAATAGTGACAAAGTAGTTCAGGTATACTTATAATTTTAAAAAATAAGATGTCTAAGCATCCTAAAGATGTTAAATACTCCTAAATTAATCTATAAATGTAATCCCATAAAACCATTATTTATTTATATTTTCATTTGAAAATAGTCAAGATAATTCTAAAGTTAAAACAGAAAAACAACAGGCACACAGGTTGACTCTATTTGGAAGGGCTGAGCAAGTGTGCATCTTATGAACAAGGAATTTCATTCCTAAGTATAGGCCCAAAAGATCCAAGTGAAATTCTCAGAAACATACAAGAATGTCGGCAGAAGTTTGCTTATAATGGCAGAAAATTATATACAAGCTAAATGCCCATCAACAAGAAGAGAACGAATCGTGGTATTTTCATCCAACAAAATACCACACAGCTGCGCAATAACTGACTAAAGTGAGTTGTCTCAACACAGACGAAGCTCTCAAGCATAACTCTGAGTCGGAGGGGGAAGGGCGAGATGCAGAAGAACACATAAAGTATAATGCCCTTTATATAAAATTTAGAAAAATCCAGATTACTGTTTCATTTAGGCCCATTTACACACACCTGAAAAGTGAATAAAATGTGTGGGAATAAAAACACCAGATTCAGTGGCTGCCCGAGTGGGAGGAGGGGCAGGGGCTGAGGTGAATGGATGGGGTTTCCTCTGCATCTGTAGAGGAAATCAGAGATATTTCAGAAGCTGGGTGTATATAATACACTTCTCTTTCTTTTTAAAAAATGCTGCATTATTCCCTATGCTTCTTAAAGGTTTGAGGTATTTAAAAAAAATAAAAACATTTAGTAGAAGATCTATAAGCAAGAATAACCAGAAAAACTTCCCCAAAAGAACAGTAGGAAGCAACCAGTCCCATCTGAGATTACAACGTATTATGTTATAGCGAGTAAAAAGTGTGGCCCTGGCATTAAAAGGGGCCGATTCGTGGAGTAAAATACAAAGTTTGGAAATACCCCTGCCTTTCTTTTTCCAGAGGGATACCAATTTGTCCTAACACAATAGTTTCTGTATGGTTGTGCCTCTCACAGTTTTACACGCAAGTATCTTTCATAATAAGGTGATAGTGAACAAGGGGTTCTGGGACCACAGCCCAAAGGGGTCCACCATGGGGGCAAAACTTCTTTGAATCAAGTTTTATCATTGCACTAAGTGCAGAACTTGAAAAATACTCAAAGCCCTTCCCGGTTACTCAGTGGATAGAGCATTGGCCTGGAATATGGACATCCCAGGTCAGGGCACACAGGAGAAGCGACCATCTGCTTCTTCCTCTTTCCTCTCCCCCTTCTCTCACTCTTCCCCTCCCACAGCCAGGGGCTCAATTGGTTCGAGTGTGGCCCTTGGCACTGAGGATAGCTCCTTCAGAGTACATCAGCCTCAGGTGCTAAAAATAGCCGGGTACTTAAGCATCAGCCCCAGATGGGATTGCTAGGTGATCCTGGTCAGGACACGAGCAGCAGTCTGCCTCACTATCTCTCCTCCTCTCACCTAAAAAAAAAAAATACTCAAAATTTCATTCTTGTCCATAATCCCCCAGCCCAGGCCACCATCTCCTCAGGTCTGACCTCTTGTACCTGCTCCCTCACTGGTCTCTCCCCCCCCCCCCGCCCGCCCAGATTTTTGCTTGCCTTCCTATCAAGAGCTAGGGAGATCTTTAAAATAGGTAGATTGTATCCATTCACCCTCCTGCTTAAAACTCCTCAACAACACCCCATGCACTTAGCGGGAAATCTAAATTCCTCATCAGAGCCTATGAATGGCTACTAACGGGTCTACCTGGGCCCATCTCTGAGCCCTCGGTCCCCACCAACTGACCCTCTCTCTGCTACTGGAATCTGTCGAACTCCCCTCTCTTGACCTTTATGCTGTCTGCTTTCCTTTTCTAGAACATTTTTCACAGCTCCAGGAGAGAAGAGATTTTGTCTTAGTCATTGCTAAGTCTTCATTCCTAGCACGGCGTCTAGGTGCCACTCAAAATATTTGATGAATAAGCAAATTACACGTGGGTGAGACTGACAGTCCAGGAAGGTGTGTTTTATTTCCAGAAAGAGGGGCACAGTTTTCTCTAGACTGGGTCAGGAATATAAGCTACACCAGACCACAGAATGCTTTCATCTCTGGTCCTTAGATGCCCCAAGCACCTTCTTCCCTCATGCTATGGAGCTCACTGAGGACACCTTCCAGGTGGGGTGGGACTGACCTCGTCCTGGTTTCTAGATCGGTGAATGGCACTGGGTCATGGGAAGGCCCCAGTGCTCTGGCTGCCTGTCCCTGCGTGAGACCACAGATGTGGCCTGTCAAGGGGACGACAGGGTTCCCTCTGCTGAGTAAGCCTCAGATGCCCCTTGTGGCTGTCCTCAGGGAAGGGACCAGGATGCACCAAGCATGAAACCCTCCCTCCACACTGCCCCTCACCTGCTGCTCCCTAGCAAGGGGAGTTCAAGCTCCCCTGACACAAAATCCCATTCTCGGAAAAGATATCGCTTTACCTTTTGCCAAGAAGAGTGGGTGAGACAATCAACACAAATCCAGGCTGGGAGGCCCCTCAGAATCAGAACTGAATTCTTCCAGATAAAAAAATATGACCTGTCCCTCTTAATATCATTTCGATAGCTGTTTGATGACTCCCCTAATATTGATAGAGTTCTTTTTCCTTACAGGAGCTCTAAGTACTTCGTGGATATGGTGTCATTAATCTTCAACATTTTATTAACTTACAAAATAGATCATCCCATAGAGTTAAAACAAAAACTTGAGTTTCCTTTATTGTGAGTCCCCAAACAATTTCTTTTCATTATTCAGATTTACAATGAGTTGTTCTGGTAGCCTTTGTGCTAATATCAAAAGACATACAGGCAAATAAATACAACCCGTTCTTTCCCATGCAAATGTCATTCTCTTTCCGACTGCCCTCTGTTCCAAACCAAGTGTGGCAGAAGATTCTAATAGTGGCCCACAATGAGTCCTGCCTCCCTGTATCTATGCCTCCTATAATGCGACTTTTCCACTCCTTTCCTTAATAGAATGTGTGAATCCAAGAGCTCAGCACACCTGACAGCCTTCACTCTTGTCCTCTGACCATAAGCCCACCATGCTAGGAAGAAGCCCAGTGGGGCCTACAGAAAGATGAGAGGCCACCTGGGGAAAAATAAGACCCCTAGCCCATAACCAGCATCAACTGCCAGACACAAGAATGAGGCCACTTTCGAGTTCCCAACCTTCCAGTTAGATATAGCTGCATGAGTGAGCCCAGGTGAAATCAGAAGAGAAACAGCCCAGCCAGTCTACAGAGATATATGAAAAATAACGGACTGTTGGTGGTTTAAGGTATTACATTTTGGGGTGGTCTGCTTTGCAGCAATGGATAATTGTTGCCCTATGTCTGTGGCCCCATGATTCTATATCTTTAATTTTTTTATTCCTATTTCCCATTGTCCTCATAGATGAACTCACTGTTGGGAAGGGCGCAGCACTTTGGTTTTTAACCATGTTGTAACAGACTCTGGTCTTAGAAGTCACGATGCCTCCCCAGACTCTCCCAATCTCTAATCACGTGACAGGGTAGGTAACTTAAACCCGCTCTCTGCCTCAATTTCTTTACTATAAAATAGGGTTAATTACAGAGTCAACCCAGGGCTGTTGGGAGGGTAGGATAAAACATGCAGAAGGCTTGCACAGTTCCTAACACATAATGAGTACACAAGAAAAATAAGCTGCTATTATGTCTACAAAATATTGATTCAAGAAATACTGTTACTGAATTGTTCCATCAAGTTGTTATTTGCAGAAAGAAAAGCCCTAACAGTGAGTTCATTTTGAGGAGCACCTTTCTCTGTGCCACAGATCCTTATTGCTTTTTATCTTTACCATGATATGCCACGTGGGCATGGCAAAAATAATGCCTGCGTTCGAGTCTCAGCTCTGCCACTTACAAGCTCTGTGACCTTGGGTAAATGACTTCACTTCTCTGGGCCTCAGTTTTCTCACCTGTGAAACCTGGAGATTAAAAAAAAAGTACATACCTTCCGGAGTTGCTGAGTGAGAGCAACATCAGTGATTTCCTGTCAAGCATGCAGCGAGTAGTTGGCCCCAATAGGTGCTTAATAAATATTAGCAACAGGTTTACAATCCCTCTGGGTCCGATGACAATGCCGGGGCTCAGAAAACACAAGCAACACGAACAGGGCCACGCAAGTAATAAGCAGAAGAGCCATCTGCCTCCACGCCTCTACTCTTGCCACTACCACATTTGTGAAAATGGGCCCCTCAACCCTCCTACCTCTGCTGAACTCGAGGGGCAGAGCCTGCCTCTCCACACTGCAAATTTTTCTGTAAGTAAATTCACCTGCTGAATCATCCCCTTCTCCCAGGAAAGTTTTTTTTTTTTTTTAAATTACTTAACTCTTCAAGCCACACTCAGCTCCACGTGGCACCACTTTGTGCATGAGGTTGGCATCCAATCCTGACCAATCTGGTTTTCCCCCAACCCCATCCTCAACTGCCTGCAATACACGTGCTCTCCCTCCCACCACCAACCTGCAGGGCCAACACGACCGCCCTGTAGGTTCCGTTCGGTTTCCAGTCAAGCCGCCATCTTCCTTTTGTCGAAAAAGCAGTGTCTCCCACAGGACTCGCCTGAAGCACCCCAGCAGTGACAGGACACACACTTCCTTGATGGTTCCTTGACCAAAGATTGGGAAAGAAAGTTTCCTCTCTCCTTCACCAGGAGTCTGACGCTTTGCCAAATCAAGAATAATTAAGCCCGCTCGCTTGACTTTGTTGTTCCCAAGGCTTCTCAAACTTTCTAAGCCATGGGACCCTTCTTCCTCACAGTATCAATTATGTTTCATAAAATTCCTTGGAGGCTATGTAAGGAAATTTGATTAGGGAGTCCTAGACTTACAGAACAGGGGAAGACAATCTGTCACCTGCTGGTTAGCTGTCCTTAAACCTGAAACTACCTCTCAGGTATATAAAAATACAAAGAGATGGATATGGGCATATTCATTCTTCTGAAAGGAATCGCAAGACACAGTTAGCAGTGTGTATCCCTGGGGGAAAAAGGGGGGCAGAGGTTGGGGAAAGGGGCGATTACTTTTCATTGTGCACTCTCTGGTCTGCTGTTTGAATTCCCTAACATTATACACATAACTATCTATTTAGTTTTTATTTTTTAATGCCCATAGTTCACTGATGCTCTGTCCATTTTCTTTAATCCGTGACCCTTCTTTGTTTCCTTTTGAATTGTTTCCATTACTGCGTCTTCGATTTCTGTAACATCTCATCTTCCTTCAATCCAGTACAGTGTATTTTTCATCTCAGAGGTTCATCTCCAGATATTCGATTTAGGTATTTTCTTCTATTCCTCCTTCGTCTCTCCTTATCATGCTCATGCATTTCCCTACCTTCTCAAAAAGCGGAGACAACTCTTTGCACCATGAGAATCCCAAACTTTCTATTTCAGTGACTCGGGGAGTTTCAAACAAAGCCACTGTCTCAGACCTGCAGTGTGGCAATTGTCTCCTGCACGCTCTGTGTTTCCTCCAAGGGCCGATGTCAATTCCAGCATGCCTTTATTTATATAAGGGTTCAATAAATGCTTGCTGGTGGATTGACTGCAGCTCCTAAGACCAGGTCTAAACAGATGGATTGCTCAATTCCTGTTCATTGGTCCAGCACCTCCCTTGTGTCCACACGTGTCAGGTGTGGGTACAGCACAGCTTAACCTACACAGTGGGGAAAGCGGAAAGACATTCTTGCCAATACTCCGTACCCTAGTACTTGACCCCCTTAAAATGCGAAGATTCAAATTAGCCCAAGGAAAAATGGTCTGGGTCATTCAAGTCTTTTGAAAGGAAATGGTATTAACTCATCTCCTAGTTCTTGTTTATGCTGATTTTTTGATATTTGGTTTAACTAACAGAACCCTGGCCAACACTCACTCAGTCTTTGAACCCCGACTAATTAGAATCCACCGTACTCTCTAGCAAGAACAGACCACCTTTTGATCAAATGGACTTCTGAAACCCCAGCAACAGCATCTGAGCAGCTTTGGCTTCAAGCATATATTTTCAAAGAGTTAAAAGAAAGCTTACACTCATTTGTTTATAATAAGCATATGCACACAAAAAGGCTTTTCTAAGACTTCATGAAGTAAGAAAATTATGATCACTCAGGGACTCAGAATTCTTCTAGCTCTGCACTTCCCAGCAAAAAACACTCAAATCCCACCTCTCCACACCATCACTGCTCTCTGGGATACCACAGTCTCTATCACATAGGACTCAGCCAATGGCGACTTACACTGGGACAGGGCTCAGACATTTAGATATCACTGACTCAGCAGTATGGCTCCAGACACAGGGCCTCATGCAGAGAGGCCAGAATGGGAGGCAGCACAAGGCAGTGTATCTGGCTTTAAAATAGAGGGACCTGGATTCAAGTCCCATCTCCCCATCACCTACCAGCAGTGTCGCCTCGCACAAATTATTTAAATGTATGATGTCTACATAGCTTTACCTCTTAAACCAGGGGAAATGTTTTTGGATTCTGAGGTTGCCATGAAATGATGTATGAAATGCATTTAGCACAGTGCCCAGCACCAGGGAGGTACCTAAGTGCTACTCTCTCTCTCTCACCACTCCCCAGGCCCCACCGCCAAGGCAAGACAACACCTGCCCTCTGAGCATCTCGGCCCTACCGGGAGCTGCTGCAGAGGTTCCACGGTAACCAGAGGGGACTCAGAAAGGTCCGAACTCAGAATAGGCAGCACTCTTCTCCTTCAGCCCGCCATCCTAATTCCTCTCTCCCAGTGAAGCAACATCCTTAACTTTCTGATGGCTAACTTTGGGTTCACGATCCGTTGTTTAAAGCTAGTTAAGGAACCCTCTCCTCCTCCAGAAGTCTTAGATGCACCACTTGACCTTTCTGGGAGGGTTTAGAGTTAGTCTATCTCAGAATGATAAAACAGAAGGATTAAACAGGACCTTTCAAATTCAGTACTTGAATCCCATCAGCGTTTCTGTCAGGAGGTTGTGCAACCTCTGCTTGGGATGGAGCCCTCACAATCCTCATGGGAGGGCGCTTCTGCTTAAGACAGCGGCGGAGCCCAGACCAGACACCGGTGTCAAGTCCACATTAGAGAGCCCTCTTCCCTGCAGCGACTCCCATTCTGCCTCAGGTTTTTTCTCTCCAGCCGGTGCCCATTCCTTCAATGGTTCTTTCTAGGATGGGTTTCCAGCTTTTGTTCCTCAGAACAGACTAGCTGTGTTTCTCCTCTTTCAAAGTGGAGTGTAAACACAATGAGGTGAGCAAGTTAGGGGACCTTGTATATTCCTTGCCAGGCCTGAGAAATCCAAATAGCAGGAGGGAAGAAATGTTCTTACAGCGTATCCTTATCCAGATCTCCAACTCTATCAGGTTAGAGTAGATGGCCCCCTCCACCCTGCAAAACACACACACACACACACACACACACACACACACACACAGATTCTTCATGGCAAATCTGTGTTATAGCCATCTGGACTCTGATGCTTCGTAATTGGGAATTTTTTTATAGCTTTAATTATTTCCTCTGTTCTCTTTTCTTTTTTATATACAATGAATCATTCTGTTCCTGAGAGAGGAAAATAAAAAGATTTTTGAAAGTTATGGCTGTAATTTCAATAGAAGGAGATTGGGCTTTGAGGAATATGAGCATTTGTTGAAAATTCTGACTCCATTTTTCATGCGCACTGGTTAATGAAGATGTTATTTCTCTCTTATATTTTGGCTATTAACTTCTGACAAGTGTTTTTTGTTTTTATATTTTTTTTTTTTTAGTTACGGCTGATTATATGCCCCTCAGTTCATACTTCTTTTGTATACTTGATGAAATATTCAGTTTTTCTTGATAGGATTAGGTTTGATTCACCCCTAGCTGTGATTAATTGTGTTAGTATTTTGGGACCTAATTTATGTTTATACAATTCCTCTAGTGTTTCCATTTTCTTTTCTAATTGTCTATTTTCTCCCCCTTCTTATTCCCTGAAATTAGTACTGAATTAGCTTGCCTCTGATTACAGTCTTGGATGCATCCCAAAGAATATTGTTGGACAGCTCCCCATTATCATTTCATTGCATGAATTCTTTGTTTGGTTTCTGCAATAACGTTTTATGCGCCCTCTGTGGATCCTGGGCTTCACTGGCTCAGTCGTCTTCCCCTGGAAGCTGCACCGAGCTCTGGTCAGACGTCACAGCAGCCGCTCCCACATTTTCTCCTACCGCCTGCCAAGTCGAGCTCTTTTGAAAAAGTCAGAATTCCAGGGATTAAAAATAAGCTGTGCTTGTGTTGAGGGACTGATTTGTCTAAGAGATTCCTCCTCCCTTTCAACAATTCATTTATTTAAATTTTTTTTTAATTTATTGCTTTTAGAGAGATGGAAGGAAGAGAAAGAAAGAAAAGGACAGGAACATCGGTCTGGTCCTTGTAAGTGCCCTGACCAGGGATCAAACCAGTACCCTCTGTGTTTTGGGATGACATTCTAACAAGCCAAGCTATCTGGCCAGGGCTCAAGAATTAATTTATTTACCATTCTGGTGTGAACTTCTATTGAGGCAGCTCTGCTGATGGATATAAACCAATTAGGGTCCCTTGTCAGGTCTCTTTCCCCTGTAGGTCTCGCCTGGCTTATAAAGAGAGGTCCTTTCAGAACATCATCCCTTTCGACCTCACTTCACAGATGGTGAGCACTCAGCCTCTGCCAGGAGATCTCTCCAGGGGCCCCAACAGTGTGGGGCAGGTGGGGCCCCAGCTGCTGTGGAAGGCCGTTTGTCTTTATTTCAAATCAGTCTGGGGTTTGCATTTTGCTTCTACCTACCAAGGTTCTCCTTTCTGATAATTCTCTACCTTCATCTGTCTGTACACACGTACATGCCCCATATCACTACATACACATCTACATGCAACATGCTGCTACATACATGTGACACACCCGATACACCCATCCATGCACACACCTCTCCTCATGAAGCCTCTGGGGCTTCTGTCTCCCTGAAAGATGCTAGTTCCTGCTTTAGGGATGATGGTACAAAGATGCTGGGCCACTGTCAACAAAAGATCATCCTATAACCAGCAAAGGCTCGGCTACCCAGCATCCCCCAGGAGAGCAGAGTGTTCAAACTGTTTTGACCAGGACTCCGCTGTTGCCTTTATCTGCCAAGCTGAGTGTGGAAATGGCATTGTTCCAATGAGGATCAACTTTATTCCTCTTAACTGCCTCCCAAATCCCAGAACCTTTGACCATGCAATTCTCACACAGAGAGAACAATAACGTCTCTTCCTCTTGAAAGAAAAACCCAGAAGCCCAGTTCCAAGCTGCCTAACCTTCCTGTGAGGACACACCTGGGACTCTGATCCATGCTGAGAGGCTCAGCTAGAAACACTGCAGGCCCTCGGCCTCCTGGCTGGGCTCCGTGGCCACAGGGCGCATACGCCACAGTCCCACTTTGCCCAAGCCTGACTGAGTGACTTAAGGGTGGTCCAGGAAGATGAATCTTGGTTCAGCAGTGATTTGGGCCTAGCTGTCTGGCTTTGTGGTCCCTGGAGATGGGTTCTCAATGCCATGCCTTCCAAAATGACTGGGATCCTCTAATGGCCACTTGGAGAGCTACTACAGTCTCCAGAAAGTGACTCCTGGTTGGCTGTACAATGCGGCCAACACCGCAGACCTGCCCTGGGACCCTGTTGGGCCCATAGTGAGAAGAAAACACAAAGGGGAACAAGCAGAACCAGCTTCCTGTGGGGAGAACCCAGCAGGTACCCTCTGCAGAGCAGACAAACCAGCCCTGAAGGCAGCTTTACCAGGTCCGCTGGCCCAGGAGCCTGTTCGTAATGTTAAAATGTTACCAACATGTCTTGAAGGAACAAAACTGCATAGAAGTCCCTGAACAAAGCAGCCCAGATCTGTCAGCAACGTACCCTCTCACTTTCTAGTCAGTCCTCCAACAGCTGGACTCGTCACCTTTGGTTCTGTGTCTACTGCTTGGTGCCGGACACGACATTAAATTGTTCTGAACGGCACAGGGAGAAGTACACTCCTTCCAACTCCCTATAGATCCTTCGAATTACCTTAAGGAAGAAAGTCTTGGATAGGGTGTGATATGGCTTTAACACCTCTTGAACACTTAACACTCAAAATCAAGAAAACAGGTTTTAGATTTTAGCTAAAGCTTAATATTATTTTTTTCCCACTTAATTCAGTTTGACTGTTGTCTTCCATTTATTGCATCTATCCAATTTTCCATGTACTAGATTGCTTTAAACTTTCTTTTACAAAGGAATGCACTTAAATTTTTAAGAAAAGAGTCAAGGATCTGGTCTGTTGGCTCAGTGGTAGAGCATCAGCCCAGGGTGTGGATGTCCCAGGCTCAACTCCTGGTCAGGGCACACAGGAGAAGCGCCCAACTGCTTCTCCACCCCTCCCCCTCTCACTTCTCCTTCTCTCTCTCTCTCTCTCTCCCCCCTCCTGCAGCCATGGCTCCATTGGAGCAAGTTGGCCCCAGGCACTGAGAATGGCTCCATGACCTCTGCCTCAGGCACTAAAAAAAAAAACCTCTGGTTGCAATAGTGCAATGGCCCCAGGTGGGCAGAGTATCACCCACAGTGGGCTTGCCAGGTGGATCCAGGTCAGGGCACATGCAGGAGTCTGTCTCTGCCTCCCCTCCTCTCACTGAACAACAACAACAACAAAAGTGCATCAACAACGGTACAGATAGTAAACCCATATGGCAAAAAATCAATCATCAAGGTGGTTGGTATGTAAATGATAGAAGTTCAGAAAATGCTAAGCTACATGGCGCTGGAGGTCTCTTCCGCTCTCAGCGTTGGGCTCCTGAGCAGGAACACTGTCTGAGCCTATAATCACAATCGTCATGAAGAGGCCAAGTCCTCCCTTCCCACCAGCTATCTGGAAGCCAGAAAAAGTCACATCAGAGAGAACCCTCTCCCCAGGAGCTCAGCACTCCATCCCTGCTGGCTCACCTGGCGCTCGGTGAGACGCTCACCTCTCTAGTGGCTAATGATGATGGCAACCCCTCGGGTCAGCTCTCTCCATCAACACAGTGGTTTCTAATTCATAGAGTTCCCAGCCTCTCTTTGTTCTTCAATAACTTGAATAAGAGCTGCCAACTATCCCTGCCCCACAAATGGCCGATTCTCCATTAAGAGCATAGAATATTTAAGTTTGGGAGAAGGAAAATGAATTATTCAGCATAGTTCATTTCACCTGAGCCATTTCTTAAGAAATTGCCTGAAGAACAACCTGAAGCTTATTCTTAATGCTTGGTATACAAATATCCTCAGGAAGATCAGTAGAGACAGAGTCAGATGCTCTTCTAGGAAGTCCCAGCCTCAGCACCCAACACCATTTTCCAGTGGGGTGTGAGGAAGTCACTGGCTCAGTGCCCGCTGCCACCATTGCTGGAAGGACTGATGGTAACTCCCACCCAGAGGCAGGGAAGAGGGGCCAGCCTTCCCTCAGCCACCCCACTAAAAAATGCATGTGATTCACCCCAACTTCATCTGGTGGCACAGGGGGCTAGGTGGACAGGATGTCTACTGCTGAAGGGAAGCAAGAAGGTACAAAGCAGCAGACCTTACCTGACTCCCCACCTCAATGGGTGGCACTGTCAGACCTGGCACGGCCTCCCCCGAGGCCCCAGGTAATGGGGCTGCACCATGAGTATGATAGGCTGCAGGGAACACAGTGTCCAGTACCCCCCACAATGGACCACTCTCCTCTCTCCCACCCAGGAAAGTACATGGGAGGGAGGGAGGGAGAGGCTGTGACAGAGAATAACCTCAACCCCTGTAATCTGTTAAAGAAGCCAATTACTGATAAACAGGGGTCCTTTGTTAATAGTAACAATTTTCTTGAGGTCTACCTCCCGAATGATGGCAACCCTGTTTCTGGAGCTAGTGCCCTCAGGCAAGTTGGCGTGAAGTGTGCTTAGGTAACAGCCGAAGGGGACTGGCTGGATGTGGAGGCTGAGGGTCAGAGAAGGACAAGGAGAGATGCTCAAAAAGGAGGGACCACAGCTTCGAGGCTGGCCCTGCCCCTTGGGGTTCATGAGCTAGTTACTGTGTTGATTTCTGCCCCGTAGAGAAACTCCCAGCTCCTCCCACATTGTGCCATTCATCGCTATCCTTGCTGGGCAGTATTCCCATCCTTACCTAAGGTTCTCCAGGCATCCTGTCTGCGATGTGACATTCTCAGCCCACAAGGGAGTGGCCCCAAATAGTGGATCTTACCAGACCACCCGACTAGGATTTAGACCAGTGTGCTCAGCAGAAGTCCACACCTGTTTCCAGGACCATGACTCCAGATCTGTCATCTGGCTCCATGTCTTTTCAGGGTGGCTCCATCTATGTATGATATAAACCAGAGGCTGGGCCTCATTCAGTAGGCTCACTGGTACCAAGCCCCAATGCAGGCAAGGGGTCAGATGGCCAGGAGACACAGCTGAATGGG
This sequence comes from Saccopteryx bilineata, assembly GCF_036850765.1. Classification (NCBI taxonomy): domain Eukaryota; kingdom Metazoa; phylum Chordata; class Mammalia; order Chiroptera; family Emballonuridae; genus Saccopteryx; species Saccopteryx bilineata. The sequence continues at coordinate 38,462,287 of NC_089499.1, read as the reverse complement.
ACATATATCAGGCCTAGGGAGCTCACAGTACAGTGGGAGAAACAGGTGCCTGAGCAAAAACTCATTCCACTCTGATAAGAGCAGCCAGGCATGTGGGAGCACCGAACCCCCCTGGAGGGGGTGGAGCCGCCAGAGAAGGTCTGCTGGAATCTGCTCTGCTTGCCAAACCAGCACATACGGTCCCTGTATTTAGTAAGAGCACCTGATCCTGCTCTGGTAAACTATTCTCTCCTACTTTCAACCCACCAGATTCAGCCAGGCTCATACCCGCCCCATGCAGCCCCAAACATCTACCCCATCCTAGTCCATCACCCCAAGCAAAAACGCTCAGTTGGTCTCCTGACCCAAAGCAGCCTACTGAGCCTCTGCCTAGGAGGGCCTCTGGCTGGCGCTGCTTTGGAGAGGCACGAACTGGTAGGTAGGTGGCCATCTTTGCCAACACTCAGGGGGGCTGCCTAAGGATGAAGCTGACAGAGAAGACAGCAGAGCCATGAGATGAGAGAGACCAGGTCCTGGTGTTGCCTGAGCACCTGTATCCAGAAAGCATGTCGCTTCTCGGTTTTACGGGTCAATAAATTCTCTTTTCCTTTAAGGTCTTTTGAGTTGGATTCCCAGCACTTACAACCCTACAAAGGCTGAATCGTGGTGGCTGGACAGGAAACTAGCAAATAAAGAGGGCTGGAGGAAGAAGAAAGGGCATCTTGGAGATGTGCAGACCAAGCACCAGCCTGGGTGGGGTCTGAGAACTGAGAACCGCAACTGGCCAGTCAGCACTGGGAGTTGATCCTGGAGGTTGATGAGGAGAGAGCAGAGTATGGGCAGCGGACAGCCCAGAGGACTCCCAGTAGACTCCTATCCCATAGGAACTGTGGAGCCCTGGCCCGTACGCCCGGGGACAGGACTGTGCCCCATCCGTTATCTCATCCCCAGCTCCCTATCCGGCACAGAGCTTCGTGCGTATCTCTTTATGTGGAAGTTGGATTACGAACTGAAAGTTCTGAAGCAGGAAGATGACAAGACCAGGTGTGCAGTTTTCGAAAGCCCCCTGTGCAGACCACGTGGAGGACAGCACACAGGAGGCGGTGCAGAGGAGGCCAGGCTGGGTGCTGGAAAGCTAGGCAGAGGGCAGAGGCAACTGTCTTCCTTCCAGCAGGAGATGACAAGCCTCAAAAGAGGCCCTGTGGCCACGTCCCTGACCCGTTCCATTTTGGCTGTCTTTATAATTTTTACTTTAAAGACCTGGATGGAAAAGAAAGTGCTTGGGAAGTAGAATAAAACTAGGTAAACATAATAATCATCTCACGTAGGTATAGCCATCCATAGAGTTTCAGGCTCATTCACAAACATTAGTTCATCACCACGCTGAGAGGTTGTTATTATCCACATTTTATAGATGTGGCATCAAAAGCTCAGAGGAGCTGAGTAACAGCCTGTGACTGTGGCAGCATCAATGGGTAAAATAGGTCTATGATGCCGGGCTGTCCGGGCCCCCTGGGGTCCCTTGAAGGCCATCAGCCCCTTATGCCCTGCAGCTCCCTACGTGCTCCTGCCTTCCACAGGAAACCCCACGGGCTGAGTCCTCTCCTTACAGCCCGTGTTCCCATCCCCACTGCCGGAAGCGCCTCCATCTGCCCAACTCCCCCTCCCAGCTGGCCTTCTGCTCCCTTCTGCTGGCCAACACAAAGCCCTGGTGAGATACCAGGTGGGCAGGTCAGCCAGTGCTGGCTGATTCAAATGGAAATGGATCAGGACAACACTCAACCTCTCCCAGAGAGCCAGCAGGGGACACACTGGAGTCTGAGCCAACCTGCCCTGCTTCCTTGCCTTGCATAACCCAAGACTCTGTCCAGGTGCCAGCAAGCACCATGGGAGAACAAACCTTTGAGAAAAGAGTTCCTAAGGATGCCAGGAGCCAAGCACTAGGCAGCACCGAGAATTGATGCAAAAGCCTTGCCCACGGCCCCCAGCCCCGAGTCAGACAAAGATGAGGGAAAGGAGGGAAGGAGACTACCTTTTCTCAGATAGGATCGGAGAGCCTGAGCTTGGAGGAGGGCACAGCAATGCAGCCTGTCTGCTGCACAGACAAGCAGAGGCAGGGCCTTGGCAACGACTACAGACCGGGAGCCCACACTATACCTAGGCCGCCGGCTAACTACTATAATGAACACAGCCCGCACGTTGATTGGGGTAGCTCCTTCAGAAAATTCTCCAGCAAGAAGAAAGCGGATGGAGTCTCCGCGTCAGGAGCCATTTCTGCGCTTTCGGGTAAGGAGTGGAGTACCACGGTGTGCCCACAAGGTAAGCTCGGTGTTCAACACAAAGGTCTCGCCAGGTGATCCAGGCCAGCCTGCTGCCTCCAGGAGCCAAAGCAGCCACAGTTCCAACGCTGCCCACAGACGTTTTTGAAAAGAACAGAGGGAACGGTGTGTCATGTTTTAAAAATTCATTGCTAATATTTAAAAGGTGAAGATTTCACATAAAAATCCAACTTTCTGAGGCCCTGGCCGGTTGGCTCAGTGGTAGAGCATCGGCCTGGCGTGCTGAAGTCCCGGGTTCGATTCCTGGCCAGGGCACACAGGAGAGGCGCCCATCTGCTTCTTCACCCCTCCCCCTCCTTCCTCTCTGTCTCTCTCTTCCCCTCCCGCAGCCAAGGCTCCATTGGAGCAAAGATGGCCCGGGCGCTGGGGATGGCTCCTTGGCCTCTGCCCCAGGCGCTAGAGTGGCTCTGGTAGCAACAGAGCGACGCCCCAGAGGGGCAGAGCATCGCCCCCTGGTGGGCAGAGCGTCGCCCCCTGGTGGGCATGCCGGGTGGATCCCAGTCGGGCGCATGCGGGAGTCTGTCTGACTGTCTCTCCCCGTTTCTGGCTTCAGAAAAATACAGAAAAAAAAAATCCAACTTTCTGGATGACATTCAAGGTATCAGAAGGTTGGGCCGTGCCTGCTCCTGAGGGAGGCGAGAGGCGAGAGGCGAGAGGCGAGAGGCAGCGCTGAGGCCAGCATCCTGCAGCCTCCCCGCGGCGGCAGCACTGACCCACGGCCGAGGATGGGAGTTTCCACCCCAGAACCAACCCACAGAGGCAGCCGATATTCCGCTTCTACCAACGTTTTTCTGGAGAGGAAAACTCCCCGTCCTCCTTCCCCAGTCTCTCCTTGAAACTTCTCAGGCCAGCCTGAGTGACAAACCACTGCCCAGTGACTTCCTAATAGTAGCTACTCTACCAGATTGGAATCTGAGCTTGCATGGAGAAATAGCACCTCCTTGTTCATGGTTATTTCTGTTCTTTAACCCAGTGGTTCCCAACCCCTGGGCCGCAGACCGGTACTGGTCCGTGGGCTATTTGGTACCGGTCTGCAGAGAAAGAATAAATAACTTACATTATTTCCGTTTTATTTATATTTAAGTCTGAACGAAGTTTTATTTTTAAAAAATGACCAGATTCCCTCTGTTACATCTGTCTAAGACTCACTCTTGACGCTTGTCTCGGTCACATGATACATTTATCCGTCCCACCCTAAAGGCCGGTCCGTGAAAATATTTTCTGACATTAAACCACAGTCCGTGGCCCAAAAAAGGTTGGGGACCACTGCTTGAACCTACACTGGAGGTCCCTCCAGTGCCCTTAAATCCACCCCTACCACCCCTCTTCAGAGCTGTCACAGGACACAGTCTACCGGCCCAGAACGCATGACAGGACCACTGGCAATGGTCACCACTGAGACGGTCTAGCTTCTCCCGAAAGGCAGGCAGCAGGGGTAGGGGCTCAACTGAAGAAAAGGGAAGGACCATCTCCTGGCTGCATGACAGGCAGCTCTGAGCAGAACCTCGTGAATTGCCAACAGCAGGTAACGAGTCCCCACTGCCATATTTCCTCAATAAATATATCCACTATTATTGCTGAGATGCGGACAGATAAAAAGACAATTACCGTGGTTGGCTATTAGAATACAAATCAACTCAGTATGAATCCTCAGACCATCTGGGTGGCTCAGATGGAGCAAATACACCCCAGAAAAGTTTTCTCTTACTTGGGGCCAGCCTGTGGTAAATTAGGTTTGCAGGGCAGTCTAAATGACAAATCCAGCATCATTCTGGGAGCAGCGAGATGTCTGGGCCGCGAGGAGCATAAGGGAACCGGACAGAGCAGACGGCTTTGCCTGCCCCCACTCACTCTGGAGCGTGCCCTCAAACAGCTCGTTCTCCCGCCCACCCTCTTTCCGCCTCTCTCCCCACCTCACTCCTCTCTCCCTCTCTCCTTCTCCATCCCTTGTATACGAGTTTGTTCATGACCTCAACCTCTGTCGCGGCACGGGTAATGAGGTTAGCATATTTTAACTTAGTGGCTCAAGTTTAAGAGTCTGAGCTAGGATAGAAAAATCCAGGTGATGTGTCAGGTACCTAGAAATGTCACTTTGTGAGTTTTGAGCCACATTAGGTCCATAAGATGCTTCCCGGTTCATCCTTGTCCCTGTCCATAGTACCTTGAGTGTTAATCATTCAATTACTCACCCACTCAGCAAAACTCTGCTGTGTTCTCTGAGGATGCTAGGCTCTGTGCTAGCCAAGGGACACCAAGAAAAATAGTGCAGCCCCTGCCTCATGGGAAACCCATTTGGGTGAGGGAGTCACACGGGGATAGTCTCTCAGTGCTGTGTCACAGGTGCCATGATGAAGGGGGGCACTAAGGTATTCACCTGTCATTCTAATTTATGGAAAGACATTGAAGGGGCTTAAGCAGGGAGTGACATGATCGCTCATGTAATTGAGTAAATTAGATGTCAAGAAAGCACTGTTCTGTCCACAGTATTATTAGTTGGGTTGTTATATACCACTGGCAGCCCCCATTCCAGCTTTGCTTTATTTATTAGAAATCTGTGGTGTGTAATGTGATAGGTTGGTCATAAAAACGTCTAATCGTTACATGTGAAATAGCCATGTCTTACAGCTTTGCATGAAAATGGCAAATTCTTTGTAATGTTCCTGGACTCCTTTACAGTTTGATTAATTGCACCAGATCCAAACTATAAGGAATAGAAGAGGCAACGGGAGAGAGAACTAAGACAGTTAGCAAAAGACCTCTCCCTGAGTGGGAATTATCTTTCTGATGTGCTTACAAGGGCCAGGGTAAACATGTCAAGGCTACCTTGTGAGGCATCCCAGAGCCCTCTGAATGGACAGGATCGCTGGTCTTAGGGAGGCAAAGCTGCACCCTAAATCCTATCATCCTTGGCCAATTTGTTGTGAGAGGTCATCCTTTTTTCTCAGGTATCAGGTGAGGCTTGGGACAAACAGAATGTACCAGAGGAAAAAGGGAGGTTTAGAACCTGACCGGAAAGGCAAGGATTTTACAGCGTAAGGGAGTTCCTTCTACATGCGGAACAAGAGCAGGCACAGGTCTCAGAGGTGGATGGCAGCTGCTGTGTCACCGCATAGAAACACAGCATCCAGTTCTTGCTACCAAAGAGCTACCCACTCGGCTCCATTCCAGTGCCTCTGCACTTCTGTTTTCCAGACGTTGACCTTGCCCGTTTGGTGCAATTAACTGGGTTAATCCTCTAAGCAGGCTGGCTGCTGGCATCCCTGGGGCACACTGATGTCATCCCAGTGAGGATAACCCAGAACTTTAGGGCAGCCACTAGTCATTCCACCCCCCAAAAAACCCCTCACCCCACCCCAAGTCACACTTGCTCTTTCACCTGCAGCTGAGGTTGAGGATGATGGTCACTGCCGAGACCTCATGGTCCAGACACAGTGACCCCTCTGTTGGAGGACCATGACTAGGAACACTCCCAGGGAATCCCCATATTCTGTCTTTTGGAGGCAGCACGCAGATGGGTTTGTCTGGGAAAGGTAGCATGGTTTTGGAGAAGAGCGTGGAAACAAGATAAAACTGGGTTTGAACTTCCTTTCCAACACCTACAAGCCTAGATGACCTGAAGCAAGATCTGTGACATCTTTACTTCCCGTAAAACTGAGCAAGTGAAACCTACTTTGCTATGTTATTATTAAAATTAGAAAAACATTTGTTCATGAATTCACTCAATAAATATTTATGGAAAGCCTACTATGTCCCTGGCACTGTGAATAGCCCTGTTCAGAGCCAAACCCACACACCAAATGGTTCCTGCTCCAGCAAAGTTTACACCGCTTCCCTGCCCGCCCACCCCTCACTGTGCGTGTAAACAAAACAGTAAGATACTTTCAGATAATGGCAAGTGCTATATATATTAAAGTATGATTGTATAATAAGGAACAGCAGGGGGTGTTACTTAACGAAGGTGGGCTCTGTTAAGAAGGAGCCAGTCCTGGGAAGCCCAGAGGGAAACCATTCCAGGCAGAGGGAACAGCAACTGCAAAGGCCTTGAACTGCGAACGAGTGTGCCCTATGCAAAGGCCAGGGCGGTCAGTGCAGCCTGGGGAAGAGTGAGGAGGAGGAGAGGCTGCAGACGTGGGCAAGGATCAGCGCACGTCAGAACTGCGGCCATGGCACAAAGTGGGGGCTTGAGGTGAGTGTAATGAGAAGGCACGAGGAGGCTTTAGATGGGAGAAGATTATCTGACTTAGAGTTTGGATGGAAGCAGGGATGTCTGATGGTTAGGAGGAAAAGATGACTGGGAATGGGAGGTAGGACCAGGTGGGGGTCGGATGTGAACAGATCCAGGAGGTGCGCTGGGAGAAGAGCCAGCAGGGGCTGGGGGCAGACTGGATGAGGGCCACGGGGGAACGGGAGGGGCTGAAGATGAACCACGTAGATCATAACGCCATTTTCTGTGGCGCAAAGACTGACAGAGGTGTGGCTCTGTCAAGACATGCTGTCGCCTTTGGGTGATGGGTATGCAACATAATTGATTGACAAGATAACCTGGACATGTTTTCTTTGAACATATGTACCCTGATTTATTGATGTCACCCTACTAAAATCAATTAAAAAATAAAATAATAAAATGAATTAAAAAAAAAAAAAGACATGCTGTCGCTAAGGAATCTGTCAGACATGCCAGTGGAGAGGTCCAGGGACAAAGGGGATTATCTGTTTGCAAAGAGTAGAGAGATTGGTATAAAAATAACTTAGGGGGCTGTCAGTGCCTAGAAATACAAAGTCTCAAGATCGGTTGAGATCACCCAGGGAACCCTGGAATACGAAGTGCAGTGCACTCGATAAATAAAAGCAATAATAATGGCGATCGTAAATAATAAATAATGAATATGGCGAGGTGCTGGACTTACACCCCCACATCTGCGTGCTCTGTCCCTGGTAACTAAATTCACTTTGAACAAAGGACTCTGAGAACTCCAGAGCGTAGCCCCTTGCCCACCACCCCAGTGCCGATGTCCAGGGAACCTCAACTCCTGAATTCCTCATTCTCTCATCTCAGCCAATCCTCCAGATCAGAGAACTGGCCAAATAGACTCATTTGTTGTTCAGATTATGAAAAGTACCCACCTGCCTAGACCCAGGGGCACGTGTGCAATCACAGCAAGAAAGCGGCATTGTTACAAATAAGAGATGGCCTCCTCATTAAGCTCTGGGGTCATCACGCAGCTCCACTCGTTCCCTGAGCTGCCGCTTGTTTAAAAGTCGTTATCCAATATTGTTTTAGTAAATAGGTATTCCTGTGGCCTCCGCTTTTCTAATCTTTGCTTCATTCTTAGCTGAGGTCTTTCACACTCTGCAGTAACCCATGGTGAAGGGTCATAGACCACCCATCTCAGGGGCAGGAGGAGTCTTAGCTGGTGGAGAGGCAGCAGCCTATCTGTGTGTGGACCACTCTGGGGCTGGTAGGAAAGACCCTGCTCTGCCACAGTTGTGCCATATAAACTAGGTAAACTGCTTCACATGAGCTGAAACCAGAAGTCTGTGAGGTAGGTATCCTTGTCCTCATTTTATTAATGAGGCTCCTAAGACCTGCCCTGCCGACTGCTGGTGTTTTCCGAGGCGGGGTCACCCCAGTCCACTGCAGCTGGTATCAGGCAGTCCCTGGAGCATCAGATGGTGCCAGTCTCTGCCCAAGATTTTGAATCCAGAGGGATTCAATTTTTTTCATGCCTACCTGGGCCCCTGAGCAAAGGGTCAGTGCCCTCCTGGCTTTCCTGGGTAGGCAGCCCCTTCTGAATATACTCCCCCCGTGACCCAAGGGGAACATTCCTGTATGCGAGCTAGGGTTACCCCCTGCTCTGCTCTGCCGCCTAGGGGCAGGGGCCAGCGTCCTCTTCTTTCTTCCACACACGCCACACCATGATGAAATGCACGAATGTGGGTAGGCAGGGGCTATGCTGCCCTGCCATCCCCACCCTGTGCCCATGAACTCTGCCTAGGTATCGTCCTAGACACCAGAGTCTTCCAGATTCTGGCCATCCGTCTGCATGTGAACTAAATCATTATGTTTCTCTCTGGACTGCTGGCTCTTTCCAGGGAGGCCGGCGCTCCCTGCTCTCCCGCCCACCCTGTGTGGGTCTACTTTACTCTCTTCGGAGCCCCTGAATCTGCCATCCAGGCTAGTCATTGGAGAGCAACTTGGGCAACAGAATGCTCTTGGGTGACCTCATGTGATTTACCTGCTTTACCTATTTTTTCTATTCACTCTGTCAAATGCCCACAAACTTTTTGCAACTCAGGAAGACCTTTGAGCTTGTGCCCTGCAAATTAAGTAAAATTTTTAACTTATCCAGAGCCTGCTATGTTTGACCCCATGCCTGTTTGCCAGATGTATTTGTTATTATACATACTGAACTACATATCATATTTATATTAACAAGCCAATGGAGTCAGAACGTGAAGCAAGAGAGCGATCACTTTCATGACACTAAGTGGAATGCTTTGAAAAGACAAAAATAATGCAAGTTGCTAAAAAAAAAAATTGCTCACTTTTTGGACAGGATAAGACAAAGCTAAAAAATCTAAAAGATCAAAATTAAATATCACTGAAAGCCTAGCAGATTTTGCACTCAAACTACTTGCTCTATTGAAAGAGGCCACAGGTAGGTGGACATCATTAGAGGATGCATTTCAGGTGGCGAGAGTGGAGTGACCTCGAAGCGCTCAGATAACCTCAGTGAGTGGTTCAGGGTCAGGCATAGGCTCAGCTCTCCCAGAGTCCATCAAGGGGCTCTCCCTAGGGGTCCAGGAACAAAGCCTTCTATTATTATTCCTCAATGAATTCCTTCTAAAAGGCTGTAGTCCCAGGAGCTGCTCACAGCTATCTTGATGAGGTCATGCTCTCCTCACAGAGAGACTGTGAGAACGGCATGAATCGCGAGGGAGTAGCCACCAAGGGGGAGAGAGAGACCAGACTATGGCACGGTCTGACCTTCTTGGTCCACTTGAGAAGTCAGTGAATTCCCGGATTTCTTAAGCCAAGTTGAGTTGGCCTTCATATCACCTCCTTAGCTTTTTCTCCCCTAAGAGCTCCCTTACAGTCCTGCTTTCTGGATGACTTCTCCTTCTCCATCACCAAAGCAACACTGTGTAATAAGACATCATATCCTTCCAGAAGCCCTGTGAAGTACCACTGTGAGGAAACTGAGGCACGGAGATGTGAAGTGACCTACTCAAGGCTATACAACTTGTAAGAGGCAGAGCGGGATTTGAACCCACCAAATTATTCCTCTGGTGGTGAGAGTTCATTAAACCCTGGAGGCCCATGGCCTCAAATGCGAGGCTGCACGTGACAGGTGGTGGCACAGCATGGCAGCAGACCTCTGTGGACTCGCTGTTTCCCCATCAGGAGGTCCCATTTTGTGCCTTATCCAAGCATCTGCTATTCAATGGACCACAGGTGCAGCCAGATCCAATGGTTTACCAGTCCATTTTCCCCACTGTCTGGCAAACAACTTTAAGACAAGAATATGTTTTATTTCCAGTTGTATCCCAAGAACCTGACACATAGTAGGTGTTCAATAAGTGTCTACTGAACTCAACTGTGCAATTCTGGCCTCTACTCTGCATTTCACTTCTCAAGCCCTTTTAAGATACCTCTTCCCTTCAAAGACTCATCCCTCCCTCGGATGGGTCTGGAGGTTTAGTTAAGATGACCCCTCCAAGGACATCGACACTGCTCTTCCTCCCCCCCATCCCACCCTCTACATCCATTTCCCTTCTTGGTGAAACGTAAGAACCTCCTTGTAACCCTCACGGCACATTACAGCTGCAGCACTCAGTTTATTCTCTCCAAAGCACTCCGCCAGCAATTAGGGTAAATTACCGCCCAGTGGGCAGTGGTGCCTTCACGCGCAGCCTTAGGGTCCAAGCAGCTGAGCTTCACGCACGGGTGATTAATTGATGAGAAATGGTATGCGTCTCCTCTCAGTTATGCTTTTTAAGTTAAAATATAACTCCTTGTTAAAACAGCCAAGCTGGAGAGCCTAAGTAGCATTAATCATGTCCACATTTTAAAATCTGATACATAATTTAAGATTAAGAGGCAAAGAAAGATAAGCACTTAAGAACAATTTGGTATCTTTTCATTAAACCTTAACTCATTGGTCAATGACTCCTCTAACCCTAGTCTTCTACCCTGGCTGCAGTGGAATCCCTCCTTCCAGTCTCTCCCTGAACTTCATGCTGAGAAATGAAGTCTTTATCTACAGTCCTCTGGGTACATACACCCTCTGCTGGTTCTAGTTCTCCCCCAGTTTCCCCAGCTCCTTTACCACAACAGGTTGGAGGAACTGTTGGTGCCAGAGCCCATGGGAAGGGAACACCAACAGGCATGCTCGGAAGCCCTGGGAGACCAGCCTGCTCTCCACTCAACCTCATCTTGTCGCTCTCAGCTCAGGACCCACTGAGAAGTGGCATGGCACTATACTCCCCCATGGTGGAATCCCTAAGACTGCTTTGGTCTTTGATCACCCACTTCTCCTGCACTCCTTCTTCAGAGATTTCATTCATTTCTTCATGTGAGTGGTTCACCTCCATCTTTGCTTCTCTAAAGTTCAGGCCAAATTTTTTTTTAACATTTTTTAAAAAATATTTTATTTATTGATTTTTTTAGAGAGAGGGGGGAGAGAGAGAGAGAGAGAGAGAGAGAGAAAAGGGGGAGGAGCAGGAAGCATCAACTCCCATATGTGCCTTGACCAGGCAAGCCCAGGGTTTCGAACCGGCAACCACAGTGTCCCAGGTTGACACTTTATCCCACTGCGTCACCACAGGTCAGGCCTAAAGTTCAGGCCAAAATCTTGAACTCGGTCACAAGCTTGAGACTGACTACCAGGGGAAGAGAATTGGGGCTGAGGGAAATGGAGAGAGAGATTCTCCATCCCCGTCACCACGTCCAAGCTGAATGTCTAATCCTGAACTAATTTTGCATCTTTTCCCGAAGACCTCCCAGCATCAGGCTTGAAGCCGGCCTCACGTCCGTCTTCTTAACCTCTGACACTGAATCAGCTTCTGAAGACCGTCACTTCCTCCCTCCCAAGGCTGCTGGCATCTCTCACTCCCTTTTACCTGCTCCTCCCAGCCCAGACCTTGGGCTGCTCACGGGACCTGCTACAGCAACTTCCTACCTGGTCCCCACCCAGCTCCTGCGCACTCCATCCTGTCCACCCAGCACTTCCTGATCAATTTCACAGAGCCCCACTGAGATCACGATTCTCTTTACTGACCACTGTCCAGTGCTGACTCTGTTACCAGAGCAACGGGGTGTTGGGTAAAACCCAGGCAGAAAATTAAAGAGGGAGTAACATCCTCACCTGCCAAAATAACTAAATAAATATACAACTTGGAAAGACATCAACACATGGTGTTTCAGAAGGAGACAAAAGATCTCTGTCCAGCTAGAATCAACTATAACTGGATTTAAGGTATCCATAAGGCTAATGAAGAAAAATGCCCATCAGGGGGACAGATTACACCCAGAGAATTAAAAGAAATTTCTCAGAAGCAATTAAGCCATGGCCCTCCCAGCATTGCCCCTACCCCAACAAACATACATTTCCCATTCTCAGTGGAAGAGATTTGCCTCTAGGTATCCCCTAGGTAACCCATGACACATCAGTGCTCTTGTTACATAGCCCCAGGCTGGCCTGCATAGCTCAGTTCCTACCTGCCAAAGGCCTTCTGATGCTTTTTCTGCACCTGTGGAGTTGCCAGAGGGAGAAGGTATACTGGCTAGAGGGTCTGGGTCTGCTCCCCTTGACAGTTTTGTTCCCAGGGTAGAAAACACATTAGGCCTCATCCACATGTGAGTGTCTGAGAACATGGATTGAGGGACTCTGCCCTGCAAAGATGGATCTGTCTCCTATGTGCTCACGAAAAGCAATCTACAAGTCTACAGTGCTAGTGTCAAGCTCCCCATGGTGATGAAGTGCCTAGGTAAATGTGGCCGTGTGATGACCTAGCTGAATACCCTGCCAGCTGCCCAGAAATCCCCATTAGCACTGGAAACCTGAAATCAAATTAGCATGGGTCTTGGAGTGAACAGACCAGGCCATACCTCTATGCCCAGCTCTACCCTGACCCTACCCAGCATCAGTCAACCCCTCAAGACATCTGCTCAGATGGACATTAGGGTCTTAGAAACCTCACAGCGCTTGTCCATCAGGCTGGGAATCAGGCAGCAGGCCTTGGTCATGAGAGATGGTTCTGTTAGCATAGGTAGTTAGTATCAATAAAGGAAGGAAGCAAAGGGAATCAGACATTAAAAACTGTGCTTCGTTAAGAAGCTATAGCTTCAAACACTCTCTAGGAGACCACTGCATCATCTACCCTTGGGACCTAATCTCAGAAGCAGGCAGGAAGTAGATAAGAAAGGTTCTTACCAGTCAAGGAATAAAAACAGCTGGAGATATTCTCTGCTGGGCACATGCCCAGTAGACGTCAAGATGGCACAGGGGGTGGTAAGCACATGCACAGTAGGAACTAAAATGACAACCATAGGGGTGGAACCTAGCCTGGGAAAAGGATCAGATTGGGTAGGGGACATAAAACCCTGGAAGATCTAAGAAGTGGATTGGTTAGAGGCAGGACACAACACCAGCCTGCAAAAGATTGGGAAATTGATCAGTTAGTTTGAAAGGGCACCAGGTCCTTCCCAAGCCCAAGATAATATAATCAGCCTAACAAAGCTGAGCATTCTCTCACTCTCTCTCTCTTTCCTTCACACAGTAACACGCACTGGCCTCGTTCATCTGCATATTTTCTCTCCATAGCGGCCACGTGGCCCCAGCAGCCGCCTGGAGCCGGTGGCAGACCCCATGGGCTCCAAGCACAGGCCTGGCACAGCACCAGCCAGAATGCAGCTGGAACACACACTAAGCTAGCCATATGGGGTCAGGGATTGAACTGGACTGAACCAATGGCACAAAGTTTATGGACACTGGCCTTTCTTCCGGGCTAGATAAAACAAGACTAGGCTTCTTTCACAGTGAGACTTCAGGAACTCGGGCACAGCCTTCCATTTCAACCCCAACAAACCTTACCACAACACCTCAGCCTCCCGTATTTGAGTCTCCGAAATGCTTTTTTTTTTTTTTTTGCAATTCCACGAAAGAACTCTGTTTCCACCACACCAGTTCCCATCTGTGGGCAGCTCTCCTGAGTCCTGGGCCCTCTGCAGCCCAAGGAAGCAGAAAGCCCCCCTTGGTCCAGCCTTCAGTGACTGACACTTCTTGGGGATACTTCCTTTACCACATGTGACTATATTCAAAATTTAAAACTTGGGAAAGTTCAATTTTTAAATCACTCTTACCATACCATCCACACGTGGCAGCTAGACAGAGGAAAGGATAGAGGAGAAAGACAGATGTATTCTCAAGATGCTAGTCTCTCTGCCCCAGCCTCTTGCCTACTGTCTGGGGCTAGTCTTGACTGGGACTCACACGTGAAGATGGGCAGCCGGCCACAACTCACCCTCCACATGGGCACAGGGCTGCCCTTGGCTCTGCCTTAGCTCAGAGTGACCCCATTCCTTTCCCACGAACCACCTCAGAGTTCCTATTTGTAGCAGGTCCCAGTGAGAAGTCTCCTTTCAGCCTTCACCAGGTAAGTTCATCTCTGACCTTATCCTTCCTTTAGGCATGTTATGTTGGACCACGTGAAATTGTCAATACTCAACCATTTTGACCTATGAAAATGGTAATTTCACCTGGTTCAATCTAATATAAGCATGTATAAATATAGTTTAATTACTCCTTTTTTTATTCAAAAGGTAACATATTGATTTATTTTTAGAGAGAGAGAGAAAGAGAGATTGATTGATTGTTCCATTTATTTATGTATTCCTTGGTTGATTCTTGTATGTTCCCTGACCACAGATCAAACCTGCAACCTTAGCATATCAGGATGACGCTCTAACCAACTGAGCTACCCAGCCAGGGCCTCAAAAGGTAACATATAACACACTCTGTTTTGCATCTTGCTTGTTTGACTTAATATATCTTGACAATCTTTCCAACTCAGGTTACTGAGAGCTTCCAACTCCCACCCCCCACTTTTTTTAAACAGCTGCAGAGCATTATTCCGTTGCATGCACGTTCCACTAGGGATCCAAAACGATGGACACTTGAGTTGTTTCAGGCTTGTACTATTATAAACAATAGAGCAAAGAATTGTCTTGAACACCATTTTGCACAAGAATATCTGTGAGATAAATCCTAGAAATAGAATGTCAGGATCAATGGGTATATGTACTGGTAACTTTGACAGATATTGCCAGAAGGCCTTCATTAAGATTATGCTAATTTACACTCTCACTCAGGATGTAGGAGAGTTCCTGGATCAGTGATTCTTAATATTTTCCTTTAGGTCAGTATTTCCCAAAGTGCAGGTTGTGACTCATCACTGGGCCATGAAATCAGCTTTGTGGGTTGCAATCAGTATTTTTTAATGATATAAAATAGGATAGCTTATAATAGAATCAAGAAAAAATAAAATAGGAAACATCACATTGATTTTGATGTAGAAAGGGTAAGTATTGTTTGGGGAACTTTTGTTTCAGAGCTAGATACAGACATAGATAGATGCTATGCATACAGATATAGAAATACCCAGAAAACACACACAGACACTTAAACATGTCAGCCAAGGTCAAGGTATGAATTTTTTGGCCCTGGCCGGTTGGCTCAGCAGTAGAGCATCAGCCCAGCGTGTGGATGTCCCCAGATTCAATTCCTGGCCAGGGCACACAGAAGAAGCACCCATCTGCTTCTCCACCCACCCCCTCTTGCTTTTCTCTCTCTCTTTCTCTCTCTCTCTCTCTCTTTCTCTCTCTTGTCCTCCCTTCCTGCAGCCATGGCTCTATTGGAGTGAGTTGGCCCCAGGCACTGAGGATGACTCCCTGGCCTCTGCCTCAGGCAGTAAAAAAATGGCTCCAGTTGCAATGGAGCAAGGGCCCCAGATGGGCAGAGCATCTCCTCCTAATGGGCTTGCTGGGTGGAGCCCAGTCCAGACACATGCAGGATATTTCTGCCTCCCCTCCTCTCACTTTAAAAAAAAAAAAAAAAAAAGGATGTATTTTTTATTACAGGTCATAGTCAAAATTTTTTGAAAGCCAGTGATAGATCTTATACCTTTTCAAGAATCTGAGACAAACTAGAAACTTCCTCAAAGATGCACCAAATACAGAGCAGCGCAGTTCTCTGACTCTCAGAGGACCAGGCAAGGACCGGGTTGGCAGCCTGCCCCAGGCCACGGCTGTGAGTGCTGGGTGACAGGCCTGGGGGTTGTCTTCCCTCCTTGTCCGGCCAGCCCAGCTGGCTGGGAGCGGGCATTCCAGAAACATCTGCGGTGCCAAAGAAATGCACAAACCAGCGTCCTCCTGACGCATCGCCTCCGTCCATGTACCTTCTTCTGATCCCTCTTTTTCTCAGCCGTGGGGAGACTGTCCCCCACCTGCTGCTTTGGTTCATATGAAAACCATGCAGAAAGAGCACGAAAAGGTTTCAGAGAGATAGAATAAATCATTTCTCTTCTTGGGGTCACTGATTTCTTTTTCACCCTGTGGCTCCGGAGAGAAATAGAACTGATAGAGAGAGAGGGATGGGGAGGAAGAGCGAGGGAGAGGGGGCAAACTAGAATGAGAGGGACCATCAGCCCAGGCCCGAGACAAGATTGAGAAAAAGCCAAGGAAAGAAGAGTAGCAGAGCCATTCCGGGATGGAAGCCTGTGTGCACAGGTATCCAGCTAACGGAGAGCAGGGGCGCCGGGGGGGGGGGGGGGGGGGGCGCAGGGAAGGAGACAGCCAGTCAGGTTCCCAGAGCAAATCCTTCTGAGCAGCAGGGAACGGGGCTCAGGTCTCTGGGAGTCCTCTCCTGACACCGCGGTTCTGAACACACAGAATCGGGGGTTAAAAGGAAGGAGGCGAAGGGAAACCTCACGCAAAACCAACTGACTGCAGAGGGCCCAGAAAAGGGGCAGATGAAGTCACATAAACATGAAAGGACCCGGAGCCATCACCGTTGCCATCCTTGAGAAAAACAGGGGACAGAACGCACACTTCCCTGAAAGCATTTTTCCAGTGGGAGAGCCTTCATCCTGACACCAGCAAAGACTCTGTGACTTGCTACAACACTGTCCCCGAGTCCTGCTTCCCCACCTACCTGCCTCCTGAATGAAACTAAGGCTGCTGTGAATTAAAATGCAATCACAGCGTCCACTCTTATCATCTACTGTCCTTCCCTGGAGCCAAGGGGTGGGAACACAGGCTGGGGAGTGGGATGCTGCCAATCAGGACGTCCGCCCGGCCCGTCACCTTTTCTGATCTCTGCTTTCAATGCGCACCTGAGTAAGAAGACACAGCCTTAGAAAGAGGGAGCAAAGCTCTGCAGGGGAGGCCCCACCTCTTTCTTCTATTTCCAGGCTCGGAGGTGAAAGAGCAAATTTGAAATGTAGTTCCCTTCCCAAGGCTGGCTCCAGAAACCTGCAATAATACCTACTATTCCCCGGAACCCAGTCTAGTAAAAGACCGTTAAGTCTTTAAAAACCCAACACCAATATTGATTCTCCTTTTACGTAATTTCTCCTTTCTTTTGTTCCTGGTAGAGCTAGCTGCCACTTAAGAGCATTGGGCTTAAAAGGCAAGCACACAGGAGGTTATTGATTTTTCTCCTAAGAACTGGCCTGCTTTTGAAGTGAGCTCATGTCAGGTAGGTGGGGGTCAGGGCTGTGGCCTGGTGGCCCCAGCCCCTGCAGGTAGAGAGGGCTGGACAGAGCCCGGAGGGCCACTTTCACACACTGACACTCTGTTCCTGTCACACCAGAGCTCCTCCTTAGCAGAGTGAAATATATAGAAAATTCTTAACATTTAAGAGTTGATGAGTGGTTATAAAAATTAGTGGATAATAAAAAAGATAATAAAAAAATAAGTAAAAGTCAAGTGCCACCCTTAAAAAACATGCAGTTTCCAGGGGGAGGGGAGGGGCACAAAGAAAACCAGGTAGAAGGTGACGGAAGACAATTTGACTTTGGGTGAGGGGTATGCAGCATAATCAAATGTCAAAATAATCTGGAAATGTTTTCTTGGAACATATGTACCCTGATTCATCAATGTCACTGCATTAAAATTAATAAAAATAAGATTAAAAAAAAAACCCAAAAAAACAAACATGCAGTTTCCTACATGGGAAAGATGTAACTTTTTTTTTCTTTTTATTGTATTCCCCCATTCAATCTTGGCTGCCACAGTCAGGCAGAAAGAAAGCGCGAGGACCCTTTTTCTTGCATCTACAATGGAGCCCCAGCAGCAGACGGTAACTGCTCCAGGTCAGTCAACTAGATGCATGGAAAGATGTAACTTGATGCTATTTATTAATTTACATACCTTGGCTTCTACAGAGGAACGGGGATGGCTGTGTACATAGGTAATTGCAATAAGATGTGAAACAGGCCAGTCGAGGCCAACAGACAGACGTATTAGGCAGCAAAAATATACATCTAACTGGGCTTTGGGGAGGTGCCAGGGACAGCTTTAGGGAAACATCTTATTACTTCCAGTAATTTACCAGTTAGCTGGGAGACGGCCGTGGCTGACAGCGGCCTCTGTACACACAGGCATCGTGGGAGACAAAGGAGACAGGTAGGAGGGCCCAGGTGACACAAGGCCATGAATCTCGGGTCAGCTAGGACAGAGGAAGCCTAAGACCCATCCCAGCTGCTGGCCAGGGACCCGTGGAGCAAAGCCACACAAACACAGTGGTTCTTGGAGCCACGCCACCAAGGACATCCGCAAGTGCCATCCCAAGGGGAAAGGAAACAACATCCACAAATGTGCCTGTGGCTTTGCATCAAGGTGGCTGCCAGGTGCGGTGTGTGTGGAGCCCCCTGTGTGACCTGCGGCCTGCCTACACTGAGCCCCACAGGATAGCCTGGGCCAGTTCTACCTGCAGCGAGCACCTACTGTGAGCCCCTGTGTCTCCAGGAGGAGGAGCAAGAGGGTCACCAGCAGCGCCACAGGCTCAGGGACTCAGCAAGAGGGATGATGTCCTTTCCCAGGGCCCAGAGCCAGCCTCCAGTTCCCTGATCTCCAAACCCACCAGCCACGGCAGCACGTCCAGCGGGGGGCCCCAGCCACCCAGTGACTAAGACCGGTGCTTCCAGCTACCAGGACTTATTAGCTAATGCTTGTTGGGAGCACTTTCATTAGTGTCCTATTTTAATTAATGATATGTTTTAATTGGTGTTTCAATTTAATTAAAGATTTATTCTAATTGGGTGTCCTTTTTTTTTTTTTTTTTTTTTTTTTTGAGCTCACAAAGTTCAAACAGAAAAGAGAATAATAGCTTGCCCAGAAAAATAAATCTATAACCAAACAAGCCCATATCCCTGGAGGTGGAACTGTGGCTAAGACAGGTATAAGTCCATTTTAGGGCTCTAGGGAGACAGACTAAGAGCATCCATGGAGTACACACCTCTGACCACTTTGGGCCCAAATCAAACTGCTGCTCTTTCTCCCCTGCTGCCCTCACCTCCAGACCTGCACCAGCTCCTCTCCCCCCTCCCCCCCAGAGCCAGGCACTCCTCCCAGACATCGCCCAGGGCTAATCAGCCCAGCGCTAGACACCTAAGTGGCTCTCTGAGGTTCATGAGCCCCACCACCCACTGTCAATAGCTATAAAAATGGCCAAAAACAACCCACTCTTCAGAGTTTAGCAAAAGAAGGAAAAAGCAATACGAATTAAAGTTAAATACACAATATGCTTAGTCCCAGTTTCACAAAATAGGAGAATGGCTAAATATTATGCAGTCGCTTGGTGGACTATGACAAAGCCAAAGAAAAATTACAGAGATTATGTAAAGCAAGGAAAATATCAACAAATTTATCTGCATGTACCTGACACCGACTGGAAGAGCAATCGCCCCCCAAAAATGAACTTAGTGGTTTTGTAACATAAGTCATTATTTCAAAAAGGGGGACGTTTGCAAATAATGCTTGTTAACGACATGAAGGATTGCTCTTGGGCAGGGAAATTCAAGGTTAATGGTGTAGCTGGCAGCTCCGTGCAGACAGGAGTGCGGGTCTTGAGACTCAGAGGGAAGATGCTATGGAACCTGTGACAGGCCACTGCAGGCACCAGCGGAAGGCTCAGTGGGGTCTCAGCCACAGGGTTGGGGCATCAGGCTTCACGGGCCCCCTGGAGATCTCAGGAATAATGGGACCACTTAACGCCTGCGTTATTAACTTCCAGCAGGATGACTGGGACAGAGGGTACCGCCCAAGGCAAGTTTCCCTTATGCCTCCTGGCTACCACCACCCTGAGGCCGTGTCTGAGAAGAACATTCTCCACTGGGTGGCATCCAGCCATCGTTTGGTGAACACCCAGTGAGACGCAAGGAGGAACAATTAGAGAGGGAGGGAGGACAGAAGACATTATACCGCACATCCCTGGGTCAGAGCCTAAAACAGTTCACTAAGAGACACTGACTAGAAGAGGGCACAAGAAACTGGGAGAAGTCCAGGCTGTTTCTCTGCTTCTTGGAAGCAGACAAAAAAATAATAATGATAAGCCCTCCAAACCAGAGGTGAAACCTCCCCAAATTCCTTCTCCCGTTCTTCCACGGGCCTCAGCTCACGTGGCCACGCCGGTGGGAAAAACACTGTGTAAGCAACTTGTCCCACACGTGCATGTGCAACAGAATGGCCCGAGCTGGCCCTAGGACCCGTGCCCCCAAGGGGCCTGCCCGGGCAGGCTGGACTCTAAGCAGCAGCTGGGGTGATGTCCCTGCAGAGGCTCTGGCTAGCTGGTCCTGACTGGCTCTGTCGCTGCCTCTACGATCACTTTCTCTCCCTGAGCTGCCTCAGTTTCTGCAACAGTCAGATGAATGGACCTGGCCAGGTCTCAGGGGTCCTTTTAAATTAAGAGCCTATCATTTCACGCTGTTATTTCTAGCAGTCCTTCCCTGAGCTTTTCTGTGCCCATTTGGGGAAGTGATTTTTGGGTCAGGTTACATAAACTGCAGGCTTCTTAATTCGTGTTGGGGCTGCTCTGTGAGCTGCTGATGGGAACAGATTTTAAATCACCCCTTGCCACGTTGGATGCAAACACACCATCACTTTTGTGCCTAACAACACCAGCCATCAATGAAACTCCATATTTAACAGATGTTCAGCGGTAATTACCTGGACATCAGATACGTTCTGCCTGTTTAATTAGCCGGCTACGGTAGCCCCAGATGTCCTCCCCTGTGCCGCTTCCAGTGTTCACATAAACACGCTCAGAGCATCACCCTTGATTCTGACCAGTTAGTGGACCAAATAAGCAGTTGGATGGTAATAGAACAGGCTTCTGGGGCCCCAACCAAGGAGTACATATCACTCCAATTTACAGTTGACATCCTGGAGATGATAACAATGATGATGATGACAATGTTGATGGGACCATATTGCTTGCTATTAAGGGCAAGAGAAAGTTGTCAGCCTGAAGCAGTTCTGCAAAAGTTAGGTGGGGGATAGCACAAGCCAAAGGCCCTCAGTGGCTTCCAGGAAACCTGCCAAAGTGATATCACCTTTCATGAAATCACAACTGTGATAACAGAGGGGCTGATTCTTGCTAACCATATTCACCAAGAGTGGTGTATACTCAGGTTGCCAAACTATTGCTTTCCAATGGAATTAGTAGTACCTACCCTGGTAGCCAGAACATTTATGTGAGCTTACCAGCATACTCCTTCTCCTTCTAGACAGTCACATTAACTAACAGGTGCAGGGGAACTGGTGATAGAACGTAAATACTTAGGAGCATCAGACTCTAGCAGTCTCTGCCTTCACCTTCACCCTGGGGATATATTAGGCATCACTCTTGGACAGGGGCTTGGGGCAGGCACTGTCTGCAGCATGGAGCTGGGTTGGACCTGCCGCTCTTTGTCTCTGTTCTCATGACTAACCCCTCACCCCCTATTATCATAATGCCCATCAGGTCCAACTTCTCTGCCCCCTCCTTAGGAACACATCCCAAACTGGCATCCTAACACGGGTAGCCACTGACTGGATCAGAGGCCGGCAGCACTGACCCTGGGGCAGACATCCTCAGCCAGTCAGTGGCCATGATATGGCCTGGTGTGAAAAAGGGGACCTCGCCAACCAGAATGCCTATAGAAGAAGTACGAAGCATGACCTGCAAGGCTGAGGAAGCGAAGAGGAGCCTAGGCTGCGAGGAGCTGGGCAAGCTAGGGTGGGGGGTGGGGCAGGAAATCAGAGGGAGGGGAGGACCTGATAGAGGACAGAGTGCATGTGCCGGTGGCAGCGGACAGAGAGGGGACCAGCAGGAGGAAACCAGCAGCATGACGGCCGGGGGCACAGCCCTGCTGTCCCAGGAGCCCCCTGGGGGAGCTCCCCACCCCCTGCCCTCCCAGAAGCCCACTTGGCTTCGCTTCCCCTAGTTTCCTGGCGTCAGGCCCTCTGCACCGCTCGCTGGCCTTCATCCGGGAGGGCGTCAACTCGCCTGACTACGAGAACCCGACTGAACACGATACGTTCTCCTCCTTGAAACGATACGTTCATCTTTAGATCTGTTTTATGCAACAGAAATGCACAGTTCAGTGAGACGTGCCAACAGCACAACCCTTCCATTTTTTTTTCAACCTTCCTTCTTGTCGAAAACAGTGTGTTGTCCAGCAGAAATATAATGCAAGTCACCTATATAATTTTAATTTTTTCAATCACATTATTAAAAGTAGAAAAAAAGTTAAAATTAATTTTAATAAGTTATTTTACTCATCCCAAGACGTCCAAAGTATTACCATTGAAACATGTAATCAGAAAAAGCTAAAAACTGTATGATTTCACACAGAGGTGGGATGTAAAATTGACACTCAGGGACATAGATAAAAGTAAAGTGGTTACGGGGGGGGGGGAAGGGAAGGGTGTTAAGAGGGACAAATATACAGTGACAGAAAATGATTTGACTTTGGGTGATGGGTGTACAACACAATCAACTGTTCAAATGCTATAGAAATGTTTACCTGAAACCTACATATATACTCTTATCGATGAATGTCACCTTGTTAAATTTAATTTTCTAAATAAATTTTTTTTAAAAAAGAAATATGTAATCAATATAAGAATTGAGGGTTTATTTTCCCATACCAATTCTTCCAAATATAAGGTATATGTTGGCTGCACTTACAGCACCTCTCAGTTAAGACTAAGTCACATTTCAACTGCTCAAGAGCCACATTTTAGACAAAACGGGTCTAAAAGTTGATGTCCTGCTCTCAGCTCCAAGTCCTCTTGACAGAAGAGAAAATTAAACTGCAAAGCTAAAGAAAAACCCATTTATTTCAGTTTAAAAGACTCTCTTTTCCGCTATACTCAGGCTCATGCACTCTCCCTTTCCCAATCCCAAGATGAAGTGGGGTGCAGGGAAGCTGAGCCATCCCTGTGGGGTGGGGACATGAGAGGAGGCCATCGGCGCCCAGCCCCACCCACCCTGAGTGCCAGGCCCGCCCTCTGCGGTGAGGCTGAGATGCTTGGCTCTTGGGGCTCAGGAGCAGTGGAGGCCCTGGGTGCCTTCACAGGGTCACCTCTGCTCCCGAAGCAGCACCACTCCAGGCCTGATCCCGTCTGCTGA
Source organism: Saccopteryx bilineata (assembly GCF_036850765.1). Classification (NCBI taxonomy): domain Eukaryota; kingdom Metazoa; phylum Chordata; class Mammalia; order Chiroptera; family Emballonuridae; genus Saccopteryx; species Saccopteryx bilineata. Next base: position 38,439,291 of record NC_089499.1, on the reverse strand, counting down.
TTCCTTCCACACAGCTGCTCCCCAAGCCTGCCTCAGGGTCTCCACGCCCATGACACCCCACAAGCTCCCCCTGACCCTGACGTGGGGCACAGGCCCTCAGTTCCACCCTTGCCTAGCTAGGGCTGCTGTCTATAGTCAGGCCACTTGACCTTGGATTTTGGTTCCAACCATTAGTCACCATATGACCTTGAATACATCACTCGGCTGTTCTCTTCCTCTATGTCATCGTCAGTAAAATGGGTATAATCCTGATACCACCATCTCATACAGTTGCAGGGTGGATAGAGTGATGAACACATAAAATACTTAGGAGAGTACCTGGTACCAGGTAAGGGCTCAATAGCATGAGCTACTCCAGCGAAAAAGAAACTTCTCTACGTGCTGGGCTCCTTTTCCTTTCCTTGGTAGTATATCACCCCTCCCCCCTCCCCCAACATCACTGGTGGAAGAGCTACAGGGTAATAAACCAGCCTATATATACACAGAAAAAGATATCAGGAGATATTTCTGAAATATCATCTCCATTTTATTGAGTACACTCAACCAGGTGTCAGCCCAGTCTGTAACCAGGAGCCATCTTGATGCAGTAGGGTGACTTCTGAGCTGTTTGCTCTAATGAGTAAATTGTTCATAGGGTACACTTCCCCTCATTGCTTAAACCTCTCAGGTGTCCCAACATTCTGTTTACAGGTACAACAGGTGAGTTTCTTCCAGTCTGACTGTGCGATCCAGTGGGCACCTTTGAATTTCTTCCAGAGTGTTCAAAATGCTCTCAAGGGCCTGATGCAAATCTCCCAGGGCAACTGCATCCAGGGGCAGCTTTCTCTCACCCCGGCCACAACTGGGCCCTTCTCTAGATTTTGCTGCAGGACTTGCCTCACTCTAGATTCCAAGGCTTCCCTGGAAGTCTCTGCCTTAAATCTTATATTTTATTTTATTTATAGTTCACACTACTTTAGAAGATTTAAGGTGGCTTACCAGTATTAGGCAAAATATTGCAAGATATATAAGTAAAAGACATATATATATGTCTTTTACTTTTTGAAGTTACTATACAGTACGTGTAATGTGAAATTGTTGCGTGAAGATTTTGCATGCCTGTCTGTGTGCACACCCATGTGTTGTGTGCTCACTCATGTCTAGGAGCTAGACAGGTAAGCTGAACACAAAATGTGACAAGGAGGGAGTGGGAATTATAAATGACTTCAGTTTTCTTTACACTTTTTATATTTTCTCAACTTTTTGTACAACATCTGCATTTGTTTCATAATAAGAAGGGGGAAAAAGCAATAAAGACTCTCTAAAGAAAAACAGGTGACAAAGAAATAGCCAAACCAAGAGTAATGACAAATGAGCCCACAGTGAGGCAAAAACAAATATTTCCTACGGCTAAGCCACATGTCTGGAGCTAGATGTCCTAACAGCTGATGAATGAGGAAAACCTGATCAGTTACACAGGTCATGGGGTCCATAGGACATAAACAAAATTATTGCTCAGAAAAGCCTGGCTATTCTTGAGATGGAACCTGAAGCAAATGTCTCCCGTGGGCCCCCACAGAGGACACTGTGTAATGCAATGACTGTCACCAACGATACCTCACAATAAACACCACTGGGAGTTGCATGGGGTTGTTCTTCTAAAGCCTCACAGTGCAGGCTGATGGCCTCTTGTTAAAGTGCAGAGCAGTAAAAGCAATTCCTTGAGGAGTGAAAACCATGAGGCCAGTTCACAGTGGCTCTGACTTAATCCAGACAGAGATGTTAAAGAGTAAAGTCAAGGACATAACCTGACTGACGATGTCGCAGTGGATAGAGCGTGGACCTGGAACCCTGAGGACCCAGGTTCAGAACCCCAAGGTCTCCAGCTCGAGCCCAAGCTCACCAGCTTGAGTGCCAGGTAGCTGGCTTGAGCGTGGGATCATAGACATGACCTCATGGTCACTGGTTTGAGCCGAATAGTCAATGGCATGAAGTCCAAGGGTGCTGGCTTGAGCCCAAGGTCTCTGGCTTGAGTAAAAGGTCACTGGCTCGACTTGAGCACCACCCTCTCAAGGCACATATAAAAATCAATCAATGAACAACTAAAGTGCCACAATTACAAGTTGATGCTTCTCATCTCTCTCCCTTCCTGTCTGTCTGTCTCTCTCTCTCTGTCTCTGTCTCACTAAAAGAAAAGAATAAAATAAAAAGAAAGAAAGAAAAGAAAAGAAAGAGGACATAGATCACTGTTCAGGGAACCTCTTGCTGGAGTATGGCTCCTTCCAAGTTCAATTTAGCTCAGCTCAGTACCTTAGGTCATCAGGCTGCAGGTATCGACTCATCTAGACATTTGTTCATTCCACACACATTCACTGAGTACCTATTGGGTACTCCTATTGTACAATTACTTCCAATAATCCCAGACCCAACATAATATTCAGAACCTCAAGACAGCCCCACCCGACATCACCTTAGCACTTGCAGCCAGACAATCACTGCTTTTTTGAATGGGAGCCTGGTGTTAACCTCCAGGGCAAAGGAGGAGGCTGAGCACCTGCTTGCACACCAACAGGATTAACAGTGGGTGGGTAGTAGCTGGCAGGGGCCGAGGGTTCTGAGGCTGAGTACGGGCTCATGGGAAGGATTCCACGATGGATGGGCTCTATGTCCTGCTTGAGGAGAATGCACTTTTCAGAGATGTGATATTGATCCTGTTTGGAATCCATGGCTCATATTTTCCACCCTTGCTTTAGCTCTGGGTAGGAGACCAAAGCCTTCCCTTCCTCCCCAAAACCTTCTCTTGTCTCCACTCCAGTGAGAAAAGGCCAAGAATACTGCTGGGCCACGGTACTTCTCTGGGGAATCAACCATTTGTATACCCATGGCTAGCACCTTTCCATTGATCCCCAACCACAGACCTCTTCTTTGAGCCCCAGATGTACATACCCAACCTATTTCTTGGCATTTACTTGCAGATCTCATAGGCATCTTACAGTCAGAATATTTGAGTCCCCCAAACATAGAAGTTGTTCATGTTATCCTATTCCAACAAGTGTCATCACCATCCATTGGCTATAAAAGCCACAGACCTCAAAGTGATCTTTGAGGACTCCCTCTCCCCTGCTTCCCACAGCCAACCCATTACTAAAACCTGTTGATTTTTACCCCCAAAACATGTCTGCCACTTCCTTCCATTTCCAGATCTATTGTGAGAGGTTTCGAACCCACCACATGTACTAGGGGAGTCCTCAGGGGCACCCATGATCTCCTCTGGCTTTCTTCAGTCTCACCCACGGAGGGTGGGAGCACACGCCACCTCCCCAAGTTCTGCAGTGTGCTTCCCTCCTCCCCATCCCTCTGACAACTCCGTCTCCCAGGTAAGCATCCTCTTTCCTTTCTCCCCTCTGTTCTCTCTCAGCTCTGTAGGCATCCCTATTCTGCTTCTTTCTCCTTGACTCCTCAGCCTTGGCTACTTGTTTTCTCCCCCCCCCACCTCCAGCCGCACTCTCTACTTCTTCTTCAGACATGACAGTCACAGAAACCCAGAGTGAAGAGGGACCTCACCTGCCCTCCCGACTTTATGGACGGGGCACGGGAGTCTCAGAGTGTAAAGCCACGCACCCCCATTCCCACAGCACTTGGCAGCACGGTCAGCCCTGGGGATAACCCTCCCCCACCCCCACCCCCTCCCCCACTCAGATCTATTGCACTGATTTTCTTTGCCCCTGTCTTATCTCATAACTGTGGCCCTCTGCTAAGGGCAGGGCTGATCATTCTTCATACAACACAAATCAATAATCAGGGTGCTTGCATCTCTCTCTCTCTCTCTCTCTCTCTCTCTCTGTCTCCCTCCTTCCCTTCTTCTCTCCATAGTTACTATACACATGGGGGCCTGCACTCAAATCTCAAAGAAGAATAATTTCTCCCTTTCCAAATGTTACTTTTGTGGCTTTTCAGGTCTCCTCCTGGGAAGGCTGAAACATTCTGCTGCAGTTAGATGCTCCTCCAAAAATCCTCTTCAAAATCCCATCACCTCGCCATGAAAGATTCAGAAAAATACCATGCAGAAGGTACCCAGAGAAGGTGTGGGGTGTTGGGCGAGGAGGGACTGAAGTGCTTGACCCTCTGCCCTTCTCTCCTGTGGTCGCATATGGTCCCGGCACAAGAGGGAGGCTGAAATCAAATAGCACCTTCGGAACCCTTCCAGATTTAATGGCGCCATCTGCGAAAACACTGCTCACCAGGGTGGGGGTGGGGGTGGCAGATCAAGGCCAGCTTCCAGAGGGGGGGGGCAGCCCGAAGGAGGTGACTATTGAGAGCAGAGGCAGGAGGTAGGGGCAGGCGGATGACACCAGATGGCGGTGCACTGTCCCGTGGTGACCGCTTAAAACAGGTAGGAAAACACCCCCGAGGTGGGTTAAGAGCGCTGCCAACTGCGTGGGACGGGGCGGGACACATAATCTGAACTTGGACAGACCCTGTGGCCCTGGGGTCCTATTGAAAAATCCACCTTTAGGCAGAGTTTCGAAGCAGATTCTGAGCAAAGACAGATGCATTAAGATCCCGGGCTCATCGGCAGGTCTACAGAAGCACGTCAGGCCCCAGACGTGGCTCAGCTCTGAGCATGGATATAGCCACAAAAAACAACAACAACAACAAAAACCAACCCAAACTACAATTTATTTTCAGATTGTCAAGATTTTGCACCATTTTATGAATTTCAGCCAACACAATTCATTAAACATGTAACCAAGGGGATTTAATATTTATACGTTCCTCTATAAGACTTCACATGTAAACAAATCTCAGATCTGAAATAAAGTATTCCGTCAAGCAGTGAAGAGTGGCCACAGTGCCCATGGGTCAAGGCACCGAGGACAATGAGCATGGTTTTTTCTCCCACGATGAACTGGCAGCAGGCCAAGGAACAAGACCGCGGAAGCCAAGGCCGCCCGCATGAACCGAGCTGTGCAAACCAATACGCAGAGTTCAGGTGTGCATCCGCCAGGGAGCGAGGCCTGTCGTCAGAAAGAGGGTGGCTGCAGAAGGCGGAAAACTTACAAGGGGAGGAGGGAGCGGAGGGATCCGAGAAAATGGAGGGAGCGAGGGGGAAAATGTAAGAAGGGGAAGGATGTAAGAAGGGGAAGGAAAGAGAGGAAGAAGAGGAAAAAAGCAATGCGGAGGGGGTGGAGGAGCTCGGAGAAGAGGCAGTGGGGAGAGGACCTGGGGTGGGGGCCGTGCTGAGAGCAGAGCGGAGAGAAAGAGCTGGAATGCAGAACCTGGGGCCCCTCTGGGGAAAGAGGCTGTGAAGACTGGACAGTGAAGACCCCAGAGGACGCACATGAAAGGAGTCTCTCCAGAGACCATAACTGCCTCTGGAACCGGTCGCGGAGGGACTGGTTTTGCATTAAGGAGCGGGGTGTGTGCCTGCCTGGCTATCTCCCTGCAACCCAGACTCTTCCCCACAGACGAAGGCCGCCCAGCCCTGGGGGCCCCAGCACCCCCTTCTCTCCTAGCTGAACCCATGCGGACCCTGGAGAGACACAGAACCCAGCACCTTCCCCCCAAACACACTCAGGCCTCCAACCCAGGAGGAAACAGGACAATGACCCAACAGAAAGCAGGGAGAAAGGCAGTTCCTGATCCAGGCCAGGAGGCCAGGACCCATCCTCCCATTGTGATGTAATTTCCCTTCCAGCTGCTTCTGCAAGGGCTGTCCCCACGGGAGAGGGAGCAGATGCCCTCTTGGCTCTGTACCAGCCCACCCAAGGATCTGCTGACACTGCACCACAGAGACTCCGACCGTGCCTCCCTGTACCCACAGGGCATCCACACAGGAGCTCCCCGAAGAGCAGGAAGTAGGGTCCATGATGCCCTCACCCCCACGAGATGACTCATGAATCCCAGCCGGGGAGGGCACAGCAATGCAGGCCGCTCTTCTTTGCTCCGGCACAATTCCCAAAGCCTTCTGGGACCAGCGCGAGCTGCTGACTCTAGGACTCCCAAGTCAGGCCTAGGCCATGGCCCCTCTCACCTCTGTGCCTAGGACACAGGTCCCTTCCCGCCCCACACTCCCCTGTTCCTACCCCTGAGAGCAGTAAAGGTGAGCCCAGTGCACCCCCAAGAAAACTGAGGGGTGCCCCACCCCTGTAGGCCTCCCAGCCTCATTTCTCTCAGACTCGTCCTGGGTGGTCTCCCCAGGGGTCAACGTGGGGGGCGCCTTCTTTGTCATAGAAGGTCCCAGCCAGCAGGCTGGCTCTCGCGCGGCTCTGGGAAGCCAAGGTCTGGCTCTCCTCTCTCCTCTCCAGGGACTCCGTGATGCTTTGACGTGGAACAGCAATGACAATGGCAGTAACTGGTGAAAAAGAGCTCTAACGCTGCTGTTTTAAATGACAGCCATTGTTCTTTGGCAATTTTATGATCAAGGCAAAAAAAAAAAATCCTTTTAAGGAATGACAAGTAGCACATTTAAGAAACCCTAGAGGGTTGGGGAAGGTGGAAGAATGAAAGGGCTCCAAAGAGAAGGCAGCATCATGCTGGAGCCTATGGTTTCTGTCCTGTCCCCTCCCCAGCGCCACAAGTCACAGCCCAGCAGCAGCAGCCGCCCAGCACCACTGAGGGACTCCCTGGAGAGGAACCTAGAAGGCCAAGGCCATCCTGTTGCTGGGGGACCCACAAAGCTGGGCCCAATAGACTTAACACCGGGCAGGTGATGTTCCTCTTCCCCACAGTAAAGGCTCCATGAAGCACATCCCTCCTCTCTCCTTACCCCAACCCAGCAAAGGCAGCAATGTGGGGAAAAAGCAATTAACCCACAGTAGGCTTGGCGCGATGGGCCCTGAACCACAGATCATCCTGGTGCGGTCTGGACTGGACTATATGTCAGGAGGCAGCTGTCCAGCTGACATGAATACCTTCTGACCCCTGGTCCTAGATCCAGCCTCGGGGTCCTCCCGCATTTTCATGGCAGCAGCAACAGCTCCCCCGTGCCCCTCACCCCTCTCCAGAGATGGAGATAAAGTACCCCGTCTCCAACGCCCAGGTCCACCTGCCGGTGCACCTCCCTGTCAACCGCAAAGGCTTTTAAGCCAAACGCCTTCTCCGTGGGGCTGCTGCCCTCCAAACATCCCGTTTCTGACTCGACTCGGGCCCCACCACCTTCCAGAGCACTTCTTGTCTCTACTTGCTGAGGTTCTACTCCTCCTGCAAAGGGCAGAAGGACCCTTCCCCATGAAGCCCTCCTGGCCTTGTTCTTAACTGTCTTTCCTTAGCTTAGTCTAACTCAGTGGTTCTCAAAGGGTGGCCATCAGCATCATCTGGAATCTTGTTCGAAATGCAGTTTTCTCGATTCTACCCGAAAGCTACTCAATCAGAAACTCTAGATGGAGAGCAGTGATCAGTTTCAACAGCCATCCAGGTGATTCTGATGCTAAAGCGTGAGCACCGCCAGCTAAGAGCAGTGTATCCCCAGCCCTGGAGCGCAGGCTGATGCTGCTGGCCCAGGCACTGCACTCTGAGCACCGCTGGCTAAGGGCAGTGTATCCCCAGCCCTGGCCCAGGCACTGCACTCTGAGCACCACTGCCTAAGGGCAGTGTATCCCCAGCCCTGGAGTGCAGGCTGATGCTGCTGGCCCAGGCACTGCACTCTGAGCACCGCTGGCTAAGGGCAGTGTATCCCCAGCCCTGGAGCGCAGGCTGATGCTGCTGGCCCAGGCACTGCACTCTGAGCACCCGCTGCCTAAGGGCAGTGTATCCCCAGCCCTGGAGCACAGGCTGATGCTGCTGGCCCAGGCACTGCACTCTGAGCACCACCGGCTAAGGGCAGTGTATCCCCAGCCCTGGAGCGCAGGCTGATGCTGCTGGCCCAGGCACTGCACTCTGAGCACCGCTGGCTAAGGGCAGTGTATCCCCAGCCCTGGAGCACAGGCTGATGCTGCTGGCCCAGGCACTGCACTCTGAGCACCGCTGGCTAAGGGCAGTGTATCCCCAGCCCTGGAGCGCAGGCTGATGCTGCTGGCCCAGGCACTGCACTCTGAGCACCGCTGGCTAAGGGCAGTGTATCCCCAGCCCTGGAGCACACACTGATGCTGCTGGCCCAAGCACTGCACTCTGAGCACCACAGGCTAAGGGCAGTGTATCCCCAGCCCTGGAGCGCAGGCTGATGCTGCTGGCCCAGGCACTGCACTCTGAGCACCGCCGGCTAAGGGCAGTGTATCCCCAGCCCTGGAGCACAGGCTGATGCTGCTGGCCCAGGCACTGCACTCTGAGCACCGCTGGCTAAGGGCAGTGTATCCCCAGCCCTGGAGCGCAGGCTGATGCTGCTGGCCCAGGCACTGCACTCTGAGCACCACAGGCTAAGGGCAGTGTATCCCCAGCCCTGGAGCGCAGGCTGATGCTGCTGGCCCAGGCACTGCACTCTGAGCACCGCCGGCTAAGGGCAGTGTATCCCCAGCCCTGGAGCGCACGCTGATGCTGCTGGCCCAGGCACTGTACTCTGAGCACCACCGGCTAAGGGCAGTGTATCCCCAGCCCTGGAGCGCAGGCTGATGCTGCTGGCCCAGGCACTGCACTCTGAGCACCGCCGGCTAAGGGCAGTGTATCCCCAGCCCTGGAGCGCACGCTGATGCTGCTGGCCCAGGCACTGCACTCTGAGCACCGCCGGCTAAGGGCAGTGTATCCCCAGCCCTGGAGCGCAGGCTGATGCTGCTGGCCCAGGCACTGCACTCTGAGCACCGCCGGCTAAGGGCAGTGTATCCCCAGCCCTGGAGCGCAGGCTGATGCTGCTGGCCCAGGCACTGCACTCTGAGCACCGCCGGCTAAGGGCAGTGTATCCCCAGCCCTGGAGCGCACGCTGATGCTGCTGGCCCAGGCACTGTACTCTGAGCACCACCGGCTAAGGGCAGTGTATCCCCAGCCCTGGAGCGCAGGCTGATGCTGCTGGCCCAGGCACTGCACTCTGAGCACCGCCGGCTAAGGGCAGTGTATCCCCAGCCCTGGAGCGCACGCTGATGCTGCTGGCCCAGGCACTGCACTCTGAGCACCGCCGGCTAAGGGCAGTGTATCCCCAGCCCTGGAGCGCAGGCTGATGCTGCTGGCCCAGGCACTGCACTCTGAGCACCGCTGGCTAAGGGCAGTGTATCCCCAGCCCTGGAACGCACGCTGATACTGCTGGCCCAGGCACTGCACTCTGAGCACCCGCTGCCTAAGGGCAGTGTATCCCCAGCCCTGGACTGCAGGCTGATGCTGCTGGCCCAGGTACTGCAATCTGAGCACCGCCGGCTAAGGGCAGTGTATCACCAGCCCTGGAGCGCAGGCTGATGCTGCTGGCCCAGGCACTGCACTCTGAGCACCGCCGGCTAAGGGCAGTGTATCCCCAGCCCTGGGGCGCAGGCTGATGCTGCTGGCCCAGGCACTGCACTCTGAGCACCGCCGGCTAAGGGCAGTGTATCCCCAGCCCTGGAGCACAGGCTGATGCTGCTGGCCCAGGCACTGCACTCTGAGCACCACTGCTCTCAACTGCCTGTCCTCACTGCACTGTTAGTCTGAGTGAGACTCCGCCTGCCTCGTGCATGCGTAGGTGTGGCCTCTGCAGGGCAGGGCTGAGGACTGCCTCTTTGAGGATCTTGCAGATACTCAACAAATAGCTCCTGTATTGGGCTAGAAAACAGAGGCCCATGACTCCCGGGAATGCTTCCACCATGAAGAGACAACCTCAAGCCACCAAAGGCCTTGTGCTTTCTCAGTGAAGAACACATAAGATCTGGTGCGCTTTGGGTCACGAAGGAGCTTCCCTCCTGAGTGGCTGGTGCCTTGAGGCTTGGGTTGGCAGTGCCAACAGAATCAGGGAGGGAAGCGTGACAGCTTGTGATGGCTTCCTCCAAAGTCTCAGGCACCATTATCACTTCTTCCCATAATGGCAAGAAAAAGTTATTTCTATTTTAAATTGTCAATATTAATCTAATGCTGGTGATGCATGGAGTGGTGATGATAAACGGGGTGTTCAATGAAGACAAAAGCTCCGGCAGCCTCGGAGAAAACCTCCTTCGACTTAGAGTTATCGTCTTGATTAAAATTTCCATATTATTATCCTAATCAGCAATCTTTGTTTAATGTGCTGCAATTTCTATTTTCTCCACTTAGAGAAATAATTAACAACACTATAAACATATTAAAAGTAAAATGTTTAATAAAATTGCTCTGTTATCCATATTTAACTTATTTTTTAGCAATGCTTCATTGAAACTCACCCCTGCCTCCTGAAAGACTTCCCTGAAGCCAACCTCTGCTAAGAGCCTCCTCCTGTCCCTGAGAGCCCCAGGGACAGACGACAACCCCTCATCCTGGTCACACACTCCTGTCACTTTAACTCAGTTTAATTTCATTTCGCTCAATCTGACATCTCTTTATACAGAGCATAAGGAATTCATTACTCTCCCTTGTGAGCGTGTGTCTGGGGTCCAGCGGAGACACATATGAGACACTGAGGCAGAGAAAAATACGAAAATTTCTCCAGATACATTACTTTTGCATCTCTCTAGAATACAAAAGTTCTGTTCGGTGGCACTTACTGAGCACAGAGCACCAGCTGGGAGCAAAGCTCAGCGGGAGGAACCCACTGCCCTCACAGCCCGGAGCCCGCGTCCAGGCAGGGCACCAGGCAGGACACACAGACGAGGTCCAGACGCCACAGTGCCAAAACCGTTTCAGTCTGAGTTTAAAACACAACACTGATCCTTATCCAGGACCAGAACCTGACTCCTCATGTGGGGTGTCGGCTCTATGCAACCTGAAAGACTGGGGTCAGGCTGAAATGCCACGCTGGGTCCCTGGGGACTCTCTGAAGTGGAGTGGTCCGGCCGACGGCCTTCTGGTTTCCTCCGCCTTCCTTTTTTTTTATTTTTTATTTTTAAGCCCCTCATTTCAGGGCAGACCAACAGACACAGTCTACCCACCTTATCTTGTCCTTGAAACAAGGCTGATTCTAGACTAGAAGTTGTCCTCCCTGCGGCCACCAGGAGTCCAGAAGGGACAGGAGAAGTCACTGCTCCAGGGTAGGACTTCGGTGTAAAAGCAGTTGGCACAGATCTCATTTAATTACTAAGACCTGGTGGAAAAAGGTGTGTCATCTCCCCATTGAACAGACAGGAAACTGAGGCTCAGGGAGGGTAGGTACCTCCTCCAAGTCACACAGCTAAGTAAGAGATTGGTGGCAGTGCTAGCTGGCCGTCCCAGTACTGTTTCCCGGGGAGTCTACGCTCCAGCCCGCTCCTCCGGCCACACTGGAAGCAGGCGGGGAACGAAGCTTGGCGCTGCTTCTGCCGGAGCCTCTGTGGACGGCCTCCGCTGGGATGGGTTTTTCCATGATGCATGTGCTTTAACCTGGCTCACCTCCGGGTATCCTGGAGCCTTCCACAGGGAAGGCCACTTTCTGTTAATCAGCGGGAACTGGCACACACCCTCTGACCCTCGGAAAGGAAAGCATGCCGGAGTTGACAACACTTAGGGACGTGGAGGAAACAGCAATCCACACAGGCCCAAGGGGAAGGGCCATTAATCTCCCTCCACTGAAGGAAATGAAATCATTATGTCTGCAGCTACAGAATCCAAAAGAACAAATTTCCTGCCAGGATAATAAATGGATTCTTTTGTGTTCGCCTTGACTCTCGTCACATGACCCTCCAGCCCATTCCTCATCCAGGTGACTTGGCTGTGTAAATACCCAGAGGTTTCAGTTTCACCTTCCCAAACAGCCCGGGGAGTGGCCCACCAGAGCTCTCGGCCTGCCCTGTCTACCCTCAGCCTTTCCTGCCCTGAAGACTGCCCGCCGCGGCAAGCCAGGCATCTGTGCGTTTCCACCCTCCCCACAAAGGCTTTCATAAAGAAGACCATCCCCCTCCCTCGGCCAGGAGCACGTGGTAAATAACTCCAGAGAGAAGAGGGGGAAGCTATTTCACCACTGAACAGGCATGACACAAGATGTACTTTGGAAACAATAATGAATAGTAAATATGGGCTATAAAGTTCCCAGGTCCAGCAGAAGAGCACCCGGGCGACGCTCCCAATGATGTGCGTGGAGGGAACGATGTGGGGCTTGGGAGGCGGCGTTATGGCCTACCAGGGCAGCATGGGCTGCATGAACATTCCCCTGACTGGAGCCTGGAGCCATGCCCTCCCAGGTCCAAACGTGCAATCAAATAACCACTTCATAATGGGCTTATGTACAGACACAACTCTGAGAGCACTCCGCATCTAAAATAGGTCTGTGTTTGCAAAGAAAAACTGTGGCTGGCTTAACACACAGCAGGAGCTGTGATGCTTAGTGAACAGACCCAGGGAAGACCTGTGCCTGCTCCTTGCCGTCTTCTCACCCTGGTCCCTGGGAAGAGGCAACATCTGAAACAGAGAAGGAAACTCAATACTGGGCACAGGTTGGCAGCCCTACTTTCCCAAGGATGTGGCCCACCACCTCTTCTCTCTGACCAGGCACAAAACCTCTATCTACCTCCTAAGAGCAGGTATGTGAGTGGGGGGAGGGGCAGAGGGGAGGTAGTGCTAGTCACCACCCAGAAGCAAGGATGCCTCGCCTGTGGAAAAAAATGAGAGTTTGCTAGATGCTCCTGGACTTCACTGAAAAACTATAACACATGAATGCTTTGTGGTAAAATAATGGATAGAAATGACTCATGTCTTGGCAGGAAAAATAAAATTGTACCTCCTAGAGAGGCAGTGTGAGCACATATATGACTGCTATTATCTCAGGTCTGCTGGGTTACCTCCCTTGGTGAGATCAGACCTCGGGGTTCTACGGGATAAAGAAAGTGGCTAGGTGGTCTTGTCTTTATCCACCCCTGGCTCCTGCCCCTGACCAGAGGTTCTCAAAGCCACACTTCAGGTTCATGTACCCCCCCCACTCCAATGTCAATCCTCTGACCTCTGTACCTAAACTCTTCACTCATGCTTTCTACGGGTCTTGCCCACAGGATTGTAAAATATCTATTTATATGTCTTTCTTCTCTACTAGATGTGTTTCTCAAGTTGATGCATCCTGTAGAAAGATGAATGGATGGATAAACTAAGTCAATCAAGGCATATTATCTTTAACAACACTGTATCTTATGGGAATATATTAAATTAATAGTTACAAAGTATATTCCATGCTGAGTATTGTTTTTAGATGACTTCTACACCTTATTTTACTTAATTTGCATAACTGTCTCAAGAGGTGAGTTTTATTTTTGACATTTCACAGCCACCGAGAAACTAAGGATCAATAAAGAGAAGCACTGCACTGGAGACACAAAGCAAGGTCTGTATGAGACCACATTCTGTGTTGAAATGGATCATACCATCTGTCAGCCATCTTTCAGATCATAAGTGCAACAAAAATTTGTTGGGCACCTGCTGTGCACCAGGCATGATGCCACACATTGAGGAGCAAAGACAAATCCAAAGCAGGTTCGGATGGTGCTCTGGGGAAAGTAGGGGAGGAAATCCAAGCTCTCCAGTGATTCCAAAGCCAGAAAAAAAGCAGATCACATAAAAAATATATACAACCTGGTGAAGGTTCTTGGCTACAGTAAAGGGAGGAAGTTGGCAAATCTTCTTTAAAAAAAAAACAAAAAAACTATAAAGCTGGGCAAACATGACAAAAATAACCATCTCAGACATCTCAGAACTCTGAAAAGATCCCCTGAGAAGTATGTATGTTTCAGCCTTCAGGGGAAAAATAAGAACCCAGAGTTGCTAAAATATATTACCTAAAATTTACAGTTTTCAATAAGAATTATAACACATGCAAATACAAGAGTGTGACCTATACTCAAGAAAATATAGCAATCAGTAGAAATTGTGTCTGAGTCCCCAGATGTTCAATTCCACTGACAAGTACTTCCAGATAGCTATTATAAATATGTTCTAAAACAGATGGAAACCATATTTAAAGAATTAGGGAAAGTATGATAACAATGAAGTAACAAATATTTTCATAAGAGGATAAAAATTATAAAGAAAGACTCAAGAAAGAATCACATGGAAATTCTGAAGTTGAAAAGTATATATAATAACTGAAATGAAAAACTTACTAGAGCAGCTCAGTAGAAGATGGAAAAAAATGATGAACTTAAGGGTAAATCCATGGAAATCATCATAACTATAAAACTCTAAAAGAAATTAAAGTAAAAAGCTACAGAACCTCACAAACCTATTGGATAACATCAAGCACACCAATACTTATGTGATGATATAGGAAGAAAAAAAGAGGCAAAAATTTTTGAAAAATAATTGCTTAAAACTTTTTAAAATCTGATTTAAAAACATTGTTCTACACATATTCAAGAAAATTAATGAACTCAAAGTAGGATAAGTACAAGGAGACTCACATGTTGATACATAATAGTCAAACTTTTAAAAGTCATAGAGAAGATCTTGAATGCAGCAAGAGAAAAATGATTAGCATACAGAAGACCATCAATATGATTAAGACATGACCTCTTTTCTGAAACAATGGAGGTCCAAAGCAGTAGAATAACAGTCAATGTGCTAAAAACAAAACTATCAACCAAGATTTCTATATCCAGCAAAACTATCCCACAAAAGCCAAAGGCAAGGTAAAGACATTTCCAAATATAGAGAGAATTCATTGCTAGCAAATCTGCCTTATGAGAAATAGTAAAGTATATCATTTAGAATGGAAGAAAATGATACTAGAAGGTAACTTGAAAACATAGGAAGAAATGAAAAGTACTGGACATGGTAAATATGTGGGTTAATATAAAAGGCTCTAGAAATAGATTTTTCCTCATGTCTTCTCTTATATCTTTAAAAAGCATTAGGTTATATAATGTAATAACCATAACACTGTACTGTTGAGCTTATAACATCTAAAACTATAATAGATACATTAATAGCATAAAGGAGAGAATCAGAGCACCACTTTAACCAGGCCATTAAGGATGTGTGTGATAGTATGAGATGAACAAAGTAGAAGAGGTACTCCATGCAGAAAGAACTGAACAGTCAAAAATATGCAGACAGGAAGGTCATATTTGAGAAAGAGCAAGTTGTCTGATTTGAGGGCCTAGCGCATAAGGTGGGAAGAATCAACCGCAAGTAACTAAAGAGGTGTGTGGAAATCCAGGCTAAGGAAACAGGACTGGTTTTTCTATGATAAAAACAGGACTTGCCCTGGCCAGTTCAGCTGGTTAGAGCGTTGTCCTGCTATGCCAAGGTTTTCAACACATACAAGAATCAACCAATGAATGCATTAATAAGTGGAACAATAAATTTATCTCTCTCTCTCTCCCCCCTCCTCTCTATAATCAAAAAATAAAATAATTTTTAAAAGAACTTGTTTCTTCCCAACTAGAAGGCGTTTTGTTTTGTTTTGTTTTGTTTTAACTAGGAGAACTAACCTGCTTAAGCAATGACTTAGGGTCTTCTGGCTCCAGGTGCCGAAGCGGCTCAGGTCGTGGGTGAAGAGAGCACTGTGATGGCATGGGCTCTGAACGGTGGGCATGGAACAATGAGGCTCATATTAGGGAGGCCTGACTGGAGCCTGCTGGAATGATATGTGGTCATATCTATGACATCCTCTTACGTTCATTCTCTCCCCAGCTCTCCAAGCCCCTGCAAATACACTCAGCTAGGTATAAAGCAATGAGGGAGTGGACCATCCAAATAAATAAGGGAATAAAATAATTTAAATCCATACATACACAACGATAGACACTCTGAGAAGCACCTCATATACCTCAGTCAAACCTGAAAGAGAGATTTTTATCCAACCCACTTTATAGAGAAGGAGACTGTGGATGCAGGATTCAGACACACATGTGCCTGATTCAACCCTCGTGCTCTTCTCACAGGTTTAGCCCATGATTTGGGGGTGAGAAGGTGCCCACTCCAAAGAGTCTGTCTTTCAATCAAACAAATGGGTGACGTAAGTGGAGGACTCTGTAAGCTACCGTTGATTCTTGCGGCCATTTCTCACCCCACTGCCCCATCTTGACCAAGTTCCCAGAAATCGAAGTACCTGAGCTCAACATGCTCATTGGGAAGTAACCTCGGCACCACCCACCCACCCCTCAGACAGACTGACAGACACCTCTTCAGGAAAAACAGCCACCACGGTAAGGCAGCCCCAAATGACCAACAGCACAAGCAGCAAATGGAACGAGGCTCTCAAACCGGAGATGAATGTGGCCGCAGCAGGCAGAGCACCTCATGGCATTCTGGAGACATCCTGGCCACTGCTTGCTGCCCATCAGAGCTCTTCCTGGAAACCACGAAACTCCCCCAGAGGGGAGCACCAGCCACGTCACAGCACCAGTGAGTACTGCCCCTTCTTGGCACACACAGCCTCTCCTGGAGGGGTCGCAGGGAGATGCAGCCAGAGAGGGGGCTCCAAGAGGGTGGGAGACCAGGGAAGGGACCCATCCCCTGGAAGGAGCCACAAAACAGGGCAGCACATTACAGTTCCAGCCTGCCCTTCCTACTTACACCTGAGTCCCTCGGCCAGGGACTGTGACTACCATAATGAGCCAGTTTGGAAGTAAGCCAGAGGGCCATGAGCCACTACTGCCCACCCTTGCGCTGAAAGCTTCATAGAGTACTCTTAAAGCAAGAGAGGGGTTCACATCTGCCACCGAAGGAGGGACTGAGGGGGCGGTCAGGAAACTGGCATTTACAGCCTGTGCCAGTTCTGCGCCCTGTAAAACAGCACTCAGATGATAACTTTCTCACTTACTTCATAAAACACGTTTTATTGGGATTGTTATGGTTCTGACTCGAACAACTTCATAAAATTTTTGCTTCTTATGAATTGCGTGCTCTTGCACACTCACTCATTTAGAAGACAGAAGTTCAATTGCCAAGGCCTATTTTAATTAGGTAGAGCACTGAAAAACTATATTTTTTAAAGGATTAGGGCATATAGAGGCTATTTGTGGTGCTTTAACTTAGAGGTTTTAGTGCCTCTGAGAGCCAGATTAATTTTTTTTTTTTTTGGCCTGTACAATGATGCAAAAAGAAAGAAAAAAAATGTGTTTTGTCCACATTTAAAAATTGGGGATTAACCCCATGAAAATCCAGATGATGAGGCAATGCTAACTTAGCTAGATGAGGCATGAGCTCATCTGTTCACAGGGCGCCCACCCTGGTAATGACATCTGTGAGCCCCTGCTGTAGACGGACCACAAACAGTAACAGCTTAATCTACCACAGGCCAAGCACTGTGCCAGGCACCATGGAGAAACAAGTAAGACCTGGTCTCTGTACCCTCATGACTCATGATGCCTAGGGAGACAGACAAACTGACAGATACAGTTCATCTAAAACTGGAATGAGATTCACGCAATAATGGAGGCACCAAGTGTAGACAGGACAAAGGAGCAATGTGATCCCATAAAAGAAATGCCACTCCAGGACCTCCTAGCAGGATGCCCCAGGGTCCCTAATGAGGTGTCAGTCCTAGCCTATGCTGGCTAATCCTCAACCAAGCAGAAGCACATGCAACCTTTCACTTGTTTATTCAACAAAGGGTGCCCAGGGCACAGAGCAGCATTACCTGGAAGTTTTTCACTCCCCACACAAAGAGGTTCTACCATCTACAAATTTGGGCTCCCTCCCTGGGGGTCGTCTGGCTGTGCAGACATGGAAAATACTTGCCAGGTGGATCTGAGGTCCGATTTCCCGTTCCTTAGCTCTATCCCGTCCTGTGCTAAACCACGTCCCAGGCCACAGACTGTGTCTTGGGGGCTGCCCACCGCACTGGCCATCCCACTCAGGTGCAGCCTGGGATGACGTCACAACCCAGTCGGGGGCCTAGGATTAGGCACCCTTGGCTTGTGCCTGAGGTCTAGCACAGCAGGGCCTCTTTAGTGTCTAAGGGCAGAGATGTTTTCAAGATATGCTCTGCACCTTTGCCTTATAAACCTAAAACAGCTTAGTCCCTGTCACATTCCCTTCCCCAAGACTCAGGTCAGGCAGAGGCAGGTAACCCAGCCAGAACAGCCAACAACAAAGGAACAGAC
This sequence comes from Saccopteryx bilineata, assembly GCF_036850765.1. Taxonomy (NCBI): domain Eukaryota; kingdom Metazoa; phylum Chordata; class Mammalia; order Chiroptera; family Emballonuridae; genus Saccopteryx; species Saccopteryx bilineata. Next base: position 38,421,283 of record NC_089499.1, on the reverse strand, counting down.
TCTAGAAGCCCAGGTGAAACTCAGATTGGTAATTTTACCAATGACATGTCAAGAGCCACCAGCCAATAGTAAGCAGGGTGAGGGCAGGGATGCACCTGTTGAGCACTGATCTGTGAACACACAGAATTGCAGAGTGAGGCAAGAAAGACAAGTCCAGTCTTGGGCCTGAGTAATCAAGGTCACATCCTAACCGCGAGTTCCAGGTTGTGTGGCCTCTGCCTGTTAACCTCTCTGCCTCTGAAAATAGAAACAATATTTTGGGGTTGCATATTAAGAATCCAATAAGGTAACATAAAACGTTTAATATAGCGCCTGACATGTAGTAGGCACTACATAAATATTACTTCCTTTTCACTTGAACATTAATTGACAATTAATGCATGAATATATAGTTTAAAAAATAATGTATTTGAACGTGTTCCAGACTGCTTCTAATTAGTTCATTCTTTGTTTTTTATTACAATCTAGGCAAAATGTCCACCTTTATTTTCTAGCTTCAAAGTTGCATGCAAAAAAAAGGTTGCCTTCTTTTTAATACACTTCTCTTGTAATTAAGGTACACTGCCACCAGGTGGTAGTGGCTTCGTTGGTCTCATGATCAAACTGGAAGACACATATGCCTTTCCACAGCTATAACCATGAATTTTCCAAATATTAATTTTCAAAGACCAAGAATGGCTACATGTGATTGATTAGAGGGTTCAAATAAGTGAAGGGTTTGTTTTAGAGGAGAATGCTAAGCAATTATTCTCCTGTGACTTTCGAGTAGAGCATGAGAGGATAAGGTTTTAAATTGGGGCAAAATACTTGACAAATAGAGTAGTCTCCACTTATCTCTGCAATTTTGCTTTCCACAGTTTTATTCTCAATAACTGCAGTCTGAAATTATTAAATGAAAAATTCCAGAAATAAATAATTCATTAGTTTCATATTGCACGACCATCTGAGTCATGTGATGAAATCTCCTGCTGTCCCCCTCCGTCTAGTCTGGGATGTGAATCAGCCCTTCGCCCAGTGTATCCAGGCTGTATATGACACCCTGCCCCCTGCTAGACTCTTCGCAGCGTTCTGGGTTAGCAGATCACCTATGGCCGTATCACGGTGCTTATGCCCAAGTAACAAAAAGGTAGAAAATTCGTGTGGGCTGAGGTCACGGGAGTCATAAGAGATCATTCACTTCCCCATCTCCTTTTGCAGGTAAGAAAACTGAGGCCCAGAAAAGTTTGCCAATCTGGCCAGTGTGTTAGAAGCAGAGCCAAAAGGAAACCCTGGCTTCCTGATGTCCTGTCCTACCTTTTGGTGGGGCATCTCCCTGGTCCTAGCCTCTGCCCTCCATGGCAATAAAGACTCCCCGAGCCTGAAGGCAGAGCCCAGACCAGACTCTGAGGAGGCCACTTGCCTTCCCAACTGCACGAAACCTGACCACCGGGCATGAGGCTGTTGGGGGCAAGAGTGGGGTGGCAGCACCATCTGGACCAGGACTCCCTAAAGCCTCCCAAATAATCCTGAAGCAAAATCCCACTCAAACAGTGTCAGGGTTCTGTGCCCCACATACTGCTAACCTCCACTGCTTGCCTGTTCTTGGGTTCCCCCAGGTCCCCCTCTTCTTCTCGCATGCCCATGAATGCCCACACTTATGCTGTGGGGCAAGTATGAGCACTCACCTAGTGCATCCTCTAGAGAAACTGCATAAATGAGGCTATGCATGTCCCCTGCTTCCTCTTAAAATTTTTCTTGTACAGAAACTGCTAAAAATTCTACAAAATAAGCCCCAAACACTTAGGTCCTTCCTACTGATTGGCTAATTCTCAGTCTGTGGAGGCCAGAGGACAGCTTTCTTTATTACTTTGTTCCTTTAATAAAGCCATGCTTTTATAGATAGAAGCAAGGAAAGCCTAGAGATATCCCAAGCCAAAGAACCCTCTCTCTGGTCCCCACCAGGGGACTATTTCTGGGCATCCTGTCCCACTGCTCTGCCCCTTCCCTGTGCCGAATCGGCCTGCGTGGCCGCCAGCTCCCACAGCGGAGGGCATTCTGCAAAGCAGCCTGAGCCCACGCCAAACATTGGGTGGTCACCTGTGACTTTACACCAACAACATCTGCATATGTGTGAACCAGGGAGGACGGCAGTAAGGGATTTGCGGGGAGCAAATCAGGTTTTAAAACATCTATTTTTTTAAAAATTAAAATACTAATTTGTTATTTTAATAGCCAAAAGATAAGCTAAAGTTCAAAGACATAATCATGGATTAGAAAAGATGCCTCTTAGTCATGGGGTGCTCAAGAGAATAGATTATTTTAATTTAAAAAAAAATATTTAACAAATAGGTCCCATATGCTTCTGCCACACTGGTTACTAGTGTACATAGCTGGGCTGGGTAACTCTTTTTCCTATTTTCTTTTTTTTTTTTGTTTTCTAATGATTTGAGAGAGAAGGAAAGGAAAGGAGAGAGAGAAAGAAGCATCAACTCATTGTTCCTTAGTTGTTCCGTTCACTTGTGCTTCTCGTATGTGCCCTGACCAGGGATCAAACCCACTATCTTGAGGTGCCGGGACAATGTTGTATTCACTGAGCCACCTGGCCAGGGCCGGGGCTAGGTCACTCTTAAACTTTAGGGATAACATAGCATCCAGCCGCATAAACCACCAGCTCTCAACCTTTTCCAATATCAACTCTACAAGTCAAAGCTAAAGTTGCACATGTTAGGAGGTAGAGATTTGCTGATAAGTAATTTCAACTTGTTAAAGTCATTTATCTAAACTTATCAAAATATTAAGATGATAAACACAGGTTTTAATAGCAGCAGCCTCTTCTGTAGATGGAGAAACAATGTCTCTTCCTTTAGACCGGTGCCACAAGAATTTTTAAAACACGCAGTACTTGACTATTTAGTCAGGGGCTAACTTTGTTTTCTTTAGATTGTCAAATTTTTAAAAATGACAACAGCCAATACAACAATAGCCATCCGGTGTGAATGAATCAAAATTATACTTTTTTTTGTCAGATTGGCAAAATATATATTTTTGGGTGTGCTGCAGAATTTTAGTAATTAGTTTGTGTGTACCATGTGATGAACAAAGTTGAAAATCACTGCTTTAGACAAATTTATTCAAGCTCAGTCCCTTGGCAATTGGACAAGCCAGGGAGCTCCAATTTCTTTTCCGGTCAATGAATTAACAGGAAGGGGAAGTAAGTGTCGAAGCCGCTGCATAATGAAAGACATTAAGGATCTGATCCCGATGAAACTTCGGCTGATTCATATCTACTGTTTTCAAAGCTCACATTTCATACGTATAACTAAAATACTACCAATGCTTGTGTATGTTTTTTTTAATGTACTTTAGTTGGATATAAATATTCATAATATATAATGATCCAGTCTTAACAAAACAAAATAGTTAGAATGTTTATTTCTTTTCTTATACTTTATTTACCCTATGAAGTATAATTTTTTTAAATAATTCACCAGATATCTATCGTATCTATTAGATTAGAGATGGTTTGCCTCTTAATTTTACAAATGTCTGCTTCAATTTGTGTTAATAAATGGCATTTCTAAACATTAACATTTTCAGATGCAAAGTTAAAAATAGACAAAGGAGGTAACTCTTTCTAAGTGTACTTTTTCAAAAACTCCATCTGATTTAAGAAAAAAAAAAGAAGCTAAAAATCCATTATTAAGATTTACTTTTTGATTAAAAAGCAACTGAGTATATTAGGTGTTGAAATCATGTCTTGCCTTCACTATTGCTGTCAAATGATCCCGAGAATAAATGGAGACTGCTCCGCGCATCCAGTGTGGCCGGAAGAGCCCGAACGGCTGCGTGGACCGGGGCCCAGTGGACAGCCCCCCGATGGAGGACCCATCCCTTCCCATCTTCAGACACCCTTTGCATCAAGTTTTGCCCTCAGATGTCCACAGAGGATACAAACTGCTGATGGTGGCACAACCTTCTGTTAAAACCTTACTCATGAAGAAGCTTGCTAACTCTTGGCAGAGTGCCGGTCATTTCGGTGTTTGGACCAAAACAGCTCCTGCACTGCAGCCCCTGACCCGTGACCACAGCAGCGTGCAGGACAGAGAGACAGGAGTGCTGAGGTTCTGAAGAAGTGGATGATGATGTAGCGCCAGGAAGGAACAGAGCCCCGAGGAGCCCAGGACACCCGACACCCCTTTCCCGCCCACCTGCCCAGCCTTCCTCCTCCCCAGTCAGGCCCTCCCCTTCACAGAGCCACCTGGGAGGCTCAGCGGCCTGGCCTCTCACGCCAAGCCCGAGGCTGTCCCACCGGCCGGGATGAACCAGGGGCTGGAATGGAAAGGACACAGGCTTTGGAGCCAGACTGTACTGGGCTGGACTCTTGGCTCCTGTCAATTGCACTTACCTTGAGCAGGCTGCCTTGCCTCTCTGGGCCTCCACATGCTCATCAGTAACGAGTTGTGGTCAAGATTCGAGACAACGCAAGTAAAGACACCAGTCCAGTGCCTGGCGGCATCAATAAATGTCACCTTCACACATATATGGATGTGTTCTCGTTATCAACCTCTCTGCAGGGCTGGAAGCAGCAACCACAGGGGCTGGAATCCGAATCTACCACCACCAAGTGCTGTCCAGCCCAGAGAAGGGAGAGGGTCTCCAGTGTTCTGACCCCAGTCTCACCAGGATGGACCTGGTGTCTCCAGAGTCCCTCCCACCTCCAATGCCACACACCAGCATTTCTCCCACCAGGCAACGGCTTGGCTAAGGAGCTGCCACCGGGAGTGAGATACCTCCGCAGATGGTACCACTGCTTCTCCCACGGTCACCTGGCCTCAGATTCCCAGATACCTCGTGGGGGCCAGGAAAGAGAGGCTGCCAACCCACTACGCACGTGTCCAGCCAACCATAAGAGAGCACCTCTAAATTACCTCCCGTTCTCCTGACTGGGGAAGCAGCATTTGTTTTTATTTTCCAGGACAGACAGTCAATCACATGTATGTGACAGAAATAAAGATAAATTCCACCCACTGAACTTTAAATCAAAATGCTAATCCCAGGCTGACTCTCTGTCGAGGTCTGACACCAAAGTAATTCAGCAGCCTTTGATTATGTCCAAAATTAATGCTTTGGTGGAGATTAAGTTTATTAATCATAGATCACGATGGCATGGCTGCTCATGTTCCTCAACTGGGTGACATCCAGAACTGTCCCAATGGCCAAGAAACCCTTTGCCTGGTTGTCCTGAACTCACAGATTACAAGGCAACCTCCAATGAGAAATACATGTCTGAAAAGATCACTTCATGTTTACATGGTAGAAGGTTTCAAGATTTGGGTCATCCCTAGGAAGAAGCTAGAAAGTGACATGTTTTAAGCACTTTAGAATGGCAAAACGCCAAGCAAGAGGGACCTGGGCTGGCCAACATGAGCTCAGTAGAAGAGACCGAAGAGTGGATCCCAGGGATGACCACACACAGTCCCAAACAACAAGCACTCACTTCCTAAATGACCATCCATAAGTCAGGCGTTTGGTTAGTGTGTCAGATAGAGTGAGAGTCCTTGGCTCTGGAAGTCAACTATAGAAGATAGTGAGAAATCCATATTGGAATATCAAATGCCCATTTCATCTCCACAAAGCCAGACCCCCTAAACCTCCCCACAGTCTGAACCTCTCAACATATATTATTCATCAGCCTTTATTCCTGGTGTTTGAGATATGCCTGAAAAAATGGATGAAGTTCTCCATCCTCAAGGAGTTTGTACTCCAGGGAGCTGGGCAACCCCCCCCCCCCAATCCAGACATTCTCATTCCCTTCCCTAAAGGACACAGAAACTTTTTAGCTGGTCTTTTCTCTGTCTCTGCAGCCTCCTGACTGTCACCCGCACAAATGCCAGTGCAACTTTCTTAGATGTAAACGTGACTAAAATCCTTCAGTGGTTCCCCTGCTTGAGACTGAGAGTCCACACTTCTTTTCAGGCTCTGGGGGGACCCTTCACAGCACTTCTCTGCTTATCCCTGCAGGTTCAACCTGCCGCAGAAACACAGGCAGACAGTAGGACCTTAGCACACACTGTGCTCGTCGGCTCCCTACCCAGCATCCCTGCTCTTCAGCCCCCTACACCTCCTCTCCCCTGCAAGACTCAGCTCAGGGCAGCTCTTCCAGATGCCCTCAGGTTCGGCCAGCTCCTCTGCTGGGACCTCATTCCTCTTCAGGCTTGGCACCCATCACACTGAGCCTGCCACTGCCATTCATTAGCCTTCTGCCCATCTCTCCTTCAAGACTGAACTCCAGTGCTTTAAACATTGTATAGTCCTAGCATATGGTGTGGAACATAATAGGTGTTCAATGAAAGTTTACTACCCTGAAACAATCATACCATAAAACCTAACCACCCTCAGTACGTTGTTTCCATGGAAAAATCGTGTTCCGAGTTCTGCCTGGCCTGTCGAGGACAGAGTTTCCCCCTTCACAGTCCCAGTGATAACAGAATCCGTCCGTCCAGCATATTCTATCCCGTACTGCCCTTCTTATTATCACACTGGAGGGCCGAGTGTGGGACACGGGGGATCACAAGGTCAGTGTGGGACCAGCAGCACGTCAGAGCTGAAGAGTGTCCTTGGGTTTGCCCCCGTGGTCTCTCTCAGGGAGGAATGAGAGTCCCAAAGGACCCCAACATGATTTCTACCAGATGTCTGCTCATGGTCCCAGGACATTATCTCTGAGGTTAAGCACATAAAATATGAGGACAAATCTCCCCAGGTAAGAGCTGCAGATACTCAGACCCCAACTTGCAAACATTCACATCGTCTTATCCACAGAGAAAAAAAAAAATCATTTTTAGAGGACTTAAAAAAAAAAACACACAGCATTATTGGTCATTGCTAAGACATGCCCAATACCAGCACTTTCTAGAAGTGAGAGTCACTTGAACCGTGAATGCATGAACACAGCATTAAATACGCTGACTTGCAGGGTTACAAAGTTATATCCTTTGCAATTCTTCTTTGGTATCCTCTGATTATGTAAAAGAAAGTTCCAATCGGGGACTAGGACACCATTAGCACCTCTCTACCACTTACTAATATCCATTTTTAAGGAATCCAAGCTCAGATTTCAGACCCAGAGTCAAAAGTTCGAGTTCAATGACATCAATTTCATTGTCCTATCTTCCCAGTCACCTGCAATTTGTGAAATCAAGTTTTCATTTTAAATACGTTTAGTCAAGGTTTTTGGTGAATTCGTTTAAGGACAAACATACTAGCACAGGTGCCACAAAGCTCGCAGAATCGTGGCCGTGAGTCTCCGATGGCTGAGGATGGGGGCAGAAGAAGGTTCCAGATTCACAGGGCAAATTCCCGGGCTGGGACGATGACTCAGACACTTCACTCGAAGGTTTGGCAGTTCAGTTGTCTCACAACCTGTCCTGGATTTTTCTGTTTTTCAGCTCCCTTCTGTCGTTGGTTTGCTCCCAGTCTGGCCTGGGCTCTGTTCTGTGAGGCCTCAGGTTCCTCCCACAGATGCCCCGGTTCACCTCAGCTGGAGGCCGGCCACAGCCTACCGCGCTCTGCCCGCATGTTCCTGCCGGGCTGCCAGACTGAGCAAAGCGACCAACAACAGGCTGCCCGGTGAAATGTGAATTCCAGATAAAGAACACAAATATTTTTAGTAAGTACGTCCCCAATGCCGCATGCAATATGTCAGTTCATGTCCCATAATATTTTGGACAGACTTATACTAGAAATGATTGAGCGTTTATGTGGCATCCAAATTGAACCAAGCATCCTGCAACCCTCCCCGGCCAGGACGCTGACCCATGCTGGTCTCACAATATGTTCGCACATTTGAAACATTTCAGAAGGCATCCGCTGATATTTTCCTTTTTCCGAGTAACGGTTCCAAATTCTCTCAAGTACATTATATAGTAGGTTCTCTCTCAACGCAGGCGAAGCAAGGAAGAATAGACACTCTCCTCTCTGAAAAATAAGGAAAGCTCAACAGCATGCATTTCCTTTGTAATGGGGAGATGGGCAGTAAATGTAATAAAATGGAGAAAAGAAGACACCGGGCCTAACCACAACGGCCTGAGGCAGAGAAGGTAAAAGATTTTCTTTCATTGTGTAGAGGCAACGATTCAAGAGAGAAGTGAGGAATCCACCTGACCACAGGGACAATGTCTTTGCGGAGGTGGAGCAGCTTGCGGAGATGTTTGGAGGGAAGGAGAAAACCTCAAAGGGAAAGACGAGGCCGGAAGCAAACTTTTGTTGCCAGTTTTGAAGGGACTGCAGCAAGTTTGTTAACGTGGGGAAGAAAAGCGGGAGAGAGAGAGGCTGGGAAAGGGTGGGAAGGCGTGGTCTCAGAGCAACAGCCGAATCCAAAAGCTGCCCAGGTATGGGGTTGGGTAGCTGGTCTAGAATTGTGGGGACAGGGTCCAGCTCAACAGGCCATAGCTGCCTTTAGGGGAACCTGGAACTCTGGGGCCCACTCCTGATCGCCCAGCCACACTCCCAAGCTACACGGCAGACTGAAGGCCAGGCCTGCCACGGTGTTCAGAACACTCTGGGAAGCGATCTGCCCGGACAGGGCACTGAATCTCAGTTGTGCCAATGCGAGGCTGCCTTGTGATTCCTCTCCTCCCCAGAGACCACTTCAGCATTTCTTTCTTAGAGAAGTTTAGGAGCAATCCCTTGTTGGAGTGGGATGCCCTGACAGTTTACATGAGAGCAGAAAATCTTTGTGCATTTCAGGAATGGACACAGAGCTGATGGAAGTTACAAGGAGTCTAATGCCTCCCCCCTCCCCCCAAAGCCCTCTGTGACCTCTCTACTTTACCCGGTATGTAGCACCTATCCACCAGCCAAGACTCCCTTGTCCTTGGTGGAGCGAGTGAGGCGCCCAGGAACTGACCAGTGACCCCCAGGCTCTCCAGAAGAAAGGCATGTCAGAACTCTGAGGCCCACTAGAGACTACCGAGCCAGCTGGGAGAATAGGGCTGTGTCAGGGGCCCGAGGCTAGGAAGGGGTTTCCCTAAACGTGATCTTGTCTATCAGTCTTCCACAGACTGCCACGACCCTCTTTTAACATGTTTCCCTCCAGAGGGAGAAGAAAACATAAACATTCCCTGCCCCCCAAAATCCTGCTTTATTCTAGTGACTTCCAACCGTGTCGCCTGGGTGTGAGCCCTTCTCCCACCTGTGGTCCCCTCCCCAGCTTCCTCTGCCTACACACCAACAGGTCAAAATTTCTCAGAACCGGCCTGACTTGTGGTGGCGCAGTGGATAAAGCGTCGACCTGGAAATGCTGAGGTCACTGGTTCGAAACCCTGGGCTTGCCTGGTCAAGGCACATATGGGAGTTGATGCTTCCAGCTCCTCCCCCCTTCTCTCTCTCTCTGTCTCTCTCTCTCCCTCTCTCTGTCCTCTCTAAAAATGAATAAATAAAATAAAAATAAATTAAAATTAAAATTTCTCAGAACCCTCTCCTGATCTTGCTCCGAAACACCCCCTCTTTTATCAGGACACTCCTATTTCCCTTCTGAGAGCTCAGCGTGCCTAAACTGACCAAGAATAATCATTATCAAGGGCAAATCTTAACTCACCTGCCCTCCATGGATAAGGGAACCCCACGGGATGGATAGGTTTTAAAAGAGAAGCTGGTGGGCCCTGGCCAGTTAGCTCAGTGGTAGGGCGTCGGCCTGGCGTGCAGGAGTCCCAGGTTTGATTCCCGGCCAGGGTACACAGGAGAAGCGCCCATCTGCTTCTCCACCCCTCCCCCTCTCCTTCCTCTCTATCTCTCTCTTCCCCTCCCGTAGCCAAAGCTCCATTGGAGCAAAGTTGGGCCGGGCGCTGAGGATGGCTCTGTGGCCTCTGCCTCAGGCGCTAGAGTGGCTCTGGATGCAACAGAGCGACACCCCAGATGGGCAGAGCATCGCCCCCTGGTGGGCATGCCGGGTGGATCCCGGTCGGGTGCATGCGGGAGTCTGTCTGACTGCCTCCCCGTTTCCAGCTTAGGAAAAATGAAAAAAAAAAACCAAAAAACAAATAAATAAATAAATAAAAATAAAAGAGAAGCTGGTGAACACTGTTGAACTCTTCAGGGACTGACTAGGGGCTGAGGCTCTAGACATTGTCCTTATAAGAGTCCCCATGCCTCACACCTACTTTTGCTACAGATATGTCATTTTAGTTTTGGAGGGGACCTCTATTCCTAGAGTTGCTTACCAATAGTCACAGATGAGATGGGAACTAGTAGGAAATCCCAAAACCTCCAGTCCTGAGGCCTCAGGGAAGGAAGGGCCTCCTGACTCCTCCACGTTCTCAGGGGCTATCAAGGCCCTGTACTGTGTTAGCCCTGGAAAAGGATCTATTCACACTGAGGAACAAGGCTCATCACAGCTGTGAGTCCTGTTCCTCAGTTATGAGGAGTCCACATACTTCACTTGAACCACACCTTAAAAAAAGAGCAGGCTGAACATACAGCATCTTCTCCTCCCCTCCAGGTAAGGAGAGCAGAAACCCAGAGGCACCAGCGGAATGCAGTAGAGAAAAGATGTCCTGTGATTCCTGGGAGAAAGCTGGCAAGTAAGGCTTCCTTTGAAAGCAGAGTGGGAAAGTCACAGCCAAGAAAGCAGGCAGGGACTTGTGGCTAAAGAGACAATCTAGAAAATGACCTGGCATATCTGTCATATTCTTAAATGGGAGTCACTAGATCTTTGAGGAATCCTGCAACTCAAAAGAGAAACAGAATAAAAGAAGCCAGTTCAGAGAAAATGTTTATCTCAGCCTTTCTTCACCTTCCGCCCACTTAAAAGTTCTCTAATCATTACCCCAGATAGAAACACCACCTTGAGATCCAAACAGTAAGAACAGGATAGTTGAACAAAAAAAGAGCAAACAGAGAGGAAAGTGATCTTATAAAAACTTGGTAAATTATTGTTGAAATTATACATATCTCAAACAATGGTTGTAGGGTGAAGCCAAGGAACTCTCCCAACACAGAGCAGGAAATAAAAGGTAAAGGTCACGGAGCATTACTCCAGGCATTCTGCTTCCATTCACAGGCGGCTCATGCAAGGTTTATTTTCTTTTTTTTTTTTTTTTGCATTTTTCTGAAGCTGGAAACAGGGAGAGACAGTCAGACAGACTCCCGCATGCGCCCGACCGGGATCCACCCGGCACGCCCACCAGGGGCGACGCTCTGCCCACCAGGGGGCGATGCTCTGCCCATCCTGGGCGTCGCCATGTTGCGACCCTCCTGGGTGTCGCCATGTTGCGACCAGAGCCACTCTAGCGCCTGGGGCAGAGGCCACAGAGCCATCCCCAGCGCCCGGGCCATCTTTGCTCCAATGGAGCCTTGGCTGCGGGAGGGGAAGAGAGAGACAGAGAGGAAGGCGCGGCGGAGGGGTGGAGAAGCAAATGGGCGCCTCTCCTATGTGCCCTGGCCGGGAATCGAACCCGGGTCCTCGGCACGCTAGGCCGACGCTCTACCGAAGGTTTATTTTCTATGCATCCTGTCTTAGCAGTTATTTGTGGTTATCGTGCAGTCAAACAAGGAAATAAATCATGAAAGAGAAAGGCAAGGGGCTTAGAGGCAGTGGATCCAACCCAAGAGATCAGGAATGAGAAGTCCCTGGGGACCTCAGTGCACAGACCTACAGAAAACCAGCCCAGATCAAAGCATGAGGACAGGACAGAGAACTCGAGGAGAGAAGGCTTTGTTTGAAAAGGGGAGGAGCGCAAGCTAGACTACATACCGTGATGGAGTGTTTGGAAACGTTTTGGGGAAAACACTGTTGGTGGTGAAACTCGAAGATATGATATTGGCATAAATTACAAGGAAAAAAAAGAGCAATTCAAAACTTTAGGGAAAAGGTACAAGGAAAGCATCATCTGTTCATGAAACAGACTAAATGAAGGCATTAGAGCACCTGGTGGCATATAAGAAATCAATGCTGCGATGAACATGGGCTGCGTGTGTCTTTGCGTACCAGTGTTTTTGAGTTTTGGGGGTATATACCCAATAGAGGGATTGCTGGGTCATATGGTAGTTCTAGTCTTAATTTTTTGAGGAACCACCATACTTTCTTCCATAATGGTTGTACTACTTTACATTCCCACCAGCAGTGAATGAGGGTTCCTTTTTCTCTACAGCCTCTCCAACACTTGTTATTACCTGTCTTGTTGATAACGGCTAATCTAACAGGAGTGAGGTGGCATCTCATTGTAATTTTGATTTGCATTTCTCTAATAGCTAGTGAAGATGAGCATCATTTCATATATCTATGGGCCATTTGTATTTCTTCCTGGGAGAAGTGTCTATTCGTGTCCTAAAGAAAACCAAATAAAAGGTGATAGAGGACAATCTGACTTTGGGTGATGGGTGAAAAACATAATCAAATGTCAGAATGATCTGGAGATGTTTTCTCTAAATCTATGTGCTCTAGTTGACCAATGTCACCCCATTAAAATTAATTGTCTAAATAAAACTATTAAAAAAAAAGAAAATAATGCTCTGAGTATTTACTTATCATTGGTTCAGGAATAAGGGCACTAGAAACTTGGAAAAGAAAGTGTCATCTTAATTTAACTAATGACATCTGCATCTCCCTATTTCCAAATTAAGGTCACACTCTTGAGGTAGTAGAAGTTAGGACTTCAACATATCTTGTTGGGATATACAATTCAACCCACAACAAAAGTATAATGGAATTCTTTGTACTGTATTTTAAACTTTCTGAAAGCTTGAAATTACTTCAAAATGTAAAATAAAATGTCTTTGTAAATAAATGGAAAGGAGCTCTAAGGACTAAAGGGAGGACGGCACTATTGGGGGGCCCTACATCTGCAGGGTTCTAAAGGCTCCCAGAAAGGCAGCTGTCGCAAGGCACCTCTGTGCGGTGACTTCCCCAAATCCCTGTTCCGCCAGGACAAAGACAGCCTCCTAACCCCTCCCAGAGGTGATGGACTCAGGTTTTTGGAGGGAAGGCTGCATCAGGATTTGGGTCAAAAACACAAATTAATTTCTTTCCCTTCGAAACAAGCGTGTGGCAGGGCATACTCACCCAGCATCTCAATAGATGCTGATGGTGGCTAATTAGAAGAATGTCGCTAAACAAAGACGGCTAAATAATTGTGTTTCACAGAATTTCATTCCTTAACTAGTATTTCTTAAAAATAGCACACTCCATATGAGAGTTTTCTTTTTATTCAAATCATCTCTGAGAAGCAGCACATTTCTACAGCAAGACCTCAGCAGCTAGGAGGAGGAAAAGGCCCCAGAGGATGGTAGGTGCTCCCCAAACAGAGGATGAGGTGGGTGATGGAGGGCCCCACCCTGCCAGCCTCAGGAAGCTCATGGCTAAGCTACTCAGACCTCCCCCATTAAGGCCTCCAGAGACAGGACTCAGCGGCCATCCTGCATGGCCCACAGCATTCTGTCACCCCAACAATCCCACTCTTCTGCAGTAGAGAAAACATGGGGTGGCATCTTTCTAACTGGGAACTTCTGTTCCTGAGTAGCATCATCAGCCACTCCAGGCGTCCATGCGCTGGAGCAGTGTCCACACATGCCCACGACTGTGCTGATCACTCTCCAGAAAGCACCATCAGACCCTGTCTGTGCTATTAGTATTTAATTATAAATGGCTCAGCCTCTTTCTGGCTGGGGACAGCCTTCAGTTCCCAAGCCTCACTCCCAAAGTCATTCATTCTCCAGCCTTCCATGCCCTGCTGGGCCCCCCTGGACAACCACAGAGATTGGAGAGGGCACCAGACAGGGTTTCCACTTGTAGCTGTGCCTCTAACCGGCTTCATGACCCAGGGGAATTAATTCGACCTCTCAGGATCTCAGATTCTTGATCTGTAGAATGATTAGATTGAGTCAGATGCTGGGAATTGACACGTTTTCAGGTTCTGTGGCCCAACTGGGGACTAGGCTCCAAGAAGCTTCTAACTGACCAGGAACAGAGCAAGCAGACAACCTTCTAGCCCAAAATGCCCCGTAAGTGTGACTCCACTTTCGAGAGCTTAGAGGACCATACCAGACTCCTCATTATGGCAATGTATTCAGAGTCATTTGTCATGGGTCTATTAAGACCCCATGATCTTTTTCATTCCCACTCACACACAGTTGATTTTGCTTCCATCTTTTGCTGCAATGGGTTTTACCAACTATTCACCAAAAGCTCCAAATACCACTGAGATGTGAATTTTGCACATTTAGTCCAACTTGAACATACTCTTTCCTTGCAAACTGTCCAGGGTGACAAGCAAATGTCTTTCTTTAAATGGGTACTAAATAAAGCAAGCAGGAATCCAGATCACAGGACATCAAGGGAGGAAGCTTCCAGGGGCCAGGCGGCCAGGAAGGCTTCCTCAGGGCAAGGAAGTGTGAAATAGGCCGAAGAGTACAAGGGGATTCGGATGGGAAGTGCGGGAGAAAGGGGCAGGAAATAAAGCATGAGCAAAGAGATGTAGCAGGACAGGGAGTGCTCACGTGAGGAGCAACCCATCCAGAGCGGGAGGACTCAGGGTGGGGAGCCGAGGGAAGGCTGGGCTGTTTGCTGCCAGTCAGCACTCACTCGTCCTACTTTTCATAACTGCTCTGTATTCTTTTTTGCAATTCCACTCCCTCTTTAGCGTGCCCCCAACCCCAGGCTCCTCAGGGCAAGGAGTAACCAGGGCCAATCAGTGAATTCCAGAACCCAGACATGGTAACTGGTGCAGGGATGCTAATGTGACCTAAGCTGGGATCAAACAGAATGCCCCCCAGGACTGCAGGAACTACCAAGAAGTGAATCTTGCACTTTCCGTTGAAGTCAGAGCAATGGAGCTGGTGACCATGATGGACAACATCAGGCTAGCCTAAAGAGAGAGGGGCCAAAAGTCAGACACTGAGTCCTGATAGCACCCTCATCCAGCCATGCCTGAAACTAGATCACCCTGGACTTTCCATTACATGAGCCAATAAAGTGTGGGCATATGTATGTATGTGCCTCAAAACCAAATTAACGGACAGAGCCATAAGCTTAGGTTACGGAGAAGAGATAGTACTAGACCAGGGTGTCAGATAAACCCAGCCTCAGATTTCAGCACTACCACATGAGAGCTATGTGAGTTTGAATAAGCCACTTAGGTTCCACAAGCCTCAGTTTCCTCACCTACAAAATGGCCACAACAGTTCATGAGCTGATACACGAGAAAGCACAGGCGCCTTGAACCCTAGCAGAATCTATGGGGTTTGGACTTGGTGCCGTGGGAGACCCTGCAGCACTCTGGACAGAGTTTTTGCTCTAAGGAAATTGTGCTCTATGTCCATTAGCCTGGGCAGTGTACAGGCTGGATCAATGGAGTGAGGCCCGCCCAGGGAGACCACTGCCAGATGGCCCTCAGGTGGAGAAGGGGCAGCTCCCACGGGTACTGTGCTGGATGTTGAGTAGAGAGCAGAGGCCTCTGTCACACCATATACTGCACCAGCTAGGGAGTGTGCAAAAAGAAGTCACCTGCGCCTCCGTGGCCTTTCCCCCTATAAAGCTGATAAATGACCGCTACCCTTTTTCTCCAGGAATGGGTCGAGAATTAACTACGAGCTCTACAAACTACTTTGTACTCCCTGTGGAAAAAAGCTGCTATATAGCTATAAGGGGGTGATTAATTTTATCTCTCTAAATGTCTCGGTATCATTTGCCAAAATGATGATTTATTATTTAGACAACCTTTATATTTCCAAGGGGCTTTAAAAATCATTTATAGTGGAGGATGAAGTAAAACTGATTAGGGCCCCCGAAAAACAGGGATGGGGAAAGAAACGTACATGGAACGGGGGGGGGGGGGGTATTTATCCAGAACCAGAGAAGGCAGATGAAGGACACAGCGAGAACAATCAATTATATGCAAAGCAGGACTGCTGAGAAGAGGCCCATCTCTCCGCCTTCCGCCATGCGGGGGAAATGGGAGAAGAGGCGACAATGCCTCCAGACTGATGCAGGCGGGACAAAGAGATGATAATAGGGAGAAGTCCCTGGATGTATACTGGCTCTAAGCTCAGCATCTAAAAAAAATGTTTTCCATCACCTTTATGGTATGATACTATTGTATATGGGGGGAAATGTAATATAGAAAAGCAATGCAGATATGGACAAAGAAAGGCATCTACAAGAAAAGAGAGAATGAAAGAAAATGGCAGAAAACAGAAGGCAAATGTAATAATAATAAAATAAAATAAAAAAACAGGCAGTGAACACTATGTGTCATGAGCCAAACCACGATGGAAGGTGGAGACTGGATTATATTGATACGCAGAGGAAATAGAGATCTCCTAGAGGCACCATGGATTGAGTAAGAACCACCAAGCCTACCTCCCACTCCTGAACATTTTCCTGGGCCACCGGATCACAGTGCATCTAGATGCAGTAAAACACTCCACAAGATGATGGATCAGCCAGAGGACTGCGGGCTAAGACAAGTACAAACTGGTGGATTCACAGCTGGCAGGGTAACAGGGCCCAGAGAAGGCCCTGTGGAAGCAGCATCTCTTCTGAGATTTCACAGACTTTCTCCTCTTTGGCATTTTTGTCAACCGCTTGGATGAAACCCTGCAAGGGACATTCATCCAAACTCAATTTCTGGGATACTGAGCCAAAACCAACCACATGAAATGAACAGTCCTGCACATTTAGGTTCAAAACCATTCCATCAGAGCTAGAAGAAATCTGGCCTGATGGGCATTTCTGTTGCCAAACTAAAGACCAACCAGCAAGCCTCTGCAGTTGACTGACATAATCCCTCCACCTCCGCATGCTCTCATTAAAGCCGAATGCAGCGACAGGCATGGCACTGCCTATTCCTTCTGGTTTTGAAGGTCTAAGTCAGGGGTCCCCAAACTACGGCCCGTGGGCCACGTGTGGCCCCGAGACCATTTATCCGGCCCGCCACACTTCCGGAAGGGGCACCTCTTTCATTGGTGGTCAGTGAGAGGAGTAAAGTACGGTGTCGCTCACGTACCGTACTACTTCCAGTGACGTGGGACATATGCGTCACGGCTCTGGAAGCGCATCCTATCACTTGTTAGGGCTAGCAGTGACAAATATGGATCTAGACATTGACCATCTCATTAGCCAAAAGCAGGACCATAGTTCCCATTGAAATACTGGTCAGTTTGTTGATTTAAATTTACTTGTTATTTATTCTAAATATTGTATTTGTTCCCGTTTTGTTTTTTTTTACTTTAAAATAAGATATGTGCAGTGTGCATGGGGATTTGTTCATAGTTTTTTTTTTTATATTCTGGCCCTCCAACGGTCTGAGGGACAGTAAACTGGCCCCCTATGTAAAAAGTTTGGGGACCCCTGGTTTAAGTCCTTGAACCTAAGGGTCCACCACTGGACCAGTCACACGCCTCAACTGTCAGCAGTGACCTGGGGCCTCTCTGGGTTTTGTCTCATGTGACAATTTCAAGTAATTGTTTGTGTTCCTGTTACCTAGTGTATGGAACAAATCATGCTGGAAATTGCTGGCTTGAGACCCTAATGTTTTATTGTGTCTCACAATTC
This sequence comes from Saccopteryx bilineata, assembly GCF_036850765.1. Taxonomy (NCBI): domain Eukaryota; kingdom Metazoa; phylum Chordata; class Mammalia; order Chiroptera; family Emballonuridae; genus Saccopteryx; species Saccopteryx bilineata. Next base: position 38,403,759 of record NC_089499.1, on the reverse strand, counting down.
TGCAGGTTGGTTGGGCTCAGAGGGTAGTTTTCACTTGGGGTCACTCCGGAGACTCAGATGTTGGCATGGGCTGCCCTGACCTGAAACCTGTACTAAGCTGGATGCCCAAGTGGCCCACTTACACTGCTGGCAGCTAGTACTGGCTGGCAGTTGGGAGTTCACCTGGCTGCCATCAATTGAAACCTCACATGTGGCCTTTCCATGTGGCGTGTGCATCTTACAACACGGCAACTGGAGTTCCCAGAGACCGAGGGGGAGGCTGTGAGACTACAGATGACCTAGCTTTGGAAGTCCCATCACTTCCGCCACATTTTATTGGTCGAGCAGTTACCAAGACCAGTGCAGATGCCAGGAGAGGAGAATTAGACTCATGGTTGGAACACTCCCATTGCCAAAGAGCTTGTGGAGTAGGAGATACCATGGTAGCCCTCTCTGAACAATACAGTTGGCCACAGCTTTTAGCAACATGGAGTGCTGTGATGAGGATTGGCAAGAGCACACAGCACGGCTGTGCATCACACCCCGGGAAGCCCAGACCTAGACCCTTAAGCCCAGTGTGCACCAACTGGCACGCTGCCCCGGCATATTCAGCATCTAGTCTCCTCCTTCTGGTCTCCTTCCTGAAACTCACTTGCTTCTCAGTGTGTGACCCCCAACTGGCCCTGTCTCCCTGTCACCTCTGCATGGGCATGCCATGTCAACAGGAATGCACAGCCTCACCATGCTGGGCACACAAGAAACCCATTGCCTCCTAACCAACTGCAAGAGCCCGGGACTACAAAGATAAATGAATTGTCTTTTTTGCAAACATTCAGAGAAAACTTAGAGGAAAACTGAATTTGTTTTTGGTTATTCTATGAGCTTGCAAGCTGAAGCATTCAGTAGTTCATAAAACCCATATACTAGTTCCAAATATGAGTCTGCTCCCTTGCCTTTTTCAAAGCAGCAGCAGATGCTGGAGGAAGCTTAGATGGAAAGCCTTCAGCTCTATGCTAATAGATCATTGTCTTACCACCCTGGCTCCCCATTTCCCTGCTTGTTTGTCTTTCTGCTGATGCAGGCATCTACCTGTGACATCACAGCCTGTTGCTGTGGAGACTGATGCTATCACTTCTGACTTCTGACATCAGGCAATAAAATTTCTTTGTATTTACAGTTTCTTGAGGGCATCAGCATGGATCTCCATGTGTATTATGTTCTGTGGGAAACGTATCTGTTTCCTGAGTATTCACAGGGTTCCACATCACTGATTCCCTCATGGGACTCATAGAAAGAAGCCTGGCATTACCTTGGCCAAGCTGGGCCTTAGTTTCCCTGACTGTGACATGGAAATGAGAATGCTGTCCTTGGGGTTATGATGAGGGGTATGCGAGAGCTCCATGTTACAGAGCCTGAGACAGGCAGGCACTCAAAAGGCTAGTCTTACAGGTCTTTCTTCTCCTAAGACCTCAGAGCTGTGACAACGAGCTTGTGTAGCTGCTTCGGCAGGAATCCAGCAAACATTGGGGGAGGGGAACGGCAGCTAGAACTTCTGAGCTACTGAGAGGACCATGATGGCCTCAACCCCACTGTCGCTCACTGTCCCCTCCCTCTCTTTGTCCTCACTCACCACTTCTGGGTTCTGCCAGGTGGTTCTGCTCAGAAAGCACCAAGAGAAGCAGAAGAGAATCATACTCAGCCCCCCCACACACACACACACACACTTCTACCTTCCTCTCTACTTCCTTCCTCCTTTTCTTCCCACACTCCAGCATCCAGGGCCTGACACTCCATGAGTCAAACACAATCTCCCTCTCACTGTCCCAGAGCACTCACCTTTTACCTGGCTGGCCCCATCTAAGAAGACACCAGCAGCTCTGAATGCTACGGGTAGGCTCTGTCAGAGGATTGCACAAGGGCCTCCTTCTCGCCAAGAGTTAAATCCCCACTCAAGAGACTGCCACAGGAACAGACTAGGGACATTTTGCTCTTTCTAAATCCCAAGTCCAGAGCAACACCCTCCCAACCCTCACCCCCCATTCCATCTCCCTGTGCAAGCTCATTTCTGCCCCCCTCCACTCATCAAACCCACTGCTCATAGAAGACACTTCCCCTCTGGTGAGCATGCCTGTATACTCATCCTCAGTCCTCTGGGAGCTTCTCTCTGAATTTACTAAGACATTTACTGTATTTGCCCATGTATAAGATGCACCTTTTTCCAAAAAATTTGGTGTCTTAAAAACTGGGTGCATCTTATACAGCGGTTGTGGCATTCCAAATGCCATAGATGGAACTGAGGACGAGGCAATACATGAAGACAGTGATTCATCATCAGACACAGATGAGGACAAGCTAATGAATGGGAGTTTTGACCGTGATGAGGAGTTATAGGAATTTTATGATGAATAAAGCTTGAGTTTAATAACTTTATGTAATACAATTTTTTTTCAAATTTCAGGCCCCAAAATAAAGGTGTGTCTTATACATGGGGAAATGCGGTACATCAGTTCACACCTTCTGAGAGATGGAATGTCTTTCAAGCGAAAGCAAACATCTGAGAGGCCATAGGCTCAAGAGCAAGCTAGTGGAGTTTTTCAACCTAGTGCTGGGTGCTTGGAGAAAGCAGGGAGCTAGTAAGTTAGGTTAGGTAGTCCTGGTGGGGGTGAGAGGGGGCCCATGCCACCCAGTCAAGGGCACTTCTGCTTCGCTCTGGGTCAGATCTGAGGCAAGGTGCAGGTCTTGCTGAGTCTGACCCTGGGTAGACAGACAGTCTGGGTTCATTTATGCCAAACCACAGCTACAGTCTGCTACTCCAAATCCAAGAACCATCCCAGCACTTCAGAGATGGACATACATCTCTTCCAACCTGATCAGAAAAACCTTTGAATAACAAAACTATGCTATTTAAATACAGAAGGGGGAAAAAAAACCCAAAAAGGTCCCTGATGTCACTTAGATCTATAATCTTTTCAAAATAGGAAAGAAACACATTCTGGTGCGGGATGAGTCATCAGCCACCCAGGGCAGGGAGCGCGGGGACTGGTCTTGCTGCACATGGTAAGGAATAACACCCCACATCCTTAAGTAAGAATCGGGCATTCTTGAAGTACCAGGGCAAGGGCCTGACTTCTGGGAGCAAATCCTTTTGCAGTGGGAAAGCGAAAGGCACACACACGTTGGTTAGTGTCCCGGCACTCTGCACACACCCTCAGTCTGTGATCCTCCAGCTCCCCGGCAGTCCAGGTCCGAGTGAAGGGGAGCCAGTGTGGGGGTGGAGAGATGCCAGGGGTGGGAGCCAGTGTTGGGGGTGGAGAGATGCCAGGGGTGGGAGCCAGTGCTGGGGGTGGAGAGATGCCAGCGGCTCAGGATACCTAGGCTGGAGGATGTCTGCGGAGTTTCCCCATGTCTGGGGGAAAGCCCTGAAGCCTCCCCAGTGTGATGTGGCCAGTGGGGACCAGGAGCTGTGGGCCTAGAGGCAGGGTTCCAGACAGGAAGGCTGTAAGAGGGGAAAGGGTGAAACACCCCTTTACAACCAGGATACATTCCCCAAGTCCCTAAAGTAGTTCCCAGACAGCACAAGCCTTTGGTGACACCCCCTTCCTCCCACCCACCCCATTTGAACATCGTCTTTCACTTTCCACTTAACCAGTGTTCTCCTGGATACACTGTCTGGGAAGGGCCACTCTGCTGTGAGTGTGTGGCCCCCAATTCTGAGCTCCCGACTTCCCTGCCTGCTACAACCTCCCCAAACACAGGGAGAAAAGGAAGGCCCCTGGGGTGTGGCCAAGTACAAGCTGTCCCAGCCCACCTGGGTTGCAGCCCACCCACCCAGAGCCTCTTCCTCCTGAAGAAAAACATGCTCCTCGTTGCACTGGAACTTTTCATGCCCAAGAACCCCAGAGAAAGCGACAGGGATCCTTCTGGGACAATCACAGAGACAGCCCGCTCCCCTCATCACCTTGGGTTTGGGAATGGTTGGTGTCTCTGACTTTGTCTTCCCGTGTGCTACAGTCTAGCCTTCCAGTGTTTCAGGATTCTGGGCTTCACATGTGATCCTGCCCATCTGGCTGTACACTTTTGCTCACCGTTATTTTCTTTTTCTTTTCTTTTTTTTTTTTTCCCGAAGCTGGAAACGGAGAGGCAGTCAGACAGACTCCCGCATGTGCCCGACCGGGATCCACCTGGCATGCCCACTAGGGGGCGATGCTCTGCCCATCTGGGGCGTCGCTCTGCTGCAACCAGAGCCACTCTAGCACCTGAGGCAGAGGCCACGGAGCCATCCCCAGCGCCCGGGGAAACTTTGCTCCAATGGAGCCTTGGCTGCGGGAGGGGAAGAGAGAGACAGAGAGGAAGAAGAGGGGGAGGGGTGGAGAAGCAGATGGGCGCCTCTCCTGTGTGCCCTGGCCGGGAATCGAACCCGGGACTCCTGCAGGCCAGGCCAACGCTATACCACTGAGCCAACCGGCCAGGGCCTCACCGTTATTTTCAATCTCTGTCTTTTATCTTTACTCACACCTTTTCTGCCTTGCACTTATTCTTTTAAGTGGCTAATTCCCTGGGGTCTTATCATTTTTAAATTTCTATATAGTCTTAATTCTAATATTTTTCTTAATTTTAAAAATCCATTCTAATGTTTAAAGAGTATCTCATTTTTGTTCCTCTTACCTAGCAGCAGGACTAGCAGGTGCAAATGTTCTGAGACAGGAGGAAGCAAAGCGTGGAGAGGGCCAGGAACAGAGAAGGCAAAAGCTGGGGGACACACTACGGGCAGCCCAGACAAACACAAATAAACAACACAATCACCAAGAACTTGCTGTTGAGCTTGACCAGGCGGTGGCGCAGTGGATAGAGCGTCGGACTGGGATGCGGGGGACCCAGGTTCAAGACCCCGAGGTCGCCAGTTTGAGCGCAGGCTCATCTGGCTTGTGCAAAAAAGCTCACCAGCTTGGACCCAAGGTCACTGGCTCAAGCAGGGGGTTACTCGGTCGGCTGTAGCCCCACAGTCAAGGCACATATGAGAAAGCAATCAATGAACAACTAAGGTGTTGTAGCGGAAAACTGATGATTGATGCTTCTCATCTCTCTCTGTTCCTGTCTGTCTGTCCCTATCTATCCCTCTCTGACTCTATCTCTGTGCCTGTTAAAAAAATAAATAAATAATAAAAAAAGAGAACTTGCTGTTGCAAAAGCACCTAAGCCCCATTAGCCCAGTTGCTTGTTGCTATATGTATGAAGTTATCTGGATAACATTCTGCCCCTGATCAGAGAGTGAGCCCAGCCTCCACAATCTGCAAAGTACCCATAGCATCTTTTCCTCCTCTTTATAAAAAGCAGCTAGTTTCTGCTCCAAGGAGATATAAATGCTGGAAAGAAGGAAGGAAGGGAGGAAGGGATTAAAGAAAGGAGGAAGGGAAGGAGGAAGGGAAGAAAGAAGGGGAGGAGAGGGAGGGAAGGAGGGAGGGAGAGAGAAAGGGGAGGAAGGGACGGAGGGAGGGAGAAAAGGAAGAAAAAGCCCAAAGAGAGGAATGAAAGGAGGAGTTTTCTGAGCCGTCCTGGAGGCAGCGGGGCACCTGCCCCTGTCCCTGGACACAGAGAGGCTGTGGTGTTGCAGCAGGAAGTTCACCCCACTTCTCAGCTCGTGTCTGGTTGGGACCACGAGAGGAGAGGAAGTGGTGCATCGCCTCTGGCATCAGGTAAGAGGAGGTGCTCCTTCTCCTCTCTCAGCGTGGGTCCCTGAGTGATGGCATCGCCTCATAGGACTGTGATGTGAGGAAGTAATAAACTTTTATCTCATTGAATAACCAACTTGGAGTCAGTTATTATAGCAATTACCTGACACTGGCCAAATAACTGGCACTAGGCATGTCCACCCATCCTCTGGGCCCACCCCAGCAAGGGGCAGAGCGGGAGGTAGGGGAGGCGAAGCTGGGCTAGGGTAGGCAGTACCAGTGCTCCTGGCCACCTGTCACAGGGAAGCCCTCCAGCAGGGCAGATGAGTGTTCCTACAGGAACACTCCTCACAGGCCAGCCACCCTGCCCCCAGGAGAAACTGCAAGGGCAGGGTCTCAGCAGCCTGCAGGAGGCAGGGTGGGGTGCAAGGTGGAGACGCAGAACCCCCACACTGCCGCTTGGAAGGAGAGGGGGAGAAGAGGCAGAGGGAGGAAGGGAGGAAGGGAGGAAGCGGTTGTTGCGGGCCTGCTGCACACTCAGCACTGTACCAGGCACGGGCTTTGTGTCGTCACCCTCATCACTCAAAGCCCCAAGAGGATGGTGGTGGTGGGGGGGTCGTTCCCATGTCACAGAGGAAAAGATGACTGTCCAAGGCCCACACCTCAAGAGTGGCCAAGGGAAGATGGGCGCCTGGTCTCTGAGACCACCCGAAGAGGACAAGTCTCTGCCTCTTGGGAGCTGGGGAGTCGCCAGCAGGGCACCCCTTGCCGTGGGAGCTGGGGAGTCGCCAGCAGGGCACCCCTTGCCGTGGGAGCTGGGGAGTCGCCAGCAGGGCACCCCTTGCCGTGGGAGCTGGGGAGTCGCCAGCAGGGCACCCCTTGCCGTGGGAGCTGGGGAGTCGCCAGCAGGGCACCCCTTGCCGTGGGAGCTGGGGAGTCGCCAGCAGGGCACCCCTTGCCGTGGGAGCTGGGGAGTCGCCAGCAGGGCACCCCTTGCCGTGGGAGCTGGGGAGTCGCCAGCAGGGCACCCCTTGCCGTGGGAGCTGGGGAGTCGCCAGCAGGGCACCCCTTGCCGTGGGAGCTGGGGAGTCGCCAGCAGGACACCCCTTGCCGTGGGAGCTGGGGAGTTGCCAGCAGGGCACCCCTTGCCAACCTGCGCAAGGCACCCGCACAGGAGGGGACTCCCAGCCTTCACAGCACAGGGAGGAAAAGAGAGAGATACAGGCCAAACAGAAAACCCCAATTTATTATGGAAATGATGACAGAGGTGTGTTGATGCCTACCCAACTGCCATTTCTCTGTGTTCAGTGAGGAATTCACCTCTGCATACAGTAATAACCCCACCTTCCGAAGCACTTCCTGTCTGAGACCCCATGTTTAGACCCATTTCTATCCTGCCCATACAGCCCCTGCCACACACAAGATGGTCACTAAGTGTCCCACTTATTATATGTATTATAAGATTAAAGCTGGCCCCATCTGCCACCTCCACCCCGTTTCCATCAAGGCCGCCTGTTCCCTTCTGCTCAGCCTCTGATCAGCCAACCCCCTGTTCACCCTAAAACACAGTCCTGTGGGAGGAGAGGCCAGGTTCCCAGAAGGTTCTCCAGGGACCATATTATTGCCCCCAGCAACATGGACATGTCATGGCCAGGTCACAGGTCACAAACCAAGGAGCTCCCCCACTCCCACCCAGCTGTCTGCCTGCCAGGTTCTTAAGCCCAGAACCACGGACTTCTAGTCTCATGACTCCAGAGCCGGCCACAAGTTCCACTTCCTGTGGAGTAAAGGGCCAACGGGACATAAAAGCAAAACCTATAGCCATCGCCTGTAATCACCCAGGAGAGGGATCACCCAGGGAACATATCCTGGTACTTGGCTATGCCTTCCCTTCCCATGTGGCTCTCAGGAAAGCGAGGGAAATAAACAGCCCACAAGTCAAGTGAACAGAAATGGGACAGGGAGGGGAGTCTGGGGGAGCCACCTATTTGAGGAGTGGGTAGTGGGAGCACAGACATGGGGCCTCGAGAGGGGCTGCGAACCTGGCTGGATGAGCTGGGACCCTCCACCTGTCACTGCACCTTCCCACTCTGGTCTGCGGTCTGGGGGTTTAGACTTGATCCCTCCTATGGGGATGACCACTCAGCCAGGCTTGGGCCCAGAAGCTGACACTGTCCCCCAGGAATCAACTGCATCCACTCTTCTCATAAAAGCAGCTTGCATTTCCAGAGCATATCCCAGTGCTACAATAAAGTATTTCACACGAATTGACTCCACTTCCCATTCAACAACCTTTTACTGAAGACCCCACGGGGGAGGGGCATGGACCCCATCACGCCCATGGGACAGAGAACGAAGCTGAGCCTCCCAGAGAGGAGGTCACTTTCCAAGATCACCAGCAGGTAATGGAGGCCAGTACTCTGACTCCCAGCATCACATCTCTGCTGGGCGGCACACCGTCAGTGCTAAAGCCAGGGAGAGGTCCCGTGTGTACCCCTTAACCATGACAGGAACACTAGTGCCCCCCAGCACCATCTGGACCACCCCCGCCTGCGGGTCTCAGTGCTCCTTCTGCGAGCCGTGCTGACCATGGGCCCGGGAGCCCTGTGCTCAGAGCGTCGGGGTGTCTGGCCCCATAAAGATGAAAGTCTGAAGGCCTCGTTGCTATTGCAGAGCCGGGGTGTGGGCAGACTGAGCCTTCAAACTCTATTTTACAGCTTTAGTCTTCATTTTCAAACCCAGGGAGCCAGCCCATAAGCCAGAGTTTAAAGATCTGATTTTTTAAAATAGCACATTGGCCCTGGCCAGTTGGCTCAACAGTAGAGCGTCGGCCTGGCGTGCGGGGGACCCGGGTTCGATTCCCGGCCAGGGCACATAGGAGAAGCGCCCATTTGCTTCTCCACCACCCCCCCCTCCTTCCTCTCTGTCTCTCTCTTCCCCTCCAGCAGCCGAGGCTCCATTGGAGCAGAGATGGCCCGGGCGCTGGGGATGGCTCCTTGGCCTCTGCCCCAGGCGCTAGAGTGGCTCTGGTCGCGGCAGAGCGACGCCCCAGAGGGGCAGAGCATCGCCCCCTGGTGGGCATGCCGGGTGGATCCCGGTCGGGCGCATGCGGGAGTCTGTCTGACTGTCTCTCCCTGTTTCCAGCTTCAGAAAAAATAAAAATAAAAAAATAAAAAATAAAAAATAAAAATAAATAAATAAATAAAATAGCACATTAAAATATTTATCTTAGTTACTGAGCTTTTTGGAATCTCCTTAACTGTTACACCCAAGGTGAGGGCCTCACTCCCACCACCCTAGCCCCAGCTATTTGCTTCCTCTTCCTACAAATGTGAATCCTGACCCGACGAGAAGTCCTGGAGATAGGTGGGAACAGGGGCAGCGGACCACTGGCCCTTTGCTCGTTACGCCTGGGCTGCTGGGAACTCCTCCAGACCCGCTCACCTGGGGGTCGGTGACCCAGGAGGCCCTGGGGCCAGATGCAGGGCCTTGTGGATTCCTGGTCATGATGTGTGATGTCAGGCTAATGAACATCACCCTGCAAACGTGCCTGAATACCCACTTTTCAGAGACTTGGAGCTCTGGCCCTCCAAATCTACTGGAATAGACAAGACAGAACCACACATCAGCAATACCGGGACCAGACTAAAGACTGGTAGGCAGGGTAAAGACTTAGGGATCAGTCTTCCCGGAAGAGGTGGCCTGGAGCTCTGTTTTAAACGAGAAGAGAAGATATGTAAGAAATGAGAAACATAATGGTGACCGTGAGCTTAAGGCAGGTTATCTCATTTCTCTTTCACAACAATCTTAAGAGGTAGGTGGCCCCATCCTCACTTCTCAGATGACTAAACTGAGGAGAGGTTAAGTGGTTTGCCCAAGAGATCGAATTCAAATTCAGGTTCTGTCCAACTCCAACACTCTAAAAAGGGGAAGAAAAAAAAATAAATATATATATATATATTTATATATATATATATATATACACACACACACACATACATAAATTCTATCTGTTCAGAAAGCAATTTGGGAAAAGCTGGGGTATGGGAGATAAAGGACAAGGTACAGAGGACATGGTGTCTGGCTCCATCGCTTACCTTTGGCAGTTACTCAGTTTTGCTGAGTCTCAATTCCCAACCTCTCCCAAGACTGGGTGCTGATAGATAAATAAGGTAAAATATTAACAACTGTCAAATACGGAAGATGGGCTATGGATGTTCATTGCACTATGACTTTTCAGTATTTTTAGAAATATTCATATAAAACTGAGAAAAAGAAAATGTCCCCAGGTCAAAGCTGATATATGACCCCATCAAAAAAAAAAAAAAAAAAAAGTCCCTAGCATCAAAATAGCTGAATAAAAATAACTCCCTCAAACAGCTGCACCAACCCTCTCAGAGCGTCGGGAGAATACAGATCGGTTCAGCCTTTGGAGGTGGAACCTGCAACACCCACCAAACTTTTAAACACAACACGCTCTTTACAAACTTTTCATTTTGAAAATTAAACAGAGATCGCACCAGAAAGTGGTATGAATGGAACAGAGAACCCCATACACGTTGCTCCCTGATTCACCAGGTGTTCACATTTGGCCACATTTGCCTTTACATTCTCTCTTTCTATACGTGTATTTTATAGTATAAAATACATTATGTATATATATTACATATATATTTTATATTATATATACCTGTATTATGTATGTATATACACACACACTTGTTTGTTAATTTTCCTCCCTGAACCCTCTGAGAGTACAAGAATATTTTCTTTCTTGACCACAATACATTGATCAAATTTGGCAAGTTTAATATTTTTATATCTAGCGAGACCCTCTCCATTAATTTTGAGAGCCCAGGTCAATTGTCCATTGCCCAAATTAGTCTTTTAGAACAGTGGTCCCCAACCCCTGGTCCGTGGGCCATTTGGTACCAGTCCACAGAGAAAGAATAAATAACTTACATTATTTCCGTTTTATTTATATTTAAGTCTGAACGATGTTTTATTTTTAAAAAATGACCAGATTCCCTCTGTTACATCCGTCTAAGACTCACTCTTGACGCTTGTCTCGGTCACGTGATACATTTATCCGTCCCACCCTAAAGGCCAGATGAAAATATTTTCTGACATTAAACCGGTCCATGGCCCAAAAAAAGGTTGGGGACCACTGGTCTAGAACAATTTTCCCCCCAGTACAGGATTACAGGATCTAGTGAAGGGTCCTATTTTACTTGTCGTATTTACTTGTCATGTCTTCTAAGTCTTTTTAAATCTGAATGGTTCCTTTAAAAAAATAGGCTCAAAAAAAGGTTTATTCAATTATTTAAAGGGGCCACTTCCCTGATGCGGAAGTTTAGAGCCTAGGACTCTTCATCAAGGCAGAACCGGATTCGGTCATCACGAGGCAGGCCCTGGATTGCGCACCTCAAACAGCTCCCAGGGGAAGCCTGGTTCACAGGCCACACACGAGTGGTGGGGCCAGAGAAGACAGCTTGTGGACAGCTAGCTAGCTGGTCCAGACCATTACAAGAAGCATACTGCTTTCCTCTCAGTGAACCCTACTGGCAGTATTAGCTGAGCCCTGGGATAGAGCAATGATGCAAAGCCCTCTCTCTCAACACTTCCTGGGCTTTCTAGAGCCAGGAGATCCAAAAGATACTTGTCACAGAAACATGCTTCTCGGCAGGCTCTCCAACCCAGATCACTTTGGCTGAGGGCAGGGCAAGCCTGGTTGAAAAGGAATCTCTTTTATCAAGATGAACTCTATTTCCTTCAAAAAGTACCCCCTCCTTCAGGAAACCATCCTGGTTACACTAACCCACTACAGTCTCTCCTCTAACTTCCTGCAGCACCGGCCTCATGGCTGTTCCGCGAGCACTCACTTGACTTCATTGCTATTCCACGCTGTTCCTCCCGTGATGCGCACCCACCACCCTCCATCTCCGCATGCTCGAGGCACAGCGCCCCTCTCTGCTTCCCTTAGGAACAGGTTCTTTCAATGCCGCTACTTGTCCAAACATCTTTAGGCCCCTGTACCCAGCACCAGGTGTGGCAGTCTTGTCTCCACAGCTAGGTCATCCAGGTTTCTATGCTGCCGTTGCTTCGTAGCAACATGTTTGATGTCATGCGAGCACCAACATCAGACTCTCCCTGAGTGATTCTGTGCAGTGTGATAGGGAAATAGTTCTATCAGCCAATCCGTCCATCACATTTACCAAGTGCCTACTCTGAGCCAGGCCCTGGGCTGGGTTCTGGGGACTCAGAGCCAGACATGACACACAAGAGGTGCTTGTGAGAAGTGACACAGGGCCCAGCTGAGCACACGGATTCTTGATGACACCAGGGCAGGCCTCCGCTGGCTTGTCATGTGTCACCACCCCCATGATTACTGTGATCACTGATCATCACCATGCAAATAGCAGCGAACGTGGCGGAAGCACCTACAACATCCCCACTGCTGAAAAGCCTGTGGAATCCTGAGCCTGTGATCTAAAGTTCAAAAACAAACCAGCGTCACTCTCCACAGCTTGAACACAGCACACACCAGAGGGGCTGGGAAAGCTCCGGGGAGCTGAAGCGGCCAGGAGACCAGTGAGGAGGAGCCTAGAGCACCCAGCATCCTAGAGGCCTGAGCCTGGGTGAGCTTCCCTGTGCAGGTTCAGATCACCCTTCACAGGGCATCCTGTGCAGAGGAGTCCCACCTTTTTTCATGGGATGGGAAGAGGAGGGGAGGGGAGGGGAGGGGAGGAGAGGGGAGGAGAGTGGAGGGGAGGGGGAGGGGAGGGGAGGGGGAAGGAGGAAGGGAGGGGAGGGGAGGGGGAAGGGGAGGGGAGGGGAGGGAGAAGGGGAGGGGAGGGGAGGGGGAAGGGGAAGGGGAGGGGAGGGGGAAGGGGAGGGGAGGGGAGTGGAGGGGGAAGGGGAAGGGGAGGGGAGGGGAGGGGGAAGGGGAGGGGAGGGGAGTGGAGGGGGAAGGGGAAGGGGAGGGGAGGGGAGGGGAGTGGAGGGGAGGGGAGGGGAGGGGAAGGGGAAGGGGAAGGGGAAGAGGAAGGGAAGAAAGGAAAAAGAAACTACAGAACACCCTGGAAAAACAGGATGGAGATTTCTTCTGCTGCCACCACCAATTAGGTGACATAGGCCCTTCCTTCATGCCCAAGAATATGATGGATACGAGGTTAGAACTCAGGGATGACATATGAGAAATAAACACAGCAGTCATTAGAGAAATGCGAATGAAAACCACAATGAACCCTGGCTGGGTAGCTCCTTTGGTTAAAGCACTGTCCCAACACACCAAGGCTGCAGGTTCCATCCCCTAACTGGGCACATACAGGAATCAATCGAGGAGTGCATAAACAAGTGAGCAACAAATCAATGTTTCTCTCTCTCTTCCCTCTTCTTTCTTTCTCTTCTTTCTTCTCTAACACCAGTAAATTAAATTTTTTTTAAAATAAAAATTAAAAAAAAACACAATGAGATGCCATTGTATACCCAACAGAATGGCTACATTTAAAAATATTGATAATACCAACTGTGGATGAGAATGTGGAGCGACTGGGACTCTCATGCACTGCTGGTGGGAACACAACTGTGGGAAACAAATGGGTGGTCTCTCATAAATTTACACGTACCATGTTATCCAGCAACTGCACTCTTAAGAGTTTACCCAAGAGAAATGAAAACTTATTTTTCATTTTGTGTCTGCACAGAGACATGGACTCAAATGTTCACAGTAAGTTTTATTCATAAAAACCAAAAACTAGGCCCTGGCCGGTTGGCTCAGCGGTAGAGCATCGGCCTAGCGTGCGGAGGACCCGGGTTCGATTCCCGGCCAGGGCACATAGGAGAAGCGCCCATTTGCTTCTCCACTCCCCCTTCCTCTCTGTCTCTCTCTTCCCCTCCCGCAGCCAAGGCTCCATTGGAGCCAAGATGGCCCGGGCGCTGGGCATGGCTCTGTGGCCTCTGCCTCAGGCGCTAGAGTGGCTCTGGTCGCAATATGGCGACGCCCAGGATGGGCAGAGCATCGCCCCCTGGGGGGCAGAGCACCGCCCCTGGTGGGCGTGCCGGGTGGATCCCGGTCGGGCGCATGCGGGAGTCTGTCTGACTGTCTCTCCCTGTTTCCAGCTTCAGAAAAATGCAAAAAAAAAAAAAAAATTAAAAAAAAACCAAAAACTAAAAACTACAAGAAAGTGTTCATCAACTGTTGAATGAGTGAACCAATTGTGACATATGTATGGAATGGAATGCTACTCAGCATTAAAAAGGAATGAACCGCTGATGCTTGCAAACCCATGTATGAATCTCAAATGCATAATGCTAAGTGAAAAAGCCAAACAAAAACAGATGATGTACTCTATGATTCTATTTATAGGAACCTCTCAAATAGGCAAAACTAGAGAGCCAGAGGTCAGATGAATGGTTGCTAGAGGCCAGGGGTAGAGGAAGGGGTATGCTGGGGATGGATATGAGGCTAATGAAAGTGTTCTATATATCATGTGTGATAGTGGCTACACGGCGACATTCATTTATCAACTCCCATGGAACTGTACACTTAAAACTGATCAATTATATGGCATGTAAATTATACCTCAAGAAAAGTTATTTATTCAAAAAATCGACCCAGGCTCAAAAAACTATTTTCAAATCCAATAAACAGTAAGTACAGGTTGACAAAGCTATAATCATTAAAATACTGAAATACTTCCAAGCTTATTAGTAAACGACCAAACCCAAGTCTTTCAGTTACCCTGGTGCCCCAGACCTTTACTGGGCCCGGGGGCCACCCCAAGATTCGACAACTAAAGCAGGGGTCTTCTGGACCAGCTAGGGTGAGCATCCTTTCCAAATGCCCCGTGACACACTATGTAAAAATTATGTGGAAAAATAGGTGGAGGAACCCAGAGGATGCTGGCTTATCTGCTGCCAGGCTTACTTCATTTAGATCAGGGGTCCCCAAACTACAGCCCGCGGGCCGCATGCGGCCCCCTGAGGCCATTTATCCGGCCACCGCCGCACTTCTGGAAGGGGCACCTCTTTCATTGGTGGTCAGTGAGAGGAGCATAGTTCCCATTGAAATACTGGTCAGTTTGTTGATTTAAATTTACTTGTTCTTTATTTTAAATATTGTTCCCGTTTTGTTTTTTTATTTTAAAATAAGATATGTGCAGTGTGCATAGGGATTTGTTCATAGTTTTTTTTATAGTCCAGCCCTCCAACGGTCTGAGGGACAGTGAACTGGCCCCCTGTGTAAAAAGTCTGGGGACCCCTGATTTAGACCGTGTATTCTGAACAGAGGCAAAAATGGTTCTTGGTGACGTGGGTTGTGAAAGATCTTACATATTACAGTAGTTCGAGGCACTTCAAAGGGCCTCGGTACATAAACAGATGGTAAAGGGGAAAAAATGTCTAAAAGAGCTCCTTGGGCTGGGGGGTGGGGGTTGTTGCAATAATGACAGTAAGGTTGAGAAACACTGGTTTGGAATGCAGAACTCTGTGACACAGAGAGCCGTGAGACCATGGGGCTGAATTCCCACCTGTTAGGTTTACCTGTGTGGCGGGTCCCCATCATTGGCAGAGTTAGCTGGGAAGACGTGGGAAGGAAAGAGTAGCCACATGAGCCCCTGTGATTCTACTTTACAAGACAGCCCTTCATGGGAAAGCTTGTCACTCACTCTCCACCCTGTGAGGGCCTTTAAACCAACTCAACTCAGCAAACTCTCCCCAGGACACCAGGGCCAGCACCCAGCTAAGCCCAGCCTATCCAGACAGCTTCAAGTGGGACTCCATTCACAGCGCTACAGGTAGACAAGTAGAAATCCAGGGACTTGCACCTTTTTCCTCCCTGACATCTTAGCTTTCTGGAGCCCACGGCAGAAGAACTGCACACAGCAGGCAGAAGAACTGCACACAGCACATTGGTATTTGCTGCTGGTGTTCAGAAAGGAAGACCACTTCTAGACGAGAAGGAATTAAGCACTGTCACTGAGTCTCTGCTTTGTAAAGCTCAGCCGAGCCAGAGCCTCCTTAGGAACGGCTTGCTTTGTGCATGTATACGTTACGACAATACTATAATTGTTCTTTCAGTCTTTTCCAGATATTTAATAACAATGTTGAAGTGGGAGTCGCAAAGGTCAGCTCTACTATAGAATGAGCTTTGTTCTTACTGTCTCTTTCTGAATGGCTCTTCCATCTGCCTGGCTGTTCCATGCCAGTGAGCCTCGTGGTGGAGGTCTGCTACTATTATTACAAAGCAGCAGCACCTACTCAGGATGGAATATTCTAATTTGCTAAATGGTCCAGTGCCACTGTCTGTCTATCTCATTTGCATAAATACACACACAAGCATACACACAGGCACATGCACGCGGGGCTCTCCCTCACTCTTCCCGTGCTACCCACAGTGCAAGCCCATGAACGGAAGAAGTCTCAACCGCCCAGACCTGAGGATCCAGGTGAGACACATATTTGGCATATTCGTCTGGGCAATTATTCCTGGTTAGGTGAGAGCCGAAATTTCCTAGGCCTTCAGATGACTAGAGTCATATATCTATGTTAAAACAAAACAAATAAACAAACAAACAAAAAAAAACCTTGAAATGTATTCTAAAAGCTCACAATACTGGCAGATGGGAGTCACTCTCTTCAGAACGCATGTGAGAGTGGACCTACAACGAGGTAGCCGCGGTGCCCCGAACTCTCCTCTCCCCTTGGAAATGCTCAGGTGCCTGCCCCACCTGGGAGTCACTTCGCCTCTCTGAGCCTCAGCCGCCATACCCATAACATGGTACTTGATTCCCTGCCTGTCTGTGGACAGGACTCTCTTTCTATGCCGAGACCCGTGATTCTGTTTCTGAAGACATCTATCAGAGGTCGGTTTTCAGAACCAATGGATTATTAACCAATAGGTTATTGAGGATGTTTAGTGCCAGCATGGCTTGGAAGTCTTCACGCTCAGCTAAGGTAAAGAGGAACCGCATTGTAATGCAGAACCCGTGTGATGTTATGAGTGAACGTGTATCCTGTCTGGGCAGGGCTGGGTTTGGTGTAACTCGGGCACCATGAAAGAGGGTGATGTTGCCCTGGCAGTCTGTGTCAGAGAGCAGCTTTGTACCTAATCCTGAGGGTATGATAGTTGCTAAGAAACCATTGAGATGCAAATGAATTGGCAAATACTTAGCAAGGAGATATCAGGAAAGGGTGGGGAAGGGATGCTTTGAACAAGGGAGTCAGGTGAGTGAAAGGAAAATTACTTTCTTCTGATTGGAAAAAGAAAACCATGGGTTTTCATGCAGAACAGCAGCTTTGTGCTACTGTGTAAAAAAAGAAGAAAAAAAAACTGTTCTCCTTCTGCTCAGCTGGGAGTAGGGGGAAGTTGGATCCAAGAGCAGGGAACTTGGAAGGGCAAACAGTCTTCCTCTGATGAATTCTAAGCAGATTTTAGATGCTTCTCTCTCAAATGAGAAACAGACATCTAAGGTACAAGGAGACATCTGCAAAGGGCTTTGAAGATCTGCTATCTTTATACAAGTCTCAAAACCTAGACAAAACTACACAGAAAACTGTGAATAAACATTCTACTGATGCAAAACGGAGATTCCAGGCAAGACAAAGCCATGACTGATAGGTGGGGTAGAACATGGGGGGAAATTGAGTCACCTCGTTGCACCTGGGAGCTTGTATCTCCTTCATTGTTGCTCTCGACTGGACATCCAACTTCAATGCAACGGTTTAGCTAAGATGTTCCAGTATCTGAGTCGAAACCGTGAGAATTACAGTGAAAAATATGGCTCTTCACTCACTGTGTTTTCATGTTGCCCTAAATGGGAACTCCGCAGTTGAGATATGCTAGTCTTTCTTTTTTTCCCAATTACAGTTGATATTCAATATTATGTTAGTTTCAGGTATACAGCAAAGTGATTAGGCATTTATATAACTTACAAAGTGACCCCCCCCAATCCTGATCACCTACCTCTTATGTCCGGTACCACACGTGGTTATTACAATATTATTGACTGCGCTGTCCTCTACATCTCCATGACTATTTTGAAACTGCCAATCTAAATTCCTTAATTCCTTCACCTTTCTCACCCATCCCCCCAACTACCCTTCCATCTGACCACCTACCACAAGATACGTGTACCAGTCTGGAAATTAGCCCTCCTTCCTGCCTAGTCATCGCTTGGAGTTTGATCACAATGTTCACGAACGGAGGGAACATCCTTATCAAGAAAGAAGCCATTTGCTCAAGCTGTCTCCAGCTCGCCCTCCCGGGTTTTCACTTTTCTATCCTCTTCAGTTTCCCTGGCTTTTCCCAGATCTTCAGCCAGGATCATCACAGTCACAGCCCCTCCTGTGTCCCTCGGAGTCCGTGGCCCCTCCTGTGTCCCTCGGAGTCCGTGGCCCCTCCTGTGTCCCTCAGAGTCCGTGTTCTTTCCTTTACTGCACACGCTAGCTCTCCATTAGGTTCCATGGTTTAGTTTGGCAGGAGTGTTGAGGGGATGAGGTAGACTGGTGTCTGTCCAGCACCCTCCCCCGTTTCTTCTGGGAACAGTGCCCTGACATTCTTGTGGGGACCCAGCCCTCCCCCACCCCAAGCCAGGCAGCTCAGGTGGGTCTGGGCTAACCCTCTCATCCCAGCTCCAAGAATGGGTAGTTACTGCCTCAAATCTGGCCAATGAGGGGCTCAGGACCAAGGGAGGCCAAGGAGACAAAACTCCCAAGGCTTCTGCCAGAGCTACTGGGAGTAAGAACTTTTTTTCTGCAAAATTTTCAAGAGTTTGTGAGTTTGAGCTGCCCGCTGCCAAACGACCATCGACCATCGACCATCAGTGGCAGAACCTGTATGAGGACGAAGTCAACATAAATCACTCTGTGCTGATTAGTCTCCACTGTCCCTCCAGATCTATTCTCTTTGCCCTCTTCTGTACCTCGAGAGACTGACCTCTATGAACTAGGCTACCAGGTTCTCTGCTTTCTTGTTGAGTTCATCAAACAGAAGGTGCTGGTGGGAGGTGAGAAAGTGGAGGAGAAAGAGTTGAGGGAACACAATCCCCCTCCCCAGCCAGGTGTGGCTTGGGTAGCAGCTGCATTCCTCTATCCATGTCCACAGCTCCCACCAGGGGGCCCTCTCCCTCCTACAGCTCCTGACTGGTCCTAATGGCACCATTCCCTCCAGGATCCCTTCTGGCTTTGGGGAGTCAGGGCTTCCCTGGGTGCATCCCCACCCTCACTGGTTCCCTTAACCCCGTTCATAATATCTCTGTAAAGAGTCTCTTCATTGCCCTGGCCGGTTGGCTCAGCGGTAGAGCGTCAGCCTAGCGTGCGGAGGACCCGGGTTCGATTCCCGGCCAGGGCACACAGGAGAAGCACCCATTTGCTTCTCCACCCCTCCGCCGCACCTTCCTCTCTGTCTCTCTCTTCCCCTTCCGCAGCCAAGGCTCCATTGGAGCAAAAATGGCCCGGGCGCTGGGGATGGCTCTGTGGCCTCTGCCTCAGGCGCTAGAGTGGCTCTGGTCGCAACATGGCGACGCCCAGGATGGGCAGAGCACCGCCCCCTGGTGGGCAGAGCATCGCCCCATGGTGGGCGTGCCGGGTGGATCCTGGTCGGGCGCATGCAGGAGTCTGTCTGACTGTCTCTCCCTGTTTCCAGCTTCAGAAAAATGCAAAAAAAAAAGAGTCTCTTCATTAAACTCCCCTCGGTTAACCCTGTGACAGTGCCATCTGTTTTCTGCTCCCACCTCAGCTGACACAGACACAGAGCTAAGAAATGAAACAAAGGACCTGAGTCCTGAGATAGCACTATGTCCCCAGATATTATCATAACTTAAGTCCCAGACTGCCCAGCAATAACAAGTGCCAGTAACCACCCTACTCTTTGCTTTTCCTCCCACTTGAGTTCAACAGCTATCTCTTCAACCAAAGATACGGCTAATAAAACAGGCACAGCCTTTGATGGAGAGGGCTGGATGTCTACCTTCATAACACAGAGAGAAGAATACTATCAGTCTTCATTTTTCTTTCATTCCTACCGCTATCCCTATCTGACAAGGTTCTACTCATCCTCCATGGAGTTTCACCCTGTGTCTCTGCTCATATCTCTCTCTCTCTCTCTCTCTCTCTCACACACACACACACACACACACACACACACACACACTCGTGTAACTGCAAGGCCACAGCTATCAGACTATCAGACTCCATCACATAACGTCCTGTTACAGCTTGTAGTTTGCATAGCTCTGTCTCCCCCACCAGTCTGTTAATAGGTAAGCTGCTTGAAGGAAAGGCTGTGTCTTCCTTACCTTTATGTTTTCAGTTTCAAGTACGTTTCTCATGCAGATGCTCAGTAACTGTATTCTATAGGTGTATTCAGGAAATGGATGGCTTCTAAGCAAAGCTGTCAGTTCTGTCTCTCTGCTCCCACTCTGCCTTTAGCCCTTGTAGATTTGGGGCTCTCAAGTCTGGGGGTGGCTCAGCTCTCACTTGGACACCTAAGATGGGACTGTATTATCCCTCAAGGTAGCTTTTTCCATCTTGGATCAGCTTGGCTGAAAAGAAGTTCATAACCAAACCAATATCCATCTCCCATGCAGAATAAAGTTGGGCTGCTTGGTAAGGCCACCCTTCAAGTGGTCACACACAGGGGCATTCCTTCCCCCATCTCCCTCCCCCACTTTAAGTTGCCCAAGCCTGCACCATCACTTTCAACCACATCACCCTCTTTACTCCCTTTACAGCAGCTTCTTGAAATCATATTCTCCCCCCCCCCTTTTTTTTATGAATGCACTCCCTCCACACTAGGATGCTCCCTAGTGCTGGAACATTTCTTGTTTTGTTTGCAATGCCAGGCACATAGTAGGAGCTTAACAAATATTTGTTAAATGTTAAATAAATGAGATACTACATCTCCTCCCCCCTCCCATTAAGTACTCTCTGGTCTTCTCCAGACCCCTTTTCTATTACTAACTCTAGGATCTTTCAGTTATTAATTGTTGCATAACAGACCAACCCAAAACTTAATAGTTTTAAACAAAGACAACATTTGCTGTGTTCATGAATCTTCCATTGAGATGGGGCTCAGTGAGGAAAGCCTGTCTCCTCCTGCTTATAGTCAGGAGGGGCGGCCGAAGGACAGGGGCTGCAACCAACTGAAGACTCGCTCACTCAGATGCTGGCCCTTGGTGCGAGCTGTGGGCTGTGATTTGAGGTGGCCTTCTACACATGGTCTCTTCATGTCACTTGGGCTTCCTCTCAATATGGTGGCTGGGTCGCAAAGGCAAGCATCCCAGCAGAGAGCGAGCCAAGCAGAAGTTGGAGCAGCCTCTATGACCTCACCTCCGAAGTAAAGCAGGATCCCTTCTGCCACATTCTGTTCAGCAGAATGAGGTAGACCGTCAGCCCATGTTTAAGGGCAGAGGAATTAGACTTCATGTTCTGACAAGAAGAATATCAAAAAATTTGCAGACGCGTTTTAAACCACCACGTGGCACATGAGTTCAGGTTTTTCAAGTGTTCAGTTGATCTTTTCT
This sequence comes from Saccopteryx bilineata, assembly GCF_036850765.1. Lineage (NCBI taxonomy): Eukaryota > Metazoa > Chordata > Mammalia > Chiroptera > Emballonuridae > Saccopteryx > Saccopteryx bilineata. Next base: position 38,382,587 of record NC_089499.1, on the reverse strand, counting down.
TTCTTTTTATTCATTAATACAACACACAGTTATTGATGCCACCATGTGCCACATGCTGGGGATACCAGGACAATTAAGACAGAGCCCACCCTGCAGCAGCTCTCAGAGCTGTGTGGCACTGAATGAAATCAACACACAACTCCAGACCAGTGGGGAATGTGCTCCCATGGCAGAAGGCAGAAGGCAGAGGCGGCTGTGCTGGGGGCCTGTGGGGGAGCTCATCGAGCCTGGGGCTCAGCGGAAGGCTTTCAGGAGGAGAACACTGTGGTGAATTCTAAAGAAAGTTCTAGGGTTAGCCAAAAAAAAGTCAGTGAAAAACTCAGCACAGGAAAGACAAAGAGGTGCAGACCCAGAGGCCGTTGGCAGCGGTGAAATCAGAACACAGAAAGGAGATGCCGGGATAGGTGGACCTGTATGGTGTGTGCACCTGAGCCGGCAGGGGCAGGGAGGAGAGGAGAACCCGGACTGTGAAGGGTCTTGCCTCAGTCCTGCAGGTGCTGGAAGAGATTCCCACGTGTAGTGACTGGGTAGACCCAAATGCCAACGTGTAGTCTGACACCCAGTGTACAGTCTGACCAGTGCTCGGCACAGCCCCGGGGCATCAGTCCAAAACGCAGTGGATTTTCTGATGATCCTGAGACCCTCTTCCTTGCTCCAAAGTTTCCAGCCTGTGCTCCACCACTTAGACCATCTGGATGCATTGTCAAAGGGGCCAAGAGCATCCCTAGACGGGCTCCCTTCCCATCAGGCCCCGGTGAGCTCCTCTCCTATCTCTGCCTCTCTCCAGTTCACTACCCAGCTCCAGCCTCAGCATCAATGAGAAAGCCAGGGGCAAAGGTCCTACCTCGATGTGCTGGGAAAACAGCGAGGGGTAAAGATCCCACCTCGACATGCTGGGAAAACAGCGAGAGGAAAACAACAGAACAATTAGCTGCAGGCCCCAGCTGCCTCTCACAGATAAGGCCTCCCCTCTGCGACCGCTGTCGATGGAGCTGCCTGCAATGACCCCCGGCCCTCCTGTTCAGCCCCTGCCATTCGCACAGCTTCCAAGGGACTGGCCACTGTCCAGTGGAACTAGGATGCTGAGGGGTCTCTCTTCCCCCTCCTCCCACATGTCCTTCCACACTCAAAGCTGATGCCAAACCCCAGTGTCCTCTTCTGATGTCATGACATCTGTCTCTGGCCGGATAGGTGGAAGCAGCCAGAGCTCATGAAGCAGCCAGGGCCCAGGCAGGGCAGGGTCCACAGCGCTGAAGCCAGGGGGGTCCCAAAAGGTGGACACCTGCAGTTGGCCCTTCCTCTGGAAAGTGGACCTGCGGAGGGAGCCCCAGGAGACCCCCAGCAGCCCTGCTCCCTGCACACGTCCGCCACTAGGCGCCAGGCACAGATGCCAAACTGCAACCATCTAAGCAACACAGCTCATCAAAGACAAGAGCCAGATGGACATGCGGCAGAAATAAAACCAATTATGACTACAGCGGGGGTCTGACTGGTGGGGAAACATGGCAAAGGCCACATGCATACAGGAAAAGGCAACCAAGAAGGAAAAATTTTTTCTTCCAGCTGCAGGCTCAGGTGGGGGATGGTTTGAAGATCCTTCAAGAGCTTGGGGGATTCTGGGGAGCCTGGGAGACCCTGGGGGACCCTGGGGAGGCTCTGATGGTGCCTGAGGAGTCTGGGAGAGTTTGAGGGAGCCTGGGGGGCCTGGGAAAGCTTGGGGGAACCTGAGGACCTGGGGGGCCTGGGGAGGCTCTGATGGTGCCTGAGGAGCCTGGGAGAGTTTGAGGGAGTCTGGGGGGCCTGGGGAGCCTGGGGAGGCTCTGATGGTGCCTGAAGAGCCTGGGAGAGTTTGAGGGAGTCTGGGGGGCCTGGGAAAGCTTGGGGGAGCCTGAGGACCTGGGGGACCTGGGGGGCCTGGGGGAGTTTGAGGGAGTCTTGGGAGCCTGAGAGAGTCTGGGGGGGTCTGGGGAGTCCTGGGGGGCCTGATGGATCTTAAGGGGCCTGAGAGAGCCTGGGGGAGCCTGGGAAAGCTTAGGGGGTTCTGGGGGAACCTAGGGATCCTGGGTGGTCTGGGGGGCCTAGGAGAGCCTGGGGTTCCTGGGGGGCCTGGGGGATCCTGGGGGGCCTAGGAAAACCTGGGGGGCCTGGGGGGCCTAGGAGAACCTGGGGGAGAACCTGGGGGGCCTAGGAGAACCTGGGGGTCTGGGGGGCCTAGGAGAACCTGGGGGGCCTGGGGGACCTAGGAGAACCTGGGGGGCCTGGGGGGGCCTAGGAGAACCTGGGGGAGAACCTGGGGGGCCTGGGGGGCCTAGGAGAACCTGGGGGAGAACCTGGGGGGCCTGGGGGGCCTAGGAGAACCTGGGGGAGAACCTGGGGGGCCTGGGGGGCCTAGGAGAACCTGGGGGAGAACCTCGGGGGCCTGGGAGGCCTAGGAGAACCTGGGGGGCCTGGGGGCCTAGGAGAACCTGGGCGGCCTGGGGGAGAACCTTGGGGAGAACCTGGGGGGCCTGGGGGGCCTAGGAGAACCTGGGCGGCCTGGGGGAGAACCTTGGGGAGAACCTGGGGGGCCTAGGAGAACCTGGGGACCTGGGGGAGAACCTTGGGGAGAACCTGGGGTTCCTGGGGGAGAACCTGGGGGGCCTGGGGGGTCTAGGAGAACCTGGGGGGCCTAGGAGAACCTGGGGGGCCTGGGGGGCCTAGGAGAACCTGGGGGCCTGGGGGAGAACCTTGGGGAGAACCTGGGGTTCCTGGGGGAGAACCTGGGGGGCCTAGGAGAACCTGGGGGGCCTGGGGGGCCTAGGAGAACCTGGGGGGCCTGGGGGGCCTAGGAGAACCTGGGGGCCTAGGAGAACCTGGGGGGCCTGGGGGGCCTAGGAGAACCTGGGGACCTGGGGGAGAACCTTGGGGAGAACCTGGGGTTCCTGGGGGAGAACCTGGGGGGCCTAGGGGCCTGGCTATAGGGACCCCAGAGAGCAGACCAGAGCAGGAGTGTCAGGTACCTTTGACAGCATCTGGCAAACAGCTGGTGCTTAATAGGTGCTCCTGATTTACTTCACAAATAAGCAGTGTTAAATAGAAAAGTGCTGAACTGGCAGGCAGAGACCTGGGGCACTGTCCAACTTGTCAAAACCTCAGTTTGAACCTAGCTCTTGTATCAATAACTTAAATGCTTAAAGTCTCAGCTTCCTCACCTGCAAAATGAGGGAATGAATGCTTGGATATTAAAGGTAAAGGGATCGAAAGATATAAAGGAACCATCATATGGTAAATACTCAGCGGGCAGATGAGAGCTTAGCCAGGCTATAGGATTTATAGAGTTCCTTCCCTTCCCTAAAACTGTCTCCAATTCTCTTCCCAACATGTCAGGGCCAAGGGCAGGAGGAGCCTGTCCCTGGTCTGTGCCCTGGAGCTCAAGCAATCCCAGAAGCAGTCTCAGAGACCTCAGAAGCCACTGCCAGGCTACAGCTGTGGGGCCTCCGCTCCCTCACTTGTCCCTGCCCCTACTGGCCACCTGCCTCTGCCCATTTCTCTGCTCATTATCACCTCCACCCGGGGCATGGAGAGGCAGGGCAAGGCGGTTAAATTCAAATCAGTCATTTTATCACACGCTGCCAGGAAGCTGGAGAGGAGAGAGGAGGAACTCAGAGCCCCAGGTGCGATCTGCAGGCAGAAATGAGTCCTGGTAATTCTCAGGAAATTTCCTGTACGTTTGTCTCCACGTTGGCGCAGTTCTGCTACAGAGAACTCCGGGGCAACCTTCCGTGAGGAGACAGAGCACCTCCTGACGCAGCTGCGAACGGTGTTGTCTGGGATTGCTCCTGACCTGGTGTTGTCTGGGATTGCTCCTGACCTGGAGGCCCGTCCCTACTAGTGACAGCAGGAAGCAGGGCCACCTTCTGCATCACCTTTCTGCCCCTTTCGCAAACGGATTGCTGAAGCCCCCGTTGTCAGCAGGGTCATTATAGTGAAGTGAGGATGCCACCCCCATCTTCAGCTCCGGGGCATCTTCCCCCAGAGCTGAGTACCATTGTGTGTTTGCTGGGAGGTGAGTGAGCTGGTGAATAAGATACATTTTTCTCACTCATATAGTTGGAAGCAAACTTAAAAGCCGGTTGCACTGTGCAGGGTCTGTAAGACCATTTTACATGGGACCAGCGGGCACCCTGGCTGCCTGTGCCACCTACCCAGTCCTGGGTCTGCTGCTGCCCAGCAGGCGAACCCTAAGGCAGGGTCTCTTCAAGGAGGGCACCAGATTAAGTCTCTTCGTGCCATCCAACCTCACCATCACTTATCTCTGATGCCTCAAAACTGGGGCCTGAGCTGCCCTGCCAAGCCCCCACAAGGCTATGGGGACCATGTCCCCCCAATTAGCCAGGAGATGACCTTGTCCCAGATTTTGTTTTATCAATTACTGTGAAGCCCCCACTCTTCCTACCCTGCGGGTGCCCCCACACAAGCCCCTGCTGCCCTCTCCACCAAAATGAGCCCTCCTCCAGTCTGATTGGACAATAAGAAGACAGTCACAGAGAGGGAGAAAGGGAGAGAACTAACTGTGCACCTGCTTACCTCCTGTGTCTTCAGTCAGATAGAAAACAAAATTATCCATTAGCTAAGAAAAACCAACACACCGCACAGGCCTCCCAAGAAAACGTGTTCCCATCTCTCTAACCCCCGGAGTGACCAACAAAAGCCAGCGAAGTGGCTCAGACATCAGGTATCAGGGGTCTCTGGGAGACTTGGCCACTCAATGCCCCCTCTCTAAGCACAGCCAAACACTGACCACAGGGACTCGACTATCACTACAACTGAAATGGAATCCCCGGGAAGAGCTGCGGGATTTATCCGCAATATTTTGCTGTTAAATATGAAATCTCTCCCAGGGCATTACTGTATTATAATAGCAATTTCCTCGGAAGGGCAAGCATCAACGCTCTGTGTCTCCACCACCTTTGGAGACGTGGAGATCTGATAGAAATATTCGGGTTGCTTGAAAAGCGACTGCAGAAGAGGGGGACATAAAGTAAGCTCCTCCAAGGAAGCCTACTCCTAGGGACAGGTGCAAGGATGTGCTCTAGACAGTCAAGTGGGGACAGGAAGGGTGCCGTGTACACCCTCCACTGCCTCCGGAATGCACAGGGCCCTCAGGCACATCACCGTTGGGGACACTTGTCTGGGATCATTTCTTCCTTGGGAGAGCTGGCCAGAGCAAAGATGCTCCCGGTCCTTCTACTGCGTTCCTTATTGGAAGGCACGCTGCGGTGCAGGGCCCCCGCCCTGTGTCTGCATGTGCAGAGGGTGACAGTAAGCACAGGAGGTGGGAGGAAGGGGCAGGAGGAGAGCAGGACACTGATGCCTGAGCTCAGGTGTTGTATTATATGAACATTCCTCTCATCTCTTCTTCCGAGACCATGGAAATGTAGGCGCTCCCAGTAAACAATGGAGGACCAGAGGCCAGCGGCTGAGCTAGCATCAGAACCGGTACCTCCTGTGGACTCAGGCTGGTCTGAACCGCTCTTTGTGCAGAGCTGGCAAAAGTGGCACAGTGGGGTGGAGTAGTCAAGAATACGGACTCCAGAACCTGACTGCCTAGGCTCATTCAAATGCAGGCTACTTACTAGCTATGTGACCTCATCAAACCACTTAACTCCTCTATCTCAGTCGTCTCATCTGAAAACTAGGAGAAGAGAGTTGATAATAACAACACCTACCCTATAGGATTGTAAGGACGAAGTGAATTAATTTATATAAAATACCTAGACCAGCGGCTAGTGTTGTGTTGACTATTATCAGTTCCCTCCCCAAAAAAAATGGTGCCAGGCTGCCTGCACCTGAATCATTGGGGCCCTTCATTGAAAAGGCAGGTAATCAGGCAAGTCTGACTCAGTAAATGCAAAGCTGGCCAAGCAAGACCTGCCCCGGGTTTCTGACTGCAGCCTAGTTTGGAATAATTCCCTTGGGCAATGTTTTCAAGGAAGCATCTACATCAAAATCTTCTGGGAAGCCCAAATCCACATTTTCAGGGTCCGTTCAGATCTGCTGAACCTTGGGGTTAGAGCTCAAGTCTGTAGCAAATTGCCTAAGTGACATACAGGCTTCCTGATGCCTGAGCACCACTGCCTGAGGTGGTGTTCCCCCCTTCTGCCTTTCAAAATGGCCCCTCCACTTTGCCCGTGCTAAAAATAAAAATAAAAATACTATGCTCCTGGCCCTGGCCAGTTAGCTCAGCGGTAGAGCGTCAGCCTGGCGTGTGGGGGACCCGGGTTCGATTCCCGGCCAGGGCACATAGGAGAAGCACCCATTTGCTTCTCCACCCCACCTCCTTCCTCTCTGTCTCTCTCTTCCCCTCCCGCAGCCGAGGCTCCATTGGAGCAAAGATGGCCGGGGCGCTGGGGATGGCTCCTTGGCCTCTGCCCCAGGCACTAGAGTGGCTCTGGTTGCGGCAGAGCGACGCCCCCCGGAGGGGCAGAGCATCGCCCCCTGGTGGGCAGAGCTTCGCCCCTGGTGGGCAGAGCGTCGCCCCTGGTGGGCGTGCCGGGTGGATCCCGGTCGGGCGCATGCAGGAGTCTGTCTGACTGTCTCTCCCCGTTTCCAGCTTCAGAAAAATACAAAAAAAAAAAAATACTATGCTCCTGACCCTAGTGTTACTAAGAACTCATAGGGATTAGCTGTTGATTTTTTTTTATTTCATCATGTGAACGTATATTGGACTTCAATCGCATCTTTAAAAAGAACTAGTACAGGCATATCCTCATAATGTATATTACTTGTCCAACTACTAAGGTTGGAATACGTGAGCATCATGACCCTCTGTGCACAGACAGTGTGGCCAGGCGCGCTGGTGATTCTCTCAAGTGATGGAATTGGGAGACGGAGCCAGAGGCGGAATGCTTTGGCTTCATGATCCAGCAATCTGTCTCCACATCAGCTGCTTCCAGTCCATCCTCACGGCCAGATCCCAGTCCTGCTCCTGCAACTCCTTCCACTGCCCCGAGTTCATGAAATTCAGTCAACCAACTACAGGCTCAGTAGTTTCCAGTAAATGGGCGGGGCCACACACTAGCTCCAGAGGAAGGGGTTATGGTGTTGTCATGCATTCCCTGGGACCCTTCCTCTTTGGTACAGTTCGTTATTTCTGGATGGATGGAATGGGAAAAGGTGCCATACCATGCCTCTGCCTCATCAGCTTTTCCCAAAGCACATGTTGGTCATTAGGACCCACCCTGGTGAGGGACAAAGGAAGGGGTGCTAAGATCTCAATCTGGGTCTGCACAGGTCGACAGAAAGCAGGAGGGGCTGGGGCAGGATTCTGTGTGGCCCAGCAGGTCCTCCCTCTGCTCCTGGGCATCGCCAGCTCCTGGCAGCTCTGATCTGCCAACCCAGAAGGCTCAGGCTGGGGCTGGGTCCAGACCTCTCCAGTGGTTTACATTGCCAAGACCTTTCTCAAGCAATTGCCCAGGGCAGTGTGGCCATAGCTCACCAGCATGCCACTGGCTGGAGGGGGCCCTGAGTAATAGCGACCTTTTCACGATACACAGAAAATAAAATCAAATAATGGATAGGATTTTCTCAAATTCACTTTTCTCTCCCAGGCATTTTTTTTTAAACTTTGGCGCCTGCTACTGCTTGTAGGTTCAGGCACGCTCATGGACACCCAAAATAGACACACAGTCAGCAAACAAATATTAACAGAAAAATGCAGAAACAACCAATGACTGGCTGGCCTGGTGGCCTGTTATAGACACATCAGCTGAGGTTGAGGGCTTCTCACCATGATGTAATGGAGACTGAACTATGTACAATGGAATTCAGTGCCCCTGCATTTCAAGGTGGGGCATGCCACAAAAAAAGACAGTAACTCAGGCATGTATTCATAGGTCGTCAATTCCTACCGAGAACCCACTATTTCCCAAGCCCTAAGAAACTTACCACCAAATCAAACACGTGTGCACATTCAAGGGTGCCAAGACCAGGACTTCATTCTAGACCACACCAAGGAGCAGATCTCCTGGGAGTATTCTGATCAGCCAGTGTCCAAACACTGAGGCCACCTGCAGGTCTATGATCATTCATGGACACAGAGGGTAGGGCTGGGAGAATGCTATTAGCATTAGTAATCAATGATTCCAGATTGCTGCCTCCCAGAAGGGCCAACGTGCTTGGTCCGGCGAAGCTCCCTCTGAGAAAGGAGTGTCTGCTGCAGAAGCCCCTCAAGCACCTTGAGAGAAGCCCAGGTCCCCCAACCCTATCCTGAAGGACATCTCAGACAATGTAGGCGGTTGCCTTCCCTCCCTAGATATCAGCAGCCCATTCTCAACAGGCACTTAGTGTGAAAAGACAAGGGCTTGAAGAGACAGTTATTTGTCCGGAGGTTGAGGAGGGAGGCCTGGCTCTGTGGCCAGGGGATGTCAGCATCCCTGCCTCCACAGTCTGCCCTGCTCTCTTCTGAAAACAGACTTAACAATCCTCCAGAGAGCCTTTTTCCTGCAGTGCCATCTCTCTCCCAACACCGCAGAGCCACACCATCAGCTGGAAATGGGAAAGGGGCTGAAAGAGGTGACTCTCTTTCCGTGGGAGTTTCCCACACGCTGGTCAACTAGCCCTGGCCTTCCCTCCTTGCACCTAGGTGGGGGCAGGGTGGTCTCATAGGGCCCTGCCTGCTTCTGCCACCTCTTTGCATCTGGTCCCATGGCTGTTGCTGTCCCTTTGTCCCTGCCCTGGCCTGGGCTGAGGACCTGGATGGTCTTCAAGCTGCTTGCTCTGGGTGACAAGGCCCCACTGAAATTCCACCAGAGACCCCCAGGAGAAAGAAGACAGACATATAATTGGCTGAACCAGCAAGGAGAGGGCCCCCCTGGCCACAGCAGAGTTTAGAAGGGATCAGCTGTCGGTGTAAGCAGCTCATTGATCCACTTTTCTGATAATTATTCCTCACTCATCACAAATGGAATGACGCTGGCCCCAGCCCAGCCGGGCAGGCGGGAAGGCGGCCCTGTGTGAGGCCCGTAGAAAATGAACCTGCCTGTGTTCATCTGAGGAGAGGAAGGAGTGAATGGTGTGTACTATCCCTGTGCACTGGGCAGGGACCACGGGGCTGCTTTAATATTCTGCTGAATGTGGTGTTTCTTTTAACCCTTACTGGAGAGGTTTTCAGCCCAGAGAGGCTCCTCCTTGCCAGGCTGCTAGCAAAGTTTGTGGGCTGCTCCAAGAGAAGGACCGCAGCCCCACAGCAAGGGCTGCTCCAGACGGTCTGGGTGACAGGGCCTGTGTCCGGGGCTAGGCAGGCACAATGGCACACTCTCACACGCAGCTCCAGCCTGCAGAGCACACAGAAAGCTCTGACTACCCAAGAAGAGGGAGCTAAAGAGGAACCCACACACTGCCAGACACCTGATGTGTTCCCACAAATTTGCTCCCCAAACAATATCGTTCGCAGGCACGTGCCCTCTCTCATCGATGGAGACTCAATGCCAGGACCAAGCTCCCAAAGTGGGCACCTATCTGCTGTCAGAGGCCCAGTCCCTGATCCTCTGAGAGGCGAGGAGAGAGGCAGGCTGGACGCGACCTCCGCGCTATAAAGTTCCGACTGGCTTCGCCCGTTACAAACGCTCGCTGCCCCAGGCTGTCCTGACCCATTTGGAAGTGTACACTGTCTTGCTTGTCCCATTTCCACTGCTACGGCACTGGCCCCCAATAAGTCAAATCCAAGCGTCTCTGCTCCACATGTTCCACACCGCTCCAGTCCCTTCCCGGCCCCAAAGCGACCCCCTCCGCACAGACCCGCAGCTCGGAAGGGCAGTGTGGAAAGCTACCTTCGAAAAGAAAAGCAAGTGCGAGCTTTCTAGGCATTAATCGCCGCACCCCCCGCGCCACCACCACTAGGAAAGTGATGGCTATGGTGGACTACAATAAAAGGCTGAGGGATCGTAGCCCCGCCGTGGGTCCCCGAATACTGGCCTGCGCTTCGATGAGGGCAGCGCTTTCTGGAGGGGTCAGAATCACCGAACCACGGTAGGCTTTTTTATTTTATTTATTTTATTTTATTTTTTGTCGGGGGACGAGGGGCGCAGGGTCTACTGGGCAACCAGTAGCAGTTCGGCTGGGAAACCCTGCCGCCCAGCCGAACTGTCTTCCCAACTTGCAAGGCGGCGCAAGCGCCAGGAGCTGCGCCCCTTCGATGCGGGTGCCGCGTCCCCGCGCAGTTCCACTCCGCGGCCGCCACCGGGAAGTACGGCTGTTCGCGGGGTTCCGGCGGCGCCTCGCGCCTAAGAGTTGCTTCCACCCCGGCAACTCAGCTCCGCGCTGAGACCGCGCTGCGCTCCCAGGAAGGGGCTGCTAAGGGGTCGCGGCGGCCGCTCTGCTTCGAGGAAGGGGAGGAGGAAGGGGCGGGGGCTGGGAGCGGGGCAGGGATTTCCCACGAGGATTCGCAGGCGCGGCTCAGCGCGACGCTCCGGCTGCACCCCGCGAGGTGCCGGCGGAGCGGAGCGGAGCGCGCTTTCCTCCAGAACTCGGGGCACAGCCCAGGCTGAAGTGGCAGGGAGAGTGTCGCTGCCCGCCGGTTCCTGGCCGCCGAGTCCCCTCTCCGGGGTGGAAGGAACGTTGGGCGAGTTTCGGCAGGATCGACCACCCACCCCGGTTCCCAGGCTCAAGAGGCGACAAGGGTGTCCTCCTCGCCCAGACTGACCCGAGAAAGATGAAGCCCGGCAGGCTCTCGGACCACCAGGCTGTCCCCGAGGGTACGGCCGGTGAACTCAGCCTCTCTCCTTCGGCGGACACTTTCGGGGTAGCGGGGCAGCGCTAGCCGGCCGAGCCCAGAGTCCTGGAGCCGGCGGACGCCGAACTGAGGATGCCGAGAGGTACCCGCGGCCGCCTAAGCGCATCCCTGCCGGGAGAGGAACGGAACGGACACACGCCCGCACTCCAGGGGCCGGGTGGTCCAAGTAGCCTCTTCTTCCCAACGCCCAGCTCTGCCCGGAGCTAGGGAGTCCGCAATGCAGCGGACTCCGCGATCTCCTAGCCAGGCTGCGGGAGACCGTGGCTGCCAGGGAGCGCCAGGCGCGGGAGCCAAGGAGCTCCAAAACCCAGCCGGGGAAGCGCCGTGGGTGCCGCCCCAGCCCCATGCTCCGCCGCCACCAAGGCTCGGAACAGCCTTGCCCTCTGGTAGCGGGATGCGAGCGACCCGAAGCTGCCAGAGAAGCCCCGGAACACAGCCGCCAACAGTCAACTTGCTCCGCGGAGGGTACGTTACCTTCCATCGCGGCCACTGCGGATGCCAGGAAGAGCAGCAGCAGGCAATCCAGGGCCATCGCCAGCCGGCGGCCCCCAGGCCGAGCCCGAGCCCAGGCGGCCGCGCGGGGAGGGCGCCGCGTCCCGGGGCGCCGCTGCGCTCCCCGCGGGTGGCTTCTCCGTATCCTTTCGCGCTCTCGCTGGGACCTGACTCCCCGGAGCGCGGCGTGGGCGTGGGCGGGAGTGTGCGCGCGTGGGGCGGTGGGGGCGCGCGTGGGTGTGGGTGTGCATGTGTATGTGTGTGTTTATGGGAGAGGTGGGTGTGTGCGTGCGTGTGTGAAAGAGAGGGCGAGGGAGTGCGAGCTGAGGAGAGCGCGAGAGTGCGTATGCGTCCTGCTGTCACATGCGAGCTACAGCGGAGCCTACGTGAGGACGGAGCGGGCCAGACTGACAACGGAGGGAGCGGGATCCCCCACCATCAGCTGTCTCCCCACCCCTAACACCTCCTGTCCAATCAAGGAATCAAACCTGCAAAAATCTCCCGTCCAATCAGGCGCGAGCACCTCCTTACACAGGCATTGTTAGTTTAAGAAAAACTTTTGCTCGCAAGGCTGTGAGATTGGGAAAGGAAGGCGCTAGGAGGGGTCCGGGCTCCCCCTCGTGGTACGCTCGGAGAACCGCATCGGCCGGTCCAAGCTCCTCAAGCCCTCGACGGGTCAGGCGACGGAGCAGGCTTAGCCTTTATGGCTCGCCCAGATATGGGTGAGCTTTAAATAATCAAGTTTATCTTTCACCTTCTGAGCAAGACTTACCCTGAAAACCCTATTTTGTGCAACGCCGTGGCACACCCTGTCCCTGCTGTTCATAACACTTCACTTTCTAATGCTGAGGTTTTTACTAATCAATTATGTTCTTTATGAGTCCCCGTTTATTAGAATGGGGTCTTCATTCTTGGGATTCGTGTTTGTTTTGTTCACTACAGAATCCCCAGTGCTGCCCTAGACAATGCCTGGCCCATAGAAAATGATGGACTGTATCCGTGGAATGAATGAATAAGGTTCACAAAATCTTTGGGTTGGGACACTGCTGCTCCAGTATGTGCAGGAACTGGGAATGCTTCCTGTCCAAATGCTGCTCTCATCCTTCGGAAGGCTCTGGTTGCCTTAGGTTTTACTTCTGAATGCATTCTGTGAGCATCCATAGAGAGCTCTGACCCCAGAAGCCTGGTTTGGTGGGAGAGACCAGTAGGCACTCAGTCCGCTATAAAGTGGAGCATGCAATAGGGCCAGAAGAGGTTTCTGCAAGGTGAGGCCATAGAGGAAGGCATCGTTACTGTGGGTGAGGCCTGAACATGGGTTGGAAGGAGGTGCAAAGGCAGCAACAGAGAGGGCATTGGAGGTAGAGCCCCAGCTCCCACAGCTCTGCCTTCTTTTCCTGTCTCTGGAGACAGCCAGTGTTCTAGATCAAGGGCCGATCTTGAGGCTGTAATGTTGTTGTTATGTTATCCCTATCACCCCCACTCCAGGCTTGATGATGGTCTTGTCCTACAGTGGAGGCAGCTGCCTCTTCCCCACCAAGCCTTTCCCAGACTTGTTAATGAGCTAACAGTGGGCAGATGTGATGACCCCCCATGCTCTCCACCCTTCTTTTGGGATTTTGCTAAATCTGTTTTCCACCCTGCGTGTTTCATGTCTCGTTTGCTGGGACCACTCCCCCTCAGTCACAGTCAGACTCTCCTCATCCTGACACTGCTGTGCTTCCCCCACTGTGATTCAGGCTGCCGCCCTTCGTTCCTCCCTGCCTCAGCATCTAAAGCAGCGGTTCTCAACCTGTGGGTCGCGACCCCTGTGTTTTGGTCGTTGGACCCCCGCCGGGGTCGCGACCCACAGGTTGAGAACCGCTGATCTAAAGGGAAAATCCCATCAGCCTCCAGGCCCTCATCATCCTCCTTAACACCCTGCCAGCTGCCATCCGCCCCGCCACACCAGTAACTGTGTGCTGACATCTCTGGAGCCACCATCCTGGGAATGACCCACTTTACTCCCAGTTACCCATCGACCTCCTAGACCATCAGCACCCTCTAATATCAGTTCTCCTGGGTTCTTGCCTCAGTTTTCACAATCCTGGTTGTCCTCCCTGTCACTCTGCTTTTCATTTTATTTTATTTTTCTCATTTTTCTGAAGCTGGAAACAGGGAGAGACAGTCAGACAGACTCCCGCATGCGCCCGACCGGGATCCACCTGGCACGCCCACCAGGGGCGAGGCTCTGCCCACCAGGGGGCGATGCTCTGCCCATCCTGGGCGTCGCCATGTTGTGACCAGAGCCACTCTAGTGCCTGAGGCAGAGGCCACAGAGCCATCCCCAGCGCCCCGGCCATCTTTGCTCCAATGGAGCCTTGGCTGCGGTAGGGGAAGAGAGAGACAGAGAGGAAAGCGTAGCGGAGGGGTGGAGAAGCAAATGGGCGCTTCTCCTGTGTGCCCTGGCCGGGAATCGAACCCAGGTCCTCCGCACGCTAGGCCGACGCTCTACCGCTGAGCCAACCGGCATGTTGGGCAAAGTCTCTTTCTGCCACATCTTCCTTCCCATGCCTTAGTCCCAAAGTCATGAGCCTATCCTTGTCCCAGCCCACGTGGCCTTCCCCTGGACAACTGGAGAGTCTCAGAGTGGTCACCCAGCCTCCAACCCCTCCCCTGTTTAATCCTTCTGCACTCCTGCCAAACTAATCTTTCTGAAGCCAAACTTGATCCTATCTCTCCCCAGCACAGAAAGCGAGTGGCTCCTCACTGTCTGCCTGAAGAAAGACTGACCGCTCTGGCGGGGCACCCACAAGCTCCCTGGAAGCTGGCTTCCCAGCCGGACTCTGCCAGCCTTCCTCTGGGCCTGGCCTGCCCAGCCAGCTTTTCCCCTCGCCATCCCCACATCTACATTCACACCAGGCCCTCCTCTCCTTGCACCAGCTGGCCACGCACTCACCCACTTATCCAACCAGTATTTGTTGAGTGCCTGCTCTGAGCCAGGCAGGCCCTGCTCCAGGCTGTGGGGACGGGGACGCAGGCCTTGTTCAGAGGGAACTTACAGTGTAGTGGAGGGTGATGATGAAGGGGCAATGAGTCTGGTGGAGAGAAGGACGAGAGAATAAAGCAAGGTAACAGCAAAAGAGCGATCATAGGTAGTTAGATATGAGAGGAATGACTGTTTATTCAGTACCGTCCTCACATGGAAAGCCAGTAGCTTCTCACTGTCTGCTAAAGAAAGACCAAACACTCTGAAGAGGCATCCAGATTTCTGACTGCTCTGCACTGGGTGTTCACATGCAAAACTGAACTGAAATGAATCGAATGTCCTGCCCTCTACTTCTATCCCAAAGCCCTCTCTCCTGGAAGCGTTGATGTCCCTCAGCTGGTCTATCACCCACGGTCTCATGCTGCATCTCTGGAGATTCTGAGTGGTTTCTCAGACCTGGCTGAGGACAGAACTGACATTATCCAGCCACAAATCATCACTCCAGGGAGCGCCCCGGGACACCGAAATACAGGGGTCCAGAGGACCACCCGCCGAGGTCTTTCAACCTGTGCAGACAAATTCTTGTATTACCAACTTAACATCTTCTGATCTCCAGGCCTCACCCTGAGGATTTTAATCCAGTAAGGACAAGGTAGGCCCATAAGTGTGCTTATGTGTCTCCGCCCCCATTGATTCTGCTATGCGGTGAAGCTTGGGAGTCACTGTTCTTGCTCTAGGAGTTTAAAACTGTGTTCTGAGGCCTTCTCAGGGGACAGCCAGGTGGGGGAGTACGGGAATGGTCAAGGGGTGGGGCCTCTGACCTCCCCTTCATTCTGGCAGCTTTTTTTACTGGACATCTATGTCAGGTTTTGTCTGAAGGAAGGGTTCTGAGGCAAGAAGAGAAGAAGGTAGAGGAAAAGAAAACAGGGTTAGAGGAGAGAGCAGGATTGGGTGGGGATGGATATATCAACTCAGAAGGGTTTGAGGAAGACAGTGTGGATGACTTTTGGAACATGCTGATATCTCAGGTAAGAATGGCATCCATTTAGGGCCTTTATTAATTGTCCTAATACCCTAGGCCCTAGGGGACTGACCTGTCTTGAGCAAGTTAAATATTAATTTAGCTGTATAGCAGGTTGATCTTTTTCTTGCAGTGGGATACAGTTTGTAGATATCCTTGAAAGCACCATTGGTTTGGGATTCCAAGCCTGAGTGCCTATTTTCCCCAAAGCATCTCCTGGTTATTTCTTTTTCTCTCTGATGTCAAATGCTCACTTGTTTTCTTGATTAATCACCCGGCTATTTGATATCACTAAATCACTCCTTCAAAGCAACAGATGCTTGCCTGCAAGCCAGCAGCTGAGGGCTCTCAGGCACCCAAGGGTGACTTGACCCTTTTGCTAGGACTCAGAGGTCCTTCTGGCTGGAAGGTTTGGGGGCAGCCAACCTGTTCACTCTACCTCTGAATGGTTTATGTCTAAAATGTTGAAAAGCATTTTCAGAGAAAGCAATTGTACAACTTCCCTTAGTAATTCTACACATTATGAAGCATTCCTATTAGAAAGTTCCTGCTTACCTAAAACCTGTTTTCTTCATTCTACTTAGTAGAACAGAGCATAGACAAATGGTCATCATCCTGAAGATGATCATATGGGTGTCTGGAACTTGAGAAGATATTAAGTTATTCTCTTATTCTATTTCTTTCTAACTATTACTTTACTGCATAGATGAAACGTTTAGTTATACACGGCATTACTCAAGCTACTTTTAGTTAGATTCTTCAGTTATAACACATTTTTATCAGTTCTTTTTGAAGGAGATAGTTTGAGTGTTGTTGGGGTTTTTTTTTTGTTTTTGTTTTTGAGACTTCCATATTTTAATGATATTTAATTTATTAGAATTATAACATGTGGAGTTAGAGAAATGCATAAAGAAGTAAATGACAAGTGACAATATCCTCATTACCAGGCATACATAATTAATAATTTAGGATTTTTTTCACTTAAGTTTTTTTTTCATTTATTTATTGATTTTTAGAGAGAGGAGATAGAGAAAAGCAGAGAGGAGAAGGAGCAGAAAGCATAGTTGCTTCTCATATGTGCCCTGACTGGGAAAACCAGGGTTATTGAACTGGTGACCTCGGTGTTCCAGGTCAGTGCTTTATCCTCTGTGCCACCACAGGTCAGGCTGCTCACGTAAGTTATTTTTCTCATGAGTATGTTGTATTGCATAATATGTGGTTATTATGAGACATTAATGTAGATAGTGTTCACTACTTTTTACTTAATATTATATAGCTGGTATTTTCTACATTTATATATGTATCTCCCAATAATTGGACCTATGGATTCCTTCCAATTTTTTCTCTGTTGTAATAGAGATATAACAAACAAAATTTCACATTAACTTTTGTCCACATTTCTGGTTATTTTTCTAGGCTACAGTCCCTGCAGTAGAAATACTGACATAAATAATAAGAACATGATTTGGATTTATATAGCCAAAAAAATCAATAAATGAATTTGGACTCTCATAAACAGTATATAAAAATGCTAACTCATTGTACTTTATCAACTTTCATTATATTTTTAATCTTTGCTAATTTTTTTCCAGTCCTGAATTTCATGTTTGAGATTTTCTTTTTTTATTTCATTAATTTATTTCTTTTTAATGTGTTGGGATGACATGGTTTGCCAAACCATACAGGTTTCAAGTGTACGCCTCAACATTCATGAGTGTTTTAAAGGATTTTAACGATGGATAATAGACAAATAACAAAGAGCTTCTTCTCCCTTTTGTTCTTTTGACGTTTACTGAGCAGCTGTTCTGTGTCAGGTGACTGCAAGGTGCTAGGAGCCCAGTGATGTCTGTTACCTAGTCCCTCGCTTTAAGGATTTCATGGTCTCCTAAGAAGACGGATATTGAAAAGCACTTTGGGACCCTGTACAAAATGGCTTCTGGCTAGGGGCTCCCAACAAGCTTCTCCTTGTTTCTCAGGAAAATACCCAGTGAATAAAGACAAATACGAAGACTCACAGTAACGAGGTGAATGAACGCTGACAGACAACCTAATTGCCAGGATGTGGAAGGAACTGACAGTACTTATAAGGCAGATGAAGCTGGATAGAGAAAAACCTATCAGGCACATATATGACATATGCCAAGTTCTCTTCTATAAAGAAGGCCTACTTTAAAGAAATAGATAGGAAGATGCGTTGTAATAGCCTCTCTGTCAAGGCCTGACTCAGACACCCAGGGTCACTACTAACCAAAGAATAGAGTAAATACCCATCGCCATTGCTGTTTGAGCTTTAAGCCAAACAAAGACCAGTCCCCCTGTCCTCCTCATCCCCTCCCCCAGGCCTTCTTATACCCAGGAAGAGCCTGAAAATGAGCAAGACAGCTGGGCACACTGATGAGCTGATGGACGCACAATGCATTCTGGAGGCAAAGGATGGTCAAAAGGCTGGAGCAGGCACAGTAATAACTGTGAGAGTTGTGCAGCCTGGTGAGTGTAGTTTTGCTGTAACACATCAGATCAGAGCAACAGAAAATTAGGACGGTGGTTGGAGAAAAATACAACCTCGGTAGAGAAGATGTACACGAGAAAAAGCCTGTTTGCAACCGACAATTGAACACTGGCTGGCCCCCCAGCCTAGATCTAAACAGGTGATTCAACCATCTAGCAAGTAAAGAGACAGAGGGCCCAGGGCCAGCATGCTCATCCTGCCTAGCAAAACCCAGCAAGAACTAATGAGTCTCTCGTGCTCAAGAAGGAGTCAAGAAGGGTCAAGACAGATTAGGAGCCTATTAGAACACTGTAGAATAAAGAGCAGGAATAGCAGCTCTCAGACCCAGAGAGACAGCATCCCCTTGAAAATGATACTCTGCAGTCGAGAGACATTTTCAGGAAGCTTCTTGGCACATATGAAGACAAATTCCACGAAACAGAACAAGCTTCCTAGAAAACAGGTTAGGCAGAAAAGGTAGCAATGAGCAAAAGGAAGAGAAAATGAGAAAGGTTTAAGGAAATGAAAATGCAGTGTGAGAATTAAACTCCCCCCTGGTATGGAAGGAAAGAGCACGTTTGCTGCTGTTGAACATTGAATGTTCAGCACGATGGGGAAGCACATTGGAGAATCTCTCCAAGAATGCATGTAAAAGGGACAGAAAAAGAGAGGCTTTGAGAGAGAATAGAAAATGTGAAAGACAGGAAATGGAAAACCAACATAGATTAAATTGTATCAGTTGCTTATAAGAGGCTAGGGACCTAACAGTGGAATAAATACCTTTAACTTCATACTACTAAATTCCAAAGGAAAATGGAGCTAGAGCTATAGAGTTTTATGAAGGAAAATCTGTGATATAATATATATATTTACAGCAGGTGTAAAGCAATGGCCATTTTTGGATCTTAGAAAATTTACAACAGTTTAAGAAATTATTTGAAAATACATTCTGATTGACAAAAGAGATGGGGTTTGGAGGCAAGCAATAAAATCAATTAAAATACGAGTCTAAATGTTTTCTAACCACTTTTAAATTGAATTAAAATGTCAAAAATAGTCTCAATAAAGAATATTTATGTTGTTAAAATCTAATTACAGAAGCCTAAATGTAACAGCTCAGATTATATTAATCAAGACCAAAGAGAAGGGCAGAGTGAGGAAGGAGGTCAAAGCGATGTTGAATTCCTTGTTTACATAGGAAGGAGTCAGAAGCTTTTTTTTTTATGCTTGAATCTTACAAATTCTGAAATTGATTTAAAATAAAGTTGGCTTTAAAAACATTTTAATATACTTTAAAGAAGTAGATATGCCTTTGAAAATAGTGGAGAAGTGTGGGCTGTGGTGGCGCAGTGGATAAAGCATCAACCTGGAATGCTGAGGTCCTTGGTTTGATGCTCCGGGCTTGCCTGGTCAAGGCACATATGGGAGTTGATGCTTCCTGCTTCTTTCCTCTTCTCTCTCTTTCTCTCTTTCTAAAATAAATAAATAAAATCTTTTTTTTAAGTTTATAAAAAAAAGAAAATACTGGAGAAGAGAAGTAAAATGCAGTCCCTATGTTTTTAAAAAATAATAATAAACAAAAGAAGTTAGTGTTTAAAAAATAAGAATTTGTAAGAATTGACAGAAATGACATCAAATTACAAATATAAATGAATTGTATCTTGATTAAATCTGTTTGTCTAAGGAATATTATCATTGCATATTTTACCTAAAATAAAGGGGAAAATAATTAAGTAGGAAAACATAACTTTTATTTGTGGTAATATTACAGGGTAGCCCACAACATTCTTATGAAATGCATCTAGAAGAACTCAATTATATGTAAAATAGCATCTTTTCAATCTATTGCAGAGCCCCTAAGAAGTGTCCCCAAGAGGGGCTAGAAACAAAGAGGTAAAATCCTGAATGGTAAATGTGGGAGCTTACACAAGTGTGAGGAGGAATTAGTCCCTGGTCTGGGAAGTCTAATGACTTGAATTTTAATGTTCATTAATTGGAAACAAGGCTTTTAATGAATGTGAAACAACAAGTTGGAAATGAAACCACCACTTGAGCTCAGGCTTCAAAGTGCAATGCCTTATTTGAAGAATGGACTAAGAGAAAGATTACCTACTGTCATAGAGAATAAGGAAGCTTACCATATTTTTCACTCCATAAGACACACATGACCATAAAAAGCACCTGACCTAGGGTTTTAAGGAGGAAAATAAGAAAAAAAAAATATTCTGAACCAAATGGTGTATTAAAATATTTAACAAAATACCGTGGTTTTTGCTCCATAAGATGCACAGGCATTTTCTCCTCTACTTTTTTGGGGGGGAAAGTGCATCTTACGGAGCAAAAAATACAGTACTTCTCTGCCTAGACTCAGAGTATGAGAGAAAATAACCTCCCCTCAGAATTCTTATCGTAAGTCTTCACTTACATAGGTTTGGAGTTCAAATTTATACAACTTGATCTCAGATCTCCCAAGCCAAGAACTCAATTGGAAAAAAAATTTTTTGTTGTAAATGAATAGGTAGAAAAAAATACAAGAAGGATACACCCTCCACAAGATTCCCACAAGTAAAACCCTGCCAAATATGAACTCATAATCCAAAATCACAGAACACATAAATAAACTTACCATGAGCAAGCTTCAGCAGACAAAACAAACAGTATTGACTTACAGACCTATAAAAGAAATATATTTAAATAAAAATATTTAAAATAAAACAAAAAAAGAATCAATATATTTGAGAACTACACAGAATATGAAAAATTTTAAATAGACATTGAAATTAAAAAATAAATAGATCAGTTTAAGAGATTAGATATATTTGGAGAGATTTACTGAACTACAAGTTAAATCTGAGAAAATTTACTTTTCTGTTTTGCATTACAGTTAAGAGATGTAAAACAGTAAAAGAAGTAGTGAAATGTGGTTGAAGCAAAGAGAAGTATTTTAAAAATACTTAAGAAGGAATGGATAAGGATGAACAACATTAAGAGGAAATAGCAGGTAAGTTTCCAGAACTGATGAAAGAAATGAAATTTTCAGATTCAAGAAGCACAAACTGAGGGAGTCTCCTGAACAGAGAAAATAAAAATTTTCACAACTAGATAAAAGCATAATGAAACTTCAGGATGCCAAAGACAAAAAAAAATATCTAAAAAGTAACCAGAGACAAATGACAAGTAACACATAAGAAATGACAACTAGCCTTTTAGCAGCAAAATAATAAGTACAAAAAAATCAACTTAAAATTTTATAGGCCCTGGCCAGAGGGATCGGTGGATAGAGCATTGGCCGGGCATGTGGAAGTCCCCGGTTCAATCCCCAGTCAGGGCACACAGGAGAAGTGACCATATGCTTTACTTTCTTTCTCTCTCTTCTTTCTCTCTCTCTTCCCCTCTTGCAGCCGATAGCTTGACTGGTTTGGGTGTCAGCCCAGGCACTGAGGAGAGCTTGATTGATTTGACCATTGACCCCAGACAGCAGTTGCCAAGTAGATCCTGGTCAGGGCACAAGTGGAAGTCTGTCTCTCTGTCTCCCCTCCTCTCACATTTAAAAAAAAAAGTGTATACACACACACACACACACACACATATAACTTATACATATATAACTTAAATAAATATATATATATGACATATATATATATGACCTAAAATCTTATATCCAGCTAAATTTTCATTCAAGACTGAGAACAAAATAAAAACATTTACAAGCAAAACTGAAGAAGTTTACCACCAAGATACTGTCTCTGAAATCTGCTAAGGAAATAGTTCAGGAATAAAAGAATTAAACTCAGAAGAGTAAAGTAAGACGAAAGAAACAATAATGATTAAAGGGACTAGAAAACATGTGGGTAGAGCTTTGGGGTTATAAAAGAAAGATAACACTAAAATACTGAATAAGGATAGCATCTAATCTGGGAGTTAAAAAGATACAAGTTTTCTAAAAAAAAAAAGAGATACAAGTTTTCTAAAACCTTATCATTCTGGAGGCAGGCAGAGATATTAAATAGTTTTAAATGTTGTCAAGTCAACCATGCTTTAATGCTGAGGGTAGCCGCTTTCAGGTTAGTAGTGGAGGAAAAGGGGAATAAAGAAAATTAATACAATGGAGAGTAGGAAAGAGGAAAAGGAAAGAAAAGTATAACGTAAGCACAAAATAAGATGAAAATATATCCATTACACTAGCATTCACAATACATAGATCAGCAGTCACAATAAACAGAAGTGAAATAAATTCATCACTTAAAAAGACAAACATCAGATTGGTTAAGAAGAAAATCCCATTATATACTGTTAGAAGGAGCACACTCAAAACATAAGGGTTCAAAGTAAATAGGTAAAAAATATATATATATATATACCAGGAAAATATTAATTTTTCAAATGTAGTACAGGGGATTCTCAGGGTACAACACAGTTCTGTTCCTATGACAGTGACATAACCCGAATATTGGTGTAAGTCGAAACACACCTTAACCTAAGTCATTTACCTATCCTAACACAGTTGTAAAATCATAATCTAGAACATAAAAACACAACTGGGCCACAGAAAAAGGAAAAGGACATAAATATACTGTACTGTACACTGTACTGCATATTCTTCCACCACACGCGACCAAACTAGTTTGCCCATGGTAGTTCGTAAGTACAACCCTAACAGCGTAAGCTGAAACACTCATGTCTCAATTTTTTTAAAGTTTTATGGGAGTGAGCATCGTAAACTCAAAACATCATCTGTCAAGACTGTCATAACCCTCCTAGGACCTGCTGTATAGAAACACAAAAAATTAAGGAAACATTGTTAGTAATAAAAGAAGCACTACACAATAATAAGAGGAATAATGTTTTAAGAGAACATATAACCTCTGAATTTCTATGCACCTAAGTCATGACTTCAAATTATATAAAGAAGGAAAGAATTTTAAGGAGAAATCGACAAGTCTATCATTGTAAAGAGATATTTTAACATACTTTATTTGGTTATTTATAGATCAAGCAAATGAAAATTGGTAAGTAAATGGAAGATTGGAACAATTCAACTACCCAACTTAATTTAGTAGCTGTAGAGAAAACCCTATCCAATAACTGATTGCACATTTTTCTCAAATACACATACAACAATTACAAAATAATTACCAGGCCACAAAGTAAGTCTCAACAAAGACCAAACAATTTGTCACACAAATCACATTATCAGATGTCAAAACAGTTCAATTTAACTCAATAATGAAACAAACTTTAAATATACTTTAATAACCTTTAAATAAAAAATAATGGGATGAAAATTTCAAATTTAATAAATAATTAAAACTTGATCTCTTATAACTTTGACATGCAGCTAAAGTTGTATTTAAAAGAAAATTTACATCTTATATTAGAATATTAGAAAGCATATTAGAATAGGAAAATGTGCAAAGTTAACTCACTCAAAGAACTTAAAAACAATAAAACAGACTAATCAAGAGAAAAAACACAGTATAAATACATATAAATACAGCAATGACAAAATAAAGAAATTATTCACAAGATCCCAAATATCAAAACACTAACTGAAAAAAAGCAACTAATAAATTTAAAAATGCTTCTAACAAAATTGAGCTCGTTTGTGAGGAGTTTGCAATGAAGACAAAACATTGGGGATGGAAAGAGGGACATATGTATAGAATAAAACTTTAACGTTAAAGAATAAATACTATGAACTACTTGAATAATATAAAAGATTTTTAAATAAATATAGTATATCAAATCTACTTCACAAAAATTTAGGATAGTTGAGTAGACACATTACTATGAAATATTTTAAATCAATAATTAAAAATCTACTTACTCAAAAAGAAACATTAAGTCCAGATGGGTTTTTTTTGTTTTGTTTTGTTTTTGTAGTTTTCTGAAGCTGGAAACGGGGAGAGACAGTCAGACAGACTCCCGCATGCGCCCGACCGGGATCCACCCGGCACGCCCACCAGGGGTGACGCTCTGCCCACCAGGGGGCGATGCTCTGCCCCTCTGGGGCATCGCTCTGCCGCGACCAGAGCCACTCTAGCGCCTGGGGCAGAGGCCAAGGAGCCATCCCCAGCGCCCGGGCCATCTTTGCTCCAATGGAGCCTTGGCTGCGGGAGGGGAAGAGAGAGACAGAGAGGAGGGGAGGGGGATGGAGAAGCAAATGGGCGCTTCTCCTATGTGCCCTGGCTGGGAATCGAACCCAGGTCCCCCGCACGCCAGGCTGACGCTCTACCGCTGAGCCAACTGGCCAGGGCCAAGTCCAGATGGTTTTGCCAGTGAACTCTACTCCAAACATTCAAGAATATATGCCCAAATCATGTTAGGAAGATAATACAACCTCAATACTAAAACAAGAAAGGAAAATGAAGGACCAAATAAATGCACAATGTAAAATATTATCACACCGAATCCAGCAATGTACTGTACACTTTTTTAAAAATGTGACCAATTTGGGCTCATTTCAGGATTGAAAGGATGGTCTAATTTTAGAGAAATCTATTCGTTTCATTAACTGATTAAAGGACAAAATGTATATAATCATCTCAGTAGACACAGATAAGACATTTGATAAAAATTCAGAACATTTTTCACAATGTACAAAGTATTTAATAAGAGGAATAAAAAGGAACTCTCTTGAAACATGGTATCTAACAAACCCCAGAGCAAATAAATATGTTTAATGGTAAAATATAAGAAGCATTGTCTTTATTTTTTTTTATTTTTTATTTTTTTATTTTTTTGCATTTTTCTGAAGCTGGAAACAGGGAGAGATAGTCAGACAGACTCCCGCATGCGCCCGACCGGGATCCACCCGGCACGCCCACCAGGGGCAAAGCTCTGCCCACCAGGGGGCGATGCTCTGCCCATCCTGGGCGTCGCCATGTTGCGACCAGAGCCACTCTAGCGCCTGAGGCAGAGGCCACAGAGCCATCCCCAGCGCCCGGGCCATCTTTGCTCCAATGGAGCCTTGGCTGCAGGAGGGGAAGAGAGAGACAGAGAGGAAAGCGCGGCGGAGGGGTGGAGAAGCAAATGGGCGCTTCTCCTGTGTGCCCTGGCCGGGAATCGAACCCGGGTCCTCCGCACGCTAGGCCGACGCTCTACCGCTGAGCCAACCGGCCAGGGCCCAGAAGCATTGTCTTTAAAGTTAAAGAAAAGGATGTCAACTCTTGTTGATTCTATTTAACATTATAACAAAATAAATTAAAGCTATAAAGAGAGGATAGAATGAAAGAAAATGAACCTGGCCTGTGGCTGAGTGGATAGAGAGTCAGCCCAGCATATGGACATCCTGGGTTCAATGCCCAGTCAGGGTACACATGAGAAGCGATCACCTACTTCTCTTTCTCTCCCTGTCCCCTTGCTCTCTCTCTTCTCCGCTCACAGCCAGTGGCTTGGTTGTTTCAAGCATAGACCCTGGGTGTTGAGGATTGCTGTTGGCAGGAGCATTGGCCTCAGGTGCTAAAAATAGCTCAGTTGATTGGAGAATCAGCCCTACAGGAGGTTACCTGGTGATCTCAGTAGGGGCACATATGGGAGTCTGTCTCACTATATCCCTTCCTCTCACTTGGAAGGAAGGATGGAATGAAGGAAGGAGGGAGGAAGGTAGGAAGGGAGGGAGGGAGGGAGGGAGGGAGGGAGGGAGGAAGGGAGGAAAAAGAGGAGGAGGGAGTGAAGGAAGGAAAAGGAAAAAGAAAAAAAAAAGCCAGAAAAGCACATTGAGTCACAAATAGTAAGATGATCCATACAGTATAGATGTATGGATAATAAAGTGACTGCACAAACCATTAGACCAAACATGAGAGATGAGCAAGTTTGGTGATTACAAAGTCAATATATAAAAATCTACTGCGTTCCCAAACATCAACAAAAAACAATAAAAATAAGTTTCAATAATATGGCATTTTAATAACAACAAAAACTTTTGGAACAAATCTAAAGAAAGCTTTAAAAACGCCTGTCTGGAAAAAATATAAGACTTTATTAGAGAATACTTAAATAACTGGGGAGATAGACCATGTTCATGGTGACAAAACTGATAGCAATTATCCTCAATTTTAACTATAAATTTAATATAAATACAAGAAAAGTGTCTAAAAATTTTAGAAGTTGACCATCTGAGCCAAAATTCAAAGACAAAAAATAAGCAAGACAATTTTGAAGACAAGCAAAAATGGAGGGCCTCAACTTATCAGCCATCAACACTTATCAGAATGCTGTCATAATTGAAACAACATGGAACTGGTGTGGGGGTTTAGCACCAACATGTATACAGAAAACCCACGGCAAGGGAAGCATGACAAAGTATTGGAGAAAGAATTAACCAGTAAATGTTGATGAGACAATTTGAAAAAAACGTGAGGCCCTGGCTGGTTGGCTCAGCAGTAGAGTGTCGGCCTGGCGTGCGGGGGACCTAGGTTCGATTCCCGGCCAGGGCACATAGGAGAAGCGCCCATTTGCTTCTCCACCCCTATCCCCCTCCTTCCTCTCTGTCTCTCTCTTCCCCTCCCACAGCGGAGGCTCCATTGGAGCAAAGATGGCCGGGGCACTGGGGATGGCTCCTTGGCCTCTGTCGCCGCAGAGCGACACCTCGGAGGGGCAGAGCATCGCCCCCTGGTGGGCAGAGCGTCGCCCCCTGGTGGGCGTGCCGGGTGGATCCGGGTTGGGCGTATGCGGGAGTCTGTCTGACTGTCTCTCCCTGTTTTCCAGCTTCAGAAAAATACAAACAAACAAAAAAAACGTGAAAAAAATAAAATTATGTTTTCCCCTTATACCAAATAGAGTCAATTCCATGTGGATTAAATATAAATTTGAAAGGCAAAACTTTAAAAATATTTTTTCAAGAAAATATAGGAGAAAAATCTTAATGAGGTAGGGGGAGGTGGAAGACGATTTCATACACCGGACACAAAAAGCACAAATTACTAAAGAAATTAGAGGCTTTTGACTATGTAAAAAGAAAATTTGGTGCAAAAAGACAACATAAAAATAGGCCACATGCTGGAAGAAAATACAGAGTGGGGCAAAAGTAGGTTGACAGTTGTTTGTATGGAAAATAATACAAGAATTAATAGATAAAAATACAAGAGTAAACTCTGTGTTTTGCATACTCACAACTGTAAACTTACTTTACCTACCATTTAATGAAAAAAGTATTAGGATGTAGACCAGGCATGGCCAACATATGGCCCACGGGCTGGATCTGGCCCGCGTAATGAGTTTATGCAGCCTGCAATTAAATTTTTAATATTCTCCGCTACTTTAAAATCTCAGCTGCTCAGAAGTGGAACGTCTTTGATTATTGAAAATTGAGATATTTAAGAAGATAGTAATACATGGACTTCACGCGTGTGACTAATCTAGGGTTAACTTCCAATAATTGGTCGAATGGATTTGCAATACTTCCTTATTTTTTTTAAAAATTACATTATAAAGATTTACAACTTTTGTACTCGTCTGTACTCAATATGAACTGTTTGATGTTTAGCAGCAATGTGAAACCCACATTCTTTTAGGCGGAGTTTGCCAGTGCGCACCCAAGGTCAAACAATTCATTATTTTTGTGGTCAAGTGTGCTGAATCAAGTGGCATTGTAGCATAGACAATAGCTGCAGTTGATAACTAAAAACGTCCAGGCTGTTTGTAAAATGAAATAATTGTTTTGTTTGCAATATAACCCCTTCAAGCTCATTCTATTAATTAGATATTGTTTTGATTGATTGCGATAGTTTGGATATTTATATGGTATGTAATTATATTTTTATTAAAATAATATTGTATATTAAAATTTTTTTCACTCACATTTATTCATAAACAAATTACATAATAAAATTTTGTTTACTTAAACAAATTGTTTTTGTATTTAACATTTTTTAGTTTTAATATTTCATCCGGCCCATGAAAAAAGTTTTCTTTCTAATCTGGCCTGGGGGCAAAAACTGTTGGCCACGCCTGATCTAGACTATATAAAGAACTTCTACACATGAAGAAGAAATAAACATTTTAAAAAGTGCCTATTGGCCCTGGCTGGTTGGCTCAGCGGTAGAGCATCAGCCCGGTGTGTGGAGGTCCCGGGTTTGATTCCCGGCCAGAGCACACAGGAGAAACACCCATCTGCTTCTCCACCTTCCCCCTCTCCTTCCTCTCTGTCTTTCTCTTCCCGTCCCGCAGCCAAGGCTCCACTGAAGCAATGTTGGCCCCGGGTGCTGAGGATGGGTCCATAGCCTCTGCCTAAGGTGCTAGAATGGCTTCGGCCACAATGGAGCAACACCCCAGATGAGCAAAGTATCACCCCCTGATGGGCATGCGAAGTGGAACCCGGTCAGGCGCATGCGGGAGTCTGTCTGACTGCCTCCCGGCTTCTAACTTTGGAAAAATCCAAAAAAAAAAAAAAGTGCCTATTACTTGCAAGTGAAAACAACATGACAGTACTTCTCACCCCCAACACAGTAATAATACCGTGCAGTAGCTAAGGTTGGTAGGACATGGAACAATAGGAATTTTCACACACTGCTATTGGGAGTGTCAATTGGTTCAAACATTTTGGATATGAGTATGGCATCATTCAGTGAAGTTTAATATGTACTTCTTTGTGTGTTACTTAGAGTAGATATAGGCTGCCATAATAAAGATACTCACAGTAAACTACTAACAAAAAAAGTGGCAAGTTTCAAAGTTTATTGTCCTGGTCAACGGGACAACTTTTATCATCATGGTCATTCAGGTATTGGGTTCCTTTTAAGTCATTGCTTCTTCATCATCTGGAACTCATCAGCAAAATTGAGGTTGAGTTGCCACCACATTTGGGATATAGCTTGTGGAAAGAGAAAAGAGAGCATGAAGGAGGGTGTACCCATTGCTTTAAGGCTCTGATCCCAAAGCAGCGGAATAGAGAGCTGCTTAGATTCCGTTAGTGAGAATGTAGTAACATGGCCCCACCCAGCTAAAAGGGAGTCTGGGAAGATGGCCAGCTGGACACCATCTGCGCAGATGGGGAGAATGGATCTGAATGGACTACTTGCAGTCTCCACTACACTCTAGGACTCAGCAGTTTCACAGCTCCTGCATGTGTGCACCAGGAGACAGGAGACGTACACAAGAAAGCTCTTAGACACACAATTCGTTACAGGAAAAAAAAAATACAGGAAACAGCCCAAATGTCCAACATTGTTGAACAAAAAAAGAAACTGTGACATATTTATATACCAGAGCAAAAATGAATAAGTTATTGCTACACAATTGGGAAGGTGTTCCTAAGGCAGTATTAATATTCAGTAGGTATTAATACTTAAAATGTATGTTCCTGCATACATATATACACATGTAACTTACATTTATTATTTTGTGTATACTTACAATAACAAAGTCACCTCCTCAAAATGAACTAAATATAATTTTCCATCCAATAGGCTGGTAAGAACAAATGGTTTGTTAATATTAAATGTAAAAAAGGATGTGGGCAGATAGACGGTAAAAGTATAAATTGAAGTTTTATTCTATAAGAACACTTAAACTGGGCATTCTCTGAACTGCTCAGCACTAACCTAGAGAAACAACTATGAAGGCACATAAGGAGGCAATGTATAAAGATATTCGGTGAAGCAAATTTTAAAATAACAAAAAAAATGAGAATAACTGAAATGCCATTAATTAAGGAAATGACTCCCTGAATTGTGATCCAGCCATACTAGCAGTGGTGGGATTCATCCAGTTCGCACTTGTTCAACAGAACCGATACCTCATTTTTTGTTGAGTTCAGTGAACCAGTTGTTAAAATGGCACTTATAATCAGGGTTCTCTCTCAGGAGGGCACCTGGGAAGCTGGCCAATGTGGAAATCACAAATTTACATCCTTACTCTTTTTGTGTGTGTGTGTGTGACAGGACAGAGACAGAGAGAGGGACAGATGGGGACAGACAGACAGGAGGGGAGAGAGATGCGAAGCATCAATTCTTTCTTGCAGCACTTTAGTTGTTCATTGATTGCTTTCTCATACATGCCTTGACTGGGGGGCTGCAGCAGACAGCGTGACCCCTTGCTCAAGCCAGCAAGCTTGGGCTCAAGCTGGTGAGCCTTGCTCAAACCAGATAAGCCCACGCTCAAGCTGGCAACCTCAAGGTTTCGAACCTGGGTCTTCTGCATCCCAGTTCTACGCTCTATCCACTGCGCCACCACCTGGTCAGGTCCTTACTCTTTTTTAACGTTCACCTTTGCAACAGGGTATTCTAAGCACCTGTAGTTCATTCCATCCATAGGTGAAAAAATATTGCAAGTGAGGACACCAATCAAGAAACAATATGGAAATATCTTAAGTAACAGTTTTATTGGTTTTTTTGTCAGGGGTTATTTAATATTTTTTCATTAATATTTTAAAACTCTTATAACAATCTAGTTTTGTATACCTCTTTTATTGTTCTTATTTAAGTATTAAATGCATGAAATGATAAATTACCTTTCAGAATATCTATTTTTATACTTAAAATGGTCATTAGGGCAGAGAACCAGTTGTTAAATTATGTGAATCCCACCATTGCATACCAGTAAATATTATGCAAGAATAAAAAGAGTAATATGGAACTATCTGTGCTTAACATAGGTTGATCTTGAAGACCCAGCGTTCTGTGACAAGGCAAGTTGCAGAACAAATGGGAGAAAACTGTATTATATTTCCCATAGCTAGAGGTGTGTGTGTGTGTGTGTGTGTGTTTTATTTGTTCTGAATTGTCTCCAAAAAGACAATTGCTGTTTTTAAAAGCTTTATATGAGGAGCTATTATTTTAAAATATTAAGCGTAAAAATGTTTTAAAATCAAAGAGACTTGACCACCTAAATAAAACTAAAGGAAGAAATGATGCAACCCATTCATTCAAAAGTATTTATTAAGTACATGCAATGTGTCAGAGTCTGGATGCAGCAGTGAATTACAAAAATAAACCAACAAAAACATCCTTTCTTTATAAATTCAATCATTTGAAGGATTAAATTTCAACCAAAGGTGAACCTTAGAAACCATTTCCATGTAATTTCATTGAGCAAACTCTGTGGGTTTTAAATTTTTTTAAGTGAGTCAACTGGACAAGTCCAGTAATTGGTCAAAGCCTTGGTTTACCCATCTGAAAAATGAAGTGAGTATATATCCTGCTCAAAAGTCAGTTAATAGGCACTTGAGAGTGTAAAATGTGATCATTCTCTTTATGGAGTGCTATGTGTGGTTGATCAAGGAGAAGAAATGAAGGCAATTTATCTTGCTCTTCACAAAGAGTCTAAGGTATGAAATGCTAATCAATATAACAGGAAATCCAGTCCACATCAAAATACTGTTAGATGATCACACGACTAATTGCAGAGTGAGAACTGAAGGGGACTTATTAATGGTAAAATCCATAGGTACTATTCAAGGAGGTCAATGCAAAACGCGTGCCTTTTTTAACACCTACACCAAAGGCTGAATAATGCAATAGAAAGCATGCTGGCTAAATGTGTGTTTGTCGCTTATTGCCTTTTGAAATTTTCCTTTTGAAAAATTGGAATTAAGAATCGTTGGCTTTTTAATGATTAGTAAAGGAATACCTTAATAGGTCAGATCCACCAACTTGGCTCTGATCGTACCTTGTCTGAACGAGGCAGTCCTGGTTCCCCAAACAGCATCAGCATCATTGTCATGGCTCATCTATCTGCCCTCTTTCTACTAGTATTCTGGATGGTGTCAAAGGTGTAAAACACTGGCCTGTAAGTTCCTGTAGTATGTCAGGCAAGTGGTCCCTATCTCCTTCACCTCTTGACAGCATCAGACACTGCCCCACTTCCATGATTTCCAACTCTGGAAATTCCCCTTTTTGGACCCAGACTTCCCAGGTGTTCAGCATGCCCCTCTCCCCCCTCCTCATCACTACCCTTTAGCTTCATCATGCATCTTAGTCCTCAACCCCAAATCAGCTTCCCCACATTATCAAGACCATCAGGTACTCCTGGCTTCACTTGTCTCCTAGTCTAGTCTAGACCCCATGGTCAGGCCATTTCAATAAAGCCAGGTTTACTACCACAGACTCTAGAATTAAGCTCCAATATGGTAACCTACTGAGCACTTCCTATGTGGCTAGTACAAACTGGAATGGACTTCCAGTATAAAATGTACTGAAATTTGTACGACTTCAAGAAATTAGTATAAAAAAATCTCAAATACCTCATTGCTAATTTTTATATTGATTACATGTAGAGCTGATAGTTTAATATATTGAGTTAACATATAACTAAAATGAATTTCACCTGTTTCTTGTAACATTGTAATTTGGTTACTAGAAAGTATACAACTTGCATTATAATTTTCTACCCTAACCAGCTACTGACTAGAACTATGGGAAACAGAAGCTGACTCTTGAAACCAAGGGTTGGCAGAAATTAGGTGGCTGTCAAGGCCCCACAGAGGTGAGCTGTGGTGCAGAGCATCCCAGAGGGGTTAGGCCACCATGCAGCAGGGGTGAGTGAGAGCCCAGCCCTACAACACCACACAGGTCTCTGTCCACAGACTGATGGATAAGAGGGTGGCTTGCTGAGGAAGCAGCTGGTGATGGTGGTAATACCTGGCATTTATGCCATTTCAGCTGTTAGTGTTCACTGTGCAGACCCAATAGAGAGAAGAAAAGAGGTTAGGGCGGGCAGAAAGCCCCACACCACAGCTGAATGGCAGCAAGAATGAGAAGGCTGGAAATACAGGCCATGTCACTCTAAGAGGAGGGCACCGCCTGACCTGTGGTGGCACAGTGGATAAAGCGTCGACCTGGAAATGCTGAGGTCGCCGGTTCGAAACCCTGGGCTTGCGTGGTCAAGGCACATATGGGAGTTGATGCTTCCAGCTCCTCCCCCCTTCTCTCTCTCTCTGTTTCTCTCTTTCCCTCTCTCTCTCCTCTCTGAAAATGAATAAATAAAATTTTTTTAAAAACCCAGAAATTTAAAATAATAATAATAATAAGAGGAGGGCCCCATCCACACAGAAAGAATGAGGAGGAGAGGAAAGGTCACTACCGAATAACTCCAGTGATCTAAAATAACCTCTAGAACCAAATGGACAAATGAGAACTTGCATGCACTATCATGAGATTTGAGGTTTTTCCATATCCTGGAGAGCTGTCTCTCATCCCTTTCCCCAAAATCAGACCTTAACACCAAAATTAGAATCCCAGTCTCTACGGAGGTACCCTTGATGCTCTGGGCTGACTAAGACCCCTTTACTGACCAATGCACCCATCTTCCAGCTTCAAGTGCTGGCTGCTGACAGCCCACAGCACGCCCTTTTCTGAAGCATGACCTTTGGCCAAATGGACACTGTCTCAAGAAGGACGACTTCAGAAAATGACTAACTGAAGTGGAGGTTCCAAAGTCCTCCCACTTGACTCCAGGGGGGGCACTCTGCAGTACTATCCTTGCTTCAGAGCTCCCGCAGAGATTAGGCTGAAGCCAGTCTCCAGCCGAGGCCACAGCTGGGCTCAGCCTCTTCCCCAGCCCCACCCTGCAGCCCTCTCTTCCTCTCACCCCCACCACAACTAAATCATTTGAACAAGGTCCTGTCTCAGACTTTGCTTCTAGGGATCTCACTAAGGCAGAAGGGGAAGGAAACATGGACAGGTGAGTGGGAAGCAAGATCATGAAGGAGAAGCAGCCAACAACAGTGTATGATCAAGCCAGTTACCTCCATGGGTGACTGGAGATTAATTCCATGGAGAAACTCTAGAACACATACTGAGGAGTCATCCCATTCAAGGGGCATAGAAGCTGGGGGAGCTGTACACCAATTCTCCCCAGACATTGCTGCAGGCTGCTGGGTGGAAAGCATCAACCCCACAGCGCTTCCAGATGCATGAGGACAGGCAGGGCAGATCTGTAAGGACTCAGAGAAAGCCCTTGGTCCTCGAAGCTGGCCTCTGTGACTGAAGTGCTAGGGTTGAGGGAATATGGACAGGACATAAGGGTTTTCTTTCTTTCTTTCTTTCTTTTTTTAGTGAGAAGAGGGGAGGCAGAGAGACAGAATCCCTTATGCACCCCAACCAGGATCCACCCAGCAAACCCACCAGGGGGCAATGCTCTGCCCATCTGGGACCATTGCTCTGTTGCAACTGGAGCCATATTTTAGCACCT
Organism: Saccopteryx bilineata; assembly: GCF_036850765.1. NCBI lineage: Eukaryota > Metazoa > Chordata > Mammalia > Chiroptera > Emballonuridae > Saccopteryx > Saccopteryx bilineata. The sequence continues at coordinate 38,348,719 of NC_089499.1, read as the reverse complement.
GAGGCAGAGGCCATGGCTCCATCCTCAACACCCGAGGCTAATTCGTTAGAGCCAATAGAGCCATGGCTGTAGGAGAGGAAAAGAGAGAGAGAGAGAGAGAGAGAGAAAAAAAAGGGTGTGGGGTGGAGAAAGGGATGGTCGCTTCCCCTGTGTGCCCTGACTGGGAATCAAACCCAAGACATCCACGCACCAGGCTGACTGACGCTCTACCACTGAGCCAACCGGCCAGGGCCAACATATGAGTTTTCCATTCCAGCCCCAAACCCTTGTTTTGTTTCATGAGTTCAATGCATGGGCCTCCACTACATCTCTGCTAGGCACCAAACTGACCCAAATACACTTAGCTCCTTCTCCTGATTCTCACACACACTCACCACTTTCACACAGCGCGTGGGAGGTAGACTTCACCGAGGACTCAGCAGTGATGAAGGAGGAATTTACTCTGCGGAAATACAAACAGCCTCAAAGATAATGGTTATACGTTCCCATTCTTCAAAGTCCCCCATACTTTCTTCCATAATGGTTGTACTACTTTACACTCCCACCAACAGTGGATGAGGGTTCCTTTTTCTCCACAGCCTCTCCAACACTTGTTATTACCTGTCTTGTTGATAATAGCTATTCCTCAAAAAATTAAAAATAGAACTACCATATGACCCAGCAATTCCTCTACTGAGCATATACCCCCAAAATTAAAACACTGGTACGTCAAGACACACGCAGCCCGATATTCATTGCAGCATTGTTCACAGTGGCCAAGACATGGAAACAACCAAAGAGCCCTTCAACAGAGGACTGGATAAAGAAGATGTGGTACATATATACTATGGCATACTACTCAGCCATAAGAAATGATGACATCAGATCATTTACAACAACATGGATGGACCTTGATAACATTATACTGAGTGACAGAAGTAAATCAGAAAAAACTAAGAACTATATGATTCCATACATAGGTGGGACATAAAAATGAGACTCAGGGACATAGATAAGAGTGTGGTGGTTACGGGGGGGGGGGGGAGGAAGGGGGAGGATGGGAGGGGCACAAAGAAAACCAGATGGAAGGTGACGGAAGACAATTTGACTTTGAGTAATGGGTATGCAACATAATCAAATGTCAAAATAACCTGGAGATGTTTCCTCTGATCCTATGTACCCTGATTGATCAATGTCAACCCATTAAAATTAATTAAAAAAATTTTTTAAAAAGTCCCCAGCTGCCCCCAGGCACCCTTGCTGGCAGCCTGGGCTCTAGGCTACCCATATGGACAAAGAATCCATCAGTGGAACAAGAGGGGTTTTTATTTTACAGGATTCACTCTCCTTAGAAGGCATTTACAGATTAATAAGCAATCTTCCTCTCTATTACATTAGTGTTGTGGCATGCCATTATATTGCTTTGAGTTAGAATTAAGTTTTAAGTTTGTGTGCTAAATCTGAGAGTAAATTCTTCATTGTGTCATTTCTTGGCTGAGTAGCTTCGCACAAGGGAAGGAGCAGAGAGGCAGGTAGCAGCATTGCCCAGAGAGCTCGGGAAAGACAGTGAGCAGGGAAGATGAGGAAGCAGACCTCAGCCTGCTACGAGAGGTCACCAAGAGGACGTGCCCACTGGTTGATCGTCGAGCTGGCCCTGGGCAATAGGAAGCTCTTCACCCCTGCCCTGCCCTGCCCTCGGAATGTGCATCCTGACCCCGGTTCCCACAGTGGGAGCCGTTCCTAGTATGCAGCCTTGTGAGAGCAATGTGTGGTTGAGACCATCTGGATGGTACATATGACCACACCCCGTTTGAGCCTCCATTTCAACTTTTAAGACTGGTGGGCAGGTGCTGAGATCTGCAGTCTTGCAGTGTCTGAGAAAAGCTCGTAGGGAAGTTCCCTTGTTTGTTCACCCTGCCACCTACCAATCTGGCACGGTCTGCCTCTTTCCTCAGTCTCTCCTTGCCATCATGTACAGGGGCCAGTTTGTGAACCAGCACAGCTACTACCTGGGGCAGAGGGTGTGCATTAAGAGAAGATGCCCCAGAGGATACCAGTGGAAACTGTTAACCATCTCCCAGGAAGCCCCTGCAGTGGTGAGGCAAGGCCGTCTGTTCCTGCTGTTTAGTCAGAAATTCATTACGCATGATTCTCTGAGCACCTGTTGCGTGCTGGGCGCCAGGCTGGGCCCTGGGGAAACAGTAATGAGCAAGACAGAAAATACCTGTTCTCGTGGATGTTAAATCACTGAAGAGACAGACCCTCTACCCTGAAAAGAAACTAAGCAAATACAATCAGTGAGCTTGTCTCAGACGATGTCAAAGAACCGTCTAGGTAGTAAAATGTGACTGCGTGGTAGAGGGTGACTGTTGGTGGTACCGGAGGCATAGAACCTGACCCAGGGCCCCTTGGGAGGGCATCTGTGAGGGGTACACCTGCAGACTGGGAGTAACATGGTAGAGTGTACTTGAATTTCCCCCCAGCTCTACCCGCTCCTAACAGCGGTGCCTGGGACTTAATTATCAAAACGGACTTGGCCTCTGTGCGTACCTTTTTGCCTGGGCTGACGGAGCGATTTGAGTGCCTCCCAGGGTCCCTCCCAGCCATGTCTTGTAGTGTGGGCTCCTCCTGCTCCATGAGAAACCGGCTCTGCAGGAAGGGGCCCACCAGACTGCTCACCTGGGAGAGATGGCTGGGTCTCCTGTCTTTTCCAAGGCTTCGGCTCCTGCAAACAGAGGCAGGATCTGGAAGCCCAGGATGAGGAAGGAGGGTGAGGAAGTGGCAGCAGTTGCTCTCCAGCTGGCCAGTGTGCGACCCCCTGTTCCCTGCTGTCTCTGCCAGCACAGGGGCAGTGGTGGGAGGCCGGGGCTGCAGGCACTCTCCAAGGGGCTCTCGGCAGCTCGGGGCAGCCCCTGGGGATGGTGAGAGAAGAGGCCAGAGCTGCTGCCCATGCTTCAGAACTTGGAGGCCTCTTCCCCGGAGAGATTCGCTGACCACAGGCCCTGAGAGCACCACCTGGAGAGCTGCCGTCACCTATGGGACACCCTAAAAGGCTACAAGGAGCAAACACCGAGTCACAGCCAAACCGGGAACCACCCTTCAGCTCCTAAGATGACCAAGCTCTCTGCTCTCTCTTGGGAGCGGTCAAACTCCATAGGAAACGCTGGTGCTCTGCTGAGTCCAAGGGCCATATTGGAATGTCATGGGGAAGCAGTAGCAGCGTCCACTGGGGTGCTGCTGAAGCCCAGCCCCCTGCTAACCCTCAGCGGGGACACCTGAGGAGAATCTAGGCGAGAGAACACCTGCACCTGAGGCCCAGAGCGGCCGAGTCCTGTCCCCATGGAGTAATTCCAAACCACGAGAGAAAATGGGGAATAGAACAGGAGAAAAAAAATAAAGGACAAGAGAAAAGGGAGAGGGGAGAGATGGGGAGAGAAGAGCAAACAGAAAAGCAAGACGCTTAAGAGAAACTGCCTGGCTCTCTGTCAAGTGCTCTCCCCTGAAGCGACTGGCACCAGTACAAGGTGTCCAAAAGCCAAGTGTCTCCCTCACAGCCATTACAGTCTCCCATTATGGCTGGCTAACAGAAATCAATCTTCTTAATGCTGCCTCGAACCGAGAGGGAGGCCAGCCAAGTCTGGCGAGAGGATCCAGCCATGCATCAGCTGCACCGGGTGTCTGGCGTTCAGGGTCAGGTTTCTCCCACTCACCTCTTCTCCTGGCACTGACAAAGCACGATGCCCACAGGGCCTCCAGGGGAGAAGGCCACAGGGCAGCCAAGGCTGACGTTTCAGATGGGCCTGGCTGGGAGGCCTGTGCTCGCCTGTCTCTGCTTCCACCCCGCCCACCCTGGATGGCTGGATCCACTTTCTGGCATGAAGATGTCTGCAACTTGATCTCACCAGCACATTTACAAATAGTCCCTCATTCCTACAGTTTTTCCTCTAAGTCGGGATTCAAAACACCTGTAAGATTAAAGAATATCCTTTCAGAAGACACTGGACTCCTCCAGGGTCAGTGGACAGCAACTAGAAGAGAAATGAAGTCTTCTGGCTCTGGTATCTTCTGAGCGTGGAGATGGGCATGCTAGCCTTTCAGTCTGTCCGCCTCCACTCATCCTGGAGAAAGGATCGTGGAGGTTCTCTGGGCTGGATTCGGGATGCCAGCAGACTTCACTGGTTGGAAGCTGGAGGCTGGGTTGCCCCACTGAGAGTCTCAGCACCCAGGACTGGAATTTAAAATGTTGACTCCCCTTGTTAGCATCTGCCCCAATGGATTTTTAAAGTTACCTTCTGGACAACATGGGCTGATAATGTCGCATCAGATTTGAGGGTGGTTGCTAAAGAAATCAGCAGAAAAGTGGTGTGTAAATCTTATCGTTTCCAAATTAGCATCAACACAAGCTGTAACTTTGAAAGACTTTGAAGCTAATTAGCCCATGTTCTAGTGATTAAGACAAAACAGACACCAGAGGAGAACTCTGGAGTCCGCCTCTTGTTTAACTATTTACAGTTCCCCTTGGCCAAGAAGAGGGGGAAGCTAAGAGACGAAATGGCAAAGACCCTGTGGGCAGGGAGCTAAATGCCATCACCCCACACCCCTGGTCAACAATGATACAGTTAACGGATAGTGAGGCTGGGAAGAGAAAAAAACCAAAAGTGTGGTAAACAGTGTTTGATGGCAAAGTAGCTTAATGCCTCAAAATCTCAAGGAGGAGATTATTAAATTCTGAAAATGGAGATTAGGAGTGTACCACTAAGTCCCGTGAACAGAATCAGATTAGTGGAAAAGAAATGGAAGATAAGTAGATAGAATTGTAATTGTTCTGAAGTATTTGCAATTCTTTAGTTTTTCTCCAGATAATGCAGCTTTATTGATGCGATCTTCTTGCTTAAGCCATTTTACATTTAATAACTTTAAGAGATTTTGTTGTTGTTGTGTGTGTGTGTTTTTTTTTAAGGAAGAGTATAACTTTGTGAAAAAAGAGTGTTTGGACGCAGTGATTCCCAAAATTCTAAAGACTGTCTACATCCGAATCTCTTAGGGATTCTATCCATAAGAAATAACATAAATGGAGCCACTTTAAAGAGTCGGAGCTGCCATCCCACAAGAACTTCCCTGCAGATTTTATGCCTCAAACCTTTGAAAAGTTAAAACAGGGCAAAATAACCTTTGACCTGGGCCTAACACAGCACTGTGTCTCAAAAAACTGTTTGCCAAGATAACAAGAAAACAGATGTGACTACAGGACTGATGACTCCCAGATAGAAAATTAAAAACCTTATTTAGAATTAGCACCAAGTAATTGGCTTACTTGCACCAGTGAAAATGCCTTCCTTCTATTGGTGTAAGAGTTCCCCTTCCTTTTCTCATAAATACCACTTGCCTTTGTCTCCTAATCGGAATATTATTCAGGTTCCTGCCTGAATCAGTGCTTCCCCAATAGCTATTGTTTTTCAGATAAAAGCTTATATTGCCTCTCCCTTTGAAAGGCGTTTTATTTTTAGGTTAATCTCATAGATTGGTGACATCAGAATCACTTGGGGGTCCTATTAAAAGTATGGATTTGAAAGTTCCACTAGTGAACATCCTGATTTAGTGGGTCTGGATGGGAACCAGTAGAATGAATTGTCACCTGTCTTTCCAGGAGATTTCGATGTCTGGCCAAATTTGAAAACTGTGATCTGGTCTCTCTGTTAACTACCCACTGGAGTTCGAAGGCTGGCTATTTGGACTGCAAAGACAAGGAAGGACTCGCCACACACTCACTGGCAGCTTACCTTAAAGGGGAAAGCGTGTCCACAAGAAAAAGAGGCAGTCTTGACATGCAGGCTCTGCGCGTCAGTGAAATGGCAGGGAAGACGCTCTGGGCATGAGAGAGGAGCTGGCATAGTACAGTTCCTCCACATCTCAGAATTGAACCGCTTTGCATCCTATGTCCCAGGACCAAAGACAGGATGTAAGAGGGAATAGCAGTCACTGTGGGCGCTTGTCCCACATGTGCGTCTCATCTCCGCTCCTTTTGGCTAAACACACACAGGCCAGATTTGAGGTCAGAAAAATGCTTGGAAGGGAAGGATGACAACCAGGACCAGGTCTGGCTTTAATCATCCAAAAGGCTGGTCCCCTTCCTCCCCACACAGCTTCTCAGGGCCCTTTATAGTCAAGCTTTGGGGTACTCCTCTAGCAGAACAACCACTTGCATTAAGGATTTTTCAGAGTATATTATGAACCATCCGCCCTGTCAGGAAATGTTTATCAGGTTTCTGTTATGGGCCAGGCACCTGAGCAGCAATTCTCAATGCACATTAGAGTCACTGGGGAAACTTTAAAATTACGAATGCCCAGATTCTGGCCCAGAAAGGTTTAGTCAGTGGGTTCAATGGAGAATCTAGGCAGCCATAGTTCTGAGAGCATCCCAGGTGATCCTAATGCACAGCCTAGATGGAGACTCATTGCTGGTGAGTGTCACAGCAGGGTCCTCCAATGTGAGCCTGCATCAGGATCACTGTGAGGGCTCGGTAAGACATGGGTCTCTTTCTCTCTCTTTTTTTTTTATTTATAATTTTTTTAGAAAGAGAGAGAGAGAAGAAAAGAGAGAGAGAGAGAAGCTCTCTCTTTTGCTATTCCACTTATTTATGCATTCGTTGGTTGATGCCTGTATGTGCCCTGACTGGGAATCGAACCTATAATTTGGTTGTGTCAGGACAATGGATGCTCCAGCTAACTGAGCTACTCAGCCAGGACAAGACACAAGTTTCTGCTACACCCTGAGACTATCTGCTTCAGCAGGTCTGAGGTGGGAACCAAGAATGTGCTATTCTCTAAGTTCCCAGTGTTACTGAACAGAAAAGGGCCTACCCAGCCAACACACCACGAGCCAAACACTGAACTCCCAAGTTGTGTGGTGGAAAAAAATCAGAGCCATTTATTGGCAGGGTGCCAAGCCAGGAGAATGGGAAGTTATTGCTTAAAACCTGAATTCCCAATGATTTTTTTTTTTTTCATTTTTTTCTGAAGCTGGAAACAGGGAGAGACAGTCAGACAGACTCCCGCATGCGCCCGACCGAGATCCACCCGGCACGCCCACCATGGGGCGACGCTCTGCCCACCAGGGGGCGATGCTCTGCCCATCCTGGGCGTCGCCATATTGCGACCAGAGCCACTCTATCTAGTGCCTGAGGCAGAGGCCACAGAGCCATCCCCAGCGCCCGGGCCATCTTTGCTCCAATGGAGCCTTGGCTGCGGAAGGGGAAGAGAGAGACAGAGAGGAAAGCGCGGCAGAGGGGTGGAGAAGCAAATGGGCGCTTCTCCTGTGTGCCCTGGCCAGGAATCGAACCCGGGTCCTCCGCACGCTAGGCCGACGCTCTACCGCTGAGCCAACCGGCCAGGGCCCCAATGATTTTTAATCAAGGGCTTTTAAAGATGAAGATTTATGGTTAGGGGTCATGGGCAAAGCCGATTGGTTAGTTCTCAGGCGAGCCTCCTTAGTCAGATTAATTTAGGTTCTGATGCCATCTTGTGTGGAGCCTATGTAACTGTGGCCAAGTGATTTAAATGGGTTGAAGAACCAATCGGCAAAATATTCATGATTGTGCATACAATCTCATGATTACGCATAGTGATAATATCTTTAAAACAAAAGGCAGAAACTGAACATCTTGTGACCATTGTTATTGTTTAAGCTATCATTGTTTTATGCTTAACTATCTATATTTTTCTTTTTTTTTTTTTTAATTTATTAATTCATTTTAGAGAGGAGAGAGAGTGAGACAGAGAGAAAGAGAGAGAGAGGAAGGGGGGAGGAGCTGGAAGCATCAACTCCCATATGTGCCTTGACCAGGCAAGCCCAGGGTTTTGAACTGGCGACCTCAGCATTTCCAGGTCGATGCTTTATCCACTGCGCCACCACAGGTCAGGCCTTAACTATCTATATTTTTCTATTATTTCTAGCAAAATGTACTTTAAACATTTTTCCTGGAACTTGTTTTTACAGGTAGGCCTCTAGGACATGACTAACATACTTTTTTAATCTTTGGCTTAAGCTACGTGACAAAGTAACTGAAACATTTAGTTAAAGTCAATTCCTATAACTCTGGACTCTATGACCTAGTACTTAAATGTGCTTACTGTTAACTGTCAATTTCACTAGGTAGGTAATCCTGTTGGACCAGGATCACAATCAAAATGATAGAGATACTTATTACTCGCACCTCATGAAAACTACAGTCAATTAAAAATATGTTCTCTTGCTTGTTACTTAGCCAGCATCAGAACCCACCTAGAAATCACAACTCAGAACCACCCAAAGCTATACTACTCCATGAGTCACTAAACTCAAGCCCTTGGCCTGACTTGGGGACTTGATTTGATAAGAAAGGTACAAAGAGCTGCATTCCTACTGCAGGCTCTGTGTGAGGGTGTCTACCTCCAAGCTTAGTCAGGTTGTTACCAGGACTCAGTTCCTTGAGGTTGTAGGACTGAGGTCCCCTTTTCTTTGCTGGCTGTCAGTCAGGGCTCCTCTTAGCTTCTAGATACCTCTCTGGTCCTTGCACATGGCCCCTCTATCTTAGAGCCAGCAATAGCACATCGGGAATGAGATACTTCCTTCTCATGCTTGAAATCTCTCTTGCTGCCTTTTGCTGCTTTTAACGTCCCATGTGATTACATGGGGCTTACTTGGACAATCCAGGATAATGCGGCTGTCTTAGAGCCGGACTGATTAGAAAACTTAATGCTTCTTCAAAGTTCCTTCACTGCAGAACCTAAGTTAGTATATGATTGAATAACCAGGGGACAAGAATTTAGAGAGACATCTTTAAACTTCTGTCTGCCCTACCATACATACTACCTGTTTGTAGTGCTTTCTAATGAGAAGGCACTCGGAGAAGCTCTTTCTTCCTAACATCAACCACATAAATAGTCAGCACCTGGCCATCCAGCATCCCAGAGCTGTTGGCACCTGGGCCAGCCCAGCGTTAAGATGGAGTGCGGTGCTGACTGAGAAGAAAGGAGGGTTCTCAGTGCTTCTGGCACCATGACCAGGAAGAGAACGCAAAATGCCTCTGGTCACTGTAAAAGCTTTTTATTGCCTTAACTAGAGCTCCAGCAACTACTAAGCAGACCTTGAAAAACTAAGATCTGTAGGCAAAGTCTGCAGCAGGACAAACGAGGTCCTTGTTTCTGGGAAACTCCAGTCTGACTAGCCAAAGATAATCTTCAGTCACGGGTTAGCATGTTACAGATCCACTGGCTACACCACAGCCACCCGAAAGATTGTCCAACATGCAAATCTGATCGTGTTCCTGCTTCTGTTCTTTCTTTGCCTCCTCCTTTGGTGCCCAAGACCCCAAGTTCCTTGTGAGTACAGAAGGCTCCTGACCAGCCCCTGTGGGTTCCTTAAGCCTCCTCACTCTTGGCCTCTCACACTGCGTCCTGCTTAAGTGTCTCAAGCTCACAAAGCACATTGTGACATCTCATGCCTCCAGATCTCTCCTCTGGTTGACGACTTAGAATATCATTTCCCCTAGTCTCTGATTAATCTTGAATCACCCAACTCAAGTATATACCCCCCTTGACCTCTCTCAGGCTGACTTCCTTTAGGCTACCGATATTTTTAGAGTCTGGACCTATAGGCCAGCCTCTTCATGGTCATATTAATAACCATCCTGTAGGCAAGGACCTTCACCGCAGTGGCATTGATGTGACTGCGGGTCTCACACATCAGAAACTATATATAGCCAAAGGGTCGATATCAACATTTCTAACCTCTCATTCTGCCCAACTAGCTTCAAAAGGTGGCGACTCTGTTAAATCTCAGGATAAGCACCCTGGAAGGTTTTGCTCCTGGAGGAAGAGTAAGAAGCAGATAGAGAGTTATAGGAAGTTTGCCATTGTGGGTAAAATGCAGAGAGAAGATCCCCCAGGGTTCTGCTTGCTTTGAGGTTTGGTGGCTCGAAGCCTCCCAATAGCATCTCCACCTCAGAGAGAGAGGAGGAGAAGAAGTGAGGAGTTCAGGCCCATGTGAGGAGTCACGTGTGGGGGAGGGGCAGGGGAGGTAGAGAGGAAGAGGCAGATCTTCACAAATTCCGTCCTGAATCTCCCAGGCCCACCTAAAGCACTCATGTCAGGGCCGAGGGGACAGGCTTCCCAGGAGCCCGCCAGATAGTGCCCTGGCTCTCAGCCCTCGATGCCCCCGGTGGAGGTGGAGCCTGGCTGGTGGCCATCTCAGCCAAAGCGCCACTTCCCCCTTGCCGCTTCGGACAAAATGAATTTTTCTTGATTCAGCTTTAACGTGAATCCAGGGGCTGCTCCTCAGAGTCACCCTCTCTGAAGGCTCAGTCCAGGGCCGCACAAGGCCAAGGGGGTGTCCAGGGGCCCCCACAGCAGGTGCATGTCACCTGGCGGGAGAGAGTCCAAGTCCTGACCTTCCCCTCTGGGTTGCAGTGGGCCTTGCCACACCAGGTCCTCTGCCAGCCTCCTTCACTTTCCATACTCATGTTCATGACAATGAAAAACCCTGAAGATGTAATCATGGGGCTGTGTTGGGAGAACAAATGGGCAGAGCTTGGTAGGCAACCAAAGGAACCTTGCGGGCTCAGGGGGCAGGGCGGTCTGAGCCTTTAAACGGAGCAAGCAGCGGATGAGCAGAGGAACCGCCCCAGTGACGGAGGAAACGGCTTCCAGGCTCTTCCGTAGACACAGGTCCTCTTGCCTTACAAGGTTCTCATTTAAGAACAAAAAAGACCCCTCGGCATTATTTTTCCTTACAACAGCCTTTGAGCAACAGGTTTAGTCAGTCAAAGAATTAAAATCCAAATAATTGAAAGGGTCCCGGCATGGTGTGCAGTGGAGTGATGCAGGAAGGTAGAAATGTATTACTGTGCAGAAGTACCCTCCCGCCCAGGGCTGCACCGTGAGGAAGCTATTTGCATTAAACTCTGAGCTCCTCTCACGCCAAAAAAAAATTAGCACGTGAGCCATTTCTAGCTTTGGCTTGTCCACAGACTATTAGAGCTGTGTTACCTCAAGTAAGATCCTTGATCTCTCTGGTCTCTATTCATGGCATTGTTGAAAAGATTAAAGGAGCACCTGATGATACATTAACACCATTCCTGGCAGGCACGTAGTAATTGCCTAATAAATGCTCACCCTGTTAATTATCCTATTTACTCCTCCACAACCCTGGGTTGGGGCCATCCCCTGCAGCTATACCTGACACTGAACAGGGAGGTTCTGGCCGTCTCCTGACCTCAGCTTCCTCATCTGAAGAATGAAGACAAGGATTCCTGCCTGCTGCTCAGGGCCCACAAATGAAACCACAGACGGAAGAGTGCTTTGGGATCAGTGATGAGGCGAATTCGCATTTTTACATCTGATGCAAGAGCATGTTCCCAAGAGTCAGACTAATCATGAGTTCTCATTGTTTTTAGGAATTGCTTAACCTGTCTACGTTCCAGTTTTCCAACTGCAAAGCAGGGATAATAAAGGCAAACATCTCGTAGGTTATTGCGAAGTTGAAAAAGCATGTGCTAAATGCCTGGCGCACTGTGAATACTGGTTAGTCTTTCTCTCGACGGTTCCAGTTGCTGTCCTCATTGTTATCAATGCGCTACATGCAGTAGCGGTGACCATCTTCCCTCTGTTGGGGTTGCTTATCCCAGAAGCCTTTCATGCTTACACATCACTGCCAGCGACCCCTGCCCCTTGTGGTAAAACCTCAACGTGGGGAAGGTGGCTTGGTTTCTCCTCCTCCATCTGAACCGCCACTTTAAGCAGGCTTCTTTCCATTCCACAGCCCTACAAGTCAGGCTTTACTAGTTTCCAGTTTTAAAACCCAGGTGCTGTAAGTCAGAGTCAGGGCTTCCTGTTTCCTGCCCATTTGGGTGAAGTTCTGTTGTTGGGAGGCTCATGGTCTCACAGAGGCAGCCGGGGCGGGGGGGGGACAAGGGGGGTTTCCCTTGCCAGGAAAATCCAGTGGGTGATGATGCCCAAGGCAGAGGTGACCTCTGTATGGGGCCAGTTCCCATGGAAACACTAATGAACTGTCAAGTAAGGCCCCGATTTCTAAGAAGTCATGGGCCCCAGCCATAAAGGGCTGCTCTTCTAATGGCGGGGAGAAAGGCCCATTTGGTCAGAGACTGTATTCGTTTCCTATGGCTGCAGTAAAATACGACCACAAACTTAGTGGCTGAAAATAACACACATTTTCTATCTTATGGTTCTGGAGGTCAGAGGCTAAAAGGTGTCCGCAGGGCTCCGTTCCTCCTGGAATCCTAGGGGGGAACCTGTTTCCTGCCTCTTCCGGCGTTGGCGGCTGCAGGTGCTCCTTGGCTTGTGGCAGCATCGCTCCAATCTCGGATGCCGTCTTCACATGGCCTTGCCCTCTTCTACCTGTGTCTTTTCCTTTTGTCTCTTATAAGGACATTTGTTACTGGATTTAGGGTCCACCTGGTTAACCCAGGATGATTTCATCTCAAGAGCCTTAACTTGATTACATCTACAAAAAAACTCTGTTTGAAATAAAGTCACATTTATAGGTAATAGGAATTAGGACCCCCTCTCTTTTTGTGGGTCACTATTCAACTTGCTACAAAAGGAATTGTTGGATACAGGAATCACTGAATGGGTAGATTTTCTGCTCCTTAATAACTAGAGCCCATCTTGTGGGGAGGCACAAGCCAGGGTGGCCTGTGGTCTGGAAAGAACCCAGGGCATCCCAACTCAGCCCTAACACTGAGGGTGAGCCCACAGAGGAGCAGGAGGTCCTTGGGGGATCACAACAACATGCCCCCGAGGGAGCCCTGGGTTTGGATGAGGGTGATACATCAGGGGAAACAGAGCTGCCACTGACGGGGGTAACCCAAAGTTCAGGGGACAAAGAGTGAAAAGGAAACATTGCCGAGGGAGTGGTCCCAGGCTGGTGTGAGGAGCTACACCCACAACAAGGGAAGCCAGGCTGGCCTGCGAGGGTAGGCGTCCCCCAAAAGGCCATGTTTAGGGGACGAGGTTCAAATCCATTGGAATAAGCTGGCTCAGAGCCAGGCTGAATCAGGCCCCGTGACTGGGAACTGGGGAGGGGCAGTCGGCATCCTCCACGGAGCTGCTCCTCGGCCAGCAGTGGGGAGCCTGAAGAAGCCGGACTCTTAGCTGGAAATAGCCTGACAGGGTGACTGGTCCAGCAGCTTACAGATGAGGAGACCGAGGCCGAGAGAGAGTGGAGCATCCCTCAAGGCACGACAGCCAACAGGGCAGCTGCAGCCTCAGCCCCGGCTCCTGGCTCCTGGCCCTGAACCTTTCTGTGTAGAAATGTCACTGTCTCCTTCGTGCAGTTGGGTGGCATTGGGCCCAATGCACCTAAGTTCTGAGAGGAAAAGTAGGCTCAAGCTGGCACTTGCGTTGCATGTTTTTACTGTAATAGCCCATGAAAGGTCAATAATTATCATAACAGCCACGATTAGGAGTGACTTTGTCACCGACAAGTTGTGCTTTTAAGTGTTTTTTCCCCATTATCCCATCTCTACACAGTTTCACTGGCCCACCCCCCTCTTGGCTTAGCCCCAGCGCGCACGCAGTCACACGCATGCACACACACGGGAACCACGCCTGCCCCACCCAGGCTCGCCCTGGACCCCGGGACTCACTCACTCCTCTCTCCTGGCCCCTCCCTGGGCCGAGGACTGAAGCTCCCACACAACCCCGTCCTCAGCAGCCAGAGACTGCTCCTGTCCCCTTCTCTCCTGCTCAGTCCTTGGTTCATGTCTGCAGCCCAGGCCCCCCCTTTCTATGACTCCCCCACCAAAGCCTACAATTCTATAGAGTTCCCCTCGGCCTCCAACTGCTCATATCACCATTTTGCCTCTCTCCTTCCCTTCACTCCCAAGGAGCTCTTCTTTGTGGCCTCGGCACCCAGTCCCATGTGTCCCCTGGACTGACTTCAGCTCTCCTCCAGGGCCACTCCCCCCCCCCCCATAGGCTCACCCCTGGTGCCTTCTCCTCAGCCTGGAGAGGGAGCCCTCAGTCCTGCTGACACAGATGACAGCTTATATAATGTTATTGACCAACGTTATCCTGGTAAAGTTAATCATACTTTCTCTATTGGTTTCTTGTACCAGCCCTCGTGTCCCCCCTGGAGTTGGGTGTAAGATAAGCCTACAGATGTGACAGAGTCTCGCTTTCCCCTGGGTCTCCTCTTTCCCGGGTTTGGCTGGACTTCAGCTGTCAGGACAGCCCTGGTTTCTATGTACCAGACACAGCCCTCCGTCCTGCACACAGCAGGACTTGACTTTGCACAGCCTCCCGATAGAAACACTCTTCTTCACTGTGTCGGGGCCTCTGGGCACTGCCGAGTGCTCCGTACCACAGTGAGAACTTCCCAGCTGTCCACGGACGGGTCCCCTTGGGAATACCCTCTACACAGAGGCGTGGGCCTCTGCTCTGATAGTCACCGGGACTCAGGAAGGCAGGAATGTAGAAGTTAGAAAATGCTGTCAGGAGGTGTCAGCCAGACCGGGAACAGTCAAAACTGTCCTACGGACGCTGAGGGGAGACCTTCCACATAGGAGACTAAAAGAGGGGGTGCTCTCCCTTAACTTGGATCAACCCTGTGGTTGTTCTTAAGCAAAACTGTTCTGTGCATACAATACGCTGGACCCAACCCCTTGTCTCCAGTGGGTCGGACCCCCTTGAGAAGCTCTCTGGTAGCTGAGAGATGCTACTAACCACCTGAGGATCACATCGCCATTCACAGACTGTCCACTAGAGGGCAGCTCTAGGTGAGGGCCTGGGAGTTCCCAGGGCCCCCAGAACTCAGGGCTCAGAACTCAGGGCTCAGGGCTCTGGGATCTCTCAGGAAGGAGATCCCAGATGATGGAGGATAAGGTGCTCCTCTCCCCTCCCCCTTTGTAGCTGCTGCGTCCTCCATAAATCAAGTCTCAGAGGCCACATGGCCCAGCACCATTCCTCTGAGTCATACCCGGCTGCCCAAGAGACCACACGTGTACTGGCTAAGACACCCGTGGAGAAGGGAGCCCAGGGTACAGCGAGATCAGAGAGGCATGTCAGAGGTGCCCCTGCAGCCCCTGAACGTCCCTTCTAGCCCTCTCGTGGTTTGCGTCTCCCAGACCTATGGGACAGGGAGGGTTTGGAGGGGCTAAAGGCTTGTCTGTCCTTAGCTAACAGTCAAGTGGGGGAAAGGGGTAGTGTTGGAGCCCTTTTTAAGAAGCCGAAAATGTAGCAAAAGTCAGGGTGCTGGCCTAGACAAGCTTATAGAAGAAAGCCCAATTTGTAGAACACATACAATTAGAACTGCCCTAGTCAGAAGAGGGTAAACTGCCTCCCACCCTCGGAGTACCTTGTAACCACCTACCCTCTCCATCCCCCAGCTAGAGCACCTCTTGGAGAGGCTGAGGGTCTCAAAATACAGTTTGTAAATCATGGGGCTAGATTTACACACTAGCCCACTGGACATGGCCACCAGCCAGGCAGCTCCAGGCCAGTGCACAGGGGACAGTGAGGCCCTCCGGATACAGGGAAGGGGGTTAGGAACTGCAGGGGGCCCTCCTCACGCTGGGGCAGCCACTGTCTTATCCACTGTTGACAAGATGAGCTGTGTCATCCACCAAAACCTTGGAATAAAACTGGCCTTCTGAGTAGATTCTTGATGAGCAGAATGGACAGCCCAGGGTTTCTGAGCGTGAGTGTGAACCCTGCTGCTCCCATGGCCAGCACTGCCCCAGCCAGAAACAACCTTGGGGCACTGGAGGCCAAGGCCGCAGGCAGTCCTTGAGGCTCAGACACAGCCCTGCCTCCCTGGCCAGCCCCCATCACCATGCGAGTGGTGTGTGTGTGTGTGTGTGTGTGTGTGTGTGTGTGTGTGTGTGTGTGTGTAGGACTCCAAGGCAGGCAGGAGTGTGTCCATCTCTGGAGGGAGAGGCCTTGCACCAAGCAAGTCCTTTGAGCTCAGAAACACTATGTGTCATATTTTCAAATAAAGACTGAAAAGGGCACTTTATATTGTCCTAAGGGGCTCATGAGCAGCACAATTCCAACAACCCCATACATGTGCACATACAGACTTCACAGCTACTCATAGTGAAAGGCACATACACACCAGCGTGTGGCTCAGACACATTTGTGGCCCACACTACCACGCAGTATTGCAAACTGGTCTGGAATGTGGACGCTGGGCCAAGAGCATTACGTTGCTGTCCGGCTCTGTGTCCTCAGGTTAGTTACCCCACCTCTCTGAGCCTCTGCTTTCTTTCTCTATTTTATTTCTTTTTTTATTAATAGAATAGATTAGCATGACACTAGTTAACATAATTATGCAGGTTTCAGGTGCCCAGTTCTACAACACATCCCTGTACACCGTACTGTGTGTTCACTCCTGCAAGTCAAGTCTTCATCCCTCTCCATTTATGCCCCATATCCTCCTCCACCCCCTCTCCTGGCAATCACCACACTGTTATCCCTGTCCACGAGGGGTTTTGGGTTCTTTTTTGCTCTGTCCCTCCACCTCCTTTGCCCAGCCGCCCTGCCCCCATAGCTGTCAGCCTGCTCTCTATGTGTGACTCTGTCTCTATTTTGCTTCTGAGTTCATTTTTTCATTAGAATTCACATATGAGTGAAATCATGTGGTACTTGTCCTGCTCTGAATGTGAGCCTTTGCTTTTTCATTTGTAAAAGTGCATGTGTCGGACCATCTACCTCCGAGGCTCATTATGAGGACAGAGTGGGAAAGTGGCCTGCAAAGCCATAGCCTGAGATCTGTGCTTGGCTGTTTGTGGGAACACCCAGGAGAACAGCACTTAGTGGGGGGCTCAGAGGACCAGGAGGCCCTGGCTTACTTCCTGAGTGGTGGATGATGGTCCCAGAAGCTATCCCTGCCTTTGGGCCGGTTTTCCAACTCCACTGAGAATGAGGGTCCTGAGCCAGTGTCTGAAGACCAGCAGCCTGTGGACGATCAGAGGGGTAGACTTGGGCCCTTTCAGCCTGCACGCTACTTGCCTGGAAGACCCAGGAGTTAATGACAAGTCCCCGTGGAGGGAGGCACTGGCCGCAGGGAGACAATGAGGGGAGAGAGAGCTGGGATAAATATAGAGGAAGGAGGCTGTAAATAGAGCGGTGACAGATGCAAGGGGAACGAGCAGTGAGAGCCTGGATATAGAGATCGGTTTAAGAAGACCATACGGAGACAGCCGGCCAGAGAGCCCTGCTGATTGACAGAGAGAAGGGCCACTGTCTAGACCACACCGGTAAAGACCCCACAGCTGAGGACAGAGAACAAAGGATGGAAACACCCCCCCCATGTCTATGATCTTCATGCCCACTTCATGCCTGGACTCCCCAAAGGCCCTTCCCTCCAGCAGTTGAGTTTCTGCCAGGCCACTGGCCACCAGACACACATCGTGCCCGGGCAGCAGTGAAGCCAGAGGAGGTGGGAGAGGGGCAGCACAGGGCACGGGCAAGCCGGGGCAGGACAGAGAAAGGAAACACAGCGCTTCCAACGGCTCAGCCCGCTGCAGCACAAGCAGGGCCCACGGGCCTTCGCTGCCAGCCCTGCAGGTTAACGGCACTGGCGAGACTCGTGCCATTCTCTCCCTGGAGAAGGTGCTTTCTTTCTAGGACTCCCAACCCCGGAAGGCTGCACATCTCCGCTGGCCTGGCTCCACCCAGACTGTGAGGGAGTATGGCAGAAGCTCCTTCTGTCTTCCTTTTATGATTGTAATTCATTCTTTCCAAGGGGGATAAAGGGACGTGCTGTCCACGGACGCGGTCACCTGCCATCCCTCGGTGATTTGCCAGGACGGGAGCTGGCTGCCTTCCATCACGGTGTTCCTCCTTCAGCTTTCCCTCCCCTTGATGGGAGAGCAACAGTCATGTCACATGCTCACAGCCCACATGTGACATTTACCCCAGGCACTGGGCTGGTGGCAGTGATGGTCACATCTGATGTCCACGTGCAAGGTGTTCTTGGGATGGGTTGACTCACTTTAAAATAGCTCTCTCCCTGTGAGTTCTGATTCCCTCCTACCCCTGAGCATTTTTCTTGGTCTCTTTTATTAGTGACTGTTTTGCCACCTGCTCTTAATTGTCAGGGTTTCTCAGGTGCCACTTTTGTCCCTCTTCTTACTCTGAAGCGCTAACTCAGGAAATCCTCTCCCCCCCACACACACCCCACTGAACAAGCACGCCAGCCCCTGAGCCAGGCCCGGGGAGCAGAGAGGCAAGGCCAGTCCCCACCCTCGGGAGCTCAGGCTTCCTGGATTGCAGCCGGAAGCAGGGCAACACGGCAGCCAATGTGCTCTGTGCTTGTGGGAGTTAAGAGGTACTGAGGGACCCCAGCACATTTTTTTTTCTTATATGGAAAATGAGGTTTACATAGAACCCCATGCGGTTGTTAGGATGGTTTGATAGTAGAAAGAGCTTAGAGTAGTACCCAGGAAAATGATAAGCGCTCAGGAAATGCAGACACGTGGGATGACCTGAGCCACTGATGAGAGCCACTTCGGTCTCCAGCCCACATCTTGCCTGTGATTTCAGGTGAGCACACCTAGCCCTCCCCCAAGTCATGTCCATGTGTCCCTGCAACAGACACTTCAAATCCAACAGGTCCCAATGAAACATCTCCCAGCCCCTCCCTGTGCTCCCCATCATGACAGCATCTCCATTCACCCACTGACGCGGTGGCCTGATACAGCCTGGGAGCCTTCTGGTCAGTCACAGTGTCTTGGGAACTCCAGCAGGGTCAGGCTGAGGCATGAAAACACCTGAACTAAAAGTAGGATTTCTCAATCAGAGAAACATCAAATAATCATACAATCTATTCCTATCTAAGCCATTCCAACTCATAGACATGTACCGCAAATAATTGAAATGGGCATTCAAATAAACCTTTGTACACAAATATTTGTAGCCACTGCTCAGAGTAGCCAAGAGGCAGGAACAACCCAAATGGCCATCAGTGGATGACTGCATAAATGAAGTGTGATATACCCGTACAATGGAACACTATTCGGCTGGAAAAAGGAGTGAAGCACTTACACATGATGTAATGTGGATGAACTTGAAAATCACGCTAAGTGGAAGAAGTGAGACATGGAGGTTAATGTATTATGCTATTCCATTTATATGAAATGTCCGAAGTAGGCAAATCTCAGAAAGAGAAGCGGATGGGTGGTGGCCAGGGGCTGGGGAGAGGGGGAATGAGTGGTAACTGCTTAATGGGTACAGGATATTATTTTGGGGTGATGGAAATATTTTGGAATGTAATAGAGGTCGTGGTTGCACAACATTGTGAATATTCTGAATTGTTCACTTTTAAATGGTTCATTTCTATTATGTGAATTTCACCTTCATTTTTTAAAAAAGGAAGCTTGTCAGTTTTTCTCTGGAGAATCTGTTGGTCTTGGTCATAGACCCTGCTCTGTGCCATAGGAAGGCCCAGCCCTGCCCAGTTGGAGAGGCTGGCAGTGTCTGGGCTGAGCAGGGAGGAGAGCTCCAGAGGATGGATAGATGGTTCACAGAAAGCCTTTCTCCTCCAAACCCCTCCTCAGATGAGCTGGCCTCCCCACTGCCCCCATGAGGAGGCTGCAGACCTGTCAGTGTAGGGAAGGGGTCCCTGGGAAAGAGGGGCTCCTGTGTGTGGTGTCCGGGCACCAGCACTGAGGCCTGACCCCAGCAGTGCAGAGCCACAGAGCAGCCTTGTGGGAGTCACTCCACCCCATCCGCCAGCTGCTCAGAGAGAGAGTCCAGGGACTTGCTGCCCTAGGTTCGGGACAGCTGGGGGTGGCCCTGCTTTGGAAGTACACAGGGTCAGGAACAGGAAGGTGGGCTCTGTGGGGCCACTCCTCCAGAAAGAGCCTACTGGGGCCAGGACATTGATTAGCAGGGAGGGAAGGGTCCTGGCCAGAGTCCCCTATCCATAATGCCGTACAGCCCTCATCAATGTCTGACCTCATCTTGAATACATGCTTGTGCTTGAAGGGTCTGTAAAGAGCTCACACTGGAGACATTGGCCAGGGGATGCTAACGGGGACCAGTCTCTGGAGCATTGCAGGCTGTAGGATCTGGAGAAAGCAGGAGCGTTGCTAAAGCAGGTGAGATAGCAAACTGGTACTGGGCATAGCGAAGCCCTTGCTTCCCAGTGCCCCTCCCCCCCAACGCCAAGCTCAAGTTCCACATCAGATGGTAGCAATGGCTTAATTAACCACTGGAAAACTGGGCCAACCACAGGGCACCCACCTCCCCAGCAGTGAGGCCCAGGGCTGGGAGCTCGGGTCTGTCTATCTGTCCTCACTCCACCTCTGTCGGCCACCGAGCGCTGGGTTCCAGCCAGCAATTGATTCCCTCTTGTCTCTCATTTCATTTTATCATCCCACTTTATCTTCCTTGTGGCGTTTTTCTTTCTCTGAACAATCCGTGCTGCTCTTCTAACTTGAAGGAAGGAGGTGGGAGGAATAAAGGGGGGGGGAGGGTTTGTCTGCCTCTCCATTCCATTCCCCTGGTTGGACACGTGCTTCCTCGTCTGGAGATTCTGAGATGGTGATAAGATAATACACTTGGACATTTTTTTACTATCCTTTCCCTAAACCACTGACATCCTGTGGATTCCCCTGCACATTCCGCTCTCTCCACCCCGCACTCCTGGGTCAGGCAGCCCCCGGCACCGCAGGGCAGCCTTTCACCCGCCTCTCCGTCCCAGCTCAGCAAGCCCCAGTCCAATCCAAGAAATTCTGAGCACTTCGCGTCCCTACTTCAGTGGTCCTCAAGTGTGCTTCCCGCACCAGCAACGTCAGCATCTGCTGGGAACTGGTGAAAAATACAAATTCTCAGGACACATCCAGACCTACGGATTCAGCCACTCCTGGGCCAGACCTGACAATTTGTGCTTTAACAAGCTCTCCAAGTGATTGTGATGCTTGCTAACATTGAAAACCACTGACCTACTTAAAAGCCTTTCGTGACTACCACTGCCAGGCTCAGATTTTTCGGGCAGCACCTCTGGGACCTACTTTTTGCCTCCCTTCTGAGATCTGCCTCCTCCTCCCAGCCCTTCCCAACATACCTTGCAGCAAGGCTTCCCACCTGCCGATGGGGCCCTGAGCAGGGGCTGTTCCCTCAGGCTGGACGCTCTTCCCTCCTCGTGCGGAGCACACTAGTCACTCCGCCCTCTGGAACACTGACTAGCCTTCCTGCACTTAATGTCAGTCTGTTGTTCATTCTCTCCCTAGGTTATGAAGTCTTGGAGGGCAGGGCCATGTGTTTGTACTTGTGAACCCAGCACCCTGCATGTACGTGGCACCTGATTCAAAGTAGTGACTTAAGCACTGTTCCCTGAGTCATCACAAGATCCCTGGACACACCAGCACATGGGCAGGATTGTTTCATTTTGCTGTTTGGCTTATTATTACTTAGAGAGGTTGTTGGGCCCCCAGGCAATGCATGGCGAGCTCCCTGCAGCTCTTGGACACATGCCCTTGATAATAAAGCTTCTAGAGACACCCAAAGAGTGGGGAAAGAACAAGAGACTTGGAGTCCAGTGACCTGTGTTTATACCCTGGCTCCCACTGCCTAGCCCTGGGAATCTCAGGAATCAACACTCAGTTTTCTCATCTGTAAAATGGGAGCATTGTTCTAAATTTAGATAAGTTTACATCTTCATTTAAGCCCCCCTGAAAGCGGAGCCTGAGACAACTCCTTGGACGCAAGTAATTTATCTAGGAAATGATCCCAAAGAATAGGACGGAAGGCATGAGGAGACCGAACCAGGAAAGAGGAAACAGCGCTGTAACTGTAATGGGGGCTCCATTCTGCCGGAGCTTCTGAGAAGCGTACAGACGCCTCCCTAGGACTGTCCGTCCAAAAGACAGAAAAGCAGGCTCCTTTATCACACCTCTGCTGTCCCACTGGTTAATGGCTGACATGGCCATTAACTGCCCACTTCCTCTTTCAGACTCCGCTTTCGGTGGGGGGGGGGCTTGTTTGCAGGTGCATGGATTTCAGGAGCTTCAGAGAACCCCTGAGGCAGAGAAACAGAATGGCACAAGGTGCAAGGTGAGACTGAGATCATGTCCCACCATGGCTGCAGCTAAAATCAGAAGCGGGCCAAGGGACCCTAAAAGCATCTGCTTCAGTCTCAGTGCACACACCCATAGAATGCCGTGACTACCTTCCATGTGGCCCTGCTTCTCTGGACTGAGATCCTGTTTAGTTGTCTGTCTTCTACTTAACAGGCATCTCCTGGAAGGCAGGGACAATGCCTGTCTTGCTCATCACTACACCCCCAATGCCAAAGAGAGCTCCACACAGGGGACATCCTCAAAAATATTTGTTGAATGACTGAACGAATGAAAGTAACTCTCATGTAATGGATATTCAAGAAAATTGACCACTCAAACTTTTTGATTTGAAGGAGAGGGTGCACTCTTTTCTGATCAAATTACAGAGAATCATTGAAGATGGAGTGGGTTGGAATGCCTTTTTCATTCAGATGGAATAATGGAGACTAGAGATTCACCTTCTCACCTGAAACAACTATAAGTCATGACAAAATGTACAAAACGATGGCGTGCAAGCCATTGGGCATTGGACAAAAAGAAGAGTTATTCTTGAGAGACAGCAAACAAATTAGGTGAGCCTATGCCTGCCTGAGCATAATGCTCAGGGAAAGTGCCGGACAGCAGTGGGAAGCAGGGGTGGGGGGTGGGGAGGGAGGGACAGGTTACCAAGGGCCATAAGGAAACAGAGTGATGGATATGTTCCCAATCTTAATTGTGGAGGTGATTTCACAGGTATATACACATGTGAAAACTTACCAAATTGTATCCTTTATGCCATTTTATTATATGTCATTATACTTCAAAAAAGCTGTTTCAAGAAAGAAAGAAAGAAAGAAAGAAAGAAAGAAAGAAAGAAAGAAAGAAAGAAAGAAAGAAAGAAAGAAAGAAAGAAAGAAAGAAAGAAAGAAAGAAAGAAGGGAGGGAGGGAGGGAGGGAGGGAGGGAGGGAGGGAGGGAGGGAGGGAGGGAAGGAAGGAAGGAAGGAAGGAAGGAAGGAAGGAAGGAAGGAAGGAAGGAAGGAAGGAAGGAAGGAAGAGAAAGAAGGAAGGAAGGAAGGAAGGAAGAGAAGGAAGGAAGGAAGGAAGGAAGGAAGGAAGGAAGGAAGGAAGGAAGGAAGGAAGGAAGGAAGGAAGGAAAAGGATGAGGGACTTGTATTCTGTTTAGGTAATGGCGAAAAATCTACATTAGAAAAGCACATGTAGAAACTCATTAAAGACTGGAGATGTAATCAAGATCTTTCTAGTAAGATCTTTATCTCTCCGCTGTTTGACAAATCATCCTTGTCTAATATTTGGCTCCAGCTTCCAGTGGGGGTTCAGAGTTTTGTCAGGAGCCCACAGAATCAGAAACACGTTTTTAAGTTTCACAGGCATCGCTCTCCCATCCAGATCAGAGCCAGTTGCTGTGGGAGGGGCACGTCTAGCTCACCAGGCCACACCCGGGGACGTTTTCCTCTGGGGCTCCAACCTTGCTCTCCCCGTTCCACTGTTCCCACCAGAAAAACCCTAGCAGCTTCTGTTTCTATTTTGTTTGTCAGTTTATTCTGTTCATTAGATTCCACATAGAAGTGAGATTATATGGTATTTGTCTTTCTCGGACTGGCTCATTGTATGGGGTCTTAAAATTGTTTTTATATACTATTTGTTTCTCATTTAATTGCTTGGGATCAGATACGCGGTCTCTATGCTATTCATTCTTTAAAATGTGCAGAGACCTAAGTAATGGCCTACTTTGGGGTTCATTTTTGTACATGATCCTTGTGGGCTTGAAAAGAGTATAATGCCCCCATTTCTTGCTAGGGGGTTCTATCTACATGTTTATTGGCTCAAATGTATTAATTATATAATTCAAATATCCTGAAGTATTTGTTGTCTGCTTGATCTACTCATTACTGAGAGAGATACAGTTATGTCAAAAATGTCCTAGTATGATGAGTATGTGTCAATGTATCCTTGTTGATCTGTCATATTTTGCTTTCTATATTTTGAGACTGTGTTATTAAGCACATTTAAGTTTATAATGATTATCTCTTCCCAATAAATTAAAGATTTCATCATTATATCTTGGCTCTCTTCGTCTTTTTTAAAAAATCTGATCTTAATATAGCTGTACATCTTTATTTTCGTTCTCTTACCTGGAAAATATGCATTTTCCACCCTTTTGTTTTCTGCCTTTTTCTGGAATCCTGCTTCATGTGGCCCTTGCAAGTAGAATATGTATGGATTTTGAAATTTCATCTGATAATTCTATCTTATAACTACAGAGTTTGGTACATTTATATTGCAATTATAGTTATATATTTATAGAGATAATTTCTCCATGTTATTTGGTGTTTTACATTTACCCTACTCTTACTATTATTTTTTTTTAAGTTCCGAGTTGATTTTCAAATAACTGATTTCTCTTGATGTAAAAAAAATTTTTTATCTAGAGTCTGGTAATTCTACCAGTTAATCCTAATATTCTCTTCTGATAAATCTAAGTAAAATTATATTTATACCTATTTTTCCTATGATAAACATATATATTACTTTTGTAATATGAAAAAGTTTTGAGATAGAGAGTTTAGTCTATAAATAGATAAATA
Source organism: Saccopteryx bilineata (assembly GCF_036850765.1). NCBI lineage: Eukaryota > Metazoa > Chordata > Mammalia > Chiroptera > Emballonuridae > Saccopteryx > Saccopteryx bilineata. Next base: position 38,324,093 of record NC_089499.1, on the reverse strand, counting down.
AATATTTATATGGAACTATTTTGTTGTTATATCCAATTAGACTTACCAACAGCCATAAAATGGAAGTGGTCAGAAGGCAGAATCCCCTCAACTCCTCCTCTCCTAAATATTTTCACCTATGATGAGTAAATACCTGCAGGAGAAGAATGGATGCTGACAGAAACGTCTGAGCTGAGCCCCAAGGCTTATAATAAGGCTACCAGATTTAGCAAATCTGTGAGATATGTTGCATGAGATATGTTATACTAAAAAAACATTGCATGTTGTTTATCCGAGATTCAAATATAACTAGGTATACTGTATTTTATCTGGCAACCCTACCGAATGGCTCAGTCTCACCCATTCATTGCACTGGGAGTAGAGGGAGGCCAGGTGGCCCTTTCCTGGAAGACCTGATCTTTCTCTGCTGAAGAGAGATGAGACAGGTTAGAAATGCAGGCTCTCTGCTTGGACACCCAGATTCATTGTCTCTTACATACTTACAGTCTCCTAGGGTCCTCATTAACACTTAATCTAGGGAACAAGGACACTACTGTTATTCATTTTCAAACTAATGGAACCAGCATCCTAGAACTCCCATCTGGCCCCTTACTAACCACACACACACACACACACACACACACACTTTCTGCCAAAGTCAAACCTCAGAAGCTAGAACGGACCAGAAAAACCCACACTGAAGGATCATGGCCAGGAATTGCCTTCTTCCTAAATTCAAAAAATGACTGCTAAGCAACTGCCCACACAGGACTTCCCTTGTTCAAAACCAACTAACTTTTTGACATCAGTGGGTATGAATACCTCAAAGTCACTGCGAAGTCCTCGTCCCCAATTCTTACCCATAAGTTTTTCTGCTCACAATTATTCAGAGGTCCCATTTTTACCTCTTCTATGCCTAATTATAATAAGCTAATAATCGAGCATTTGGTACAAAACTTCAGGTCCTTGGATATTCTTCATTATACCTGGGATGATTATCTCTTAGTCAAGCTCTGACTGAGAAAGCATGGCCTCTGACCTTGATAAGTTTGACCCCAATGCCTAGATCCATCATTTATTAGCTTATGACGTTAGCCAATTCATTAACTTCCTCTGAGACTTCTATCTCTCATCTATAATATAAAATGGGACGTGTCGTCTTTGTACCAGACCTTATTCTATCAGAAACAATTCAGATTGATAGGGAAAAAATTTTTTTAAGCCCACATTTAAACTAGATCTTTTAAGCTATACAGATCAATAGAAAAACATTATACACTTCATTTGTAGCAGAACTAGAGACCAATTGTCAGATTATGATATATTCACATAGTGGAATATTACACAGGCATTAAAAATGATGACATTTTTTAATCCTTACAACTGTAAGAGGTAGACATTATTTTAGTGAGAAAAGCAAGATAAGAAATAGCATGTATAACATATTATATTTTGTATTAAAAAAGGAATATAAAAATATCTTTATTTACTTATTTTACATAGACAACACACAAAACTTAATAAAAGTGGTTAAATCTGGTGTGAGATTGGGGGTAATAGTTCAGGGCATGGGTGGGAAATGAGATTTTTCACTATATATCATTTTATATTGTTTTGGTTTTGAAACCACATGTATATATAACTTATTCAAAAGTAAAAATTGAAAGTTGAACATCTTTTAAAAATAAAGTCTACTTCTAAAAGTTGTGAGTGAGTTAAGGCTTTGGCCAGTTGGCTCAGTGGTAGAGCATCAGCCTGGCATGTGGAGGTCTAGGGTTCAATTCCTGGCCAGGGCACACAGGAGAAGCGCCCATCTGCTTCTCCACCCCTCCCCCTCTCCTTCCTCTCTGTCTCTCTCTTCCCCTCCTGCAGCCAAGGCTCCATTGGAACAAAGTTGGCCTAGGCACTGAGGATGGCTCTGGCACTAGAATGGCTCTGATTGCAGTGGAGCAATGCCCCAGAGGGGCCAAGCATCGCCCCCTGGTGGGCATTCTGGGTGAATCCCGGTCAGGTGCATGCGGGAGTCTGTCTGTCTGCCTCCCACCCGCTTCTCACTTTGGAAACATACAGGGGAAAGAAAGAAGAAAAAAAAGTTGTGAGTTAAATGAGACTATGTATGTATGTGTGTATATATATGTAAGTGGGGAGGGCATGTGGGTAGTACTCAGAAATCTACTCAAAAATGGCATATAATAGGCATTCATTATTGTGACAGCGTGGATGGACCTGGAAAGTATTATGCTGTGAGTGAAGTAAGCCAGTCAGAGAAAGACAAGTATCATATGATTTCTCTTATATGTGGAATCTAATGAACAAAATAAACTAACAGACAAAATGGAAACAGACTCATAGACACAGAGAACAGACTGACAGCTGTTTGAAGGGAGGTAGTTGGGAACTCAGTGAAAAATGTAAAGGAATTAAGCAAAAAAAAAACCCCTCATAGACACAGACAACAATATGGTGATTACCAAAGGAAAAAAGATGCGAGACAGGTAAAAGAGAGTAGAGGGCCTGACCAGGCGGTGGCGCAGTGGATAGAGCATCAGACGGGGATGCGGAAAACCCAGGTTCGAGACCCCAAGGTTGCTGGCTTGAGTGCAGGCTTACCAGCTTGAGCTCAGGGTCGCTGGCTCGAGCAAGGGGTCACTCACTCTGCTGTAGCCCCCTCCGATCAAGGCACATATGAGGAAGCAATCAATGAACAACTAAGGAGACTAAGGGGCCGCAACAAAGAATTGATGCTTCTTATCTCTCCCCCTTTCTGTCTATCCCTATCTGTCCCTCTCTCTCTCTCTCTCTCTGTCTCTGTCACACACACACACACACACACACACACACACACACAAGAGAGAGTAAAGGAGAGATAAATTAAGACTTGACTTGGGGTGGTGACCACGCAGTACAGTATAAATGGCCTTTGTTACTGTTTCCTTGTTCATGTCCTCATGCCCCTATAAACTAAACTCTCTGAAGATAGGGGGCTGTGTCTTATTTACCCTTGCATCCCTTGTGTGTGGCTCGTAGAGAAACCTTGATAAATATCTGTTGAATAAATGCACAAATTAGTTATCTAAAAATTACCAAAGGGTCATTTATTGTTGGGCGTTTGGGTCACTTCCAATTGTTTTTACTCCTCTATAAAATGCTAGCACAGTCATTCAAGCACATAAATCACAGATCACCACCCACATCTTTACTTGTTTCCTTAGGCAAAATTCCCAGAAGTGGAATCACTGGCTGAATGGATAGGAAAAAAATACAAGGTTGTTGAAATCACGTTGCTAATTTGGCTTCCAAAAAGTTGTCCCAAACTGCACTCTGAGCAGCTGCTTGGGGAGGCTAGGTGCCGGTGCTCGGTGAACTTAGGAGCTCTATTCCTTAAATCTTTGCTCATTCCTTAGGAAGAGAAATGGCATTCTATTGCTTTCATTTAAATTTATTGAATGTTTTAGTTAGGGGAACAGGTTTTCAGATTTCATTAGACATGATTATTGTGACAGCATGGGTGGACCTGGAGAGCATTGTGCTGTGAGTGAAGTAGGTCAGTCAGGGAAAGACGAGAACCATACGATTTCTCTTATATGCGGAATTTAATGAACAGAATGAACTAACAGACAAAATGGAAACAGATCTGTAGGCACAGGGCGCACACTACCTACTTGCGCCTCTATACTTTTCTTCTATATCTTGTCTTTTCAATTTTAGAGTTTTTTGTTAATAATATTTTTAATGTATTTTGTTAATTGTAGAGAGAGAAGAAGGGAGAGAGAAGGAAATAGAAACTTGGATCTATTCCTGTATACACCCTGACCGGGGATCGAACCGGCAACTTCTGCACACCCAAACAACATCCAGCAACGCAGCTGTCCAGCCAGGACCTCTTTTTCATTTTTGCATCTCTGCTCTTCTTTTGCTTCATAGCTTACCTGATTGTCTTCAGGGAAGTTTTTTACATGTTTAGGGAAGATTTATATTGTGAAAACTTGCCAATAGATACAAGAGTAGAGAGAATAATGAACCCCCATGTGTCTATCACCAAACTTCAACAATTCTAAACACTGAATATCTTATTTTATCTATTTCTTCCCTAACATACACACACATGCAAACATTTTTTTTTTAATTTTTCCAGAGTGTTTTAGGCAAATTCTAGACATTTTACCTATAAATATCCAAAGAATTTTTGAGTTGCCATATGAGTATTCCTATTGAAGAAGTACATGCATTGACTCCACAATAAGGAATGTATTTTTAACAGTTCGGAATCCTGACCTCTATTATCCTCCACATTGGGTTGGCTGAGTAAAATGTGGCCTTTGTCCTCTTTCATCCCACTTGCATGTCCTCCCTGGGACATCCATAAAATATTGCAGCCAATGCACTTAGGACAAATGAACAGCCAAGGCCTTGTCAAAGTCACCCACATTGGCCAGGAAGGGGGAATCATCAATTTGCATTTGCTGAGCACATAAACAACTCCTCTTCAGCCTGTGTTTAGCTAACTGATCGCCTGCCTTAATCAAACTCATAATTCAAAAGCATTAACACTGTTAAATCTGAATTCATCTTCATTAAACAGTAGCTCATGTTGAGAAGGGGAAAGTGGGTTTATTCCCTTCCCTTCCTTTCTCCTTCCCTCCCTTTCCTTCCCCTCCCTAAAAAGTGGAGCTGTCTTTGCCCTGCTGGAAACAATGGGTCCCATTGCTATCCTTTTTCCAGAATGGGTTTCAGTTTTAAGTAGAACTCCAAGATGGAGGCAATATCTTTATTTCTTCTGTTGGAACCATCTTATCCGATTTAAAGTTTCTGCAAAACTCAGAATGAATGCCAGCCAGCCTGCTGCCTTAACTGTGAGGACCATAGGTACGCAGGGTGGAGAAGGAGCAGGGGGAAAGAGAGCAATCATAAAGAAGCCATGTCTGCACAACAGTAAAAGGCATTTTTTTAAAAAAAGAAATAAGTGCTTGCAAAGACCTAAGTGCAGCCAGGCTGGAAGAGGAGAAGGCCACGCCATCCCGGCTCTGCCGGCCATTCCTTGTGCTAATCCCGGTGAGAGCAACAGGAGCTGCCGGAATCCGAGCTGCCTGCCTGACTTCAGCATCTGGCGCTGGAGGCCAGGGCTATGAATCAGGAAAGTTATGTTGTGCGAATGAAGAAATACAAGCTTGTCAAGGCCCAGGACTGGCCGTGGACAAGATCCCGAGCCTGCTCCAGAAACGTCTAAATGCCCCTTATTGCCCAGCACTTGAGTTCGGGTCTAGCTCTCAGCCTGTTCCAGACCTTGCGCATCTCCTGGGATGCTGTAGGGAGAGTGGGCGAGCGGGACTTCTGCCAGCCCCTAATCTCAGGGAGCGGTCCTGCCTGTGCCTGCGTGCGTGCGTGTGTGTCTGTCTGTCATGTCATGCTTTGGGATCTGGAAGCTACAAAGCACCTTGTTCAAAATGAAACCTGCTGCTGTCAAGTGGTAAACAAGGCAGATTCTGGGGGTTAAAATGTCAAGCCCAACCCAAAGCCAGGCCTTTGCTAACACGCACAGTGGCTCAGCGGCACTCAGAAAGGTTTTCAAAGGCTCGAGGCCGGCATGAGGTGTGTGAAACCAGAGCTTGGAAAAAGCTGGGGCACAACAGGAGGAGACAGGCTCTCTCACCGTGAAACGTGTTTAAAGAAGAATCTCTTGAATTAAAATAGATGTACTCCTGAAATAATCTTGTTTTGAAACATCAGAAATCTTAGGAAGAGGAAAAAGCTATCAATACACTTACCCTTTGAATCTCTTATGGCCCTTGCTATTTATAATGTATTTTCCCTCCATGTGGCTTAAAATAATCAACGGACATTATCCGTTAACTCTTGCAATCCCCCCTGCCCTGCCATGGACTCCCATACTTCAGGGCCTCAGAAGACACAGGTCTGACTCTGTGGCCGTGGCCTCTCCTGCCCTTGCTCTTCCGAGCCCCCTGGCCTGTCCAGGCCATAAGAGCGTCCTGGCTACCCACCACAGTTCAGGGTCTTTCCTCAACTGCACCAAAGCCAGATGACAGGGATCCTGCTGGAGGAAACACTGAGCATCAAAGTCTACAGGACCCGAAGACTCCCTAGGCCTCAGTCCCCGCCTCAGTGTCCTGACCTGCTGGTGTCACCATGAGACCATTGCAAGTCACCATTGTCAACAATGAAGCTCTGGTGCTTGTGAATTGTTTACTTTTTAAAAAGGAAATTACAGCAAGGTAAAGTTATCTCAAGAAAGGGTACAAAAGGGCAGCCCACACAGTATATATGTGCTAACTCGAAAGACTTGGGAGAATTCACGTAAAAATTCATATTATGAGTTTCTCTTGGAAAACCCAGGACAGATGCTGCCAAATGTCAGCCCTCAAAGGGAGCCGAGGGGCCCTGCAAAGCTTTGCAGATAGCAGGGTCCTCTATCTGAGAGACAGTGGGAGCCCCTGAGTGGCATGCCACCTCCCTGGTGAAGGTACTGCTGGCCCCTCAGGGGCATGTGAGGTGTGACCTCTAGCAGTCAGGAGCAGAAGCAGATTCCCTGGGGGCCAAACCTATACTATTTGGGAGCATATTTTAAGAAAAAAAGATAAAACTTCAGGTATAAAGTTAAATGCAAAAGAAATATTTATTTAGAATGAGAAAAGGAATGACAGACAATTATAAATTTGATGACAAATATCAATGATGAAAATGATGAAAGAAAAAGAAAAAAAAGCATTGGAATTCTAATCAGTTATGTTTTACATAATTCCCATTGAAAAAGGGGGGAAAAGGATATATAGAATAATTATAACCATATGTTCTGCCTTATTGGGTGATTCTTGCAGAAGTGAACTTCTGTTATGACTAAGCATCGATGAGAACTGAATCCATTGCTTACAATTTTATATGCCTAATAATTGGAACATTATCCTACCATCGGTTTTATATATTTCAAGCCTTGCTTGGTCACTTCAATGCCACCTGACACAAAGAGAAGTTTGACAGAGCAGAAGAAGGAATGGACAGGGACAGAGCTCAAACCCCTTACCTTTGTAAATCTTACAGAAATAGAGAACCATATGCATACATTATGGAGGTCCCTCCCAAAGTTCTTAAAAGGGGTCTGGAAAGTGAGGGACCTGGGGTAGTGATGCTTCCAAGTGAGTGGTTCTCTGGTGGATAATAACAATCTCATGGTCATGCATTCTTGAATAGAAGAGAGAAAGGTTAATAACCTGAGAGATGCTGGAGCTTCACATCACCCACAGCCCCTAGGACCCAAGCCATAGCCCAGTGTGAGTGCCCCTTTACTGTAGTACCACTAGCTGTTATAGTGCTTGTCAATCATCGAAGTGACTTCCTCAAAATTATCTTTTGGAGTTTTTGTCAAAGTCTGGATCTTGTGGAGGAAATGTGTTTGACATATGGCCATTGCCTACCAGATATAGCCCACTTGCAGAAAAATGACAGAGGACTGCTGTGCAGGTGGGAGGCCCTTATGTTACAGGTATAGAAAAATGAGAACAGCCCAAGGTTGTTGGGGCCAGGATTAGATTCCTCCTAAACTATTCTTAGCTTGAAGCTCTTTCCACTGGCTCAGAGCAGAGGCTCAGCTTTAAGGTGGCTCAACCATCCCTTCTCACACCTACTGAAATACCACATGCACAGCCTTCTAATGTGTCTTACCTAGTATATTGGTCAAATATTGCTCCAATGCTGTGTAACCATTTACCCCAAAACCTTTGGCTTGTAACAGCTATCATTTATTTTCAGGGATCTATGAGTTGGCTACAGAGGTTCTGCATCATGCTGTAGAATTATGGGGCTACTTCTATTCCACACATTTCTCATGCCAATTGGACCAGAGAACTAACATAGGCATGCTTTTCTTAAGGTGATGGCAGTGGTACAAGATAATGAACCTCTTAATGTGAGACCTCTTAACACTTAGGCCTGGAACTGGCACATTTTGGCTTTCATTCATATGTCATTGACCAAAGCAAACCATATAGTTAAAAATCAAAGCAAAGAATGTAAACTGTACTCCACTCCTAAGGCTCTGACAAGGGTGTAATGCAGAGAGATGGGGGAGGGGGAATTTAGACCAATAATTCAATCTCCTACACCTAGGAAGAAGCACAGATGACAGATGGGCAAGGCCAGCAGCCCACTGTAGAGACGAGAGAATTGGGGAGTGCCACAGACAACAGAGCTTTAGCAGGGCATTTGGCAGGGGCAAATGTAGACAGCTGGGTAGATTTATTGCTGAACCACTGTGCCCAAAGAACTTTGACTAAAGGATTGATGTCCATCTGGAAGAGGCTTGCAGTGGCATACCATTCGCTTCTGCCCTGCTCCACTGTTTTCATCCACATCTTGGATGCAGGTATTGGAATCATGTTTTATCAGATTTGCAAATGATACACAGCTGAGTAGCGTGACTAATACCCTTTGATGACAATATCAAAATTCAAATTGGTATCAACAGGCTGGATTTATGGGCCCAAAACAACGAGGACAAATAAATTAAAAAAGGAAGCAACATTTATTGAACACTTACTAGATGCTAAGCACACATTTTATTTAATCCTGAAACAACACTTTGAAGCAAATCATGCTCTTTTCTTGGGTTAGAAAACTATGTCTTGAAAAAAGAAGGACAAACTGCATTCAAATCAAGCAGGAGGAAAGAAATTAAAAGTTAGCATGGAAATGAAAACAACAGAGGATAGAAAAAGAGAGAAAATCAACAAAACCAAAGTTGGTTCTTTAGAAAGATCAACAATATTGACAAAACTTTAGGTAGGCTTGATCAAGGAAAAAAAAGAGAGAGAAAACTCAAGTCATTAAAATAAGGAATGAGAGAACCTCACTATTGACCTCACATAAATAAAAAGTTATTATATTGGAATACTATAAACAATTGTGCATCAAGAAATTAGATAACTTAGGTGAAATAGGCACATTACTAGAAAGACACAAATTACTAAGACTGCTCAAGAAGAAATATAAAATCTGATAAGCCTATAACAAGTAAAAGATCAAATTAATATATTTTAAATTTCCCATAAGGATTAGCAGTCCAGGTAAAGTCAACCAACATTCAAAGAATTAATACCAATTCTTCAAAAACTCTTAGGAAAATTCAAAGAGAAAGAAATACTCTTCAATCCATTCTATGAAACCAGTATTACTCTGATAGCAAAACAACACAAAGACATCACAAGAATACAAAACAATATCTTTTAAGACTATAGATGCAAAACCCTAAACAAAATACTGGCAAACCAAAACCAGAAACATATAAAAATAATTATATGCCATGAACAAATGCAACTTGTCCCAAGAATACAAAGTTTATTTACCCTTCAAAAATCAATTAATGTATTACACCACATTAATGGAACAAAAGCCAGAAACCAGAAGATCATTTCAACAAATAACAGAAAATATTTGACAAAAACCAATACCTTTCCATTATTAAAAAAAAAAATACCCAAACGCTCAACAAAGTAGGAATAAAGGAACTTCTTCAATCTGCTAAAGGGCATCTGTGAAAAACCCACATAGTAAATGGTAAAATGCTAAACTGTTTCCCCCTGAAATTAGGAATGAATGAGATAAGGATGTCCTCACCACTTCTATTTAACATATACTGGAAATTCCAGTCAATGCGCGATTAGGTAAAAGAAAAGAATAAAAGGAATGAAGACTGGATAGAAAGAAGTAAAACTCTATTTTCAGATGACATGATCTTGTTCATAAGAATGATAAGAAACCCCTAAAACATTACTATAAGTAAAACAAGTTCAGCAATGTAGCAGTAGAAAATATCAATTTACAAAAGTAACTTTTTATATACTAGCAACTCAAAATTGAATTAGTTAAAATTGAAATTAAGAAAATTCCATTTACAATAGCATCAAAAAAAACACAAAAACAAGCCCTGGCCAGATAGCTCGGTTGGTTGGAGCATCGTCCTGAAACTCAGGTTGTTTCGATCCCCAGTCAGGGCACATACAAGAGCAGATCTATGTTTCTTTCTCTTTCTCTCTTTTTTCTCTCTTTTTCCCTTGCCCTCTCACAAAAATCAATCAATAAAAAATTTTTTTAAATAGTAAACATTGAGGTATAAATTTAACAAAAAAATACAAGATTTGATTTGAAAAAAATAAAAACTATTGCAATAATGTCATGTTATTGTTTTAATATTTAAGTAATATCATATTTATTGTTTGGAACACTTCATATTGTTAAAATGGCAATACTCCCCAAATTAATCTATAGATTCAATGCAATTTCTATCAAAATCCTAGCTGTGGATTTTTGCAGAAATTGAAAAGCTGATCCTAAAATTCATGTAGTAATTTAAGAAGTTTAGAATAGTTCTATAATAAGTAAAAATAAGTACTTATCAATCTTTCCTAATTTCAAAACTTACTACAATGCTATAGTAATCAATACTGTGTGGTAGCAGCATAAGAAGACATATAGATCAATGGAATAGAGTTTGAAGTCTACAGATAAATTTTTATATTATAACCAATTGAGTTTTAACAAGGTTACCAAGCCTATTTAATGGAGAAAAAAATAGTCTCTTCAACAAATGGGGCCAGGACAACTGAACATCAACATACAAAAGTTAGTCCCCTGCATCACCGCACAGATAAATTAATTCAAAATGAATCATAGACTTAACCATATGAGCTAAAACTATAAAACTCTTAGAGTAAATCCCAAGAAAAAAATCTTCATGACTAAGATTTGGGGATGTATTCTTAGATATGAAACCAAAAGCATGAGCAGCAAAGATAAATCAATAAATAAATGGGGCTTAAGCAAAATTTTAAGATTTTGTGCTTAGAAAAACATTATCAAGAAAATAAAAAGACAGCCCACAGATGGGAGAAAATATTTTCAAATCATATACCTGAAATGAGACATATACCTATAATAAAAAATTCTTAGGACTCCATAGTGAAAAGACAACCCAATTTAAACAGGGGCGAAGAATTTGAATAGACATTTCTTCACAAAAGATATTGCATAATGACCAATAGGTACATGAAAAGATGCTCAAAATCATTAATTATTAGAGAAATGTAAATCAAAACTACAATAAAATACTATTTCACATCTACCAAAAAGTTATAATAAAAAAAGACAGATGAGTTGTGTTTGTGAAAAACTGAGGAAATTAGAACCCTCATACATCGCTGGTGGAAATACAAAATGGTGCAGACACTTTGGAAAACAATTTGGCAATTCTTCAAAAGGTAAATGTAGAGTTCGTTGCCACATAACCTAGTAATTCCACTCCGAAGTGTATACCCAGGAGAAACAAAAACAGACATCCACACAAAGATTGATATATTAATGCTTATAGCAGCATTATTTGTAATAGCTAAAGAACTAGAACAACCCAAATAATTGTCAACTGCTGAATGGATAGACAAAATATGATACATCCATACGATGGAATGTTACATGGCAACAGAAAGGAATGAAGTACTGACACATGCTACAACATGACAACCCTTGAAAACATGTTAAGTGAAAGAAGCCAGACACAAAAACCACATATTGTATGTTTTCATTCATACGAAATTTTCAGAATGGGCAAATACATATACAGAAGGTAGATTAGTAATTGCTTAGGGCCAGCATTGGGGGGTTGGAAGGAAACAGAAACTGACTGTTAATAAGCATGAGATTTTTTTATTAGGGGGAACAAAAACTGTCTGGAATTAGATTGTGGTAATGGGTGTTCACCTTGTGAATATACTAAAAAACATTGAATTATATACTTATATGGGTGAAATATGTGATATGTAACTTATAACTCAATAAAGCTCTTTTTGGGAAAAAAAATGATTGCACAGTTGAAAAAAATGCTATGTCCTAGGCCTGACCTGTGGTGGCGCAGTGGATAAAGCGTCGACCTGGAAATGCTGAGGTCGCCGGTTCAAAACCCTGGGCTTGCCTGGTCAAGGCACATATGGGAGTTGATGCTTCCAGCTCCTCCCCCCCTTCTCTCTCTCTCTCTCTCTCTCTCTCTCTCTCTCTCTTCTCTCTCTCTCTCCCTCTCCTCTCTAAAATGAATAAATAAAAATTTTTTAAAAAATTTAAAAATGCTATGTCCTAAGAAAGTGCTTCTTATATTTTAATGTGTATGCAATTCATCTGGAGATCAGTGAAAATGCAGATTCTAATTTGTATGTCTAGGATGGAGCTTAGGATTTGGCGTTTCTAACAAGATGCCTTACCACACCTTGAAGAGCAAGGTAGTATGGCACTTAAATTGCTCTCTTGGGGTTAGATAGCTACTAAATGAGGGCAGCTGGGATGCACATTAGTGTGACAGCAGAATTCAGAACTAGTAGTTTAGTGGAGAATGGATTAGCACTGGCTTCTCATCAACTAGTGTAAAAACACAGTCATGGGCTTTATAAAATCATCAGCAATAAAAACCGTCTAACAAGAGGTCACCCCAGCTAATGGAACTCTGAATGGAGTCTTGAACTGAATTAATAGAAACAGAAGGTCCATCCCAGCCAGGAAGGGGTAGTCTGTGAACTCCAATATGATCAGACCATCTCTGGAAAGCCAGGTCCAGGTGTGGTAGCCACATTTAAGAGGAACATTGGAAAGCCAGAGTTCATCTAGAAGAAGATAGCCTACTTGGCGAGGGAGGGGATTAGAAACCTGGTTGTAAGGAGAGTAGATAAAGTGGTTGGTGAGGATTATAATCCAGAAATAAGATTCAAGCAAGCTATAGAGTCTTTAAATAAGGGCTATTCTATGAAAAAGGAAATAGATGTTTTCTTTATGACCCAGAGGGCAGAACAAAGATTAAGAAAGGAAAGTTGTAGAGAAGTCATTTCAATAAATAAAAAAGTAATACATTTCTAATGAGTAAGAGTTTCTTGTTTCATTCAGGAATCAGAAATCAAACACAAATTAGCTAAAGCTAAATAAGGATTTTACTTTTTACATAGCTTAGAAATCCAGAGATAAGTTTCAGACATTCTACTTTTCCACAGTTTGTCTCTATATTAGCTTCACCTTTAAGTTATTCTTCTTCAGTGGCGGCAAGATGGTTACTAGCAACACCAAGCTTAGATCCGATCAGTTTAACAACCAGGAGAATAAATGCATCTCCTTCCCAAGGGTCCCATCAAAACTCCCAGGACTAGGTCCTGGCCAGTTGGCTCAGCGGTAGAGCGTCGGCCTGGCGTGCGGGGGACCCGGGTTCGATTCCCAGCCAGGGCACATAGGAGAAGCACCCATTTGCTTCTCCACCCCCACCCCCTCCTTCCTTTCTGTCTCTCTTTTCCCCTCCCGCAGCCAAGGCTCCATTGGAGCAAAGATGGCCCGGGCGCTGGGGATGGCTCCTTGGCCTCTGCCCCAGGCGCTAGAGTGGCTCTGGTCGCGGCAGAGCGACGCCCCGGAGGGGCAGAGCATCGCCCCCTGGTGGGCAGAGCTTCGCCCCTGGTGGGCGTGCCGGGTGGATCCCGGTCTGGCGCATGCGGGAGTCTGTCTGACTGTCTCTCCCCGTTTCCAGCTTCAGAAAAATACAAAACAAAAACAAACAAACAAACAAAAACTCCAGGACTGACTTTCATTGGACCACCTGGGTCACACGCCCCTTCATGAACCAACATTCTGGTCATCGTGTAAAACATGATGACTTACCAGGCTTGGATCACATCTCCACCATGAAAGCTGACAGATTGGCGCAGCCTTGCCCAAACTACAGGCTTGAGACTGGTGAAAGGGAAGTTCTCCAAAGGAAAAACATAATAGCTTGGCTGTTCTTTCCAGAAGAAGGGAGAACAGAAGTTTGTCCATAGATTTGGCAGCCCAGGCAGCCCTTCAGTAAGTCTGTGGACAGTACCTCAGGAACATGGTACTCACCTACCCCAGATCCTGTACTGTCACATGCACCCCTCCTCTTGCACCTGAGTGCTGTGGAGAAATGCAGGTGCCTGGCCTCATGATCTCCCTGTAAGCAATCAACCAGTTGGGAGGGCATAAAGTGATCAAGTCATGGCAACAGAATGGCTGTCTCTCCAAATGGTGGTGGCGGAGAAAGTTGCAAAGCTGTTGCAGGTGACTCTGAAAACAGTGCCAGAAAGGGGTTTCAGATTAAGGAAGAAAAGGAAATCCACCAACACTCAGGTGTCCTCTGAACCTCGGGCCTATCAGAGAGGGAGGCTTGCGTCTGCATCCACACTGTATCAGGGACGGGGGCTGCATGAAAGGCAGACTGCACTGACGCTGGAAATCAGAGATTTGCACAAAAGGAAACCATGCACGAATCCACGCACATGTTTCATCCCTTCTTCCACAGGGTTTTCAGGGGACTCGCCAGGGAAGGAGCCAGATCTAGAGAAATAGGAGTCTGGAAGTGCGTGGCTACCAAGCGACTCAGACACCTGCTCCTTGCTGAAAAAGAGGCTGGAAACTCCTGACAAAATGAGCATCTGAGGCCTCGCCAACCCTAACCTGAAGACACCTTTCCCAAGAAAGCATACAGCCAGAGAGACCAGAAGGAATTGGACACAGTAATTAACAGAACTTTACGAAACAAATTCAAATTGATCAGTCAGTAAATGAGAGTATTGCCACTCAGACTGGAACTGATTTAAAGGAGCATAAATTGAGTCAATAATAAATGTGGGAAGAGACAGGAGTTGGGAGAAAGCATCCGTGCAGCATGATTGGAGTGGATATTATTTATTATAGGGGACTAATAGAAATAAGAAAAGCTCCCACGACAAAGCCTTTGAAAGAAACTACAATGTAACGCTTAGATCTAGAAGTAAGATCTGGTTTTAGGAGCTTAATTGAAAGTATTAAACAGGGAACAGCAACTTAATTAAATATAAAGATGATGATAAATTGCTGGAATTGCATCTGGCCATGGGAACAAAGCGCTCTGGTGCAACCGAAGGGCTGGGAGACGCGGGCATTTCTGCAAAGAGGAAATGTTCAGAGCGCCGGTTGTCAGCTTTCCTCCACCCCTCCCCATTGGGCTCCTTGTAGGATACAGTACCAGGACCTCTTTAAGTGGTCAAGGCCCTCTGGGGTCTGTCTGTTTCCCACCCTGCTACAGAGAAAGGAAACCCCTTGCTTTCCCCGGCTGCACGGCCCTGCTGGCCTCACCCCATCCCTGAACAGGCACGCGTGCAGGTCCTGCCCCTGTCCGTCCTACACGGAGCCGCAATCCCAGAATCTCCCCACTCCATCCATAAACCAGAAAAAGGGAAAACACCTGGAGCTGAAAGGAGTGGAATTCATCACCGGGTGATTGATTAATAAATGAGGAAACTCCTGATAAAGAGCTGTGATATTGTTTAATCCTGAACTCCAACCCCTTGCCACCGGAGTGGAGGGCCCAGAACACCCCAGTGCCCACAATCCAGCCACCCCCACTGTTGGCCACTTCTGCCACCGCATCAAGAGAGCTCTGGGTCCTGAAGCCATCAAAATGGGGCTGTGGCCTCTGGAGCCCAAAGGCTGAGGCCACACTGCGTTCTGTGCCTGCAGGGAGAGGACGTTCCCCGTCCCCTGCCTCCCTTCCCATGGGCAGCTCTCCTGGTGCCCAAGGACGTTCCCCTTCCCCTGCCTCCCTTCTCATGGCAGCTCCCCTGGTGCCCAAGGATGTTCCCCGTCCCCTGCCTCCCTTCCCATGGCAGCTCCCCTGGTGCCCAAGGATGTTCCCCGTCCCCTGCCTCCCTTCCCATGGGCAGCTCCCCTGGTGCCCAAGGCAAGACTGGTTCTGCACCCAGAGTCTTTCAAGGTCTGCACTGAAAATCTCATTTCATCTGTATTCTGCATCTTAAACGTGTTCATGGGACACTGAGCTGGGGACAAATCCAAGTGATAGCCTCTCTAAAGACAGAGGTTTCTTTTCTGATTAAGTCCTGTCTGACCCTCTTCCCAGGAGGCTCCTCAATCCCTCAGGAAAGTAGTCTAGCCCCACCCCACTAATCTTTCAGACACACACTGACAAGGCTGAGAGTCAATGGTCCACTGACTCACACACACACACACACACACACACACACACACACACACGCATGCACACCTTCCCCCAGCCTACCCTGGATCATCTTCCCTGGTCATTCTTCCATGGTCAAGGTCCAACACCCTCAAACCTCAGCATTTGGAGATAGAAAGGGGCAGGAGGGCGTGTGTTCCCCACCACCGTCTCAGGAAAATGCCCTGAAATTGCAAGGGATACAAATATTAAGTAATTGATGAATATGTACTATAATAGATCAGAAAACCTGGTAGTCTGGGAAGAAGAGGTACAAAAGGGGAGATATTTGTCAGAACTGTGTTTGTGCTGTGATGGGGTCAAGGCATAAACTTTTCAACCAGCTGGAATCTACAGAACAGAAAAGTCCGAGGACCCGTCCACTGCTAGAGGGCCTGACCAGTTAAGTCAACCAAGCTTCTAAATTTCCAGGCATCTTCAGCGTTCCCTCAATGATTCATCAAGATAATGACAATCCCTTCTTCTGTGACCTATTCCCTGGGATCCCTGACCCCTGCCAGGCAAAGCTTTATTGTTGGAAAACCCTGACCGATAGAACAAATTAATCTCTGATGAAAGATTAATGCAAGGATGGCCAATAAATATCATTGCTGCTGCCAACCGTGACTGCTCAGTAGGGCTACCTGGAGTGCTCGCCTGAACAGAGCTGTGACCAGAGCTCAGCCCAGCAAGCACGAGTGCCGGGATCAATGCAGGATGTCTGCCCTGAGCCCTCCGGAGACCATCACTGCAGGTGCTGCTGGTCCGCCATCCTACCATTAAGGGCTGTCCCTCCCTCCCTAGGTACATGCTTGCATTTCGGCATGGCTAAAAGCAGGAGGAAATCTTATTCCAGACAGTACATAACCTTGAACCCATGACAAGGTATGTGGCACAGGCGGGCCCTCCAGCCCTCTTAAGGACAGCCTTTTCCATGTGCAGGTGGCCCTGATCTTGCCAGCAGCATCACCGAAAACCATCAGCAGGGCTCCAGCCCAGGGTGAGAGGCTGGCTGAACAGCCATCAATTCCAGTTTATCTCAATGCACATCATTGATTTGTACTCTCCAGGACAGTCTTCCTTAATCACTAGGGTAGACAGGCAGGGCTTTGGAGAAGGCAGCATTTGAGCAGAAACCTGCTGGAGGAAAGGGTGTGAGCCCTGGGCTATCTGGAGGAAGTGTTCTCGACAGAGGGAACCATTGACACAAAAGTCCCAGGGCAGGAGGAGCCCCTCTTAGAAGTATGTTCAGATTGAATCCAGTAGTCATGGTGATGAAGGTGGGGTTCCAACCCCACCCCTGCCCATGGGGAGATGTTTTTACATGGTCTTCCTCTGGAGCCAGGACTAGCTACCACCTGCTCTTTGCTATTTGTAGCAGTCTGCTCCCAGTGTGCCTCACTGATGAGCCAGTCTGCCATTGGGGCCCCTATGTGCTTTATTTGGACTAGCTGGGCAAGCTGAGACTTGTTCATGGGCTGGAATCTTCTGCAAATAGTGGCTCCCAGAATGGAAAAGCTATGGCTTGCTGGAGAGGTGGGACCTGGCAGGAGTTCCTTAGCTGTCCCGAAGGGAGACAGCCCAGGGTCCATCAGAGCCCCAGAAGCAGAGCAGAAGGTGCTTGGTTATCCTCTGACATCCTAGGTCTCCTACCCGGCACCCAGAATCGTGGGCCCTACACAGTACCCTCAGGGCCTGCCTTACTTTTCAGAGCCTTTTATATTTAGTCCTTTAGCAAACACCTCAGCAGCCCTGGACAGGCAAACAAAATCGAACAAAAATAACCGGCCAGAGAATGGGGCTTTCCTATCCCTCCTGGATCTACTCACCAGCTTCACTTCTTACTTTCTTTCATACGTCTCATTGCTTCTTAACACATTCTATATACTTTACCCATTTAATATGGTAATTGTTCACCGTCTGATCTCTGCTCTCAACAGGGATGAATCTCTGTGAGGAGAGATCTTGTCTGTTTGGTTCCCTTTACGCCAAACACCTGAAGTAGGGCTTAGCACATAGTCAGTGCCCAATTTCTATTTTTGAATAAACATTGATGGATGTATCAAAAATTTTCAAAATTGTATATGATGTCCTAGATCAGCATCAATCATATCAATCTTTATACATGGCAATCTTATATCTATAGTATTTTATTTAATCATTCAAGAAAAAAAATTATTTTAGGAAAGAAAAAAAAAATTTTTTTTTTGAGCACTGTGTACCAGACACAAATGCATTACTGTGGCTTCCAGTTGACCTGGGATATTAAACACACATGTCTTCCCCAAACTCCCAACAAAATAACCATAAAAAAAAAAAGATAGATGATAGATAGATAGATGATGATGATGATAATGATAGATAGATGATGATAGAGATAGATAGATAGATAGATAGATAGATAGATAGATAGATAGATAGAAGCAGTAACCCATAAAGACAGAAAGAAAATGTAATATGAAAGAAGATGGATAAGAGATAACCATGTTGGCAGAGCAGCCAAAGGTGAAGGGTGTGCGTCTGAAGAGAAGGAAGCCAGCAAGGAAGCTGGTTCCTACAGCAAGATCTGGAACTTTAAAAAGAAAGACCATGCTGAAAGCTACAGGTTTTGTGTGTGGGGGAGCAGGGGGAAGGGGATTGAACACAAGAGAATGGGTTGAAGATCAGAATAAGAGACAGTGAGATCTCCACACACACCCCTCCCCATCCTGCACCGACGGCAGGCTGCGTGTGGACTACTGATTTGATCCAAGGTGTGATACGGCTAAATTGGAAAGATGTTATCGGGAAGTGTCTGAGTGATGGGGGAGGGAGATTAAGAGAGATGTCTTATTCCATTTCTGGAATTCAGTAGAAAATAACTAAAAGCTAAAACTCAAAAGCCAGCAGTATAAGAATGGAAGAAACTACCAAAAGAGTTGCAAACATTCACCTCTGGGAAGTGTGAATTATGACAGAGGAGGGATGGGACAGGAGCCCGCTGTTTTTCATTATAAGCCATAAAGAACTATTTGTCTTTTTAAACTTTGTGTGTTACTTCTAGAAAAATAAAAATTGAAGTTCTAGCTGCTATGTAAAGGAAAGATTGGAGGAAGGCAAGAAAGAAACGAGGGAAACCCATCTAGTGGTCTAGGGAAGAGACATAGTAGGAATAGAAGTAGAAAAAATTAGATGCTTTTGCAAAGTTTTAGGGACAAAGTCAATTAGACTTCCTGAAAGATTAAATATAGGTGGTAAAAAAATAAAGTGAGAAGAATCAAATGTAATTTCTAGGTGTTAGAGGTGGAATTAAGTTAGACTCGTGGAGACAAAATACCTCAGCAAGGCAATTTAATAACTTCTGCAGATGGGCGTGCTGCCGCTAGTGAAAGACCAGCAAGCTGCAGGCAAGGGGTTGGTTCTGTTTTTATCCTTACGGAAGGCCCTAGGCTGGGTCTTGCCCCATTGGCTGGAGTGTTGACTGTACAATTTATTCTTTCCCGATTGGCTAGTTCAAATGGCTGTGCCAAGGGGGGAAGGTAGAGATGGTAATATCATTAACTGGATGAGGTGGTTGGGGAATGGTTGAAGAAAAGAACAGGAAGTAAACAAGTTGTTTTTCCTTCATAGGGATTTGGGTGGAGCAACTTTGTGCAGACAAGGTGAGGAAGAGGTTGAGGTTGAGGCAAGCGAGGTGCCCTTGACCTCAGGGACAGGCAAGTGCAGGTGGGTACCCAATAGTGACAGCTTCCTGAAATGTCCTTGCCTCACCCTAGTCCCAGCCTTGAATTGGTAGGTTCTGGTGCTGTTTCCTGAGATACGGATATTAGTGGCAAAAGCATAGGGGATCAATGCTTTTGGAGGACAGGGAGGGGGAAAAAACGTTTCAATTTGGACAAGTCATGGTTGAGTCCTCTATCTGTGGCCCACGTGGAGTTGTCAAGCAGTACGAATCTACGGCTCAGGGGGAGTTCTGTGAGGTGGAGGAGAGCCCAGAGGCACTTACTAGCTATGTGAAGTCAGGAAAGTTCCTGAACCTCTCTGAGCCTCAGCTTTCACCGATATTAAACGGAGATAATATAGGATTACAAAACGGAGATAATACTAGGACTTCACCCCCCAGTCATTGCTGGGTTCACCAAGCACTTGTAAGCACTTAGAACAGAAACCATCAGCCATTGGGGTTCACAGGTAGCAGTTAGCAGACAAGGTCACCTGACCTTGTGTCCAATGCTCTGGCCATTGGGCCTGCATTGTCTTTCTTTCTCCGTCTTTTAATAAATTTCCTGTGTGGTGTGGATGAGCTGCAGAAGGAGAAGGGAGTGCGTACTGGCCTCCACGCTTTTCTCTAGGAGTGGTCGGCAACTTTCCTTCCCTGGAGACCCCATGGGGCCCTGTCCCAGCTTCACCTTTGCAGCCATCCCCTGCCAGGATCCAAGTCAGCCTGTTTTCAAAGACCACGTGGACCCAACTTTGTCCTGGGAGTCTAGTACCTGGCCCAAGAAGGTAAGAAAGGTCACCGCCATGTGTGGGCAGCCCCCCTGCCTCGGTAAACTCATCTCTTGATAAATGATGAATGCTTCCACCTCTCACTTGAGAAGCCAGAACAATGTGCGCTCAAGTCTTTCCAATCGAGGTTGTTTCCACAAGCCTTTGGCTTCTGTGGGGAACATTTGGTTTAAAAGGAAATGGAATTTCCCCTTCAATATTCTTCATGGATGACAGGTCTGTGATTGGAATCAGGGCATGAAAAATCATGCCCTGGTGGTTATTTCCATTAGTGGCTTTCGACTTTGCAGTGGCACCTGGAGCAGAGTGCTTCTCTCCCACCTCCCACGTCCCACCCCCCACAGCTCGGACAGGTCCTGGCCAGCTGACAATGGAGCTTCCTCGTAGTTCAGAGCCTCGTGCTTTCTGGCCAAGAGCTGGCCATCTTTGCATTTCACTCATCTTTGCATCTCACTCATCTTTGCAAGAACCTGCTACATTCCCTCCTCACATCATTGGCCCACAGGCCTGTGCTCTGGTCCTCCTTCTTCCTCTCCACAATGTGGGGGAACTCCCGATCTGCATGCATGCACGCACATGCACACACACAGGGAGTGCTTGCTTCTCTCCCTGCCATGAACAATCCACAGGGAAGGACCCTCTGATCACAGATGATCAGAGAGAAAAAAGAGTATTTATTGTCTACATTGCAGGGTAGCAGATTCATTCCAGTGGAGTGCCACTGAAAGCAATGGAGGTGGGGTCTGAAAACTCAAAAGAAGCACTTTATGAGACCACACTGAAGAATAAGTCCTTGAAGAAGGTGCAGTGACAAATATTGCTGCAGAAGCAGCAGGCCATGTCATGGCTGGTTTGTATGTCTGTCTCCTGTCCTAACCTGGGAGCCCTGGGGACGGCCACACATCAGGATGCCCCCCCTCATACCCAGCACAGGTCCAGCACAGGCAAACTCGCAGGAAACGTTCTTTAATGATGGGATGAAGAAAGAAACAAGAGGAACAGGGCCACTAGCTTCTGGGTGCTGTTTTACTTAACTTGGGGCAGGGTTTCAAGAACAGCAGTGTGTTTGCTAAGTAGAATATAAACTCAAATGAGCAGGTTTCTCAGCAGCCAGGTGGGGAGGCTGGTCTGGGGCCTGGGCGGGGAGGGCGCCAACTACACAGTGCTCACAGCTGCTCCTGAACCAGGAGGAACAGCGTACGGATGCAACACGGAGCCCATCCCAACTCTAATAATACCAGGAAGACATCGGGAGCCTCCAGCCCTTCACAGCAAGCGACAACCATGTTCAGGAGCATGTTTGATTGTTTCTTGGAGTGGGGGCCAGAGGCCAGTGGACGCATGGAGAAGGTTAGCATCTTAGCCTAGGCAGGATGCTCTGTCCACAGGACCACTGTCCGGTCACCAACATTCGCAATGGATGCCACTGCCTTCCTCCCTGAGCCCTGAGCCCTGAGCAGCATCTCCAGGACATTGCAGCTAGGGGCAACCAGTGGAGGATGTATCTGTCTCAATGCCTGGAAGGCGAGGACCGAGAACTCACCCCAGGCCTCTGGGAAATCTGGCCAGTGTCTATGCAAAGTGAGACAAAGGCCCCTCGGGAGAGCAGCCAGCCCTCTCCACTCGGACTCTCCCAGCTGTCCAGCAAAAAGGCTTCACAGGGTCTGGTGACTGGGGCAGGGGTCGGTACCCAGTGAATCCAGCCCCGAGATGAAGAATCATTTCTCTGCTGCCTTCTGAGAATGTCTGAGCTCCAAAGGCAGCTATAAATCAGCCATAAATTAGCTCATATATTCATGCTCCCTGCCACTTTATATAAAGAATCATTCTGTCTAATAAAGAAAAGAAATAACACCTTGCATTGTTTAAGAATTGTGTTTGACAACAGAAATCTGAAAAAAAAAGCAGCGACTTAAAGACAATACATATCTATTTATTTATTTATTCTTACAGAGAAATCTGGAAATAACTAACCTAAGGCTTTTTCAGCACCTCCATGAAGCCATTTAGGGACCAGTCTCCTTAGAGGTGTTTGGGAAATAAATTAGAGAGAGGAAGAGGACAAGAAAGAGGGAGAAGAGAAGGGAGAGAAACAGAGCTTGTAATCAGACCAGAGCAGGAATGCCCAGGCCAGTTCGAATAGAAATGTGTGTGCCTGTGTTAGGGTGGCCAACAGTCACAGTCTTCCAGGACCCAGGACTTCCAGTGTTAAAGCCAGGACAGTCCCAGGCAACCAGGATCAGCTAGTTACCCTAAATGTGTGAAGAGGGTGTTATTAGAGCGCATATGCTAGGCCAGTGTTTTTCAAGGTATTGAGAGCAAGAAACAAGGACCTCTGATCGCCCTCCAGATCCTTCTAGGGAATCTCTGAGGTCATACTGTTTCTATAATAAGTTAAGGTGTTTTTTGCCTACTTCGCTCTCTTTCCTCTCACAGATACAGATACAAGGCATTTTACAGGGGTCATATAACTTGTCATATTGCAACAGATTAGATGTAAATGCAGAAATGAGGTGTTATCTGTCTTCCATTCTGTTAGAAAAGAAAATAGAGATGCTAGACACCAAAGAGATTGTTTTTAATTGTTAAAAAAAATTCACTCTTCTCACTGTTTAGTTTTGTTTTGAAAAATAGAATTATTTTCATTAAAAAATATGTTAACATGTAATGATTTATTGTGATTATGATCATCTATCATGATTTAAAATAAATTTATAAATAATATTTTTAATTTCTTGATCTTCATTTCTAATACAATAAATATTGATAGTTCTAATCCACATTTTAAAAAATATTTTTGGCATTCTTAATAATTTTTAAGATTGTAAAATAGTCCTAAGACCAAAGATTTGAAGATTTGCTGTCCTAGACTAGACTGATAATGGTGTGAGATTGGGGAGCTACAGTGTCAAGTCTCCCGGGACTTATAGAAGGGGAGCAGGAGAAAGCCTGGACCTCGGGGACACTGGCAGCAGAAGGCAGCAGCTGCTGGAGCCCCAGCAGCAATGAGTATGAATAAATATTCCCGTACAATGCAGCTTGAAATGTGCTTCACCAATCAGGGCCAGGCCTGCAAGCTAGTCACCACTGTCACTATGGAGAAAAGTACAGAAATCGAGGAAAACTTGACAAAACATTCATAGCAACTTGATGGAGTAACTTTATGTCTATTGAAACTAATAATACAAAAAGTTAGGCTTGTATTTTGTGTGTCTTCTTTCATTTTATTTTTCTAGCAATTTATTTTTACTGTACTTTATAAAAGTATTCCACAATGCATTGGAAATTTTTTAAAAATAGGGTCCTTCCATTCCTGAGTTGAATCTTTAAAATAAATACATAAATAAATATAAATAAATAAATATAAATAAATAAATAAATAAATAAATAAATATTGGTTATTCAAACAAGGGTTGGGGGATAAAGAATAGAAAATATTATGCTTCAAAGGAAAATTATGCATTGTTGAGAGCACACTCTCCCTGCTCCACTGCTTCTAGCCTTTCATTGAACTATTTTACAATTTTATAAACTGTAGATAACTAACCGCAATGCAGAGTGATTTCTGCTTGTGGACACACAAAACATCTCTCATACAACCAGCTTTCCTCCCTCACTACAGCAGAAACCAATTCAGCCTCCATTTGCTTATTTGTTTCAATATTACTAATTTATAATTTTGTCCATTCTTTGGATTCTTTTTTGAACTTGTAATATCTCTGGTTCCCTCATTAGTGAGTTAAATAAAATCATTATTATGTGTTCATATAAAAAGTAATATGGGCCTGACCAGGCGGTGGCGCAGTGGATAGAGCGCTGGACTGGGACTCAGAGGACCCAGTTCGCAAAGGTTGAAACCCCAAGGTCACCGGCTTGAGTGTGGTTCATCCAGCTTGAACACAGGCTCACCAGCTTGAGTGAGGGGTCGCTGGCTTGAGCGTGGGATCATAGACATGACCCCATGGTTGCTGGCTTGAGTCCAAAGGTCGCTGGCTTGAAGCCCACGGTCACTGGCTTAAACCCAAGATTGCTACTTGAGCAAGGGGTCACTTGCTTGGCTGTAGACCCCCAGTCAAGGCACATATGAGAAAGCAGTCAGTGAACAACTAAGGTGCCACAACGAAGAATTGATGCTTTTCATCTCTCTCCCTTCCTGTCTGTCTGTCCTTATCTGTACCTCTCTCTGTCTCTGTCTCTGTCACCAAAAAAAAAAAAAGTAATATGGTCCTGAGAAGCCATTGACAACAAAGGTAGACAGCTATCCCAAGACATCAGCAGGGCTTGTATATCTGTAGATTGATATTGAACTCAGAGTCCATTTTATTTGATTGTCTTCACCTGTCTGCTAGTGACATTAGTCATAATAATAGTTATACTTGTTCTTTGACTTCTTCTATATAGTCCAACTGTTTATGATTACTGAACATGTATGAGATAATTGTTAATATTCTTTTCATGGCTATGTAGATGATATTATGCTGGTGGCCAAAGACAGAAAAGTGAGACAGAAGGCTAAACTAGGATCAGGATAGTTCAGTGGGTAGAAAGGGTCCGGAGTGCTTTTTTGCAATAAAGGACATATACCTGACTGCTTTCCACTTACCTGCTCTTCTCTTTTGGGGAAAATTCAGCCTCAACTGAGATTGCATGGTTACAATATTGTCTTGTGCCAAATGATCAACAAGGCAAAGTTGATATTGAGACTTCCTAGGAATGAGCCTTTCCAGCACTGTGAGATCACACTATCCAACTAAAAGTTTGGTCATAAATGCATTCTTTGATTAACTTATGATCAAAAAAGGAAACTGAATAAAAAAGAAAAAAGAGAGGGTTCTATGGAAAATAACCTCACAGGGTGGGAGATCTGATCACAAATTTCCAACTGGGCAGGTCACCTGGGTAGACTCAGCCCTACAACTTCCTTAGTGAAAGGCTTTAAGCCAGCCCTGTCATCGTTCTTATGCATCTGGGCTAACACACCTTTTAAATAGCAGAAGTAATACCCCTTGAGTGGGGTATTAACCCTCCAGAAAGCACATAATCTTGTTAACTATCCTGTAATCTAACCCCCTGCCTTGCTTCCTCCCATCTCCATATATGTCCCCTCCTTAATTTCAAATGCATGAAAGAAGCTGCAAAACTTATTCTCCAGAGCATTTGAGATCTTGCTCCCAGCGTATGTCATCAGTTTAGCTCACATAAATTCTTAAGAATTCTCAAAATAATAAGTAAAATGGTTCTTCATATTATTCACAAACGACAGAGTTTGGGGATTTTTACTCTTGGACCTCACCATTGATGTGACTCAGTTACCTTCCGGAAGTCAGTTTCATTCTCATCCTGCCACTTACTGACGTCTGTACCCTCTCCTCTGTGTATTTTTTCTACCTGCTGCTACCTTGTTCCTTTCTCTGAGTTTAGGCTTCCTTGTTATCTTGTTTGTGGCATAGAAAAGAGACAGAGAGAGAGAAGGAGATCAACAGGGGACTGAGCAGTCAGGGCACAGGGGTCATTCCATGTGCACCTTCGTATATGGCTAGACAGAACTGTGTCATGCCCAATCACCACTCAACACCAATTGTATATATTTTTGTGAGAAAAACCACAACTTGGTGAGCTTCTGGCTTAACACTTTGTCCTTAAAAACCGTCCCCAAGTAGCAAAACCAAATCCCATCCTCTTTTATCTAAGGCCCTGGCAGAAGCTTTGTCAGGAGGATCCGGATGCCAGGGAGCCGCCATGGAGCCTGACCTCAGCTGCAGAGGAGCACAGTTCAGTGACCAGCGACTCTGACACTTAA
The DNA here is from genome assembly GCF_036850765.1 of Saccopteryx bilineata. NCBI lineage: Eukaryota > Metazoa > Chordata > Mammalia > Chiroptera > Emballonuridae > Saccopteryx > Saccopteryx bilineata. The sequence continues at coordinate 38,297,793 of NC_089499.1, read as the reverse complement.
GGAAGCCAGAATGAGGGTCCCAGCCACCCGCTGTCCTGAGGTGCGTAGAGGGGGTGCTACCTGAAGCTCCTGTCTGCTGAACAAACCTTCTTCCCACTTTGGCTGCTGATAGAGCAGCACTCGGATCGTCCCCGGTTCCTCAGGACTTTCTTGGAGGGCTGGCCAAATAAGGTACTGGCACACAAGTCCATTTAGACTATTTGGAATCAAAATCTTTCTCTTGTTTTAATAGTTTCATTGAGGTATAGTTTATATACCATAAAATTCACGTTTTAATTATACAATCCAGGAACTTTTAGAAAATTCACGGAGTTACGCAACTATTGCCACAACCTAATTTTAGTATCTTTCCCTCATGCCAAAAAGTAACCTTGGACCCATGTGCCCATTTGTAGGCGTTCCCTGTGCTTGAGACAACCACTCATCTACTTTCTGTCTCTATAGATTTGTCTTTTCTGGGCATTTCATATAAGTGGAATCATATAATACACATAATGTTTGTGAGTTTTATCCATTATAGTATAGATCTTCATTTTTTAGTAGCCAATGTGTATTTCATTGTATGGATATGTCACGTTTTGTTTATCAGATGGTGGACATTTGGATTGTCTCCACCTTTTGGCTATCAGTGTTGCTGTAAGCACTTGTGTGCAAGTCTCTGTGTGAACTTATGTTTTCATTTCTCTTGGGTAAATATATAGGAGTGGAATTTTGAGTCCTATGGTAGCTTTACGTCTAACTTTTTGAGAAAGTGCCAAATTGCTTTCCAAAGTACCTACAGTACTTTACGTTCCTACCAGCAACATAAGAGCGTTCCAGTTGCTCCACATTCTCGCCAACACTTGTTATTGTCTGTCTTTTCGATTGCAGCCATTTGGGGGTTGGCAATTTGAATCCAGAACCACATAAAATGAGGGCAGTCCACAGCTGTGGCTTCACAGGACAGACAGTGCACAGAAGAAACTGTCCCTCATCCTGCCACAGGTCCCAGGCATCCTGGATTCCTGTTTTTCTTGAGTCCTAATTATTTTATTCTCTAATAAACTTGTTTTGATTGAAGTTTTGTTGAATGGGATCCTGTCACTTGCGACAACACCCATTTGAATTAGACACTTCCCACCACAGCACCCCTATTCCTGACCGCAGTTAGAACTAACATGCCTGAGGGTTGCCTGTTGGAATAAGCCCAGCAGGCATCATGGGGTCAAAATGTGTCCTTCATGCAGACGAACACTGGGGAAGAGAGATGGTACCATCTCCCAGCTCTCCAGGCACCTGAGGTGACACGTTGCCTATTTATTCAGGCTATTCACCTCTCTGGACCTGCCACAGGCTCAGCTGAGTTGAAGTTAATGTTTTCTGCAGGATCACACAAAGCAGTGGGGAGAGCCAGATGCTTTTGAGAAATGTGATGAGTAGGGAGGCACACTTGGTGGGTATCAAAGAATGTATGCCCTGGTGCATTTTGAGAACTTATCTAGGGCACATTTTTCCTGGATGATCGAAGTTGGTTCGATGAAAGCATTGGGAGCTGTGTGACCTGGTTTGAGTCAGCTGACCTCTCTGATCTGTCTTTTGCAGGACTGTTGTAAGGCTTGATGATGAGAAGAGCACCTGCATGGTATTGGCACATGTTTGGCACTTTTTCCAACATTGTCAGCGTGCCAAAGTTTGCTGACGGGAAGTGAGATATAGTGGCTTTGCTATAGCACCACGGTTAAGAAAATGAACATCCATGCCGATGTATAATATATCTAGTGACGTCACACTGTGCCTACTGTGTGCCATCATGCAAATTAGCCATTCACTTAGCCTCAGTTTCTCCATCCTTAAAATGACATCTGTGACAGCACTTCAGTCCGTGAGTTGTGAGGCTCCTATGAGACAATGAAGAGAGAGAACTGAGCCCAGTCCTGGGCACCTAAGCAGCATTTACCAGCATTCACTGTGTTCAGAGCTGCTATTTCTGGTGTTTCTCTGACCTCCCTGAGCTGGGCGCTGCCCTTCCTGTAGCTGCCGTGGAGCTGCTTCAGGGAAGAGCCTGTGCTGTGTCTCTGGTGGGTCGTGAGGGGCCAGGATGGCACAAGGCAAGGCTGGGAGGCCCAGAGGCAGCCCCCACTGTCCTTGTCCAGCCTCTGTCTATGGGAGTCCGCTGCTGCCCCCGGCTGGAGGGCTCTCGGCCAACCAGAACCTCCGCCTGCCAGGGACACTGCTGACCCCACCCCAGGACAGACACATGCTTGATCTCATGAGCTCTCCAGCCCCTCCCAGCCCAGGACAACAGGTGTATGTGCTCAGTAACTCAATCCTACCTTCTAAGGGCCTGAGAAATTGAGAGAGGACAGACAACTCTTTCTTCAGACTACGACACGGCCAATAAACAAGTTTTCAGGGAGAGCGTGGCCAGCTCAGCTTCTGCACAGCCGGCTGTCAGTTCAGGGATCGTCCAGGCCCTTTGCTTTTCATAACAGCCGCAGCAGCAACAACCAGCGCCACGTGCCGAATCCCCAGTGGGTGCCAGCCCTGGGCGAGGTTCTACCCATGCCTTTCCCATTTCTGCCCCTCCACAGCCCTATGGGGAGGGCAAATCCTCATGCACTGGAATCACACCAGGGCTTGAACCTCCAGATCTGCCATCTTAGAGCCTCAGTTTTCTCATCTGTAAAATACAGATGGTAATACTCACTTCATATGTTTTGGGGGAATTAGATAAGGTAATTCAGGGGAAATTGGTAGCCCAGAACCTGGCACAGAGGTAGCCCTAGTTATATGACAGCCAACTATATTATCAGAGCAGTGTCCCCACTATAGGTATGAGGACACTGAAGCCCATTGAGTCAGAACCTGAAGTGGGTCTAATGAGCACATGCTCATCACTACCTCACCTCCTGGTTGGTCCCCAAGTTCCGGTAACTCTGTTATTATACAGACAAGAGGGAGGTTCAGGGTTCCGGACAGAAGGAAGTAGAAAGCACCAGCTAAGATAGGAGGTGGCATTATCTATGGCTTCTTGTTGCCCAAGCTCTTTTGCTCCTAAATCAGAGCATTCTTCAGAAAGGGCTAAAGATGGGCATGCAGAGATGACACCCCAGGTTACCTTCTTCCAAACACAGACTCTAGTCCATACGCAGAGAACCACAGACCACACATCTATGTCCAGACTCTGGGACAGCAGGCAAAGGATACGAGTCGATGAGAAACCTCATGCAAGGGATGTGATGGGTGTCCCCAGAAAGAGCCCTCGGTGTGTCTGTGTGTGTGCACATTCATGCATGCTGTGGGCAAACAGGAACGCCCACAGCTCTGTATGGGTCTGGGTGACCACAGTTCTCCCAACCATTGCTTCATCTCAACATAGTTTAAATTGGCATACATGCATTTTAAATAAGATGCTTGGCCAGAGGTTTTAGATTTCCTCCATAAAAACAATTTTAGACATGATGCTTACGTTTAATTTTAAATCTATAAAGGTCTATATAAACCATAATATGTCAGCAATACCATGTCTTTTAACGAAAAAAATAATTTAGATTAGAACGCATTAAATAAACACGAACAGCCTACTTAAACACCATACAAGGGCTGCCCAGCATACAACCCTTCTTCTCTCCTCTACTCCTGCCGTATGACACCTGCTGACTATTATTGGTTCCGGGAGGGATGTGAGACCTAATGGGTCCAGTGGGCTTGAAGAAACATTCTCTCATCCTGTGGGTGGAAGAGAGGTTTACTTGCTGTCTTGCCGAATAGGAACACAGAGCATGTGATCCCAGGCACGGCTGGGGCCACCTTGATAGCCACAGTGAGGTCCCCTGAGAACAGAGGAGTGACAGACAAATGCAGGTGAAGATCTTGGGGAGATCAAGCCTAAGCTTCACCGTGGGCACCATGGCAGCCCTACCTCTGGACGTCCTGTTTTGCAGAAAGGCAAATTCCTTTGTTGAGTTACAGGGCATTTTCAATTATTTGCAGCAGGAAAGCATCCTTGTTCTGAAAGAGATATATTGAAAGATGAATGGAAAGGAAAGGACTCCCTTGAGACAATGAGGCCAAAGTTGAAAGAGATTGTGGAAGAAGGTAAGGGATTATTGAAGGAGCTTGCACTTAAACAATAAAGACACTTGCCACATGGAATTATTTGACAGGAGAATTATGAGAAATGAAAAGGAGGACTTCCCTTGGGCCCCAGCCCCCGAGCAAGCAGGGACATTAAAGTGGAAAGAGATTTCTTTGTAGCTGGAACCACTCTATCCGTCCAGAACAGCTTGGCCCTGCTTATTCCAGGAAAAAGAAGGGTAAGAGCAGTGGACAGACAGTGAGCCCGTGTGGGAGAGGAGGACGGTGAGAGGACATGCAGCCAGCTGCCCATGCTCACAAGCCAAGCTGTGAGTTCAAGTTCCCAGCGGGTGAGCCCACTCCTAGGGTCTCTGAGCAACTTTGAACCTAAAGCCCTTAGAGGCAGCTTGTATCATCTGCCAGGGGCTTCCTTCCATCCCCTGATATGCTAGAGAGCTCTTTTTACTTTTCTCTCCATCCAAAAAATGTTCTTAACCCTTTCCATAGCCTCTGTCAACTTCGCATTGCCTTTGATGGCAAGAGCCAAATGAGAATGAAAAATGTCGTGCAGCAATGGCTCTCCTAAAAGCTGTGGAGCACATCTGAAAATGGATGCAATGGATGCCTGCCCTGCATCCACTTCTCCTGGCTCTGTTAGCAGCATCCCATTTTGCCCTGAGGCAGTGTGGCTGGCAGTGGGTTGATCTCAGCCCAGATCCAGGGGTGAGCACGTGGTTCAGTTCTAGCCAGTGAAAACACTGCATCCCCCTGTGACAGTAATTCAAGTGTGGGCAGGTGACCCCAACCCAGCCAACCTAAGTGAATGCGATGGAACTGTTGGTAATGAGTAGTGGGAAAGTAGCTTCTTTCTCAGCTAAGCCTGTAGAGCTATAAGCCGTCTTTGAGCTACTGGGGCCATTTTGGTGGCTTATGAGAAGAATCTGCTTAAAAAATGAAGAATACTTGAAAAAGAAAAGCAGAATGAGAGACAGATTGAGCCCTGATGCTATCATTGGAGCCCCGTTTTCAACACCAGTGACTGGGTTTTCATTTATATGAGCTGATGCTATATTCTTTTTTTTTTTTTTCTTAATCACAAGTTAATTTTGCTGTCACTTGTAATAGATGGATTTGGGGTTGATAACAAATCTCAACATTAGAAAGAAAATAAGTTTCTTTCTCTCTTATTATTTAGCAGTTGGTCCTACACAAAAGATCTGTGGTAGGTTATCCGTGATGTAATCAAATTCTCGTCTTCTGACTTTGAATAAGTTATCCATGTGTCTTCATCACTGAAATGAAGGCATCAGACCCAATATCCAGGTTCCTTCCAGTTCTAAAATTATCTAGTTCTATAAATAGTCTCTTTGCAATCTTCACACTCAAAATTAGATACAAAACTAGTGTGTTCAAGAATGTGGATTCAAAACATTAAACTAAAACTTTAATAAGTTTAACCAAATGTTAGATGATGAAAACCAGGCAAGGCCCCTTCACTCTAGCAAAGCATGGAGCCACATTCATGATGCAGAGCTATCATTTGCTAATTTCTGGTGCCTAAAAACTTCCACTCCACCTGCCCCTTCTAATGAGGAATGCCCAGTTGCGGCTGTAGGCAGTCTATTTCAGTCAGCCTTTTAGTCCACACACTTTCATTGGAGGTAAAAGGGGCACAAGTTAATAATCTTCAGAAACGTTTAAAAACAAAACTGTGGTTGCTTTGTCCATAGAATCTAGAACCTTTACTCAAAGCCCTTTAGTGATTCTCTGTTTCCCAGATGCCAAGTTCAACACGTGCCCACAGCTCCATTCCTTCCCCCAATAGCTGCTTATCCTTAGGTACATCACTTAACATCTCTGTGCCTTAGTTTCCTCATCTGTGAAATGGGGATAATAATAGTACCTTACTTCCAGTGTCATTGTGAATACTGAATGAGAAAAGTCCTCAGAACAATGCCCGGCATGTAGTAAACACGAAATAAATGTCCACTCTCATCTTCCCCATAATTCCTATTGGACTTCTCAATGCCCAATGGGTGGTTGCTTGGATGGATGACAAACGGGTTACAGCATGAAGTATTCAAAAGTTTGTCACATCCTGTAGGTGATCAGTAAACGCATATTAACAATAATGTTCTAGAGACATAAAAGTAGCAATTCAGAAGGGGCAACTTACCCAAGCAGTTCCCATTCCTGCCCACTCCCAAGTCTCCCCAAAACCATTTCTTTTTGGAGCTTTTGCTATTGCCTTACAGGGCCCAGGATGTCTAGTTAGAGGATTCGCAACTCTGTAAATTTGCTCTTCTTAGTATCTACTATGAACTGTTCTCAATACCATTGCAGTCTCATTTCTCAATTATGTATTTTTAGCTAAAAGATGCCCAGAGTGACCAGCTAACTTCAAACCTCAATTCCTTAGCACACCCAGAAGTGACAGGATATGGGAACAAATTATCTTAATGTGCTCTTAAGTGAAATCAATTTATGTCTCAGAAAGACCATTTATTGAGGTGTAATAGGAGATAGGTTAGACCAGAGCCTAGTCCCTGGCATCACCCAGAGACCTCCCTCCCAGAAGATTCACCCTCTGAGCACTAAAAGGCCGCTCGTGGCCACAGGACAGGAGCAAAGCTGGAACAACTGACCAGGGGTCATCAACCCTCCAACAGGCCTGCAGAGTACAATGAGAGCAGGCCGAGGGTTCCAGCAGGCCTGTGTTGCTGCTCTAGCAAGATTTGTTTGCTAGCTGGCCACTCTGGGCAGATTTCTAACTTCTCTGAACCTCAGTCTCTCCATATGTGAACTGTAGCGGTGATACTCGCCCCAGGAGTCTCTGAGGACTGACTGAGATGGGGCACGTAGAATGCCCACCACATCCACAAACGGGACAGCCCTTCTGCAGAAAGGTTTCTGCACCAAGAGTCAGCCTCAGCCCCCGGACCCGCCCACTCTCCCTCCGCAGCGATGGGGCGAATCTACACAGTTTCATGCTGGTCTTCTCTCAGGCTCCACCATCTCCTGCCGTGACGTCGTGGCAGTCCTCCCGCTGAATGACACTTACGCAGGTTCTAGTTTAACATTCAGCATATTTCACCCCAAATCAGAGCTTCTGAACATTGTAAGGGTCGGAGGTGCTTGAAAATCTAGTGAAAGCGATGGTCCCTGTCCCTGTAGAATTGACCTTGTATTTGGGTGTGATTTCCATGGGTTCATCGATGCCATGAAGCCTCTTTCTAGGTCCTCCTGTTCCTCGAGGTTAAGACACCCTGCCTGATTCCAGCTTCAGCAGCATCTGGGCCGGGCCGGTGCTCCCATTGGGCACGTGTTCACAAGTCATCCCTGAAAGGTGCGGGGCAACAGTGCCTCACTCACAGTTTACAAAGTGCCACAGAACCAAGTGACATGTTCACACCCTTAATGCCATCCTTACTCGGGTCTCTTTTCAGAGTGTCCGCTTCAAAAGATGGGCTTTTCCGACTCTCTCTTACAAATCAGAAGTCCCCTTACAGGAACTAAGCCTGCTGAGGGTCCACAGAGCCACCTCCCTGCACACCCTCTCCCATCCTTGACCCTTATCTCACTCTGAGCCCCATCCCTGCATGTTCCCAGGCTCCTGTCCCAACAGCCACCTGTCCTGTGGCCTCACTAACAAGCACCGCTGGCCTGCAAAGCTCCTCCGGGCTCAGCTGCCAAGGCAGGAGGGAAGAATGAAGATATCGGAGTTGAAAGACATCAAGGCTTCAGAAACAAGCTCTAAACAGACTTGAATAGCAGAACATTTCAAAGGTATGCGCAAAAGTCCTCGGAAAACTCCTGCCACCGCTTCTGTGAGCAGGCAGTTCCAGCCTTTTTAGATCACTTTGAGCAAGCTCCTCACAGCTGCCAACTCTGGTCCTGCAAAGGAACCAAAGGGCCTTTGTATTGAGTCCTTTCAGTAGAAAGGGACTGGTGAGGCCCTGGACCCGCCTCGCCTGAAACATGAATTTCTCCCAGCATCGCTAAGCTCAGCTTTTTCCACCCTCTCTCATCAGGAAATGATGGGATTTTTGAGTTGGAAGGAAATCTTAGCCATAGGTCTCAAGATGCTCACCTTGCAGATGAGGCTGAGACTGTAAAGTTGGCTTCTTTTCTCAGCCCCTTCAGGGAGCAAGCAGTCAAGTTGGACAAGCTCACGGTCGTCCAGTGTCCTTGCCCCGTTACTATGTGGTACAGTGCACGGCCCCCTTAAAGAGTGACTTCAACAAGAGTTACAAAGGCTGTCCCTCAACAGCCAGTGTTTAGGGAAACTTAACATTGTTGATAAGACTATGACTATTAAAAAAACTGAGCATGAACAAATGATCACAGAATTAGCCCAGAGTGTTAAAATGTATGTGTGTGTTATTTTGCTGGGGCAGCCATAATGAAATACCACAAGCTGGGTGGCTTAAACAACAGAATTGTATTTTCTCCCCACTCTAGGGACTGGAAGTCTGAGGTCAAGATGTCAGCAGGGTTGGTGTGTTCTAAGACCTCTCTCCTTGGCTTGCAGGTGGCCACCATCTCTCTGCGTCCTCACATGGCCTTTCCTCTGCGCATGTGCACCCTGGTGTCTTCCCCTTCTTATAAGGACACGAGCGCTACTGGAATAGGGCCCCACTTCAGATTTCATTTTCCTTTAGCTGCCTCTTTAAAGACCCTATCTCTAAACGTAGTCACATTCTGAGCTATTAGGGGTTGGGACTTCAATATAAAAATGGGGAGGACACAGACCCTGTAACCATATGTATATTTTTAAAAGAGAAAGTGTAACTACCTTGGTGACATAAGAGCCCAGTGGAAAACTCCCCATGGGAAATTAGTTCTGTTCATCAATACAGTGTGGGAACAGACCCCTGGACGGTCCTGAGACACAAATTATAGGGCTCCTTCTGCCACCCACCAGCTGAATGACATTGTACTGGGAGTCAGTTTGCTGGCCAGATAGTGTTTGGATGCTGACATCAATCAAGGAATGAGTGTGAGTTTAGAACAAGCAAACCTGGATCCTTATGAACTGCGGGGCCATGGGCAAGTTCCTTATTACTGCTGACATTTAGTTGTCCCCAATAAAATGGGGCAAACCTGTCCTGAATGCTTCGTAGGAAAGTAGGGAAAATCAAATCAGATTAAAGTATACAGTGGCAGCATTATACAAACTGTAGTTACACCAACTAAGTAAACATTATTAAAACTTGTTTCTTTTTCCTTTTGAGTAAAGTATTCTATCCCCATCAAAAAGATAACATTTCCAAAGGCATGGCTATTAACAGCTGTATTTCTTAATGACCCATATGTCAACAGCTATCTTCGTAAGGGTACAAGACAACTTATGTTGAGACCTGCTTTAGCTCTGGGGGTGATGTGCTTTGTACTAATGAACAGCACTTGTAAAGGGCTCCTTCGCTGCTGGGCCAGGGTCCCCCAGGTGGGCTGAGCTCGCTCATGCTGAGGTGGAGGCGGGCCTGAGCTTGGCAATTCCTGAGCAGGGTGGAGAAGGTGCCCAGGCACTGGCATCTAGAGTGGAGAGGAAGTTAGCAGGAGGTGTGGGCAAAGCTATAGTAGCAGCAGAGGGTGGTGGGCCAGCCCCTAGAGCTGGGCTGGAATCCAGCTCCACAGCCTTGAACAAAATACTTAGCCCCATTGTGCCTCAGTATCCTCATCTGTAAACTGAGGACAACTGTGGTACCCGCAAGGTTGCTGTGCGGTTTAAATGAGTTGCTATACAATGAGATCTTATAAGGTGCCTGGCACACAGTGAGTGGCCAGGGAGGATTAGCCACCTTTTTCTTTCATTAAATGTTGATTATGTGCTGGACACTCGGCTAGGCCTTGGGAACACAGCCTGGCCTGCCCTGCAGAAAAGCACACAGCACACATAGATGTGAAAACCATTTGAACAGTGTTATAAATAGTCTCGCAGAGAGAAGCCCAACAAGCTGTGGAGAGCACATGCCCTGGCCTGAGTGGGGGTGGGAGCAAGGCAGACACGGGACAAGGTGTCCAGAAAAACATCCCAAGGAAGTGTCATCTGACCCAGTCTTAAAGGGAAAGTAGGAATGTCACTGGAGAGGGTCAGAGGGTAGGAGGGCAGAGAGACACGGGGACTAACCTACAGTTCCCGGTGGGAGGAGCCTAAGCATAAACAGAGATGACAAGGAAGCATCTGAGAAGCAGGTGGGAGCTGCAGGTGGTGGCCCACGTGCCCTGCCAGAACAAAAGCTTGGATCTGATCCTGTGTGGGTTTGAACAGGGAGTGGCACTCCAGATCTGTGTTTTAAACCTGAGCACAGCGAGGATGGAAGTGGGAGGGAGAACACTCGTGGCAGAGTGACCCGTGAGCTGATTGGCTTAGGGGGCGACAGTGATGGGGATGCAGAGAGAGCAAGGGCACCAGGCGTGGTGCGACATGGCAGGTGACTACGTGAGGAGGAAGAGAGGGTGACTGGGTCAATAGGTGCTTCCAAAAAAGAAGGAGGTGAGAGGAGGACAAGTCTCAGCATCGGCAGGGGTCCAGCTGTGAGGACGCAAGCATGGAGGCAGCAGCCCAAGGAGAAGGAGCAGAATCAGGGCAGCAGCCCAGCCGGGATTTAGGGGAGGCACAAATGTTCACGGAGGAGTAGTGAGGAGCCAAGGTCAGAGGGCCACCAAGAGCTCAGAGCCTGGACGTTGAGGGCCAAAGCCTGTGGGTATTGGCCACAGGAGGGCAGTAGAGTGCCCATGGAGTCCGGGTAGGGACCCAGAAGCAGAGGGTGAAGAGGAAAAGAAAGATGGAGAGGAAATAGAATAGCAGATGTGCATTAATGTTTGGGAGATTTGGGTGCCATGGGGAAGAGAAAAGGGTGTGACATGAAATCAGGAGAGAATTATTTTTTAAATGAAAGAAGCATGAACCAGGATCCAATAGAGGCACAGGTGGAGAAGCAGGAGGAAAAAGTGCAGCCCCCGAAGGTCAAAGGGCATAGGTGCCAGCCTTGGCTCCTTTGGGGGTGAGTGTCAGAAAATCTGATCTACCCTGACCTAAGAAGCAGAGAATTTGTTGGCTCACGTAACTGAAACATTCCGAGGCAGTCTGACTTCCGGCACAACCGGATATGGGACTCGGGCAGCGAGATCTGGTTTCCCCCTCTCTCCTGCCCAAGTCCTTTCTGTCCACCCCATTCTCAGAGTCCCTTTTTTTAATCTTCTTTTTTAAAATTGATATATCATTAACTTATCATAAAAATGTACCTTTTTAAAGTGTATAATTACACTCTATTATAAATATAGTTAATTATTTTAACTACATTTACAAGGTTGTGCAACTACTAGTTCCAGAAGAATTCTGTCACGCCCACCAGAAACTTGCACCCATTAGCAGTCACTGTCCATTTCCCCCGTACCCTCTGGCAACCACTGGTTTATTCTCTTTCCCTATGTATTTGCTCATTCTGGTCATTGCATATAAATGAAATCATAAAATATGTAGCCTTTTGTGTTCGGTTGCTTTCACTTATCATGATTTTTTTTTACCCATGTTGTAGTATGTATCTGTACTCCATTTCTTTTTTTTTTTTTTTTTCTTTTTCTTTTTTTTTTTTTTTGTATTTTTCTGAAGCTGAAAACGGGGAGAGACAGACTCCCGCATGCGCCCGACTGGGATCCACCCGGCACGCCCACCAGGGGGCGATGCTCTGCCCCTCCGGGGTGTCGCTCTGTCGCGACCAGAGCCACTCTAGCGCCTGGGGCAGAGGCCAAGGAGCCATCCCCAGCGCCCGGGTCATCTTTGCTCCAGTGGAGCCTCCGCTGCGGGAGGGGAAGAGAGAGACAGAGAGGAAGGAGAGGGGGAGGGGTGGAGAAGCAGATGGGCGCTTCTCCTGTGTGCCCTGGCCGGGAATCGAACCCGGGACTTCTGCATGCCAGGCTGACGCTCTACCACTGAGCCAACCAGCCAGGGCCTGTACTCCATTTCTTTTTATGCCTAAATAATATTCCATTGTGTGGATATACTCAGCTTGTTTTTCCATTCATCAGTTATTGATATTTGAGTTAGTCTCACTTTTTGACTATTATGAATAGTGCTGCTATGAACATCTGTGTATAAATTTTTGTGTGAACACGTGTTTTCCGTTCTCTTGGTTATATACTTGGGAATAGAATTGCTGAGTCCTATGGTAATTCAATGTTTAACTTTGGGAGGAACTGACAAACTGTTTTCCAAAGTGGCTACATCGTTTTAAATTCCCACCAGCAATGTATGAGGGTTCCAATGTCTTCACATCCTCTCCAATAATTATTATTTGTCTTTTTTATTCCAGCCAGCCTAGTGGGTCTGAAGTGATATTTTATAGTAGCTTTGATTTGCATTTCCCTAATGATTAATGATGCTGATCATCTTTTTATGTGTTTATTGATCATTGTGTATCTTCTTCAGAGAAATGAATATTGAAATCCTTTGCCCATTATTCAACTGTTATCTTTTTATTATAGAGTTGTAAGAATTCTCTGTGTTCTAGATCTAGTCCCTCCTGAGATATATGATTTGAAAATATCTTCTCCCATTCTGTGAATTGTTTTTTTCACTTTCTTGATAGTGTCATTGGCAACCCAAACATTTTTTAATTTTGAGGAAGTCTGGTTTATCTGTATTTTTTTTTCATTGCTCATGCTTTCAGTGTCTTATCCAAAAATCTAAGCCCAAAGGCATAAAGATTTACACCTATGTTTTCTTCTAAGAGTTTTATAGTTTAATTTTTACATTTAGGCCTATTGTGCATCTTTAGTTAGTTTTCATTTATTGTGGGAGGCAGGTATCCAACTTCATTCTTTTGCATGTACATAGATATCAGGTTGTCCTGGCACCATCTTTTATTATTATTATTATTATTATTGTTTTGACACCTTGTCAAAAATCAATTGGCCATACATATATGGATTTACTTCTAGACCTTTAATGATATAATTAGTGCACCTATTTTTTATACAGAGGGGTTTTTGTGGTCCTTGACGAGACAGGAACATTATTTTAAAAAGTTGTTTAAACACTCAACCCTACATACTTGTTTAAGTATCACTCTACTGGACAACCTGTCTGTCACTGGAGGTTCCCAAGGGATACCTCTGGCCTGCTCACGTCATAACACTCACTATGCGTGACTCCATGCTACCCATCAGCATCCACGCACACGCCTCCCTCAGCTCACAGCACCCCACTTCCTAGATCAGGAAACTATCTCAGAATGATCAGGAAGACCCCACCACTTGGATGTCTCACAAGTAGTGAGAGTCAGGGCAAAGTTCTCACACCTTTTAAAGTGACTTCTAAGGCATTGGTACAAACTCCTAACACCCCGCCACATCCAGCGGACACTTTACAGACTCTATTGAAACACTTCCACAAATGCAGGACTCTGTGTTTTCCTTTCCCTTTCTCTTCATGATGAATTATTTCAAACACACAGAAAAGTACAGTTGATACTATCAATATAACAAATATTCATGTGCCCACCACTTGGGAGTGAACAAAGGTTAACATTTCGCTTCAGGTCATTTTTTAGAGAACATAAACTATTGCAGATGTATTGACGATCTGTATGAATCCCTCTCCAGTTCTCTCTCCACATAGGAAGCGCTGTCCTCATGCCGGGGCATGATCTGTTCATTTTTCTAAACTTTTGTCACACGTGTATATGTCTGTAGACAACACATCATATTGTTTTGGATGTTTTAAAATTGTGTCTAAGTGATGTCATACTATAATATCATTCCAACCCTAGTTTATTCATTCAGTTTTGTGTTGCTAATGCTTTTACCCATACGATTCCATGAAGATCCAGTTTATCCATGGTTATTGCCGTACAGAATTTCAGTGTGGGAGGATACCATGATTTGTACAACCATCCCTACCATGGACCCTTCCCAGGTTGGAAGTTTTACAAATTCTGCTGTAATAAACAACTTTGACGCGATCTGACCTAGGTCATGGGACACACACATTTCAACTTTATTAGATGTTACCAAATCGTGTGTAGGTTGGAAAGAAGTGTGTTCATATTGGACACAAACAACTTACAAAACTGTCTGTGAAAATAGCTCAGAGAGCTTCAAAACTCAGACTGGATTTTGGTTATCTAGTTGGTAATAGTTGAAAATCTTTTATTGTGCTCAGAAATAATTTGCCAGCCTCCAAATTCCATCTTTTTACCATGCACTGGTTCTATTTTTACTTGAGAACTTTGATCCAATTACTCAGTTATTTTAGTCCTCCAGAAAACATGGAATTAACTAAAGAGCTTTATCATAACTGAAATCACCATCAGCCCCATTAATAAGTAACATGAACTGAGCGCAGTTAGTCTGGACTAGAGTTGATATTATGCAAAATACTTACCGATGCTCACCACACCAGAGCTGATCAATCAAATTAGCTAGCAGTGGTCATCAGCCTGGTGACCATACTGTGCAAACCAGCTGAAGAGCAAGCTGGACCTCAGAGCTCCCGGTCGTTACCTCACTACCAGACCCTGGCATTATGTGGGCCACAAGCGTCGGGGCTGGAGGAGTGGCAAGAGCGATAAGCCAGGACATCTCTCCAACACAGTGTCTGACCAGAACCCCAAGAACAGGCTCACAAAGAGGAGGAAAAGGACTTCTGAATCCTCGGTCTGTACTCCTCGAACTACACAGTCTGACTCCCCTTCATTACCCGCTCCTTTGAAGACTGAGTGTCTGTCTCTGAGACATGGGACAAATCCCTGTGGTGGTGAGGGTAAGAGTGAAGGTAGAAGGTAGTGGGTGTGGTGGAAATGGTGATGGTGGAAGTAGAGGTGGAGGTAAGATGGAGATGGCGGTGGAGGTGGTGGAGGTGAAAATCCAAGTGGAGATGATGGTCTTTTGAGAGAAATGTGGCAACAAGCTGTGCTTTATTACTTATTTTGGTGATTACATCATAAGGTATATTAATGTCGAGTCACTATGTTGTATACCAGAAACTAATATCATATTGTATGTCAACTATACCTTAATAAAAAAGTAAATTTAAAATTAAAATATAGAGACGTGCTTCGTTGAAAAGGAACCAGCCCACAGGAGAAGTAGAGGGCAGTGGAAATCTACAAGATGTGAGTGACAGTCTACCTAAAGAGCCGTTGAGTTCAGTTAAAAAAAGAAACAGAAATGATTTTATCAGGAGAGTTAACTGGACACCACTCAGGCAGAAAGCCATTCAGAAGGTGTGGAAAGCCCTCTTTGCTAAAAGCAGCTCTGGGATGTATTCTTGGCTTGTCTTGAAGGTCAAGGAGGCAGTGAACTCATAATGCCACCTCTAAGTTCTGCTTCTTGCTCAGGGCGGGCCCACCTCCCGGGGGCAAGGGCCACCTGGCAGCTCCCCTCCTGGCTGGCTCACACCTGAACAGCCTTTCTCAATCCTCGACTTCCTCCTTCTGCCAGGCTGGACAGCTGGGCAGACCGGGATGCCCATGGTCGTGGGCTTCATGGCTTCCTCCCACCCATGTCCTGGCCAGGGTGTCATGAGAAACAGCAGGTCAGAGCACTCCACGAGTTTGCGAAGTGCAGACTTGGATTGACACGTGTTTACAGGGTCCCAATCTCCCCCTTCCAGGGCAGCCTCCCAGTGCCCCCTCGGGCCACCCGTACTTCTGGATCAGGTGCTCTCCTTGGAAGGGTCTGTGCAGAAGCCTGAAATGGGGAAGCTCCCTGCAAGTCCTCCCTCAGCAGCTGGAGCATGAAGTTTGCTGCCACCACATTTGGACCCAGTAGTGCCCTTCCAGGATGTCATGAAGCAGATACATCTGTGGAGCAGACCCATGGGTTTTCCATATTGTCAAGTTGTAAAATAATAATTATACGCACGCGCACACACACACACACCACATATACATATACATACAGGGGTCCTTGGGTTACATCAAACTTGATATACGATGTTTCAAGTTTATGACACTCACTCCATAAAAACTTTAAAGAATTCAGATGCGAGTGGTTTGGCTTTCGCTGTTAACATCGTACTTACGGACTATGTCATACTTACAGACTAGCCTGGAATGATTCTTTAAGAAGGTAGAGAGGCCTTCAACAGATCCTATTCCCTCTACATCAGCTGCTTCTCAAGATGAAACACCTGTAGTACAGGTAGAATCATCTCCAGCATTTCCTGCATGCTCCTTAGGCAATCCTGATTCACCTGACCCAGTATCTCCAGCACCTTCTGCAGGTTCTCCTGTCTCTCCAGCTTCCTCCTCCCAATAGCTCACTCTCTCCCACCTTGCAATGCCCCTTCCGGTGTGCAAGCCAACCACAGGAATAAAGGTAAGGAATTTTTTTACACTCATTTTTTTTCTGTTACTACAGTACAGTGTACAATACAGTATATTTATGTCTTTTCCTTTTTCTGTGGCTTAGTTGTGTTTTTATGTTCTAGATTATGGTTTCATGTTAGGATAGGTAAGTGACTTAGTATAGGGTGTGTTTCAGCTTACACCAAAATTCGGGTTACATCACTGTTGAAGGAATGGAACTGTGTCGTAACACAAGGATCCCTGAATATAGATATAAAACACACACACAGGCACATGCACACACACACACACGCACACACGCACACACACACACACACACATTTCCGCCCCACCAGTGCCTGCTAACATTTGGTCTTTGAGCCCAGTTGCTGACACAGAGCTCCTTAAACCCTTGTAGTTTCCTGGGCAGTAGGAGGACAGGTGTCTTAATGAAGTGACTCTGGGTGGGGGCTGGTCACCAGAAACACCAAGCATGATTAGGAGCTTAGAACTTACAGAGAAGGGTGAAGAGCTGAAAAATGAGTTGGTAATCAGTCACGGCTCTGTGATGAAGCCTCCATAAAAATCCCAAAACATGGGGTTTAGGAGGCTTCTGGGTTGGTGAACACATCTATGCGCAAGAGGGTGGTACAGCCCAGCTCCACAGAGACAGAAGCTTCCACGCCTGGGGCCCTGCCAGCCTTGCCCTGTGTATCTCTGCATCTGGCTGTTCATCTGTACTCTTTAAAACACTCTTAGTAACAAATCAGCAGTAGTAATTAACCGTTTTCCTAGGTTCTGTGAGCCACGCTAGCAAATTATTAAGCCCAAGGAGGGAGTAGTAGGAACATTTTTGTAACCAAGTCAGATGGAAGTTGGGGGCAACCTGAGACCTGGTACTTTTGGTTGGCATCTGGGGGGGGGCAGTCTTGCAGGACTGAGCCTTTGACCTGCAGGGTCTCCACTAGCTCCAGGCAGTTAGTGTCAGAAGTATTTGGTGCAGAAACCCCACCATACTGGTATCAGAAGTGCCATGGGTGTGGTCGCAGTGTGAGAGTGAGAAAACACAGCAAGTGCTCCCAGACCCCCGTCTGCCTATGTCTAAGTGCAATGTAAACTTAACCACATACTGGTGGGCATGTCGTTGTCTAATTTACTCCACATCTGATCCGAGGAGAGCCCGTGGTGACTTCACTTCATCGCCTAACGCCTCCAGCCCTCTCTGCCTGCCCTGGGGTGGGAGCCCGGCTTGGCGCAGCCTCTCACCCGCACCACTGGGGGGCTGTAACCGCTCCAACAGGAGGAGGCAGGTAACAACCTGGACGCGCAGGGAAGTTCATGCCTCTGGGGATGAACTACCACCAGCGAGGGGTAAAAGACCAGAAGGAGCATATAGATGAATTGTGACCATCTGTCTTCACCCCAAAAGTGGACTCAGTGGTGACCCCTACTGTATTTAAGCTGGTGATGTGAAGAATATTGAGCACAGAGCCTGGGCCAGAGCAGGAGCTTGAGAAATTACACTCATGTTATCCTTACTCCCTTGCCCCGACACTGAGTTTCCTCACCTGCACAGAGTGAATCAAGGCCTGCCAGGTGCCTCCCAGTCTGCCCACCGGGGGAGGGTAGGCAGAGGACCCCCAACTCTTCCTGAGAGTCACTTGCCGATGAAACAAAAGGAACGGAGGAAACCTCCACGTCTATGGAGGGAGTTCCCTCAGAGCCCGCCCAGCCCTGGCCCCTGCTCGTCTAGGGGCCCACAGTGTGGGGGGAGCAGGGGCAAGGAGAAGGGGCCCACCCTGGCTTCTTCAGCCTCTTCTGCAGCCTCTCTGACTGTGACTGGTGTGACCCCCACAATAGAATCTCCTGGGGACCCTGCTAGACATGCGGAGTCCGGCCTCCCTTTGACCAGCACATCAGACTGGAAATGGGCCTGGCACCTGGACTTGAATAAGCCCCACCGTGATTCTGCTGCTTACTAACATCTGAGAACCAAGGGGCCCAGGGTCAAGTATGACTTCTTTCCTCCGAATGTGCTGGGGCTAGAAGGACCTCCGTTCATGACGGCTCTCCGTCCACCTGGAGCCGGATCAGAGCACCTTTGTCTCTTGACCCCCACAACCCCAGCTACTCCAGCACACACCCCCTCTGTTCTCTTTACCTGTTTCCCAGAGTACCTTTGCCTGTCTGTCTGCCTGTCTCTCTCTCTCCCCATGTCCATCTTCCCATCTCTCTGATTCTCTCTCTCGGGTGTCTCCCTGTCTCTGTCTCTCTCCTCTCCCTCTCCCTCTCTCATCGCTCTGTCCCTTAATTGCTCTTTGCTCCTCTGTTCCTATTGTTCTCTCTCTCTATCTCTCTTTGTCTCTCTGGCTTCCTGCCTTCTATTTCTCTCCCCAGGTCTCTGTCTCTGTCTCTTCTCTCTGTTCCTCTCGTTCTGCTTCTTTCTATCTTTCCTCTTGTCTATCTCTCCGTCCACCTTTCTGTGGCTCTTTGTTCCTCTCTCTGCCCCTCTGTCTCTCTGTCTCTCTGTCTGAGTGTCTCTGTTCCTCCCAGCCTCTGTGTCTCTCAGTGTCTTTCTCGATGGCCCTGTCTCTGGCCCCTGTTTCTCCCTCTGTTTCGTTCCCTGTCTTCTCCCTCCCCGGAGGCTCCCCGGCTGGAGACTGGGAGCAGATGGCTGTCAGACCTTGGCCAGGGGCCCATGTCATTACAGAGGCTCTTCCCTCGGTGGTGGCTTTTCAGCAACCATCTGGGGAGTGCAAACTGTCCTGCCACAAACAGGCTGCTGTCACCACTTTGATCCAGGGCCTGGCCCAGCCCGGAGCCCAGCCTGCCTTGGGTAACCCTGAGAGAGGCCAAGCTCCCTGCTTTACTTATGTAATACCCAGAGCAGGGGCCAGAGGCCTGGCCTCGGGGAACAGTGAGGGTGCCTTGTAACCAGTGGGCTTTTCCTCGGCTTTCCCCGAGGCAACAGTGAGAGGTAGGGGTCCTCCATGGACGCAGGTCAGCCTTGACCTCTCTCACCAAGAAGCACAATCAAGGCCTTGACCTCGGCCCCTTCCCATGCCAGGAGATGGTGGGGGGTGGACAGAGTGGGGGGACAGAAGAAGCCTGGCTGGTTAGGGTATCCTAAAGCTCTCTGCCTGATTTTCCCCAGACCTACAGGGCGGCCAGAAGTGGCCTTATGCTGCTGAACTGTGGCCAGCCCTGGCCTGCTTCCGTCTGCAGAGAGCATCAGTCTCTGGTGAGAAGCCAGTGCTCCCCAGCCCCCTGTTAGTCACCCTGTGTCCCCACCATGACCTGGAGCAGCCCCCAAGGCAACCTGAGGAAAACCTCTGCACTGGGTGGGAAAAAGGGACAGATGCCACGGGACCCCCTGACTCACTGCATGTTCCATGCAGGGGGCCAGCTGTGAATCCAGAACAGCTGCATCAGGCAGGAACTGACACACCCACTATTCAGATAAGAAAATCAAGTCACAGAGAAGCCACAGGACACACCCAAGGTCTCACAGCACCAGTGGGGACCCACAGAGGCCTTGTCACACACATGCCCATACACAAATTGCCTGTGTGTGTGTGTGTGTGTGTGTGTGTGTGTGTGTGGCAGAGACAGAGAGAGTCAGAGAGAGGGACAGATAGGAACAGACAGACAGGAAGGGAGAGAGATGAGAAACATCAGTTCTTCGTTGCGGCTCCTTAGTTGTTCATTGATTGATTTCTCATATGTGCCTTGACCGGGGGGCTACAGCAGACCGAGTGACTTCTTGCTCAAGCCAGCGACCTTGGGCTCAAGCTGGAGAGCCTTGCTCAAACCAGATGAGCCTGTGCTCAAGCTGGCGACCTTGGGGTCTTGAACCTGGGTCCTCCACATCCCAGTCCGACGCTCTATCCATTGCACCACCGCCTGGTCAGGCGACAAATTGCCTTAAAGGAGCACCTGTCATGTGCAAAAAGCAGGCTGCTCTAGGAAACATGGATGAAGGGCAGGCCCCGGCCGCAGTGCTCCCACAGACGCAGGTACACGGCCACACCCCAGCGTCCCCGAGAGCCACAGTGAGGCGCACGTCCGGGGCTGCTTCTGCCTTTGCTCTTCCCGCCAGCATACTGGAGACACCCCCGACGGTGAGCTCCGGGGCTGCCTCCCAGGGTCAGGGACCGCCCCCACACTGCTTGTGAATAGTCTCTACCGCATGCTGGCGTGTGCTGGGCCACACTCCGTACCACCTCACTGTGTCTTCCACCTGGGAAAGTGGGTGTGATTGCCACTGGATTACACATGAGGAGACCGAGGCTCAGACAGGCCTGGCAGTAAGCTCACTCACTCCTAGGTGGCCTTTTTAGGATGAAAACCAAAGCACCCTACCCAGACCCGGTGACGTGAAGGGGAAGGCATAGCCCAGGGGAGGCAGGAGAGGCTCTGCTGGTCCGAAGGGGCCTAGCGGGGTCCAGCCTCCAGAGCAGACCCGAATAGTCCCTGCATGAGAGCGTGTGTGTGCACTCCAGACGGGACGCCTTTGTTTTGCGGTTTTCGTACATCCTGGAGGCCCCTGAGCCCCGTGCTCCCCCGGCCCCAGCCCCTTCCCTGCGTCCTCCTGGGGGGAGGGAGGGCAGGAGGCAGGAGGCAGGGGGAGAAGTCCCGCTCGGCTCATGTTTCCCCCTCTTTTCCTGGCAGGGATTACACGGTGAGCAAGGAGACAGCTGAGCTGGCAGGTGGGTGGCCCCGCCACGCCCATGCTGAGGGGAAGGCTGGGGAGGAAGGACGCTGAGGCAACGCAGGCCCAGAGCAGCCGCTCTCCTCACACTTCTCCCCCTCGGCCACTCCAGGCCCTGCATGCCTGTGGCTGACCCACTGGGCCCACACCAAGATCTGGGCACCTGAATTCCGATTCCCCCAAGCTCCGCTCTCCGGAGGAGGCAAAGGCAGAGCCTAAGTTTCTCAGCAGAAGACAGGCTGACTTCAGAGAATCAAAGACCCACGAGTTTGTAGGAGGCAGCAGGGCTCAGGTGAATGAGAACCATGTAATTCTAG
Source organism: Saccopteryx bilineata (assembly GCF_036850765.1). Taxonomy (NCBI): domain Eukaryota; kingdom Metazoa; phylum Chordata; class Mammalia; order Chiroptera; family Emballonuridae; genus Saccopteryx; species Saccopteryx bilineata. The sequence continues at coordinate 38,276,416 of NC_089499.1, read as the reverse complement.
AATCTCTAATTAGTACAGCTGCCCTCATCCAGCCTGTCAGAGCCCTCATCCCACACACTCTGCAGCTAGAGGGCATCTGTTGGGTAAACTGCAGGCCTACGTCACCCCAGCCAAGCCCCTCACCGTGAGTTGTCATTAGAGCCTGTGTTTACTTGGGCCACACCTTGAAACAGAGGTTGTCAATCAGTGGTCCTTGGAGATTCATCAGAACAGTCAGGAAACAATTTGATGGCTTCAAACAATGAGAATTGGGTGTGAATTGAGAAGGTGCCAAGAATGATGTGTCATCAGAAACCTGTACATCCTGGGAGCCAAAGGGACCTGAATCTGGGACTCATATGGGACGTGGTTGAATGCCCAACAGATGGGAGGTGAAGCTGAGCTCCTTCTTGGAGCGCCACAGGGTCTTCCCAAGCCCTCCACCCCCAGGAGATCATCTGGGACCAGAAGAGCAAAGCGAAGGTGGACACTGAACTGGCTGTGTGAATGCCTGCAGATCTGACCTGAAGGTGCTTGGTACATCCTGGCAGAGAGAGTCCGGGGCCAGAGTCCCCCAGGAGGACCCTGGATCTGGCACAGCCACCAAGGGATGCTCCGATTCCATGTCAAACAGATATGACCTGGCGTCAAACTCCAATAGCTGGGCATACCCCCACCATCTCCTTCACACTGGGCATCCTAGGACCCAATCAACTTTGTGGCTCCTGTCCACACACATCTTCAGGCAACGCACTCCGAAGTTAACCATCAAATAGCATGCTTTTCAGTTGTCCTGGACCTGTTCACTTCAAGCTCTCAAGCATGTTCAACCTAGCCCTGTTCCTCATGTTTACTCCTGGTAAGTAGGTGCCTTTAGCCCCAGTTCCTCATCTCTACAGTGCAGATAACTACTCCAAGGTGTTGGGATAATTAACTAAGACTAATGAAAGCACAACACTGGGTCCAGCATAGAGTGGGTATTCAATATGTCTGCCTGCCTTCCTTCCTTCCTTCCTTCCTTCTCCCTCATCTATCTTCCCCAGAAGCAGAGTCCAAGCATCTGATCTCCCCTCAGCCCCTTCACTTCTCCTTCAGCCATATTCTTCCTGTCACTCCACTCAGGATCCTCTTCAATTCTGCTATTTCTTGCATAATTGGATCTGTATGCTTTTTCTAGGTTGACTTCAAGAGAGAGACTTTCATCTCCACAACACCAGACATAAGGCCTGCAACACCATGTCTGGTTCCAGATGGGATGGAAGAGTTGGTAACTGATGGGGATGGGAGACAAATGGATAAGTAGATGAATGAGTGGATGGATGGAACGTGTCGGATGGAAGGGATAGATGGATGGGCTTGGTAGATGTTCAGGTAAAGAAGGAGGGATGAGTGAACAAATGGCTAAGTGAGATGAATGAATGAGAGTGTGGATAGATGGAGTGGTAGATAGGAAAGGTGGGCTGAGGGATAGACAAACAGATGGACAGAGGCACATGCCTTGGTTCGCTTTGGACTGAGGCAGGGAGGTACAAGGAACTCACTTCAATGCTTTCGTCTCAAACCCATGTTTTCACTCTGTCTTTTGCTCTCAAACCATAAAGATGAGGCAGGAGAGGAAGGGAACAGCACCTCACACTGGTCTGACAGCAGCAGAGCTTGGGTACTACCTTCATTCTAGCTTTGCCAGGCCCTCACTTCGTGAGCCCTGCCCCAGGCTCCAAGCATCACGATGTGCAGAGCTACAGAACTGGAGAGAGTGCAGAGGGCACACTCGCCCCTCCCTGGCCACGTCCCCTAGTCTCACCCTCGGAAGATACTATCCGGAAGGGGGATTGTCTGTCTTAGCAAAGTTTGACTGTCCTCATGCTCAGCACAAAAGGTCAGAAACCTGTTCTTTTCACTTCCCTGCCTGCCTGTCCCACAGGGCTAGCTTGTACACTGACCACGCTGAGGTTCAGCTGGGAGTCACTTCCATGTGGCCCTCACTAAGTCCAGAGCTCTGGAGACCAGCAACGGTGTCATTCTCACCGTCTCATTCCAGTGACAGAGTTCCTGACACTGAGTTGTCATAGAAAAAAAAAATGTTCGTGGTAAAATAAAATGGATAACGAATCTTGGACACAACTGACCATCATTGGGGAGAATGTGGAATCTATTGGAGAACAATGGTAGACCTTGATCTGGGACACTGAGTTTGAATCCCAACTCTGCCACTTCCTGTGTGACCTGGCACAAGTGTCTGCACCTCTCTGGACCTCCATTTCCTTACCTGTGAAGTCAGGATAAGAATTGACACTGCTCGACTATCTTCTGAAGCCGTGCAGATCACATAGCGAATCGGCTTTGAATCTGGTCCTCTTGAGGATCCCCACCCCTTGAATATACCTGCCTTCTGCATGTTTTAGTGAAAAGGGGCACCGATGTCTTTTTTAAGAGCAGGCTGAGATTGGGGCAGGCCACTTGCAGGGCCCAGGGCAGTGCTCTGAGTGACACAGGTCTCCTGGGAGAGAGCTCTCCCACCTGGGTGTGGGCAGGCTGTCTAATGAGGTGGTGTGGAGGGCCACAGAAAATGGCTTTGATATTCAAGCCCCAAAGCTGAACACCCTTCCTGCCCAACCTCCTAACCTGGAGGGCAAAGAGAGACCTGTTGGGAGGGGATCGGCAGGGCACAGAAGGTGAACCTGCTCCACTTCCAGGTTCCTCTAACTGGGGCTGTGCTAATCACCTGCCCTCAATCTTTCTCTCTGAATTATGAAAAGAGAGTTCTCTGAAAACGAGGCATGTGCAAAAGTTTCCACCAGGTTCCCTGCCCTCCCCCTCATCTCATCCTTCCCAACGTCACACGGACTGTGGCTTATTAGCTGTTCCTGTCCAGTTCGCCCTGTCCTGTGCCTGCACACGTGAGACTAAAAATACCCATGGCTCCTATTAGAGGCTCTGCCCCAGGAACGGGCAAGGCTGGAGTCTGCGCTGACGTGAGAAGCTGGCGCCCTGTGCCCCCTGGGATCCAGGCCACAGGGCCTGTCCGGCTTAGGGCAGACGGGCACCAATCCCCTCCTCCTGGGAGTCTATGGCAAAGAGCAAAAGGCTGTTCTGACTTCATTTGTGTTTCGGTTAAAACATTCAAAAGCCATTTTCTGTGGCCCTCCACACCACCTCATTAGACAGCCTGCCCACACCCAGGTGGGAGAGCTCTCTCCCAGGAGACCTGTGTCACTCAGAGCACTGCCCTAGGCCCTGCAAGTGGCCCGCCCCAATCTCAGCCTGTTCTTAAAAAAGACATCGGTGCCCCTTTTCACTAAAACATGCAGAAGGCAGGTGTGTGAGGTTTAGTGCCAGGACTGGGCCCACCTAGGGAACAGTGTAGACTCACTGGGAAAACTGTGTGAATTGATTTCTTGACCCTCTGTTTCTCTGTCAACAAAATGGGCATAAAGGCATCAGCCCAGACATGGGTTATGGCGAGGACTTACATGAGTTCATGGACATAAAAAATGCTGAATTCTCTACAGAAGTAAGTGACTGCCAGGGAGCAAACTCTAGCGCATACTATGGGTGTGAGGACTCCTCGTTTCCATTGGAGACAGTGGTGGATCGAGGAACAAGCAAGGGGCACTTCAACAGCCGCGATAAACACTTGGCGAAGCTAAAGAGGTCATCTCTCCATGGGCTTTCTTGTGCCACTGGATACCTCTCTTGGCATGGCCTGAGATATTTTGGAAGTGGTGGTGAGAGGCAAATTGATTTTCATCATCTCCATCCACAGGAAAAGGCCAGGAATGCCGTAGAGCAGTGAGTGGTCCCCAATCCCCGGGCTGCGGACCGGTACTGGTCCGTGGGCCATTTGATACCGGTCTGCAGAGAAAGAATAAATAACTTACATTATTTCCGTTTTATTTATATTTAAGTCTGAACAATATTTTATTTTTTTTAAATGACCAGATTCCCTCTGTTACATCTGTCTAAGACTCACTCTTGACGCTTGTCTCAGTCACGTGATACATTTATCCATCCCACCCTAAAGGCCAGTCCGTGAAAATATTTTCTGACATTAAACCGGTCCATGGCCCAAAAAAAGTTTGGGGACCACTGCCGTAGAGTATAAAGATTTCCAAATTCAAACTACCTGGAATTTGAAAGACATGTGCATATCGTTATCTGCAAGAAGTAGGGTTAAAATGAGCTAGGGACAGAACACTGGAGAAAGCCAATGAAGGTGTCATGAACAGAAACACTGAAATGGGGACAGCTGACGGGCCAGTTGGGGAGAGACGCAGGGAAGGGTGGAGAACACAAATTGTGTTTAACAGAAAAGTCACAGCTTATGGCTCCTGATTGGGATGAGGTGAGGGGTGGCTTCGTGGGACTGGGCAGTGCTGTCAGAACCAAGCTCTCCCCAAATTTGTGCTCCAGATGGTCTGTCAGCAGCAGGGGAAGGTACCTTTAGAGCTGCTTGTCCTAATTTAACCTCCTTCGCCTGCACTCCCGGAAGGCCTGAGAGAAAGACGCAGAAGAGCAAAGGCTCCGAATCTGCGGGAGGCTGTCATACCTCCAGGCTAGAGGGGAAGTCTTGGCTGGCTGGGAGCATTCATTCTGTCCAATTTGATTCAAACATCAATTGAGCACCTCCTGTGTGCAACACCCGCAGAAAGCACTGTGAGTGAGGGGGAAGGCGGGAAGGCCTCGGGAATCTGGGAGACAACGACCTGGACCTCAGAAAGCTTCACTTGGTCCAAAGTAGTTTGGAAGAGTAATTGTTTTTGAAAATTACCATTTAAGTGTTTGTGACATTCCTGTAGGAAATAGGAACTACAAATATGAATGCAAAAAAAAATCACCATTTGCATCCCCCTCATGCACATGCACAAAAATTTAGGTAAAAATATATTGCCCTATATTAGTAGAGATAAGAATAAAAATTTGAAAGAGCTACCATGTAACAATATTTTACTATATTTTGGCACAGGTTTATGTAACAATAGCATTCAGTGCTTGTGATGTTATATGGGAAGGTTGACATATACAGCTAGTGAATTTATAAATAGGCACAATCACTCTGGACAATAGCTAGACTATATATATAAGAAAGCCATAAAATTATCATAACCTTCAACTCAGTAAGTCCACTTCCCACAATATACTCTAAAAATTAACCAGCCTGACGAGGTGGTGGTGCAGTGGATAGAGCATCAGCCTGGGATGCAGAGGACCCAGATTCAAAACCCCAAGGTCACCAGCTTGAGCACAGGGTTGCTGGCTTGAGTGTGGGATCATAGACATGACCCCATGGTCACTGGCTTAAGCCCAAATGTTACTGACTTGAAGCCCAAGGTCGTTGGCTTGAGTCCAAGGTCGCTGGCTTGAGCAAGGGGTCACTTGCTCTGCTGGAGCACCTCGGTCAAGGCACATATGAGAAAGCAATCAATGAACAACTAAGGTGCCGCAACGAAGAACTGATGCTTCTCATCTCTTTCCCTTCCTGCCTGTCTGTCCCTGTCCATCCTCTCTTTGTCCCTGTCTCTCTCTCACTAAAAAAAAGAAAGAAAAAGGAAATAACCAGATATGTAGTCAAAGGTATAAACACACAGATATTTATCATCACATTATTTATAAAAGTAGAAAATGCAAAACAAAATAAAAATCCAACAATAAGCAAGTAGAAAAAAATGGATTACAACACATCAAAAAAATGGGTGATGCGCCTTTTAAATGGGATTTTGATGAGTTTTTTTTAATAAACTACTCATTACATGTGTTGGGTGAAAAAAATCATGATACCAAATGTATATGGTATAATCACAATTTTATTTTTTAAACTAATATACACTTATGTGTGTATATATATATACACATACATATATGCAGCTATGCAAACATATACACATTTATCATATGTTGTAGTAAATACATATCATATATTGTAATAGAAGGAAATGCTAAATAATAAAATGTTTTAAAGTGATTACCTCTAGATGGTGGGATTTGGAGTTTCATTTTCTTCCTTACCTAGTTTTTGCATTTCTAAATGTTCAATAATGAGCTTGAGTCTGATAGAGGGCCGTGTTTCATTGCCCCTGGGGAGCTGCGTGGCCTCGCTCACCCAGAGCGGTCGCCTGTGCTGAGGACTCGGCTGGTCTGCGCTGCGTCCTGCCCGTCTGCTCTGACACCCTGGCCACCCAGTCTCTAGGTACCTGGTGCCACACTCCCAGATGCCCGTTTTCTCCCACAGCACATGTGTGGTGTTTGACTATCTCTTCATACCATCATCCCCCTCTGCCTAGCACCCTCTCCAAAAGGCCGGTCTCCGGTGGCAGGGCTTGTATCAGACCTGCCTCTCCCCCTGTGTACTCTCTGCTCTCCTGTCCCTGCTGACAAAGGTCCCCACCACCGCTCAAGCTGGCAGCAGAAGCCCCACCTACAGCAGTTCTGCCTCAAACTGGCCCTGACAGCTCTCTGGCTCCCCTCTGACCTCTTCCTTCTCCTTTGACTGCAGCCTCAGCCAGACTGCCCTGCTTTCGCTCCATGCAACTTGTCAATCTCTCTCTCAGCTCCCGCCCTCCCTCAGCCCTCCCCACCCCAGGCCCCTGCTCTGCCAGGAAAGCCCTCACCCTTCTTCCACAGCTCTCTCTTACCCATCCCTCCCCAAGGCCACTGTTTAGATGTCAGCTCCACCCAGTCACCTTCCTGGACCCTCCTGTCTAGGAGGACAGGTGGCCCTCTCCTGTGCTCACTCTGTCGTTTCACTCAAATGTCACTGCACATAGTAGGGGCTCAGGAACAAGTTGCTGCCTGGGCTGGGCAGTATTTTGGTGGCAGGCCAAACAGAACTGGGGAGCCCCCTTTAAGATTTAACCATCCTCGCAGCAGAACGCTATGGAGCTATGGCAGCCCATGAACTTCCTTGTCACGGCTCTGAAAATGGCAGTCCTTCGCCTCCCTCTGCATGCCTGGCAGGGCTACCTCACTGTTCCTCAAGGCTATCAGATGCATCTGACCACCAACTTGTGACCACAGCCTCTGTCACTGGTTCTTGGCCACTGATGCCACAGAGCCTGGGAAATCTGTCCCCAAAGGCCCAGGTCAGGGCTTAAGCTCAAAGAATTTTTCTGAGAGTCTCAGCAGAGATCTTAGGCCCCGGGCTCGAAGTGTGTTCAGCATAACCGTTGAGACCATCTTCCCTGCAGCCCGGTAGTTGCTCTGCCCGGTCCTGGACCAGGGCATTAAGCAGCCTCAGCTCACAGGCATGTGAGAGCCATAGGAGAGGCGCTCAGCACAGGAGCTTTGGAATTACATAAAGTAGGGTGTCAAGAGTTAGGGTGTCACCTGCTACCAATGACATAGCTATGGGACCTGCAATAAGTCATCATAGGCCTCTAAGCCTCAGTTGTCTCGTATATAAAACGGAGAGAGTACAGAAGCACATCCCACTGAGCGCACACACTGTCCACAGTGTAGTGGGGCGTGAGGCAAGGGGGCTGTGCCAAGCCTCACCTCCTGCTGCGGAGGGCGCTGCTGCACAAATCTGATGTCAGTTCTGCCGGGAATGGCCCCGGTGGCTCACGGAGTGTCTCTGTGAGAGCGACATAACAGCAGAGAGTGACATATCAGTGACACAGAAGGGAAGGTCAGGGATGCCACCAGTTTCTTCTGTCCTCCCTAACTGTGAAACCACAATCATGAGGCCCATCTCAGAGCAGGACCCAGACAGGCGCCTGACCAGAATATAGGAAGCTGCAACATCTTTAACTAAGTCATACCCAAGTATTTTATTTAACTTAATTCAGCAACACCTTCACCCATTTGACAAGCTTAGAAAGGTTAGGTATAGTGGCCAAGTCACCCTCATAGGAGGTAGAGTCTGGAAACATACAGTTGCCTGGTATAACGGCTCCAATGGGAATTGACAGGTTTTCTAAATGTGATGAGCATGAGACCAGAGCTGGAATAATCTTCTAAGTCCTGTTAACTATTGGGATGATCAAAAAGAGAGGCACCACAATGAACTGGCATTTTCTAGGAGCTCTGAGAATTTGGTGGCCAGGGTGGAGGTGGGAACAGTGTCAGGCCTTGAAGGATGGCTAGACTCTCCTTACCGGGGAAGTCCGTCAAGGTCTTCCAGGAACTGATGACAGCAATAACAAAGACTCAGAAGTGGAAGTGAGCCAAACCAGGCTGCTAAGCACACCACGAGAAGTCAAAAAGATTTCTGGGAAAGGTGTCTAGTCCTCCATGTAATGGTTTGCCCATCTAAGGGTTGAGAAACTGGGACTCAGTGCACCCCTTCCCCATGACACCAATAGAAAAAAGGCATGTGATGTCTACAAATTGCCTGCTACAAAGCCTTTCATGCATTGACTTGCCCAATATGTCTCTGTGGGCCAAAGCTTGCCTCTTGGGATCTCTGGAGACCTAAAAGAATTGCGGCTGGTGGGCCCCAAGGAAGACCTATTTCTAAAATAAAACAATAGGCCCTGGCCGGTTGGCTCAGCGGTAGAGCGTCGGCCTAGCGTGCGGAGGACCCGGGTTCGATTCCCGGCCAGGGCACACAGGAGAAGTGCCCATTTGCTTCTCCACCCCTCCGCCGCGCTTTCCTCTCTGTCTCTCTCTTCCCCTCCCGCAGCCAGGGCTCCATTGGAGCGGAGATGGCCCGGGCGCTGGGGATGGCTCTGTGGCCTCTGCCTCAGGCGCTAGAGTGGCTCTGGTCGCAACATGGTGACGCCCAGGATGGGCAGAGCATCGCCCCCTGGTGGGCAGAGCGTCGCCCCCTGGTGGGCGTGCCGGGTGGATCCCGGTCGGGCGCATGCGGGAGTCTGTCTGACTGTCTCTCCCTGTTTCCAGCTTCAGAAAAATGAAAAAAATAAAATAAATAAATAAATAAATAAAATAAAACAATAATGCGAATCAAAGCATACCCCTCTCTGGCGAAGGTCTCATCTACTAAGAGCAAGTCTCCCCCTGTCGCTCGCTGCCTATCTCCAACACACAAGGTCAGCTCTGGGCTCAGAACCAGTTAAGACATCTGATGAATCCCACCTTTAAGACAAGGGATGGAAGGCAGTGTGAATGACACTAGACATGCCAATCATCACCTGTGATAGAAGATAAAGGCAACAGAACAGCCATTTTGACCATTCTTTGTCTTTTGGTGCCCAGAAATTTCCCAATCATTGTGATTAAAATAATAAATAAAGTGTCAGATTGGGATGCAGAGGACCTAGGTTCAAGACCAAGACCCCAACGTCGCCAGCTTGAGCGCGGGCTCATCTTGTTTGAGCAAAAGCTCACCAGCTTGGACCCAAGGTCGTTGGCTTGAGCAAGGGGTTACTCAGTCTGCTAAAGGCCCGCGGTCAAGGCACAAATGAGAAAGCAATCAATGAACAACTAAGGTGCTGCAATGAAAAACTGATGATTGATGCTTCTCATCTCTCTCTGTTCCTGTCTGTCTGTCCCTGTCTATCCCTCTCTCTGACTCTCTATCTGTCCCCGTAAAAGAAAATAATAATAAAAAAATAAAAATAAATAAAAAATTAAAGGTTCTGCCCAAGAATGAAGATATCCCCTAGTTTGTCAGATTCTAGGACAAGGATGTAGCTTAATTAGTTAGGTCAACAATATACAGAGGTTCTTTCTTTTTCTTTTATTTATTTTTTATTTTTTTGAGAGAGAGAGAGAGAGAGTCAGAGATAGACAGGGACAGACAGACAGGAATGAAGAGAGATGAGAATCATCAATTATCAGTTTTTTGTTGCAACACCTTAGTTGTTCATTGATTGCTTTCTCACATGTGCCTTGACCGTGGGGCTTCAGCAGACCGAGTAACCTCCCACTCGAGCCAGCTACCTTGGGTCCAAGCTGGTGAGCTTTTGCTCAAACCAGATGAGCCTGCGCTCAAACTGGCGACCTCGGGGTCTCAAACCTGGGTCCTCTGCATCCCAGTCCGACGCTCTATCCACTGCGCCACCGCCTGGTCAGGCGCATACAGAGGTTCTTGAATTCCATGTTGTTCAAGACAGTGGCAAGATGGAGGGACACAAAGCCTAGAAGGGGAAAGGCCAGATATGTGCAGGGAGTAGTGGACATGACTGTGGCCATAGCATGTGTGAGTTGTCAGCGAAAGAGGAAGACATGGATCTGTAGAAGCCCAAGATTGAAACACGGGCTGAGAGTCTGTTCCTTGTCCCATTCATTATGGAAACAATGGGGGGGGGGAACGTTGAGCAGAAGGAATAGACCCTCTGAATTATATAATCCTAATCTCAGTCTTCTCTACTGCCTTTCCTCCCTTTCTGGATACATCCAAATACTCTCAGCCACATCACCTTCCGTGTGGTGTCTCCTTCTCAGGTAGTATGGATAAAGGGATAGGTCAACAAAGGTCAGGCATAGGAGGGGTGGGCAGTGAGAAGAGCATCTCATCTTTTTGCCCACGCTCCTGGCAAGTAGAAACTCTGCAGACCCCAGACGCCGGCGGCTGGACAGAGGGCCACAGAGGGGAGCTTTGGAGAGTGGCCGCCGGCTCTGGGGAGCTCAGGGGTCCGTGAGCAACAGCATCTCCCAGAGCCATTAAGGCAACACCACCCCCATTTCACGGCTTTGCTCCAAAGCAGTGTTCTCACTGCATTTTTGTCCCCCAGAAACATATGTCAACATCTGGAGACATTCTGGTTGTCACAACTGGGAAGTGGCTCTTACTGGCATCTAGTAGGTTGATCTCAGGGATGCAGCTGCAATACACAGGACATCCCCCTACAACAAAGAATCATCTGGCCCCAAATGTCCCTAGTGCCACCAATGAGAAACCCTGCTCAAAGGATCTGTTTTCAAGCATCCTGGCTGGCACACACCCCACGTCATCCTCTCTTTCTTCAGAAGCAGCTGTGAAGGGGCACCATGGTGAGCTGGATCCTAAGTGAGACGACTGGAGCAGGGAAGTATGGGGGGGGGGGGACAGGAACACCAATTTCAGGTACTGGGGCTTTAGCTTGTCTGCCCTCCTCACTCAGCCCCGTCCGGTAGGGAGAGGCACTGTACAGGCGCTTCTGTCGGGATCTGCACCCTCAAAAGGAGGCAGGCCACACTGTCCCAGGTCAAAAGGGGGTACACTGAGATGAAAGAGCTGCCTGATCAATCTCCAAGACCCCAAGAACTTTGAATAATTCATAGTTCTTACTTCCCCAACCATCTAGAGAGCAGCAAGCCTTAGCCAACCTCCCAGCCACACACACACACACACACACACACACACACACACCAATGCAGATAGGACAGGAGAGGACAGGACCCACTACATGAGGAACTCGCCCTGGGAGTCATCCACCTCCACTGGTCCATTGGCTCAGCTCTCTAAGGACTCCAGTTCAACAGTGTCAGAAGCCAATGACCTATCCTTTCATCAGCTGCCAAGTGGGGGCGGGGCGGTGGTGATGCAATGAGGCAGCCCCCTTTATGGGCAGCCCACCTGTGAGCCACAGCCAGAGGGGAGACATCCTCAGAGTCTGAGGGTACAACTGTGTAACCTCAGCTCTGTCACTTGCCTGTTACTTTACATCTCCGTTTCCTCGCCCTTAAAATGAAGTAAGAATGACAGCTACCATTATTATCATGAGCCAGGCACCTCACGTGCAATCATTCTCACCACAGCCCTGTGAGAATGTGTAACGTGCTTGTGATATGGGTGAGAAAATGGAGGGCAGGTGGCTTGTCCAAGGTCACATAGGCAATAAGTGGTGGAACTGGGACTAGAACCCAAGCCTCGGCAATGCAGTTTGCCTCCTGGGGGAAGGAGCGAGCTCTCAGGCACCATGCTGCAAAGTGGGGTCACAACAGTCCAAGCTGGAAAGGATTTTAGAGCAAAGGCCTCCGTGAGCTCGGCATTTATTAATGGTGGAAACTCAAGTTAGGGGACTGGTTCGGGCGGGGTGGGCTCACCGTGCCAAGAGCTATCAGGCAGATGCCTCTGTAAACACTCCCGAGACCTAGAGCCAAAGGCCCTGCTGTGGTGCCGGGCCGGGCCAGGCCCCGCTAAAAATAGCTGTGCTCTCAGGTCCAGGTCCCTGACCACAGCAGGCAGGCTGCTGCGCCCCAATCTCCTCCTCCCCCCTCCCCCACCCCACCCTGCAGGAGCCAGGCTTCTAGAAGGAACAGCGATGTTAAGATTTTCACTTCAGCGAGAACTGTTAAATTGAGGCCCAGTGAGGACGTTCCAAGTTCCACAATCAGGGGAAGGTTCTGATCCCAAGACCCAATCCATTTCCTTCTTAGAGAGGGGGCTGGCAACCTCCAAAATCCACCCCAGGAAGAAGTGGGGCCAAGAGTTGGCCATTATCTCCACACCTTGCAATTCAATCTGGAGCCCGCTTGTTGTTTTTCTTTTTCCTGAACTAACTCACTCACTGGTTAGCGGCACTGCGCGATTCTGTACTTGCCATGGCTTTCTGAGAAAGTCTGCTTAGGGCCCTCTCGGGGAACCCCTCGGAGAAGGCAGGGATGAGGCATGCGGCCAGCTGGACAATCCTAGAGTCCGGGACAAGTGCTTCCCGAGCAGGGGACGACAGGCAGGGGCGCGGGGCGGGAAGCTCTGGGGCCGGTGGCCTCGGTGCAGGTCTAGGCTCAGCCGGGGATTTCCTTTCAAAGGTGACTTAGAGCCGCTTCATTAGAGGAGCGCCCTCCCGGGCGGGCCTTAATGGTGTGTTTGGCAGAGTCAGCGAAACGCTGCGCGCAGCGGCTAGGCGGCAGGGGAGCGCCCTCTCCCGCGCCCTCATCTCCCGCGCCGGGCAGCGGCGCGCACGGGGCCATTTGCAGCACAGGCAACCTTGCGAGCGGCCGCGGCGCGCCGGCGGGGAGCGGGGTGGCACCATGGAGCTGAAGAAGGACAGCAACTCAGTGGCCATCGACATGCTGCTGATCGTGCACTCGGAGAACCGGCGCGCTCTGCAGGGCACGCACTCGGACCGGCAAGCGGACCTGAGCGCGCTGCCGCAACGCAGAGGAGGTAACGCGCTCTGGGCCAGACCCCCGGAGGCCCCGGCACCTCGGCTTCTTCGCCCTAGGGCTCGCCCGCCGTGGGGGCGCTCTACACGCCCCCGACTGAGGTCAGAGGCACCGACCCTCTCCCCATGGCTGCCTGTGTCTCCACGCTGTGGCTCTGGCGTCCCTTGGCAACGCGCAGCCCCGTGATTGCCCCGAGTTGACTCCCTGTGCGGGCCTGTGGGTGCTTCCATCAACCCCCGCAGCCAGTCTCCGCCAACCACTCTCTGAAAGGTGCAGATCAGGGTTGGAAGATGTCCTGAAAAACGGGGTCCAGAGCCTCAGGCCTGGCTCCTTGGTGGCCAAAGCCTGCTCCCCACACGGCATATGAAGGATGCAGGGTCCCCAGGAAAATCTGGGTCAGACTTGAGGATGGGGAACGCCCTTTAGTGCCCTTGCATAGTTCATAGCCTCAGTTTCCCTTTCTTCTACAGAAGGCATAAAAGGTGTAAAGCTCACACAGGCTTGGATAGGGTTAGGCTTGAAATCTGCTCTCCCCATCTTAACTTACCTATTAATTTTCATTTCCTTCAGACTTTCTGGTAAAGGGTAGACTGATAAAATAAAGTGACTGCTTATAGAATGATTGTGGAAAGCAGGTCCTAGGCCTCCCTGCATTCTCCAGAGGAGAGTACACAGTGGGAAGAAGGTATCCATGCATTATAATTGTTAACTAAGCCCTTAGATGTCTGGGAGCCTGGCAGAGGTGTGTGCACGCAATAGACTAACTGCACATCAGTGCTGTGAGAGTGATGCTTGACAGTCCGCGTGGTAAAATGGCTTCTGCCTCCGGCCTCCCCTCCAGCTCCGGAGTGCCTTCGAGTTGGCCCGGGATCATCTGCCCCCAGAACCCCCATGCACTTTGAACACCCACCTTCCACCTGCCGCGCTGAAGCAATGATATCATGGGTGGCTTTGCCCCACCACCTGCACAGGCTGGAGCTGTCCCATAACTCCTGGTGACTCTTTAGGGAAGCAAAGCAGGGAGACTAAGAGTTTCTGCAGAGTCGAGAAGGTTGATGGGTACCTCCCGTCTCGGAGGAATTTGGGGGTCGACGGTTGTTTGGATGGTTTGGTTCTTTAAGTTCTCAGAACTAACTGCTCTGGAAGAAGGGAAAATGCCCACCCAGAGCATTTATCATGAGGAAACTGGCAGAGGTCACCGGCTCCCTGATAGAAATGAAACTGCTTCTACTACGCACACCACAGTCCAGAAGGCCTCCCCCAGTGTGTGACACAGCCAGAGGGCCCCCACGAAGCACAGCTCTGGGTCAGCCCGTGAGTCCCCGCTTCCCTCTCCCACTCTGATCACATCTCTTCTCAAAGCTCTGTCACTAGGAAGAAAGGGAGAAGAACACAGAGAAGGCCCAGAAATGCCTGGGGTCAGGGCTACTCCGGAAGGTGTCAAACACCTACCACAGACCCTACTGATCCAGACCAATGCACTCCACACTCACGAAAGAAGACCCTGCTTGCTGAGTCCTTTCTGCTATTTTTCTCCTAATGTTTTCCTGACAGATGTTTCTCCCAGACCCTATGTGAGCGGAGAGACCTGTGTCATATATTCAGTCAGACAGTCCTGCACCGGGTCAGAGGATAGGGAGTGTGCCCAGCCTCTGAGGTCTGCTGGGCAATGGTGATGTGCAGGAGACCCCTGGCTCAGCCAGCCTGCGAGCCCACGCAGCCTAATGAGGGGAAATGCTGAGCAGGACTTGCGTGATCCAAGGCCTCTTTTAGGTGCACAAGATCCAAAACTCACCCGGGCCCAATTCCAGGCATCTTCTCCCGTCTCCTCTCTGCTGCAGGTCCTCAATTCTGAAAAGGGGGGCCTGAGCTCAGTTACTGTCACCATGCAGAGGACTGAAGGAAGATGTGACCGGATGGCTTTCTGCTGTGTTGTTATTGTAGAAAAGAGTCAACAGGATAGGAGGCAAAGAGCATGGCACCAAAAATTTGGGCTGCAAAGCCTCAGGTGCTCTCTTCCCTTTCCTCTAGGGCCCTAGCATTTTCCCAGTCATGCCTTAGTGCAGCGCTTCTCAGAACTGTGCCTGGAGGTGCTCAAGTCCTCTCCGGTGTTCCCCTGGCTGTGGACAAGGCGGCCTAAAGCCGCCTGCACCAAGGCGGAAAGAGCCACAGAGTTCTAGGTTTCATCTCCAAAGTTGATGTGACGTGTGCATTCCACTCCAAAAGTTTATCAGTAAGATTCCGGCTGGTGGGTCCCAGACACTGACTGTGGCGGGTTCTGCCGAGGGGGGATCCTGGGGACCTCGGAGTGGCTGAAAGGGCGGGAGAACAAGGCTTGAGGTTGGGCTTTTGAGGACAGCAGCATGAGCTGTTCTGCAGAGGTGGTCTGGTGAGGAAACCTTCGCTGCCACCAAGGAGCACTAGATGCGCCTTTTGCACCAGGAACTTGATTTTATTGCAGCTGTTCCCACTGCCAGAATGTATGCCTGCTCTGTGCCAGGGACCTGACCTCGTAGCCACCACTTCCAACTGTCACCAGAGAGAGAGAGAGAGAGAGAGAGAGCGTTTCCATTCCCTTCCCCATTGCCTCACCAGGCCCCAAGACAGAACTGGACACCAACTGGCTATGCCTCAGCCACGCTCTAGCTGCAAGGGAGGCTGGGAGAGCAGGCACCTCTCACTTTCAGTTCCACAGGGATAGGCAGTCTTTGCCCGCTCCCACCCCACAGCAAGTCCCTAAAAGTGGAAGGTTCACCACATACAGAAATAGGCAGGCAAAATGAAAGGCAAATGTCTTCGACAATAATCCTTCCATATTTATGCAGTGGAGATGTAGGGGTGAACAATGGGCATCTGTATTGCGAAAATTCCCCCTGGATGATTCTGGTCATCAACACCATCACCCTTGAAAACTACTGTTCTAATATTTGTTTCAAAGTTTTCAATATTGAGGGTTATGTTCATGTTCCCAAGCGCATCTCATTCGTGGGCAGCCTCCCTCAGATCCCAGGAGAGTCGGGTCCCACCAGCCCCACTTTAACCCAGATACGTATGCAGCTGGCACATTGTTTGTCGTGTGGGTCTCTGCACCACGGAGAGCCTCATGCCAGTCCTTGTTATTCCACAGGGCTTCGAGGCATCGGAAACGGAATACAGAAATGGCAGAAATTAGAAGGAAACAGCCTATATGGTAAATTCTTCTTTTTCGTTTTATTTTTAAATCTCTAGAATTCAACATGTTGAGAAAGGACTGGACACATTGGGTCTCACTTGTTTGAAGACTGGCTGTAGTCATCTAGCGCTCAGAAGTGGCTGCTTGTGACTCAGCCAGGCCTCTGCGGCCACTGTGACCCTGGAAAGTTTTCCCTGGCATCAGGTCCCCAATTTCCTGGAGGCTGGAGGGGGGCATTGCGTTAAGCTTTTGCACCCACTTGTTCACTGGCATCATCTGGGATATGAGGTTTAGGTGTGTCCCCACGGAGGTGAGACTGCTCCTGTCAAGCAGAGCACCCATCTTTAAATATTTTCCTGAATAGAAAGAACAGTGTTCCGCCTTGAGACAGCGTTACTTGAGGCCTGGGAGATGCCAGTGTCTACCTGCTGGCCTGGGACCCAGAATACCATGAGAGAAGTCAGCTTCCAAAGCCTCCTCTGTCTGGTGCCAGGTGCTTGTTGCCCTGCAGGCCCAGGATATTCTGGGAGTTCGATGCATGCACTATCTATATCGGGTTTTGTTCCGTGCCCTTCAGAGATTCATTAGTCCAGCCTCCAGGAACAAACATCAGTAGAACTGCACTGTGGGTGTATGAGAATTCTAGTAAGAATCAGACTTCCACTCACAGGGCCCCAATAAGGGGCTCAGTCAGATCCCTGGTCAGAGGACTGACTCATCAAATGCCAATGTGAAGAAACCCCCCTCCGTGACCCTCCACAAAGGGGAAAACAGAACCACAACTGAACAAGACCAAACAGCTATGCTCTGCCATCCTTCTGACAGTAACAAAAGGGAAGAATAAAGTTCTAAAAGTAAATTCATTCATTCATTCCCTCAGGAAAGGTCTATAGTGCTTACTCGGTGCCAGACGGGGTTCTAATTTTGGGGGGTGAAACAGTAGAGAATAGAGTCAAAAACTTTTGTTCTCATGGGTTTACGTTAAAATGATTGTAATCATAATGCCATTCAGTGCAGTTGAGTCTCAGCAGCTTGGAGGTGAAGAGTTTGCCTGTGTCCTCTGCCCTGTGCATGGAAACAAGTCACATCCAAGACATACATCCCTAGAGACCAGCCTTCTGAATCCCAGCTGATGGGCACACATGGGTGGGATGGCTTCCTTCACCTTGCTCTAAGGCAGGGGTCTCAAACTCGGGCCCGCGGGCCACATGCGGCCTGCCCACCAATTTTGTGCAGCCCGCAGACTGGCCCGCAGACTAATCCACGAAGTTTGATTAGTCTGCGGGCCGCACAAAATTGGTGGGCGGGCCACGAGTTTGAGACCCCTGCTCTAAGGCCATCAAATGGGAGACGCACCTGCTCTAGCTCTACTGAAGATGACACCGAAGTTAGCGAAACTATGCTGTAGGCTTGTGAGAATGAGGAAAAGACTCAGACCCCTAGAGACCTGCCAGGCACAGAAAGGCCTAGCCTAGGCAGGCACGTGTGCCTGGCCAGTGTGCGCACGAGCAGGTGGGCGACTGACCACAGCAGAAGGAAAGGGGCGTAGCCTCTTGGTTTGTTGCAGCCCTCTCACCTTGCCTCAGTTGCCTGAAATTCATCTTACGTCTTCTCGGGCGTATTATTACATCAGGAGAACATTAAAATATATTGAATTCATCCTCTTTTTACCATCTGCGGGGGTCCTGGTTCAGAAGAAGTGTAGTGGAAAAATACAACAAAACACAAAGGGACATGTTAACTGTTCCAAGACTCTTCTAAAAGTCATGAAGTGGGTTTTAGTATAATGTGCCAGCCAATAAAAAGGATGATTAAAGTAGTTCTTGCAAAAACTAAGAGTTCAGGAAAATGCAGGTCTGAAGAAAGCCTCCGCAGAGGCCTTGAACCTGTTCACCAATATACGTAACTTAAACTACAACTTTATTTATTTTAAATGGTACCCTTACATGCACGCAGAAATTAAAAGTTGTAGCTTTTTGTGTGTGTTTTCTGATGGTGACATTCTGCATACCTATTGCCTTGCTGGTGCTCAAGGCACCCAGCCCTGGTAACCAGCAGACCGCCCAGCCCTGGAAGCTGGATGGCGTGTTCATCTGAGAAGGAAGCAGCTGACAGCTTGTGCTGGTGGCGTGTGCACAAGTGTAGCTGAACATGGGATTGATCCAAAAGTGCACAGGAGCCCCCTTTTGCTGCTCTCTGCACTCCTTGGGCTGGGGCATTGGCAGGTTAGGGGAGCTTGGAGTGCTCCAAACTTTTCCAGGCAGCTGGTGTTTGGAGGGCAGAGCCGCCCCAACCACCCCCACAGTTTGCCCAGTAACGTGCTTCCCCTGCTGTGATTGGCTGCTTTCCTTGGTCCTGGCTGAAGTCTGCCTAGCAGCAAGAGACTGACACCCCACAGCTACAGGGAAACCAGTTGTGCAGCCCTGACTATAAATACTCCACAACAGCTACACCCGCTAATCCTCCTCCTTGAGGATTCCCTTCCCAGATCCTGTTTCCTCCCTAGGCCAGCCCAGCAGAAATGTAGCCAGCTGTGTCCACAGGAGGTGGCCTCCCTGTTCCCTGGCCTGAGTCGAGCCTGGAACTCCAACCCCACATTCCACATCATGCTGGGTTGGAGCTCCTGTAGAGTTGGCCCTCAACCAGTCAACTTCCAGCGGCCCCTCAGGGTTCTGGTTGGCCCCATCTGCTTATAGCACAAGGCTGGGACCAGCAGGCTTCTCTAGGTCAAGACCTTGCCAGGTGGCTTGCAAGCCCAGCCCACTTAGTGCCCACTCACCCACCATGTCTGGCTTCTGCCTGGACTCAGGCATGGGAAACACTGAGTAGCAGATCTGGTTGGGTGCATGAGGAACTTCATCTGAATGGGACTTGATCAGCCAGTACCCTAGAGCAGGGGTCCCCAAACTACAGCCCGCGGGCCGCATGTGGCCCTCTGAGGCCATTTATCCGGCCCCCACCGCACTTCCAGAAGGGTCACCTCTTTCATTGGTGGTCAGTGAGAGAAGCATAGTTCCCATTGAAATACTGGTCAGTTTGTTGATTTAAATTTACAATATTTATTTTAAATATTGTATTTGTTCCCATTTTGTTTTTTTACTTTAAAATAAGATATGTGCAATGTGCACAGGGATTTGTTCATATTTTTTTTATAGTCTGGCCCTCCAACAGTCTGAGGGACAGTGAACTGGCCCCCTGTGTAAAAAGTTTGGGGACCCCTGCTTTAGAGTCATGGTTGTTTCCAGGTCCAGACATTGGTCTCAGTGGTCACTTCCCAGTGGCAGGCCTAACGGCCTTTGCACAGACCAGTGGGAGGCCAGGGGAGAAGATGGCTGGCCAGGATGGTAGCAGTGGGTACGTCCCCAGCTGCCACACACTGGCCTCCCAGCCCCTGCCCCCCCTCTCTGAAGCAGAGATTCAGGGGCATCTTCAGCAAGACCAGGACGCTTCAGCGGCTGTCAAAGGAGAGATGTAGGAAAAAGACAGTGCTTCCTGTAGGAAGGGCAGGTAAGCCTGTCAGTTCCTCCTCATGGCTGTTGACAAGAATGGGCCATCTCTTGACAGCAGCTTGACCCCACTAGGCTCTGAGGACAGCTCCATGTCCCAGGGACATAAATATTCCTAGCACGTGGAGAGTACTTTCACATAGTGGAATTCCTGCAGATGTTTGTGCAACGGAACCAAACTGCAAGTCACCCCGGCTCCGAGGCTGGAGGAGGAAGCAGGCTGGCCGTTCTTCTCGGAAGGAGGCAGGAGGCAGGAGGCTGAGCTAGGAGTCAGGAGACTTGCGGTTCAAACCTTAGGTCTGCAGCTCCCTAACTGCATTCTGGCAAAAAAGTCAACCAGTCCAAGCTGCAAGCAGTTCCCTTAGCTGTAAAATCAGGACAGGAACCTCTCATCCCTCTCTACAAAATGGTGGGAACATCGGGCATTTCATACACTTTGGAGAGTGTGCCCAGCAATACCAAAGTCTGAAGTTGTGGTTACTTAATCCATGGAGGTGTCCCTAGCTTCTTTTCAAGAATCTGACTTGAGTAGTGAACACACAATACCATATACAGATGATGTATTATAAAATTGTACACCTAAAATCTATATAATTTCATCAACCAATGTCACCACAACAAACTCACTAAAAAAAAAAAAAATTAAAGGAAGAGAATCTCATTAGTATCCTTAAAAACAAGCCAAAGAGCTACATTCACAATGCTATAAAAATTTGTACATATATATTTTGAAAACTATAAGAAAAACTAAAAACCGTGACTCTGATAATCAAAAGAAGCTAGAAGTAAAATTTTTTTTTAAATCTGTGTTGGCACTTGCTGGGAGGTGTGAGGGTGCACACACAGGGCCCCAGCCACTTGTCTCTGCGTTCAGGTGTGTAACTGCCAAGTCCGGCGTGTGCACGTGGGGAGGCTGTGCAGGTGGGTGTGCATGTGTGTGGAAGCCAGGCCTGGGATGAACTGGCCCCACCAGCCTGCCTTTCTTGCTGATCCACACAGCTCCCCGCTCTGCCCAGGGAAAATTCCATTGTGGTCCCAATGGTCACTGCAGGTCCCTCTGTCTTCCTTAAATAGGAAACCTGGCAGAGAAGCAGCATCCTCAGCAAACCCAGGTCATCACTTCCTACAACAATCAAGGTAAGGAATTCGCCACCAGGCGTGACCTCTCGCCCAGCTCCTATGTGCCAGTGACAGCCAAGTGCAGAGCGTGGAGAGATGGGTCTGCTCTGCCCCATGGATGTGGGAGCCCCTTTCCCCTCTTCTCTCACCGCATGGGAAGCAATGAAAGTCTGCATGGTGTCAAGGGGTCGAGAGATAGTCCTTGGGCCACAGACCTCCCTGCGGTCATCATCAACACCCTCATTGCCGTCACTGTAGCCAACACTTATTGAGTGCTAACCATGTGCCAGGCATTTTGCCAAGCCAGTTACATAATTATTCTCATATAAATTAAGCTTCACCACAGTCCTGTTTGATTGGTACGCCTGCTATCCTCGCTTCACATATAAGTACACGGAGGCTTTGAAAGGTTTGCATGTGCTCAAGATCAAACGGCTGGCAAGATTCAGAGCTGGGCAATTGACTCCCGCCAACCACCAAGTCCTGAGCTGTTAACCTTCAAAGGTCTGCTTCCCCCGCGCTGCCCCCCTTCCCACAAAACTGGCCACTCCTGAGGAGCAGGAGGGCTCCACTACTGAGGCTGGAGGCGAGGCCAGGTTACCGATCCCCACCCCTGCCTCAGTTTCCCGCTCTGCATTGCAGATGTCTGAGAGCTCTCGTAGGCTCCGCCCTAAGAGTTCACCGCTGGTGCTCTAAGCACTGTTGTCCTAACCTGTAGGGAGGTTATGTGATGGCACCCCGGGGAAAGTGGCTCGCAGAGGATTGGGAGCCTCAGGGAGCTGCTCTCTGAAACAAACGCAGGAAGCTCCTGTGGATGGTTTCCGGCCTGAGGCAGCAGACCCTTCCTGACGCCTGGATCAGTACCCCTTTAAGCTAGAATTCTTGAGAGTTCAGCTGCAGGACAGGTCCTAAAGCCTCTTGGTGGGCCCACCATGACCTACCTGCCACTTGCCCTGAGCATCACAAGGACCACCCTGGGTCCCATTGCTTCTCTGGACTAGCAGCACACAGCCGGCCGCAAAACAAGAATAAGCACTCCCTCACTGAAATGAGAATGGGTTAGGGGCCGCTCGCTCCTCTCACTTAGTTCTGGCCACACCCCTTGATGGAGCCATGGTGTTCTCCCTGTTCACACAGGAGAAAGGTGAGGCTGGGGAGGCTTCAGTCCCCGAGCTGGCTCTAGGGTCATACCTCTGCATTGCCCTGCCTCCCAGGTATCTCTGACAGACAGGCAGGATGGGGTCTGCCGGTCACCGGAGCCACACCTGGCCCAGAGTACCCTGGCTCAAGTGTTCCTGCCACTCACGTGCCACCTCCCAGCATTCAAGGCTTCCAGAGGGGCAGGAAGGAGGGCAGCCTTGGTGTCCTATGAGAAGTATGGAGCCCTGTGTAGATTGGGAGGGCCCAGCCCAGCAAGGTCTTGTGGAAGCCCAGTTCACAGCGAGAGGAAGACTCCCCCTCTTTGGAGGCTTAGCCAGGGTTCTCACTGATACTGACTCATTCATTTCACAAGAAGCAGTTCCTGATGCAGGCACTGGGACTCCATCAGAGAAGAAAACAGACAAAAGCTCCTGTCCCCATGGAGCTGACACCCTTGTGAGAGAGACAGATAGCCCTAAAAGGGTGTCAGATGAGGCTGGAGGGAAGACAAAATAGGAAGGAGAATAGGGGTGGATATATGTGTACATGGGTGTGTATTAGTTTCCTGTGTCTGCTATGACAAATTATCACACACTCGGTGACTTCTCACACATTTACTCTCTTAAATGGGTCCAGAGACCCCAAGTTAAAATCAGTCTCATTGGGCTAAAGTCAGAGTGTGGGCAGCACACGTTCCTCTTGGAGGCTCAAGAGCAGAATCTGTCCCTTGCTTCTTCCAGCTTCTAGGGGCTGCCATCACTCCTTGGCTTGTAGCTGCATCACTGTCATCACTGCCTCCATTATCCCATTGCCTTTTCTCCAGATAAGTGGTTGAATCTACCTCTGCCTCTTTTTGTTGTTGTTGTTGTTTGTTTGTTTTAGGGTTTTTTGTTTGTTTGATTGATTGATTGATTGATTTAGTGAGACAGAGGACAGACAGGAAGGGGGAGAGAAGTATCAACTCTCATTTGCAGTACTTTAGTTGTTCATTGACTGCTTCTCATACATGTCTTGACCAAGGGTTCTAGCCAAGCCAGTGACTCCTTGCTCAAGCCAGCGACCATGGGATCATGTCGACGATCTCATGCTCAAGTTGGGGACCCTGTGCTCAAACCGGATGAGCCGGCACTGAAACCAGCAACCTCAGGGTTTTGAACCTGGCACCTCAGTGTCCCAGGTCAACATTCTATCCACTGTGCCACCACCGGTCAGGTCCTCTGCCTTTGTTTTATAAGAATCTTTGTGATTACACTAGGCCCACCTGGATAATCCAGGATAATCTTTCTATCTGGAGAGCCTTAACTTAATCACTTCTGCACAATCCCCTTTGGTATATCAGGTAACATTCACAGGTTTCTGGAATTGGGACATGGATATCTTTAAGGGCCATTATGAAGCCTACCACAAGGGACAAGTTAAAATAGAGTAGTTGAAAAAGGCCTCCCCAAGAAGGTGACATTTGAGTAAGGGAACAAGCCATATGGGCATCTGAGGAAGGGCTTCCAGCAGGGGGAGCACAGGTGTGAGGGGCTGGTGTGTTCCGTAAGCGCAGAGCAAGTCTCTGGCTGGAGGCTCTGTGTGGGTGGGCTGGGGGTAGCAGAGACAAGTCAGGGAGGGCACAGGCAGATCCCCCAGGGCCTGAGAGACTGCCCTGCATATGCTGGCTTCTAATCTGAGTGCGATCGGAAACCACTTGGTTTTAAATATTATAATCCAGGCAAAGAGATCTTCCCATGGTGTCAATTGGGGTGTAAGAGGAAGAGAGGGGTCGAGGTCTAGGAGCAGAGGATGGAGGAGCTGCAGGAGGCACATTTTAGGGAAAGAAAGTGAAGAATTCCGATGTGGCCTTGTTGAAGTTGACGCCAATGCTGAACAGCCACATAGCTGCTATTTTGAATGGTGACCAGAGACATCAGTATTCCATGTGCCACTTTCCTGCTTATCCAGTGAGCCTTGAAACTCATGAGCTCTGTTCTGTGGCCCACTCCAGCCCCAAGAGCAGCTTTCCCGGCTGCTCTGTATATGAGTAATAACAGGGCTCCGGAAGGACACTCATTTGAGGCCCCATCAGTGACCGAAGCCCCTTTTACGGGTCATCTCATTGATCCCACAAATCACCTTCTGTGTAGGTTATAGCCCCTATTTTACAGATGGGAAAACTGAGGCCAGAGAGATTTTTAGTAACTTCCCTGAAGTTACACAGCTGGCACGTGCCAGGCCTGGAAGTTAAACCCATGTCTGTGCACTTGCAAAACCAGTGGGCATAGCTACTCCACCATCTGCCCCATTCCACACAGGGCAGGGACCAACCTGGTGGGGACAGGTAGGGTGTGGCCCCCCCTCCACCTTCCCGCTGGACAAGAAATTCAAGATTTCAGCCAGAACTTTGTCATTCAGAATGGTTCCACTTTTCCCCCTCCTCACCTTGTCATTCAATGGAGGAGTGGAGGTAAGTGGTGACAGAAGATCATTGGAATCTCAAATCTTCACATGAAATGGGGCTTTGGACTAGTTTGTAGCAAGTGTGGGAATTGAAGGAGAGGTGAGTGCTCCCCAGTACCCCGATGGTGATGCTTGAAGTCAGTTTTCTATCTGTCGAGGCTTTCATCCTTCCGGGTCATCGGCCCTCATCCCCGTGCAGACACTGTCTTCTTTGACCACGCATGCATGCACCAGGGTCAGAACTGCTATGTTTCCAGACCTGGGTCACCCTGGGGAGTTCAACTCTGCAGAAGGAATCACCAGTGACTCTGTGTTTTCAAGAGCCCAGTGGACGCTGGGTCAGTTAGGGCCACAAGAGATGCCCTTCGTCACACACGCTGGCCGGGGCCCCACTGGTCTTAGCCCTGAGCTCTGGCACACTCAGTTGTCATCTCATAACTAGAGCTGCTGAGTGGGGCTTTCATATCGCATTCAGCAGTACCCGGCGAGCATTCTGCAGAGCTGGACTCTCCCTTGTCACCATCCAGTATGCTGCCCCTGGGATGTCACAGCTCACCACGTCCTGCACTTAAAGCTGACTACTGCATTCCGGGGGCAGAACCCACAGCAAGTCTCTGCTGAACACCTAGCTAGAGTCTGTTTAAGGGTATTTTTTAAATGCTTTAGCTGAGGTTTGCTGATGCTCGGCTACCGCAGCAGAATATTCCAAGGCGAAGAATTCAGGTTGTAAATGTGGCAGCCAGTTATGGAAAGAGTTAACGAACACCTTGAGTCAACGATGGCAGATATCTGAGATGAATCCCTCATGCCCTACGCTTACGTGTGTGTACACTCCCCCGCACCGCCCACACTCATACACACACATGCCTGACAATCTTGGCCGACCGATCAGTGCCCCAGGCAGCCCTTTCCAATCAGAGTTAATGAACAGCACAAGATCTGTTTGCCATCTCTGCATTAGTAATTCTGAGCAAATTAGACCTTTAAGACAAATCCTGGTTCAAACCTGCAGAGACCTGGAGACAAGCTTCTGGGTAGGATAACTCTCCCGACGGGGTACTGGGTGCAGGGTACGGGGTACGTGAGGCCAAAGCAGTGTCCCAGGGACATGCTCGGACTCACCTGCTGCGCCTCCCTTCCTGAGAGGGTGCAGGAAGGGGGCTGAACCCACAGCATCTGCAGGAGCACCTGGAGCCAGGGCTGCAGGGCCAAAGACAGTCATTAATACACTTTCACTAAGACGGCCAAACTGCAGCCTCAGAAATGTTGTTTGGCTGACAACGGGTAGGACTGGGGAGGGACGTCATGAGAGAGCCAGTCAGGTGCTCTAAAGCAGTGGTCCCCAACCTTTTTTTGGGCCACAGACCGGTTTAATGTTAGAAAATATTTTCACGGACCAGCCTTTAGGGTGGGACGGATAAATGTATCACGTGACCGAGACAAGCGTCAAGAGGGAGTCTTAGATGGATGTAACAGAAGGAATCTGGTCATTTTTTTTTTTCCATTTTTCCGAAGCTGGAAACGGGGAGGCAGTCAGACAGACTCCCACATGCACCCTACCGGGATTCACTCGGCACACCCACCAGGGGGCGATGCTCTGCCCATCCGGGGCATCACTCTGTCGGGACCAGAGCCATTCTAGCGCCTGAGGCAGAAGCCACAGAACCATCCTCAGCGCCCCAGCCATCTTTGCTCCAATGGAGCCTTGGCTGCGGGAGGGGAAGAGAGAGACAGAGAGGAAGGAGAGGGGGAGAGGTGGAGAAGCAGATGGGTGCTTCTCCTATGTGCCCTCATCGGGAATCGAACCTGGGACTCCTGCACGCCAGGCTGATGCTCTATGGCTGAGCCAACCAGCCAGGGCCTGGTCACTTTTTAAAAATAAAACGTTGTTCAGACTTAAATATAAATAAAATGAAAATAATATAAGTTATTTATTCTTTCTCTGCGGACCGGTACCAAATGGCCCACGGACCGGTACTGGTCCACAGCCGGGGGTTGTGGACCACTGCCCTAAAGTCTCAGCAAGGACCTCTTTTGGGTTTAGTTGTGACTGTTTAGTGGTACCTGACTGTACTTAGGGTTGAGATCTTCCTTTAAATTTTGTTCTAAATGATGTTCCACTCTTTATCATTGATGATTGGTCAAATTAATCTTTTTCCTTAAATTAAGAGTTTTATTTGCTACAGGAATGCCGGAGTCGGCAAACTCGTACCATTTCACACATGTAGGAAGCATGGGGCTGAGCTGTGAGTGCTGCTCCCCTGGAGACCACAAGCCCAGTCCCGGGCTCAGCGCCTGGAGCAGAGAGCCTCCTGGAAGTGCCCTTACACGCCTGTAAATGACAGCTGGGGTCACATGCCCACAAAGGTCAGGCAGGCCAGGGAGCTTTGCTGTTTCCCTCAAGAGGGTGGGTGCTGGTCAGCAGCACCACTTTGGGGGAGACCCAGAAAGTGGGACTCAGAAGAATGTTAGACATTGGCCCCCTAAGAGACAAGAGAGAAGAGAAAGTGCAGGAAGGAGGGGATGGTTGAGAAATGGTGATGGGTGGAGCTTCCCAGCCAGGGTTGCATTCCGCGAGGGAGACTCCCTCAACACTCACCCCTGGAAGGGCTTGAGTGGTATTTTTTAGAGTGGTTTTTCAGCTCGCTTATTCTCAGACAAAGAGCTATGGCTAAGTTGGGAGTGGTAGGAAGTACCTAGACATTAGAAGTTTAGAGAAGAGGTTAGTTATTGAGCCCTAATCCAACAAATTGTTCAGTTTTGCGTTTTCTCTAAACTTTTGGAGATTATCCTAGTCCAGCATTTTCCAAATTGTGTTCGACAAAATAGCACTTAAGCCAACAGACTGTTTTGTTGTAAGACTTCCCAGAGCGTTGCGTACCAACACCTACAAAAGGGGAAAGAGAGGGCCTGTTTCTTGAGTTTTGTTTTCACAAAGTATCGTGCAGCCAAGGATAGAGTCTGCCACCCCCTTTGAAAAACACCTCAGCATGTTTCAGGTGGACAGGTGAAAAGACAGAGGGAGAACTGGCCCAGGCCTCGGCCATCCTGGAGAGACACACAGGAAGTCTTGGTGACTGATGGCAATGGCCCCCGAGCCTAAGACCAAAACTGAATCGTGCTTTTAATGCTGAAAGGCTGAAAGTCATCATTTTGAAGCCATTGGCTGATTTTCTTTGAAAATGAATTGTTCTAGAAACTACACTCAAAATGAGTGTGAACCCCTTCAAAGTAATGCCTCAAGAGGCCACATTGTATCTTTTTAAATTGTTTGAGAATTACTCCTTTGGGCATGCAGAGCAAACTCATGAGCTGCACAAGAAAATCCGCACTGTTATTCTGTGAAAAATAATTAGAACACATTTAGGAGGCAAAGGGTTAGTAAAAAGAGTTCTTACAAGATCAGTAAGGAAGAAAGGAATATATCAGTAGGAAACAAGGTGATCCACAAAATCGTTTAAAGTGGCAAATAAATATGTGGAAAATACTAAACTAAAAATTAAAGAAATGCACAGAAACAACTAGATGTCATTATTCATTAATAAAAAGTTAAAAATTGATAAAATTCAAATGAATTTATTCAGTGAGGGTAGTCGTGATTTAAATAGTTTTACATTACAAATCACTCCAAAACTCAGAGGTTTAAAACAATAAACCTTTACCAGCTCAGAAGTGCACAGGTTGGCTGGACATTTTTGTCAGACCCACACCCAGCTGACTGTGGGTCCTGGTGGGGCTTGCTCATGTGTTGTGGTCAGCTGGAGGGTTGCCTGGAAACCTGCTGGTTTAGGGCGGCCTCACCTGAGATGGCTCTGCTCTGCTCCATGTGGTCTGTCATCCTCCAGGAGGCTGGCCAGGACTCATTCACATGGCAGTTGTGGCTGGAATCCCAGGAGAGAAAGCAGAAGCTGCAAGGTCTCTCGAGGCCTGGGCTCAATGCCTGCATGCACACCGTCACTTCTGCCCCATGCTAACTGGCCAAACTGACTTATAAGGCCAACCCAAAAAGACCTCTCCATGGGAGGAAGTACAGAGTATTGTGGCCAATTTTGCAATCAAACATCAAGGATGAGCAAAATGGGCAGTCTCTTGCATTGTAGGTATGACCATAAACTGATAAAATCATTTCATGGGTAAAGTTTGCCAACATCTAACAAAAGCCTTAAGAATCTTCATACCTTTCAATCCATGTTTAAGAATTCATTCAAAGGAGCTGATTTGAAAAAGTATGAAAAAAGGTGTGTATTGGAATGTTCATCACATCACATGTTCATAATAGCAAAACATTTGGGAAAAGTTAACTATCCAACGAAAAGGGATTGCTCATATAGATTATAAACCATCTATAGAATAGAGTATGATGCAGCCATGTAAAATGATGACAAGTGACTATATTCTATTTTATATTTAGAATAGAGTACTATTCAGCCATGTAAAAATGATTATAAATGACCTATAAAGACTTAAGTAAAAAAAGCAGGTTACAAAAATCATGATTAGTATAATCCTACTTTGGATTTTCAATTTCTATTTTATATTCTTCTGTATCATCCTGGGTTTTGTTTTGTTTACATTCTATTTGGGCTTTTTTGTTCAGTTGGGGATTTTTTTTAGTTTTACTTTATTTTAAATTATGAATTTTAACATATTCATAGATTTATGAAACCACCACCACAACCAGATTACAGAACAGTTCTGTTACCTCCAAAATTGTCTTGTAAAGACTTTTTGCAATCATACCTTCCCATCACCCATAAGAGTCTCTTGGTATTATTGAAAAAGTATTTCTTGGGCCCTAGCCAGTTGGCTAAGTGGTAGAGAATCAGCCTGGTATATGGACGTCCCAGATTCAATTCCTGGTCAGGACACACAGAATAAGACCATCAGCTTCTACACCCCTACCTCTCTCTCTACTCCTCCCACAGCCATGGCTCAGTTGGAGCAATTTGTCCCCAGGCACTGAGGATGACTCCATGGCCTTGCCTCATGCACTAAAATAGCTCAGTTGCTGAGCAATGGAGCAACAGCCCCAGAAGGGGCTTGCTGGTTGGATCCCAGTCGGGACACATGCAGAAGTCTGTCTCTCTGCCTCCCCACTTCTCACTTCAGAAAAACATTTTATTTTATTTTTTTTCATTTTTCTGAAGCTGGAAACAGGGAGAGACAGTCAGACAGACTCCCGCATGCGCCCGACCGGGATCCACCCGGCACGCCCACCAGGGGCGACGCTCTGCCCACCAGGGGGCGATGTTCTGCCCATCCTGGGGGTCGCCATGTTGCGACCAGAGCTACTCTAGCGCCTGGGGCAGAGGCCACAGAGCCATCCCCAGCGCCCGGGCCATCTTTGCTCCAATGGAGCCTTGGCTGCGGGAGGGGAAGAGAGAGACAGAGAGGAAAGCGCGGCGGAGGGGTGGAGAAGCAAATGGGCGCTTCTCCTGTGTGCCCTGGCCGGGAATCGAACCTGGGTCCTCCACACACTAGAAAAATTTTTAAATAAATAAATAAAAAAGAAAAAGTATTTCTTAACATGGATATACCACAGGGTGTTTATCCATTCATCCACTAAAGGGCATTTAGGCCTACCAGCACAATGTTTATTAGTAGTGATAAGAGTGGACATTTATTTGCCTGACCAGGCGGTGGTGCAATGGATAGAGCATTGGACTGGGATGAGGAGGACCCAGGTTTGAGACCCTGAGGTCGCCAGCTTGAGTGTGGGCTCATCTGGTTTAAGCAAAAGCTCACCAGCTTGGACCCAAGGTCGTTGGCTCCAGCAAGGGGTTACTCGGTCTGCTGAAGGCCCACGGTCAAGGCACATATGAGAAAGCAATCAATGAACAACTAAGGTCTCACAACGAAAAACTGATGATTGATGCTTCTCATCTCTCTTCGTTCCTGTCTGTCTGTCCCTGTCTATCCCTCTCTCTGACTCTCCCTCTGTCCCTGTAAAAAAAAAAAAAAAAAAAAAGAGTGGACATTCATATCTTGTTCCCAATCTCAGAGGAAAAGGATTTTATTTTTTACCATTAAATATGCTGTTAGCTGTAGAATTTTGGTAGATGCCCTTTATCAGACTAAGAAGTTGCCTTCTATTTCTAGTTTGTTGAGAGGTTTTATCATGAATCAATGTTAAATTTTTGGCAAATGCCTTTTCTGCATCCACTGATACTACCGAGTGATTTTCTTCTTTGGCCTGCCAATATGGTGAATTACATTCATTGGTTGTCAAATACTGAACCAGCCTTGCATTCCCACAATAAACCACCTTCAGTTGTGGTGTATTATTCTTTTGCGATATAGCTGTATTTAATTTTCTATTATCTTGTTGAGGATATTTGTATTCATGAAGAATATTGGTCTGTAGTGCTCTTATATGTTTTTCTCTGGTCTTGGTATCAGATTAATGCTGGTCTCATAAAATGAGTATGAAACATTTCTTGCTCTTCTATTTTCTGAAGAAACTTGTGAAAAAAGTTGAGTTATTTCTTTATAAATGTTTGTTAGAATTTTCCAGTGAAACCACCTGGCCTGGTATTTGTTTGCTTTTGGAAGACTTTGAACTACAAATTTCGTTTTAGAAATAGATATAAGAGCATTCAGGTTATCTACTCCTTTGGTGAGCTTTGGTATAGTTTGTAGCCTTCAGGGAATTGGTCTATTTCATCAAAGTTGTAGAATTTATGTATATAAGAGTTGTTTGTATTCCCTTATTGTTATTTTAACATGTAAGGGATCTGTAGTGATATCACCCATTTCATTCATGACATTGGAGTCTTGATTTCTGATTTATGTCTTATGTCTCTATTTTGTTTGTTAGGTTTTTTTTGTCAGTCTGATTAGAGGTTTATCGATTTTACTGATATTTTCAAAGAACCAGCTTTTGGTATCATTGATTATTCTCTCATTAATTTCTTCAAATATTTTTTCTATGCCATGCTATTTGACCTCTCCTTCTGGCACCTCAAGTGCATGAATGTTCAGCCTTTAGGCATTGTCCCGCAGGTCCCACAGCTCTGTTCACTTTTTATCTCTGCTGTTCATATTGGATAATTTCTATAAATCTGTCTTCAAGATCACTGAATCCTCTGTCATCTCAATTCTGCTATTGAGCATATCTGGATAATATTTTAAACTACTATATTTTTCAGTTCTAAAATTTATATTTGTTTCTTCTTTGTGTCTTTTTTTTTTTCATGGAAACTTTGTATTTTTACATTTATCTCAGGACTGTTTGCCCTCACTTTTTAGAGCATGGCTTTTTTAAAGTTTTTGGCTGATAATCCCTTAATCTATACCATCGTAGGGTTAGCATTGGTCGATTATCTTTTCCTTTTCAAGTTGAGATTTTCCTGGGTCTGCCTCTGCTGAGCTGTCATTTTGGACTATAGCCTTTGCAGTGCTGTGCAGATCTTCCCTGTCCATGCACCACCCAGTGGCTCCTCTGAGCATCGATCTATCCCACAGTGTAGTTCTCAAAGGTTGTGGTATGATGCTTAGATGAGATCCAAGCCTGCACAACTCACAGGTGACCACAGGGGTTCCTCTATCACTTTATGGATTTGCTTTCTTGAGCTCCCTCCTCTGCACAACCCACATTCCAGTCCTCTGGCCAAAAATCTGGGCTTCAGTTTTTCCACTCATGACAGGCACTTCTCCCAACTGTGTCTGCTTATGGAGCCAATCAGCCAAGAGAGAGAGATAAAACGAAAATACAGTAAGAATTTGCCCCCATAGTCTTGGGAATCATAGCTTCTCTCGTGCCCTTCTTCAAAGACCTACGTGTGTACCTAGCCACCAAAATCACTCTGCACTGCTACCAACAAAATGTCCTGGGGGCTGAGTGAGGAGGTACCAGGAGAGGGGGTGGAAACAACAGGGTAGTGCCCCATTCTCTTACTTAGAGGTTCTCTTCACCCCACAGGCCGGAAGGAATTGCTCCCCTTGGAGCACTTTGTCTCTGTATCCGTTGTGCACTGCTGGGTCTGGGGCTGCCGTTGAGTCCAGTCTAAGTAATACTATAGGGGGAAGGGAATGGTAAACTCAGTGCCAATTTAGTGATGCCTTAAATGCTAATCTTCTTCCCCAGTATTCCTTCTGTCGTGCAGTAATTGCATGATAGTTGCCCTATGCATTCTTTCCAAGGTAGATAGTTGCATTTGGTGGGAGAAATGAGGTGGAGTATGCTTACTCAGTCTCAGCTGGATCTGGAAACAGCTTGGGTTTTGTATTTGTTTTTTAAACAAGAGCTACTTGTATATTCGGAAGAAAGCTCTAAAACTAATTGCGTTTTGTTGTTCAAACATCCATCATGAGATGTGGCGCCCTTTCCTGGTAGCATCTGGGTGAGAATGTCGCCGGCATTCCTTCACAGGGACACAGCTGACTGTCGAGGTCCACCCTCGAGACGCCATGCCCCAGCTGCTCAAGAAGTTTTCCTTGGCTAAACGTACGTACGTACAGGGCTACTCGTGTGTGGAGGGCTGGCAGGGAGGAAGGAGGGCAACTTAATGGGCCAGAGCCCAGCCTGGGCATCTTCTGGGGTAAGGAGAGGAGTGACCTGGACCTACGCACTGGTAAGAGGCGAAGGTATGACAGCTTCGTGCTGGGGATTCTCTTTCTTTTTCCCATCCAATAATCAGTTCTCGAGTGTCTGCAATTAGGCACGAATAAACAAGGCATTTAGCTAAAGATGAATTTCATCACAAGAGTGTTACTGTTTTTAGACACTATTTATTGACTATCTAAAAGGTAGCATGTACAGTGCTAAGTTTTTTTACATTTGTTACCTTTTTAACCCTTTGACGTACACCAGTATTATACCCACTTTCTAGATCAGCACAGTGAGGCTCAACAAGGTGAACTAACTGACCAGCCAGAAAGAGGGTTAGACCCAGGTCCGACTAAGGCCTGGGCTCCTACCAACTATACTTGGCTGGGCCTCAGGGCAGTGCGCCCAGGCCCAGGCCCAGGCCCAGGATGTCTCCTCCCCTCCCTTCTTGTCTTCTCCCTGTATCCGTCCATCTTAGGGCTAAGCAAGGGTCTAGGCCGGGAAATGCCAGTCAAGGAACAGAGGCTACCAAGCAGCCAAGGCTCCAGTTCTCTCCGAGTCCACTCAGTGAGCCAAGGCAGACCCTCCCAGTCTGCCTGGTCCCCCGCCCTCAACAGTCAGCATCTCAGGAGGGCAAGCAGATGTAGAGAGGACAGGCCCTGGGGAGCAACAGGCTGGGCTGAGGTCTCAGCTCTGGGACCTTGAGCAAATGGCTTAACCTCTTATTTTATTCCCTCATCTATAAAAGGAGGAAACTAATTCAACATCCCTCATAAGATTCTTGTTAAGTGAGAGAGTCAAGATAAAGCCCAAGCCAGGCATAGTAAGTACACAATAAACGCTAGCTTCTGTTTTGACGTCCATTATTCTACCAAAGAAGGTATATGGAAAGAAAGAAAACTGTTTGCTATCACCCAAAATGACCTACGTACATCTGCAACCTTCTGTTGTTATATTTACAGTCTACGGTGGCCTTCAAGGGCATGAGAGAAAACCGCCGGCCTTGGCACTGCACCCCCGGCTCCTCCTGGTTCCGTCAGGAGGAACATCTTCCTGACCTGCTTTCTGATAAGCAGGAAGAGTTCCTCTCCTATTATCCATGGAGTCTAAGAACTATTGGCAGCCCTTCTGCCTTAACAGTCCTGGGTTTATAGGATTTGGTTGCCCTTGAACCTTCCAGAGAATAATTTCATAATTGCTTGACCTTTCTGGGTTTCAGCTCCGTACGAACCACCTCCCCTTTGCCCCATCTTCATTTCTGTCCATGGTCAGTTCTTGTTCGGGGTTATCCGGCATGAATTCATGGTACCCCAGCTCTTGGTACCCTCAGCTGTGTTCCAGGATGGCAGGAGAGTAAGGAGGAGGGCAGGAGCAGACTGCAGGTGTCTTTCTTGTCATCCATCCCTGATTCCCAGGCCTCCTTCTGCCCCACCAGGAGGTCCAGGGCAATTGCAACAACAATTTGGTGGGAGGTGGGGGTGGGAGCAAGAGGCTCTGAGCAGGAGAGTGCAGGGGAGGGGTCAGAAGCAAGGCCCACCACAGAGAACCGTCTGTGCTTGCATTTCCGTGTCTTCTGAAGCGTCTCTACATCTGACCTTTGGGATATTATAGGTTTACAAGGCGATAAAAATGGAAACACAAGACCCCGGCAGCCTGGAGGGAAAGATGCCCATGGTAAGTTGCAGGGCCTTCTCCGGGGCCATTCTCTGAGATGAGGAATTGGTTTAGCTTCATGGGAAATCTCCAGTCAATTGACTATAGCTCCCTGGGTCACTGTGCTGAGAATCTGGGACCACCTCTGGGCTCGGTGGGGGAGGAGTATCATGATTGATTAGCAATGTCTGCCATGGACAAAGGGGAGAAATAAAAAGCTCACACACCAGATGTGAGCCCAAAGCTAAAGCAAAAACCTCACCTATAACAGGGCAGCCCATTATGGGAAACATACAAAATAAGAATCTAGAATTTTGTTAACTTTAAATAGACTGCTAATCATCTGTAAGAGTAGAGGCATGTAAATCAGCAAGGTGGGGGAGAGGAAGAAACACGGATGGGGTGATAGACAGTCTGGGTTTGAACCTGCTTTTGTTTCTCATTCACCTTTCCTGGGCCTCAGTTTCCCCCTCAGTAGACCAAATAGCATCTAAGCTTTGCTAACAGCTTGGCACTTCTTCCCATTATTTTATGTTAAAATTAGAATAATTTAGTTAATGCCACTGGTATTTTAAATGTATTTGTGCAAAATCATATTTAGATTTATATAATCTGCTCAGAAGGTAAATTTAATGAGGCATAAATCATGATGGGTAATTTTAATGTTCAGATATTGCAAAATAGAACCAAGACAGGGTAAAACTAGTTATAGTGTTTTCAGTCCTACTTTAGAAATGCCATCTTTCTTCTAAATGGGGGCAGGGAGACCTCATTTGCAGAGCTGTACTGAGCAAAAATCGTTTGATGTCTAAGTCCCCTTCATATCTACTTAGGTCGCCCTGACGGCCCCTGTCAGAGAACAGCAGGAGCCAGATTGCGTGGCAAAAGTGGGGAAGATGAGCTGGGCCTGCCACGGGGTCCCCGCACCCTTCTGTGGGGCTGGCTGGGCCAGGGCTGCACTCAGACCACCCAGATAGGGACTGGTGGTGGCCTAAGTCACAGGAGACAAGAAGCCCCAGCTCTGGCACCACTGGGCTAACCATGATGGTGCGGGCTTCAAGGGAGCACTAGTGTAAGGCTGGGCAGGACAGCAGGGTTTGGGGTGTGGGGTCCAGGGAATGTCTTAGTCCTTGCAGAAGGAGCAGAAGAAGAAAGAAAAAGCTAGAGCACAGCTTCCTGGCAGGATCTGTGCTGCCTGCCTGCACACCGCATAGCCTCTCCCCTTAGAAAAGGGGCAGCCCTGGGGCCCTGCATGTGTCAGAGCCCGTGATCTGCACTTAACCAGGAACCGGGTCAGAGGCTTCAGGCCAAAAGGGGCCGCTGCAGTGTGACCGCAGGGAGCAAGGGGGCAGCCTGAGGTGGCCTGGGGGAAGGTGCCAAAGCCAGTCGGGTGAGAAGGAAGAAGACCCGGTTCCTAATCGGAAGGGTCCTTGGAGCAGAGGGGAAATGTGGAAGGATCCCTGTGGCCTGTCCCGGACACCTAGACGTGACTCGCCGCCTACCAAAGGGCACAGCCACTTGTCCCATGCTGGCCCAGGTAGGGTCAGGGAGCAGCTCGGGCCAGAGCTGGTGGCGACACCCCATTCTCACCTCCTCACCACACCTCTGGGGTCTATAGCACCCGGGTACGGGTCTCTCACGGCCCTTGCAGGACATGTAGGCAAATGCACATGGCACAGAAGCTCCGTACCCATTCTCCTCACACCACCATCTCATTCACCCTCCCAGGTGCCCCACAGATGTGTGCCTGAGTCCCACCCCCAGTGAGGTAGAGGTTAGGCCCCAACTAGAACCCATGCCTTGTGCACCCCACTAAGCATTTTCCTACATCACTGTACTCTTTGTGGGCGGCTGCTGCACCCTGGCACCTTACCCACACTTGCAGTCCCCTGAGAAGACTGGCTGAGAATTGGGTGGGTCCGTGTGAGTCAGGAGACCAATGACCCACCCTCCTCTCACCCCTCCCAGCCCTCCCACCCAGCTAGCCTGATTTTGGTCATCTTGGCTCAGGCGGCCTTAAATAAGAGGACCCTGTCCGAGTCCAGACTCTGCTGGGCTGGGACGGGCGCTGCTGCCCATCCATTGATTGGTCTCACCACTGGTCACTAGCTCGGCAGGTTGGACCGGGCCTGTCCTGCGTCTTGGCTTTCTTTCTCTGAGAAGGGCTGGATATATGAGTGATTCTGGGGTGCAGCTTCCCTCAGCAGCCTCCCCACAGTACTGTAGGTGCCTATTGTCAGAACATGTGACTTTCTTGGGGTGCTCCAGGCTCAAGCTGACGAAGGAGAGGGAGAAAGCCTATCTGGGTGCCAAACCTACCACATCCTGCGAGGCTCAGATGACCTGGCTCTGCCGTGCCCTCTCCCCACGCCCAGAATGCTCTGGAGCACCATGGCCGAGGCACGGACCCTCCCTCGTTGAGCTCATCGAGGGCTAGCAGCATGGCCTGGACACTTTCCGCAGAACACTCATTCCTAGAAAGAGTAGCAGGAATTCTGCAGAAAACTAAATGGTGGGGAGAAAGGGATTCCATCATCAATCTGTCAGGAGACTGCTGAGTTAATTGAGGTGAACCAGTTCCTATAGCGACGTTTCCATAGGGTCTGCAAACAGGCTTATGTGCCCCGCGAGTCTCCGAGAATACTAGAGTGCCATAGTCCCCAACCATTTTGACCAAGGAAACTTTCTAGAAAATGTAGCTCCTGGGAGTAGAGTTTCAGGCTCCAGGAATCCTGTTGAAGGTTAGTCAGTCGCAGCTTCTCAAAAAAAAAAAAAAAAAAAAAAAACGATAGGGAGGCCTGGGCCAGGCAGCCCTCGTCAGCAGGTCTCAGCAGCTGACCAAGCCTCCCTGTGTTTCCAGCCTACCCCTGGGACCGGTCCAGCCTGAAATCCATGCCCTTGGACCTGCGGCAGTTTGAGAAACTGGACGCCTATGCCTCACAGGTAGGAGAGCCAGCCCATCGGCCTACAGGTCTCCCAGTGTGGCGTGTAGTTCCCTGAGCTAGAGTAGCACAGCCTTTCCCCAGGCCTCTAGTGAATGTGTCCTGAGCCCCTTGGATGGACGGCCCGGAGTGCCTTTTCACAGTGTACAGATAGGGGACAAAAGGCCCAAGGCAGCAGGCCCCTGCCTAGGACCAACGGCCACTTCACCCCACCCCACACCCATGAGCCTGATGTTCTCACCATAGACTGCACACCCTGAAGCCGCCCCATTAGCAGGCCCTTCTGCCCGGCCATACCCTGCTCTCTCCCTGCCCATCTGGACATTGCTACTACTGGGCCATGCCAGCCCCAGCCAGGAAGGAAGGGAGCCAGGGGGTGAAGGAGGACCACAGATGCCGGTGGCCAGCACCCACTGTGACCGTAGCCCCGTAGCCCTGCTCACCCCTTGAGCACGTAGGCTGCTAAGCTCTCACACCTCTGGGCTTGGGCACATGTAGCATGGGGGTGGGAATGGGCAGCTACAAAAGCTCAGGCTCTAGGGGCACACTGTGGTCACAGGAGTCAAGTATGACCCTCACCACAGAAAGTCAGGATTGGAATGGTCAGAGCTGGACCTGCTGGTGATGTAGAGTGAGGCACCCTAGGCTGGCAAGCCCAGCTGAGGCTAGAGACACAGCCCCAGAGCAGTGGATGGTCAAAGCCAGCCAGGCCCAGGAAGGGCCAGAGGTGGGGACCAGTGGACCAGAAGCCACAGAACTGAAGGTTGGGGTTAAGTCAGGAGTCAGCCGAAACTTCATGTGCACCTGCAGTGTGTTCTAGGCCCGGGAGAGGGACAGAGGCAAGGACTGTGGAGTTGGGGCTGGACGTAAAAGAGACAGGCAGAGAGCAGCAGGGGGAGTGGCAGACCCCAGAGGGACCCAGAGGCCTCCTTGTGGTCAGAGAGTGAGCCCCAGGGTTCTGGCGTAGGCCGTGGAACAGTTCCAGGAGAGAATAGGTCAAGGAGTACCCTAGGGTGGGGGCTGAGGGACGTGTGGCAACTCTGGCCCATGTAAGCATCCAGTTGCCGCGACTTCTCTAGAAAGATCGAATAAAGCCAGGGCCACCTTTTCAGCAAACTGAACCCTGTTTCCTCCTGAGGGGCCCTGTAAGAAAACCTAATTTGTTCCTTCCTTTTTTTTTTTTGTTTTTCTCATTGTGGTAAAATATATATAACACAAAATTGCCGTTTGAATCCTTTTTAAGTTGCATTAATCATCTTCACAATGTTGTACAACCATCACCACTATCTTCTTCCCAAATCAGAGACTCAATACCTATTAAACAATAACTACCCCCTGCCCTAGGTAACCTCCAATTTACTTACTTTCTCTATGAATTTATTCATTCTAGATATTTCATTTAAATGGAATTATACAATCTGCATCCATTTATGGCTTATTTCACTTAGCCTCCTGTTTTCAAGGTTCATTCATGTTGTAGCACGTATCAGAACATCCCTCCTTATAATGGAAGAATACTATTTCATTGTATGGATCTATCACCTTTTATTTACCCATTCATTTGTGATGGACTCTTGGGTCGTTCCTGCCTTTCAGCTATTGTGAACAATGCTGCTGTAAACATTTGTAAACAGTATTTGTTTGAGTCCCTGTCTTCAGTTCTTTTGTGTATGTACCTAGGAGTGGAGTTACTGGACCATGTGATAATTCTGTTTAACTTTTTGAGGAACTGCCAAACTGATTTGCCCAGCAGCTGCACCGTTTTACATTCCCACCAGAAACGTACAAGGGTCTAATGTCTCCACATTCTTTCTAACACTTGTCTGTCTTTTTAACCATAGCTATCCTCGTAGGTGTGAAGGGGTTACCTTCTTGTGGTTTGGATTTGCATTCCCCTAGTAACTAATGATGTTGAAAATCTTTGCAAGTGCTTACTGGCCATTCATATATCTTTGGAAAATTGTATATCCAAGTCCTTTGCTCATTTTAAAATTAGGTTGTCTTTTATTGTTGAGTTGTAGGAGTTTCTTTATATATTCTAGATATTAAACCCTTATCAGATACGTGATTTGCAAATATTTTTTGTAAGTTGTCTTTTCACTTTCTTAATAATGTCCTTTGACGTGAAAAAGGTTTTTTATTATTATGAAACACAGTTAATCTATTTTTTTCTTTTGTTTTGTTATCATATCTAAAAGTCCATTGCCATATCCAAGGTCATGGAGATTTAGCCTTGTGTTTTCTTCTAAGAGTTTTATTGTTTAAGTTCTTATGTTTAAGTCATTGGTCCTTTTTAAGTTAACTTTTTATATGGTGTGGGGTAGTGGTCTAACTTTATTCTTTTGTAGGAAGATATCCAGTTATTTGACACCATTTGTTAAAGAGACAATTCTTTCCCTATTGAATGGAGTTGGCACCCTTGTCAAAAATCAGTTAGCCATAGATGTATTATGGGTATATTTTTGGACTCTCACTTCTATTCCATTGGTCTACCACACTATTTTGATTACTATAGCATTGTAGTAAGTTTTGAAATATAGAAATGTGAGTCTTCCAATTTTGTTCTTTTTTCAAAATAGTTTTGGTTATTCTGGCCCCTTGCCTATTCTATATGAACTTGAGGCATGGCTTTTCCAATTCTGCAAACAAAACTGTTGGAATATTATAAAGATTGTGTTACTGCTGTTGATTGCTTTGGGTAGTATTGACAATGACTAGGGGCTGCCTAAGCTGCCTAGATACCCACCTGGCTGGCCCCCAAATCTACAAAGAAAACATGTAGTGGCTCCAGAGCCAGTGATTCAGCTGGTCAGCCATACCCACCATGTCTAGCCCACCCCGCCACCAAGGGTTGCCATCAGCCCAGCATTTGTCCCCCTGTGCCTCTCCTCCTCCCCCTCTGCCTGGAGGAGAGCCAGCACTCTCTGCAGGTGGCAGGGTGCCAAGCTCCCCAGAGCCCTCACCCAGGCCCTGACACAGCATCCCCCTCCCACTCCCCAGGTAGTAGTCAAGAGTGGCCTGGACGAGCTGGTGGATGACCTGCTCCAGGAGGCCCACAGTGACCTGGAGAGGGTCCGTGCCATCTGGATCTGGATCTGCCACCACATAGGTAGGACCGCCTGTGGTGTTACTGGTTCTAGGACCCCTTGGTGCCACTCCTGCAGGCCCCTGTTCCCAGGGAGTATCTCTAGGACTCACTCAATCACCAGTGAGTGTGGAATGAGACAGAGAAGATGGAGACAGGGGCTCCCAGATGGCTAGATTGAATAACCTTAGACTAACCAAGCAGAATAAAAGTCACCATGTTCTAACAGTCTCCACAAAGGGTCACTGGGGAAGGGGTCCTTCTGGCCAGTGGCCAGAGCTGAGCCTCTTCACCTAGCGGCCACCTTTTCTCAGCCCTGAGAAATTTAGTGGCTTCCTGGTAAACCTGCTCCAGAGAGATGAGAACACAGGACAGAAGGTCATCTTCAAAAATAATGACCATCAGTTGGGAGGAGTCATAGCTATTTGAAGTGTTTGCAACCAGAGGTTGCGTAAGGTAACAGTGCCAGGAAGGACGAGCTCTCCTTTCCCTGCTCCTGTTCCCACCCTGGCGACTTTGGTCACCAGTCTCAGCCCAGTCTCCAGGTTCTCAGAGCCCCCTCAGGGGACCTAGACCTGTACAGCTGCCGACAGCTCTTCAAAGGGCAATCTCAGCAGTCCCACCAGGTCACACCAGGCCCCACAGCTGGTTGCTAAGGGGGTAATGGATGCTTCCCCTTGCAGTCATGGAAGAACCAGATGGTGGGTGGACTGTCAGTGTTTTTCCTGGGACATAACAACCAGGGGGCTCTCCTGACCTGCTACCCCTGGGCTTTTCCTTTGTCTTCTCAAAGCATCAGTTAGTGATGCATCTTAGGATGAACTCACCTGACACAGATAAGGAATGTGACCTGAGGGGCCACCTGCTCCCCCCCTAGCCCCAGCAGCTCAGCCTGGGCTTTAAGAGGGCGGGGTCAGAAACAGAGTGTTTGATAGGACTCTTTCACTGTACACACACACACACACACACTCACACACACACACACTCTTTGTGCCCTCAGTGGCCACTGTGCCTCGGGGCCTCACCACAGGCCCCGGGCTCTCTTGTTAATGAAGTGACAGGCTGTAGGAGATCAGTCATCTCTACTTGGGGCAAACTCTGATGGTAGCTCAGTGCACCCACTGTGGATCAGTGTGAGGCCTTGACTTTGGGGGCCACAGCAGGGGCAGGAGCAGCTTAACGGAACGACCTGCAGAGCTGAGTGGCAGTGGGGACATGTGGGAAGAGCCCCCCACACCTAGTACTTCTCCCAGGCCTGAGGGAGGCTGAAACCAATGCTACTGGAAGCACAGCCAAGGTAGGGGCCGTGCCCTGGGCTATGGACCCCTGTCTCCTCTGCATCTGCCTTGGTGGGCTCCCAGAACCTGGTCCCTCATGGCCTCCTCCTCTGCCCTCCAGAGTATGACATCGAGGCTGCCCAGGAGAAGGACCGCCAGGCCTTCAAACCCAGCGAGATCCTGCGAACCCAGAAGACCAACTGTGATGGCTACGCAGGGCTCTTTGAGAAAATGTGCAGGTACCAGAGGGGTCCGGCCACAGGCGGGCAGGGCTGGGGCCGCGCACATCCTCCCAGCCCGCCCCACTTCCCAAATGCCGAGTGCCTCCGCCCACGTGACAGCCCTGAAACTTGAGTTTGCAAACTCTGCTCTGGAATCCAAGTGAATCCTGGAAAGGTCAATCTCTCCCGCTTTAACACCAGCATAATTGACTTTGTACCATCTGCCGGGCTTCGCAAGGCATTAACATAATGGCAGATGAATGCACAGAGATAATTTGGTTATAAAAGGCCCTTTTCCCACCTTCTCCCATCTCTGTGC
Source organism: Saccopteryx bilineata (assembly GCF_036850765.1). NCBI lineage: Eukaryota > Metazoa > Chordata > Mammalia > Chiroptera > Emballonuridae > Saccopteryx > Saccopteryx bilineata. The sequence continues at coordinate 38,234,023 of NC_089499.1, read as the reverse complement.
AGCTGAAGGTTAGAAGAATGGCAGATTTGGGAACAGGAGGACGGTGGCTGCTGACACCAAAGGGACTGTGAAAGGCTTGTCCTCAAGTCTGGCACAGGGGCCCTCTCTTGGGTGAAGCAGAAACTCTCCTACCTGAGATCTGTCAGTAGGAGACGTGGAATAACTAGGAAGCAGTGTCTCTCCTGGAGCCTTGGGCTCCGTTTTCATTGCTCTGGGAGTGAGCACCTGGCCAGGCCGCCTCGGTGGCTGACAGCGGCTGAGTGGCCGGTAAGGAAGCCATTTGTGTTTGGAGTCCTCATTGCTGGTTCCTTGAGACAGGCTCAAAGCTCAAGGGAGCCCCACTAATCCCGACAGTTTCCTGAACCTGCTCCCCAAGGTCTGCTGGGGCCCCCCAGGAAACCATCAGCCAGCCCTAAGGGCCACTGGAAAAGGAGGGATGGGTCCCCAGGGGAGGGGCACATTGCTATCCACTGTCTCTGCAGGCTTCTGGGAGGGGTCTTCTCAGGCATCCAGATGTCAGCCGCCCACCCAGGACTTTAGTTTGCTGGTCATCAAACTAAGGGTAGCAATAAACACTTGGAATCCACAGGCGGCAGCTGTGATATGTTGTGTTGAACAGGCAGCTACCAGATGTCCTATTCCATTAGATATCCATGCAACCAATTCCTGGACTGAGCCCCAGGGGTCTACCTCCCATCCCTCATGACCACCACAATGTGCCTAGTCTCTGCGTTGCTCTGACCTGCCTGCTCTTCCCTTCCCCAGTCCCCAAGCTCCTCCCCCACCCTGAGACCACCGCCCCAGAGGGGCTGTCCACCCTGAGGACACCGGCTCCTCCACGCCCATTTCCTCAGCCAGAGCAGCCCTCACCACCCAGACGATCCCACTGCCACCCCCGCCCCAGACCTGGTGCCTCCACGTGCCTGCCTTTGGGTCTCCCCAGGGACTGGGATCCTCTCTAGCTCCCTGCCCAAGCTCCCCAGGCCCCAGGATCCTGAACAAAATTATCTGTAAAGTCCTCCAAAACCTGACCTCACCACCCCCCAGCCCTGCACCCTTTGACGCCGCCTGCACTTTCAGAGCTCACTCCGCTCCCCTCTCCCTAATGCTCCTCCCAGGCCCCACACCAGGATGCCTCAGCACACCTTACCCACAAGCTCACACCTTGCCTTATGCTTGTGTTGAATACACTTCCAAAATTAAAAATAGTCCTGGCCAGTCTGGCTCAGTGGTAGAACGTTGACCTGGCCTGTAGATGTTCTGGGTTTGATTCCCTGTCAGGGCACACAGGAGAAGGGACCATCTGCTTCTCCCTCTCCTCCTTCTCTCTCTTTCTCTCTCTGTCCCTCCCCCACCCCCACCCCCTCTCCTGCAGCCATAGTTCAATTGGTTTGAGCGAGTTGGCCTCAGGAACTGAGGATGGCTCCGTGGCCTCTGCCTTGGGCACTAAAAAAGATGGCTCCATGGCAGAGCAATGGAGCAAAGGCCCCAGAGGGGCAGAGCATCACTCCCTAGTGGGCTTGCCGGGTGGATCCTGGTCAGGGTGTATGTGAGAGTCTGTCTCTCTGCCTCCCTACCTCCCACTGAAGTAAAATTTTTAAAAATTAAAAATATATACTTTTTAATTGTAGGTAATTTATAAAGTTCACAGAAACAAAAGGAAGCAAAATAAATTACCCTGCATCTGACCACATAGAGATAACATTCTGTCCTATTCTTTCTGGACTTTGTTCTATCATAAAACAGAAATGTGCTCATTTCCTTTGATATGTCTATAGGTCTTATACGTCTTCATCTCTCAGTAGCCACCCCTCCCCCTGCTTCCTCTGTGACCACCCATCTCAGAATTCTACACACAGTAGGCCCTCAAAGACAGGAAAAAGACAGGGCATTCCGGCAAACTTGTACGAAATGGACCTTTTTTAAAATATGGACTAGCCATCAGTCTGTCTTCAGCTCTATTTGTGTGTAGCATCTTTCAGACTGTAATTATTTTCATCTAAATTTGTAAATTTAAAATACTGGAGTTTTTTAAGTCACAGAGGATATTTTTCCCTATCCAGTATAAGCTTTCTAGCATGAAATAAAAGGAATGACAGTAGCGTGCGGAGGACCCGGGTTCGATTCCCGGCCAGGGCACACTCCCCTCCCGCAGCCAAGGCTCCATTGGAGCAAAGATGGCCCGGGCGCTGGGGGTGGCTCTGTGGCCTCTGCCTCAGGCGCTAGAGTGGCTCTGGTCGCAACATGGCGACGCCCAGGATGGGCAGAGCATCGCCCCCTGGTGGGCAGAGCGTCGCCCCCTGGTGGGCGTGCCGGGTGGATCCCGGTCGGGCGCATGCGGGAGTCTGTCTGACTGTCTCTCCCTGTTTCCAGCTTCAGAAAAATGAAAAAAATTAAAAAATGAAAAAAATTAAAAAATAAAAAGGAATGACAGATTTAAAGCCAGAAAGACGTCCCTGGTCCTCAGTGTATGCGTCCTTAATTTGCCACTTCTTAGTCTGGTTCCTTTTGGAAGGCGCTTCGCCTCTCGAAGCCTCGGTTTCCTCATCTGCACACTGGAACTATGTTGCCTACAGGCAGGACTGTAGGGCTAAGTGAGAACATGCAGTCTGGAGCTTGCTAACCTGACTTTGGCATTGTTTTTTTAAGCCTTCTTGTCCAGAGGCAGATTAAAGTAGGTGGAGGCCCCTGGCGCAGAAGAAAATATTAGGCCCCTTAAAAAAAGGGGAGAGACAGGGAAAATAAAAATGCATGTTAACCATATTTTTTAAATAAATAAAAAATATTATGTACTATTAATGTTAAAATTGCACATATGAAACCAAACTTGGTGTCATTAGACAAAAGTGTGAAGTTGGGGTTTTGCGGGGCCCTTAGAAGTCGGAGCCCAGGTTGTGCTCCCGGTGCGCCCGCCATTAAATCCACCTCTGTTCTTGTCTTTCTTAAGTACTGAAGTTCTTTTGCTCTGTAGAACTTTCCAACAGACCTATATAGACTCCAAAAGACAGAAAATTGACACTGGCCTTGAGTGAAACTGTCAGCGTTTTTAGCTTAACAATAGCCATGTTCCAGCCTGAAGCTGATCATTAACACACATTCCGACATTTTACATCATTTAAAGATAGGTGCCAACCTGGCAGTTATCAAGGTGCATGACTTCTCACATTGCTCAGGATGTTTAACAATAGCTCCCAGTTCCTCGAATTACTTGAACTTTTACTTTAAAGATCACCAACCTCGTCTATGCCTCACTCCTCTAACTCCCCTTACCTTTCAAATCACTGTTGAAGGTTTGGTAAATTCATTAGCTGATTCCTTAATAACCAGAGACATGTAGCCCGCACTTGCTGATTTATCTCCTCTTAGTTGTCAGAATGTTCTCTTAGCAAGAGTTGTACCCATGCGGCCATCGTTCCTGCGGCCTGTCCATTCTGCCCCTGCAATGGCCTCATTAAGTACTAATTAAATAAAGTAATTTGGTGAGGAATTCAGATTTTTTTTTTCCCCAGCATCATTCATTTCCTCATCGTCTTTCCCAAATCACCGACGTGGGGTTATTTATTGATGCTTTCACTTGTAACTAACCGCTGGTGCGCTTTCTCTCTGACTTTCCGTCATCCAGCACTCCTGTCTCACTCACCCTTTGCCTCAATTATCACAGCCCTAATGAATCGCTTCATTTCCTCGCGAGGCCGAGCTTAATTCCCCAGGTCCCTGCCAGTGAACCGGCCTGCAGTACACGCCCTCACCCTCTTCTCACAGCTCCAGCGCCAGCTAGCTGGCTTTCCAGACACTTTTGATAAAACCAGGAGCTTATTACTGGTTTGAGGCTTTGATGTGGAGGGGACTGGTTGTCACCAATCAGATGTCAGCCTGTTTTCCATCCATTCTTCAGCTGTCACAGAGAGTAAGCATAGTGACATGCTTCTGCCTTGCACAATGCCCCGGACAATACCAAAACATCTCTTGTTTCCGAAGGCCTCGGCACCAGGGAGTGGCCTTCTCGGCTCCCTGAGAGAGGCAGATACATTGGATAACCTTATATTATCCCCAAGTCTGACCGTTCATGTAAAGCCTTCATATACGAACGATACCACTGCAGCACACTACCCTTTAATTTTGCTTTGTGTACCACCCATAAATTTATAGATTGAAACGTATCTTGGCGTACGGAAGGGCTTGTACAAGGAAAAGCCTCTGAAACTGGGTGTTAGGACAATGGAGTGCTGCCCTGGGCACCGACTGGCTGTGTGTGTGTCCAGGCAAGTCAGCCTCCTTCTCTGCACCGCTGTCTCCTCACCTGCTGGAAAGGAGGCCCCTGAGGTCACACCCCAAGAGACTCTACACAGGGCCTTCAAGAGAGAATTATTACCCTGATTATACTTCCTGACCTCAGCATAGGGTGATGTAAGAACAAGGAAAGGGAAGCAGGTAGCAGAAATGTAAAGACACTTCCAAATTTACAAGAATCAACCATGCAAATTGTGAAACATTAAATCATGGATATGCTTGTCCTGCTGCAGAATGGAAATCCCAATATCCCGTGGTCAGTTTAGAATGCATCTTTATTGCAATAATAGTAACCTTCTTGAGGACCAACATTTTGGGAACAGGAAGGCCCCAAGACTTCTAAATCACATATGCTTGCCCAGTGAAAGGGAGCCTTGAGCTTAAAGTTAACAAAATCTTATTTCCTAATTTCATTATATGAAATCCCAATATTTTTCACAGATATCAAAAAATATATTAAAAAGCAGGCTTTATTGCCTCTCCTGCAACCACCACCTTTCCTTCCTTCCCACCCCCTCCTGCATCCCTCTTCCCTGCGTGGTTCAGACATGCTGGGAGAGGGGACCAGAGCCGGGGAGTCCATGTGGGGCTGAGGCAGTATCATGTGGTTCCTACAGTGGGGCCTGGACCATCTCCGTACAAAATGACAGTCACCGTCTGGATCCTCTGCCTCCACAACTAATAGGCTTTGGGGTTTTCAAAACTGTCAAAGGTAAAAACCAAGATTGTGCAGCCTGAGGTTATTAGGTCTCCTTGGGTGCTGTTTGGGGCTCTCGGACAGCTGGCCTGAGCTCTTTAGGAGGCAGAAACGTCTCTTGTCCTCTGCCCCTGCTTCAAAGCTCTCCCAGCTCCTTCCAGCAAGTGCCTCCTCCTCTGGGGGGTTCCAGGGCTTTGCTTATCACTACATTCTGGAGACGGTTCACATATCTGCCCCCTTCCAACTCCGAGCACATCCAAAGCAGCCAGTGAGCTTTATTTTTGGAATGTTACACTTTATTATAGTATAGTATTTATTGCATAATGTGCTGTGATGTAATTCCCTGGTGCCTGGCACAGCACTCTGCTCATCGTGCATGCAGCTGTGGTCTCTTGATGGCGAGAAATGGTCATAGGTCACCCTGACTAGCTACCAGCCGCTGGAAATTACTAGTTCCACAATTCTGCATGGGAATTATAAAATATTACACCAATGCTCTATATTACAACAGCTCTGTCCAGTTCATCCTGCGCATCACTGCTTAGAAATAAAACACCTTTGTATCACAGTCCAGCATGGCATGAGCTTAGAGCCGAGTTTACTTTTTTATCTTTATTCTGCCCCCAGCATTCCCCATGGCCCTCCCACTTCCTCCTCAGATTGCCCGAGGAGAATCAACCCCCATTATTTAATGACAGCTTTTCTTTTTGCTCGTGAGAAGCCTGGCACGGTCACCCTGGAGGTGACCATCAGAGCTGGGAGTAGAGCTAAGATCTCCTGGCGCAGCCCATGACTGCCCAACCCAGCCTGGAGCACCCCAAGATTAAGGGCTCCCCAGGCTTGGGCAGGTTCTCAAAGCTGATCCACAGGAGGGTACCCCCCGGCACACAGTCCAGGGACATGACTTCACCTAGGAGGACACTCAGGCCGGTTTGAGCTTGCCATGCAGTCCCCCATCAGCGCCAGCCCCGTCTCGCTGTAGAGCGCCTCCTTCCTGCCCTGGCTCCAGGTGGCTGCGAGCGGAGGACGGGCACCAGTGGGCGGCAGGTCCAGCGGGCACGGCTCCGCTCAGTTCACCAGACCGCAAAGCAGGCGGGCTCCCCTCCTCCCTCCACACTGTACTAGAGGTCGACACGCACAGACGTTCTGGGCAAGACAGGAAAATACCTCACTGAAGAAAGTAATTTCAAGTAGTATGTATGAATTATTTTCCAATTCTAAAAGTAACACATCATTACTGAAATTTTAGAAAATATAGAGAAGTTCAAAGAAGAAAAGTTAAATCACCCATAATCCCATTCCCAAGAGACCAGGTGACTTTTGCACTGTCGCTCTCTCTGCGCCCCCCCAGTCTCTCTCTCTCTCTCTCTCTCTCTCTCTCTCGTCCTCCATGTATGTCATGCGCGCGCACACACACGCACAGAGTGTACCGATGACAGAGTGTTATCAGCTCTTGTCAGTCAGCACTGCTTCAGGAGCATTTCTTACCTCACTAAATATTTTTCACAATATTTCTTCTCCTCACCCACTCTGAGTAAATGGCGCCCTCCTGTTGCAGCCCAACCTCACCCATCCTCTCTCCCACCCTTCTGGCCTTGCTTTTGACCCTCCGCTCTCGCTGGCTAGCTCCTCTAAGACTATGAACACGTCCGATCTCCTCATTCTGAGAACAGGCCCCGGGCCCTGCACCCACTTAGCGCCCCCCCCCCCAGAGTGCAGGGACACGAGGCAGGGACCCTCCAGGCGTGCCTTCCATCTTCCTGGCCCTGCCTCCCGGGCCGCCCAACATCTAAGCCACCCCTCCTGCTCTGAGTCAGGTTTTCTTCATTGAATTTACAGGGTGACCCTGGTTAACACAATTATACAGGTTTCAGGTGCCCAGTTTTACAACAGCAGCTGAAAATCTAGATATCAGGATCCAGTCCCTCTTGCTTTCTGCCCCCAGCCCCCACGTGCTCCTGAAATCCTTCCCACACGGCCCAGCTGGTTTTCTCCCTCAGCCCACTTGCGAGGCCTTGACCTCCCTACGTGGAGCTGCAGGCAGAAGCACGGGGCCACGGAACAGCCAAGCCCACCGGGAACCGGCCGAGTGGCCTGCTCCCTGCAGGGTGGGGGAAGTCCAAGCGGACGTGGGGACAGGGTCGTCCCCCGCAGGTGAAGCAGACCCAGGCAGGGTGGAGTATGGTAGCCTGCAGCCTCCACCTCTCACCTCGTTGACTCTCTCAACAAATGATATGTAGCCACAGAGAAGTAATACTTAATCCAATATTCTGCAAATTGTTAATTCAACATTCATTTTTATAGGGGAATTTTCCATCCCCATAGTGAATGTGTGGCCATTTCATCCCAGTGCCTGAGAGGCTCCACGGTGCTCTTGCTCAGAGCGACTGAGGCTGCAGACCTGGTTCGAGGATGGACCCCGGCCACCGGAGGCCTCGCCCCTGAACCAGTGCATCTGAGCAGAGCGCAGGGTCAGCACTGCTGCGGAGGGTGGCTAGGCAGGCTGTCTTGTGCTCCAAAAATCCCCATCTAGCCTGACTGGTGGTGGCACAGTGGCTAGAGCATCGACTTGGGACGCTGAGGACCCAGGTTCGAAACCCTGAGGTCACTAGCTTGAGCGTGGGATCAATGACATGATCCCAAAAGTCGCTGGCTTCAGGCCAAGGCCGCTGGCTTGAGCAAGAGGTCACTGGCTCAGCGTGGGCCTCACCCCTCCCCATCAAGGCACATATGAGAAGCAATCAATGAACAACCCAGATGACACAACTACAACTTAATGCTTCTCATCTCCCCCACACACACACACTCTCTCTCTCAAAATAAAAAAAAGGAGCCTCAGGATCTCAGCTACAGACACACAGGTTGTGGCTTGCCAGTGATTTCTGTGGTTCCCAGATGTGGTCAGCACCCACCCCCTGCTGTCCAGGCCCCAGAAAGCGTCACCAGCTTGCTGTGAGCACTGGGGCAGTGCACTGTCAAAGAGGCCCAGGAACTCATAAAGACTGATCAGCATTCCACGTCCCGAAGGACAACCATGGGGACTCCAAAGCCACGGCCAGAGCATCATCAGCAAACGACCTTAATGCGCCGTGGTGGCCCTGGTGGTCCGACCACAACGACCCTGGCGGTGGGTTTTTCCTCCTGAGCCAGGGCTGGAGACACAGGCTGGCCTGCCTCAGGTGTCCCCACACAGAGGTCCGTGGGCAGGACGGAGCAGGGGGAGTCGAGCTCAGCTTTCGTTCCAGCACACCTCCCTGATACCCCACCTGTGTCACCTCAACCCATGGTGAGAACGTCACCATGTCCCTTGTCCCTGTGTCTTGAGGTTGCCCTCGCTGTGGCCCTCACTGTCGGGGAGAGCTGCAGGCGAGCACCCAGGCAGGCTCAGGAGAGAGACGTTTAGTCTCTGGAGGAGCAGGCTGCAGGACAGCCAGCCTTCACCAGCGGGCCGGCCAGCCCTGGAGATAAAAGCCCTTAGACCGTCTATATGTGGCTCTGGGAGAGTCAAGGAAAGAGACACAGAGGGACTCGCGGCCAACAGGCGTGCCTGGGGCCTGGGCCACGGACAGGCAGACTCGGGGGGAGCGGCCCAGCAGAAGCCGCCTCTCAGAGCCCTGTCCCACCCCCAGAATCGCTGGAGTGCAGTGCATGACCGTGCCGGGCTACTCCAAGGGCTTCGGCTACCAGACGGGGCAGAGCTTCTCTGGGGAGTTTGACCACGCCTGGAATGCCGTGTACTTGGAGGGGAGATGGCACCTGGTGGACAGCACCTGGGGCAGCGGCCTGGTGGACACCACCACCTCTAAATTCACCTTCCTGTAAGTACAAGTCTCAGTTCTGCTGGGTGTCCAGTCAGTGGAAATGGGGGCGATCCAAGGTTAAAAGAGGGGGTGGGGGGGAGAGCCAGGGTGGCCGCTCCCACCCTTCCTCAGCTCCAAAGTGAGCTGGCTCCAGGTCAGTTATCAAGGCCCAGAATTTTTGTCACCTCATCCTCCATTAAGTCCCTCCTTTGGCTAACTTCTGCTCTCTACACCCAAGCTCCAGAACCCTCCAGCACTTGCTGCGGGCCATGTGTGAGCAAAGGCAGGGCTGAGAACCCTCTCTAACTCCCTGCGGTTCTCTGCAGACTCTGGCCCATTGACTGTCGTGATGCAGACACCAGGGTCTCTCCTGCTGCTCCTGCTGACACCCGGGCTCCTCTCCTCCTCTCTGGGCTGAGAGCAGCTGTATCACATCTTGAAGGAAGGGGTGCTGTTGGTGTGCAGAGTCACTGAGCCAAACTGGGGTGCAGGGGGCTGGAACATGACTGTCCTCCAAGGCTCTGGCTGACCCTGGCCTTAAGTGAAGGCCCTGGCGTTCATTATGGATTATGATGCCCATCAGCAGCTCAAATCCAATGGAAAAATGAGCGTTATCTTTGACATTTTCAGTTCAAATCTTGACCACCCCGCACACAGGACAAATACACACACACACACACACACACACACACGCATGCACACACACGCACACACACACACTCTGTGCACTCACATGCCTCCTTACCTCTGTCCACTCCCAGGACTGCTCACTCAGGGCAGAGTGAAGCCTCTCCATCTCAGATGAGTCTGTCCATTCTCTTCTTGTCCCCATTGCTGACCCCCAGAGAACCCCACCTCGTGGACCCTAGAAACTATAGAAGGGCCTCCACCCACACAGCTGCTCAGGCTCAGGCAGGGACACTAGCAGGGGCGATAGTGCCGGCCCACCGAGTGTTTTTCTCCCTGCCCTCCACTCCACTGCCTGGCACGTGGCCCATGGGTCACACCTTCTCCTCCCTTCCGGTCTCTGGCTTTTCAAGCAAGAGAGCCCATTCCCCCCGGACACAGCTGTGTGTTGTGGCCTTCTCCGACGGGGCCTCAGATCCTGCCGTGGCTCCGGTTCCTGGAAGCAGACGCTGAGAGGGAGTCTCCAGTGCCCGTGTCAGGGTGGAGATGGTGCCTCTTCCCATGCGGGGCCTTGGCGGGACCCTCCTGTGGGCGTGAGGTCCCCCTCGGAGGCCCCTCCCTTTCCGCGGAGCTGGCCCTGCCAGCCCGCTGACCACCTTTTCCTCTGCTCCAGCTACAATGAATTCTACTTCCTGACGCATCCCGCGCTGTTCATCGAGGACCACTTCCCGGACAACAAGAACTGGCAACTGCTGAAACCTCCTCAATCACTGAGGCAGTTTGAGAACAACATGTATCACAAGAGTGAATTCTACAACAAGGGTATGCTGAGCGCCCACCCGGCGACCCCCGTGATCAGAACAGGTAACCCCGGAGCGGAGCGAGCAGCCGTGCGCCAGCAGCAGGGAGGGCAGCCTGCTCAGTGCCTCTGGGCATGTGGGCCCCCATGGGACTGTCCTTCAGGGCCCATGAGCTCCGTGTGAGCTTTCTGTGGGGGCGTGCGGGGAGCTACAGAGGCAGGCGGAGCTGTCAAGCCGTCAGGGCAGGATGCAGCCATCCGTCACACTTGCAGGGACAGAGCCCCTTCAAACCAGCACAAACCAAGAAGGGGGTGCGGAGGAAGTCTGTGGGTTTTCCTCCGCTCAGCCTGTCAGGGAGGCAGAGTGAGCCCCCCAGGTGGCCGAGCCTCCCCAGGATCACATAGCAGGCCAGGACAGCTCGCCGTGGCCACACCCCTCCCAATTCAGGTGCCAGCAGCAGCTGTCTACTCTGCTGTTCTCTTCCCCAACTCCTGGCAGAGAGCACGTGTCAGCCCAGCTGAATCAGTATCTGTGTGTCAGTGATCTGACCAGATAGCCCGGGAGTGACAGGGGTTTCCCGGGACAGAGAGTCGGGGGAGGCTCTCTGAGGAATATGGCTGCTGAACTGGGTGTTGGGAGCTGGAGTAGAGCAGGCGTCGTGCTACATGGGAAGGTCTGAGCCCGCATGAGCTGTAGCACAGCCTGTGGGTGGGCCCAGAGCCCATGGGAGCCCCACGGACACAGCAGGGGTGACGAGAGCACCTGGGAACACAGGTGTCCCCACGTCAGTTCCAGCTGCCTGTTCCTTCCGCCTCGCAACGTTTTCCTTAACACGGCTGAATTCTGGCATACTTTATAAAACTACAAATACCCGGTGGCTCCTGCTGCTAAAATAATAGCATGAGACCACTCTTGTGGAGAATGCCTTTCTTGAGCTTGAAGCAGGATGGCCTTGACCGTCTCAGACCTTATCAGACGGGGAACCTGGCGTCTGTGGTAGGTGGGCCTGGGAGCCGCAGGGAAGAATGTACCAGGCCACGCCAACACCCAGCTAATGCCACGGAGATGAATTTGCCTTTTCCAGTGATGGAGAAATGTAAACAAACACTGGGTGCTTTAATGGAGAGTAATCTAAAGTTTGATTCAATATTCATGGTGCATATTGAAGGAAGATCTCTTGGTTGGAGTTAGCTGTGATAAGAGTGGGGATGGGAAGGAAGCACAAGGATACTGAGGTGCACAAAGGTAGGACAGGAAGAGGACAAGGACAGTGGGGTGGGAAGCCACCGAGAGCAGAGAGCTAAGGAGGGGTGAGGAAGGAGGAGGAGAACAGGTGCAAAGGAGGTAACAGGCTTCTACAGTCCTGAGGGGTCCCCAGCCCTCTAGCTGAAGTCTTCCCAGCCATACCCCTCGCCTTTGCCAAGAACCCTCCGGGCGAGGCGCTGGAACAAGGCAGGGAAGGTGACAGTGGGCCACTGCACCACAGCGCCCACGGCCAGCAGGGAGGACAGACGTTACACAAAATTAATGGATGACGGCGGTGCTAAGTTCCCTGAAAGGGACAGAGGACAGGAGAGAGGCTTCCAGGACACACAGCCTCGCCTGGGGAATCTGGAAAGGCTTCCTTGCAGTCAGGCCATATCCAGGTTTGGGGAATCAATGGAGGGGACGAACAGGGGAGAGGTTCTGGGGTGCAAAGGGGACTACCCCTGGAGGGTACGAGAGAATGCCCTGCGGCCCCAAGAAGGAGGCCCCTGAGGGAACAGGCCGCTCCAGTGGTCTCCAGTTAGATGGTGGCCGCAGCAGTGAGCCCAGGAGTGGCAGGGAGGACATTTTCACAGGAGCCCTCAGGCGGCCTCGTGTGGGCGCTGGACGGTGTCCACACCACAAACATGGTCTGCACGGGCACCTCACAACCAGCTCGGATGCTAGGTGGAGCAGGACAGGGGCCCTGAGCAGTTGAGGGCTGAGAATATCTCTGCCCACTGAGCTGGTTTAGACGAGGAAGTGAGAGGAGAGGCTTTCAACCAAAGTAGAGTAACAAGTTCATTATTCTTGGTCACTTTCTTTGGAGGTCACCTTGGGATAGATGTCCCACAGGTGCTGAAGGCCATGGACAAAGCATGTAGACAAAGAAAATAGCACGAAAGGCACAAAGCACCCCATAGTGAGTGTAACAGAAAGGCAAGGGATGACCGCAGAAATGTGGGAGCAGTCAGAGGGGTGGGAAGAGGGCCAGGCTGGAGAGGGGGCGGTACAGGGGGAAGAGAGGGCTTCCAGAGGGCGTGGCCAGTAGCCTAGATTCTCCAAGAAAGTCTCTGAAGACTTGAAGAGTGCAGAGAGAGGCCAGATTGCAGAGCAAATGGGTAGAGGGGACGTGCAGTGGGGAGTGCTGGGAGTGTGAGGTAGGTGAGGAGTTGGCAGTGCCCGAGAGGCAGGGGAAGTTCTCCAGGCACCGGAGTCCGGGAGGAAGGTGAGGGGCGGGGCCGTTGAGCGCCCATCCTGTCCTGCTGCCTGTGTGGGGATTGTCATTCCCAGGCTGGGAGTTGGCCCTGAGTGCAGTAGCTGAGCAGCCTGGAATCAGGGTACTCACGGCAGATCAGATAGGAAGTCTTGGGGGCACTTGCCTAGAGCCTGGCATGGCTTTCTGCCTCCCCAGCGAGAGCACTGCACCCCCGTCTTGGGTAAAGTCACAGTGATCACAGATCACACGGCCTGATTCCCTCCAGTGTGCTAAGAACAGGGCTGGGAGGTTACTGGGACAAGGGCCAGGTCAGGGAGTGCTTATGGGCTGCAAAGACCAGAGAACTGACCACCTGTGCCCCCCAAAAATCACCAGGAAAGAGGAAGACAAAACTGCAGGGAAAGGGGAAAGGCAGAGTGGATGCCAAAGACCCTCCGTGCACCCACTGACTCTTCACAAACATGGCTAAGACAGGCCCGTGAGAGAAGCACGGGGTTGGGAAGGGTTGCAGCAAGAAAGCAGTGCCATGCTGTGAGCACAGTCCCCGGGAGAGAAGCTATTCCCCACAGTGTGTAGGCGATGTGTAGACATGACAGCCGTTGAACCGTAATGAACAGATGTTGGAGGGAGCAGTGTGAGAGCAAGGCTCGGGACCGGGAGGAGATGGTCAGTGGCTCTCCAGCCAGGGCCCCGCCCGGGCTCTGGAATCAGGCTGGGCCTCTGCACAGCCTTCCTCTAATGTGGAACAAATGGGTGAGGTGAGCGCATACAGCTGGGGGCAGATTTTTTTTTTTTTCTTGAGATCCTAGCTTTCAACTCCTTCAAAGAGAACCACACCTTCCAAGGGTGTGCGGCAGCTGTCTTATGTCCTGTTCAGTGATGTCACACTGGCTATTTAAAATCAATCGTGGGGAGAATTATTTACACCATGGAAATAAGCAAACGCTACAAAGTCAGGGCTTTTTCATCCAGAGAGCCAGTCGTTAAACATTTACCAGCGCGTCATCACAGGCTGGACCCGTCTCACCTGACCTTGGCTTCCTCTCCACAGTGAACGGGAAGGCCACAATCACCGTGGAGAGCTGCGCCCCGACGCTGTTCATGTTCATGCTCAACGGCAAGCAGGAGCACGGGCTGCTGAGCCTCCAGAAGAACGGCATGAAGCTGGATGTCTACCCTCCGGCCATGGGCACCCACAAGCTGCAGATCTTCGCCAAAGGCAGCTCGGACATCTACAGCTCGGTGCTGGAGTACACGATCAAGTGTAACTACGTGGACGTGGGCGTCCGGCTGCCCACCGAGCTGCTCCAGCCCGTGGGCCCCAGCTGGTTCTCCGAGCAGATGGGCATTCTGAAGCCCTCCCACCCCGACCCCATCATCCACACCACGGACGGGCGCTTCTCCGTCAGCTTCGGCGTGGAGGAGGGCATCAGCGTCCTGGCGTCCCTGCACGGGGACGATGGCCTAATCACTGAGGAGACCCAGCGGCGCTACATCTTCCAGCTGCATCGGGAGAAGCAGACAGAGCTGAAAGTCCAGCTGCCCCGGGCCGGCAAGTTCGCCCTCAAGATCTTCGTCAAGAAGAGGCAGGAAGCGGGCAACTACGTCTTTGTCTTCAATTATCTCCTGTGCTGCAGCAACACCAAGGTGAACTGGCCTATGTTCCCCGAGAGCTTTGGCAACTGGGGGCAGGACAATGAGCTGCTGGAGCCTCTGTCAGGCGTGCTTCCTGCCAACCGGAACGTCCCGTTCAAGTTGAAGCTGCACGGTGTCGCCAAAGCCCTGGTGAAGGGGCAGGACACGTGGCCCCTGACCCTGAACGGTGAGGGCTACTGGGAGGGCAGCTGTAGCACGGCTGGCTGCCAAGAAGTCTATGTCATGGTGCTGGAGAATGCCAACCACAACTTCTATTCCTACATCCTGAAATATAAAGTGAATGACCAGTGAGGGCCTGCGCCCCGGTCACCCATCCAGGGAGCGCCCGAGGGAAGTGCAGAGAGCCCTGGACACCACTGAGTCTGCATGAAATCACTTCTAGGCCCCTGCCTCCGTCTCCCTGCTCTGCCGCAGGAGCGGTGACGTTTGTGTTCTGATGCCTTCACTCAGTTGTGGCGAGGGCCAAGGGGACAGAGGCAAAGGCCCTTTGGAAGAAAAAGGTGCTATGTATATCCAAGGTATTGTAAACTGTACACCACTGCCCAGATGCCCCCTTCTCGTATTAATGCTGCTGTTGTTGTTATAGGGTTGATGAGAGCGCAGTCATGTGATGGTGAGAGAATTAATTCTACTTCAGGCCCCGGAGGGACATGATTTGCAAGGCTGAGTCATCTGGAACGGTAGAGCCCCCTCCCACAAGCAGCACAGTGTTTCTCACCCACTCCTGGACCCCTGGGAAGGTTGGGCTATCACTTTTTCCCAGACCTGACCGTCTTCCGCATTCCTGCTCTGCCTCTGCATTAGATGTTTCTTGCTCTTCAAGAGCCCTGAGGGAAAGAAAGGAGTGGAGTGGAGAGGAAGGTAGCGCCCCCAACAGGCTGGAGGCCGGCGGTCCCCACAATCCCTGTGTATACTGAGAATGTGGCAGCAGAGAAGGGGGAGGAGACTGCACAGCAGAGAGAAGCCGGTGCCCCCTCCTGGGTGACCTGGGTGGGGCGCCATGGCAGTCCCACTGCCTGAGTCCAAGGGACAAGCCCCCTGACTGTGCTGTCACGGAAGACTGCCGGACAGTTGGTTTAGTTGGGGGTGACCTTCCAGGCTCTCCCAGAGCCTGCACCCTACACAGAGAGCCTCGAGAGGCGTGTCAGCTCCGGGGAGCCTGTGGAGAACCCTAAATGCAGACCTGAGCAGAGAGGACAGGTGAGGGAGCAACGGTACACTGCAATGACAAGGAGACTCCCACATAATAGGGCTCTGCCGGCCCCCAGGAGTCCCAGCCAGCAAAGCCACAGCTAGGGGACCTCAACCTGCCCCTGGAGCAGTTTTTGTGTTTGTCCCTATTCCCTCTCCCTTCCAGCCTTTCGCTGACAAGAGAGACCCTCAGGACCCCACCTTCTGTGAGGACAGTTCAGAACCCCTTGCTTGCTCAGGTCTGAGGAGCCTCGACTGCCTAGCTGGCCCTCAGCAGCACCTCTGACAGACGTTGCCATGGCAACTGTGGAAAGGCTGGCTCCAGCAAGGGCAGTGGAGAGGGAAGGCTGGAGAATGCAACACCATCCTGGCACATGGAGACACTCGAGGTGTTCCCTGCTGACCTCCTGGCTTCTCCAGTTCTATGGCCCCTGCCTATCTCAGCGTCCCCACCCCTGCAGGCAGCACTGCCCAGCACTCTCCCCCTACTGCTGCTCCAACGGCCCCCAGGCTCAGCCACAGCCAGGGCCAGCCGAGGAGGGATTCTCACAGCCTCCTCTGCCTTCATTCGCATAGTTGTGTATTCAGCCAGTGTTTGTGGGCACTTAATAAGCACCAAGTAATGTGCTACATGCTAGAGCTACAGGGGGAACAAAGAGGGCTCTGCCCCTGCCATCCCAGAGCTCAGGGTGGGTGGCAGCAAACTCCTCATCGAGGCCTGTCTGAAGTTGCATGCTCCCAACACTTCTATCCATCATCCCCCGAGGCTCCCTCCCCAGCGGTCCCCACTGCCACCCAGCATGGTCCTGGCCCAGAGCATCGGCGCAGCAGTGCCCATCCTCCACCAGGCTGGAGGCCCTGGGACAGAGGGGAGTACCCCCGTGGGGGCCGAGCTGCCCTGGCTTGTGTCCAGTGCCTTCTGGCAGACTCTGCCACCCGGGCATTCAGCACCATGTCACTCGCTAGAAAACGCACAAAGGCTCCAGAGAATTAACTGCTGTGCACCGCGACGACCGGGAAACAAGGGGGTTGTTTACACCCTGAAAACGGCCTTTCTCACACCTTTGATTTAATGGGCTGAAAGAAATGTGCTGTTTCATCAAAATAATAAGTGCCTTCAATGACTCGTGTCATTCACTAGACTCAGAGCTGGCTGCCTCCTGCTGAGAAGGACATGCATCTTTTTTAAAACAATATATTCTGGAGCATGCAGAGGATGCCACCCAGCAAAATAGGAGCTGTCCGGAGACCAGAGACGGAGGCCCAGCCTCTCCAAGTGCCTGCGGAGCATCCACGTGCCCCTCCCTCATCATTTAATCGGGCCTCCTCTTTGTAGAGACAGCTGTAGACACGGTCAGAAAATCACCTGCATTTCTTTCCATGGAAGTAAAAATACATGAAATGAAATCCCATATTCATGAATTTTTACACGCATGCTGCTCAGGGAAGAATTTGGGGTTGCATTTTGAAGTCTTTTATTCAAATCCCCATCTTTGTTTCCCAGTCCACGAATCCCAGCGGCCGGTGGAATGGCACGGGCGCCCCCTGGTGCCCAATGTGCGGAGCTGCCGTTGCTGCACTCTGCGAGGAGGAACCGATCACAAGGGTTTTTCCGCAGAATTTGAAAAATGCTGCTGAGATGTTTATGTTAAATTCACTTGGTGCTCTCTCATGGCTTCTCAATGCTTCCTTCGAGCACCATTTTGCCGCGGACAAGCAATGAAGCGAGCCTGGGGGACTGTCTGGCGAGAAGACACAGAATATAATAGGATTGGGGCGTGCTTGGCCCGGAAATCCGTCTTGAAGCAGAAACACCGGACACAGGACTGCATGGGACAGCTTTGACCTCACTCATTACTATGCCAGTGAAGGACTGAAGCTGATGAAACTCAGAGAGGTTTGAGGGGCAGGTCCCAGGATGGCCAGTCCTCAGGCCACAGGTGGGAGGGTTCAGAAAGGAGGGAAAGTGCAGGGGCAAAGGGGCTACCACCACAAGGGCAATTATCTTCTTTTCAGCTTGTTTCCCAAGCGGCACCAGCACAGCTGGACTCCGTTTTCAGTCTGATTATAATCATTGTGAGTTCCCCATATGTTACATTGTCCCACCAGGACACACTCCGCACACAGCGCCTGCCGAGATGAAAGGGAAATAAATAGATTAACTGAAGCATGAAGGATTTAGGCTAGACATAAGGAACTGTTTCCTGTTGTGGAGCAGGAGGGACAAAAGAAATCCTCTTCTCAAAGGACTTGGAAAGTGGAAAGGTTTTCCCAGTGATCTGAGGATTTGGAAGCCACACAAACTGCAAGGGCTGGGTTCCCTCCCAACCAGCGAGTCTTGAAACACACATGATCACCCACGGCAAACACAGGGCGAATGGTATTGCGGCATCCTTTGCCGCTGGCAGGGTGTTCAAAGGTGGTGCGCCTTTGTGTCCTACATCCATGTACCTGAGGTCTGGCATTTCTTTTCCTTTGGAACAAGTAGTTGGACATCTTAAGAGGTGATTACTTTTCATGACGCGTGCATTGAGTCGTGTGGGCTGGTGGCTGTGGAGTATGCTTTTCCCACATTGTTGCTGGTGTTGTTTTTCAATAAAATTTATATTCATTTTTATCCGACAATGTAATTATCGATCCGTTCTTATCACTGTTCTCACAAGAGGGGAAAAAAACACACACACACAGGAGGAAACACTTTCATGTTCAAAGGAAGCCCTAAGGGGGAGAAAAGAAAATCAATGTCCCAGCCATTTGAATGTGATGGTGAGATGCAAATAGAATGTCAGGCAAATAGCTATTTCACATTAAAGAAAACATAATTAGGTTAGCTCCAGCCCCTCTCCGGCTCACACGCCTTTGAAGAACATGAAGGCAGTCTTTCTTTCATTGAATCTTGTTTAACCTGAAAATTTTAGTCAATCCTAATTTCTGTTTGTAAGTGGGTGGGGGAAAAACATCTACCCAAAATGCCTATCACCATACTTTTTATTGTTGTTTTGAATAGATATAAATTTCTTGATATTCATGTACATGCAGAAACTTTCCAGCAATCTTCCTAAACAGATTGTTCATAAATTAGACATTTAGGGAAATATAGAAATTGAAAATCTAGACACCTCTAGGAAGCTGCTGTAACCATGGAGACCATTTCTCCTAGAACGAAAAGAACTTGTGTTCCCAACTGCGGCCCCATCCACGACCACAAGTCCCAGTACAAGTTCTCTTTAGGAAGGAGGCCCACGGGTAGACCACATCTTTAACAGCATGTTAAGAGAAATCAGAAGAAACAAGTCTTTCTCATAAAAGAAGGAGGAACTCTTGAATTATCAAAACAGTCTGAAAATGCCAATCCCAAGGCTGGAATGGGTGACCTCTACAATGTCCCTTCCAGTCCGGAGAGTCTGTGATGCTGTGTCTCCAAGAACAGATGCTGGCAGGCGGTAGACCTGGGATTGTCACTTACAGAACATCTGAAGGGCCCCACTGTGTTAAAAGCCTGCCCTGCAGCCCCCAGCAGACTGTGCTACTTACTGGCTTCTCTCTTGCCTGAGGTCGAGGGGCTGGGGACAACCCAGCTGAGGGACCAAAGGTGGAAGCAACAGCCCCTGATAGCACGTTGCTTCGCTCTGATTTTGCAAGCAGAACTAAAGAAAACTGAAAGGCAGGAACTACGATGTCATATCTTGGATGTCCCACAGGCTCCCGGAGTCAAAAAATACTGAACCAAAGTCATTTATCTCCCCCTCGATTACTGCCAACTCCTCCTGGGCCTCCAAAGCAGTAGCTATGTCCCTACACCTCCAGGTACCGAAGACAAACTCATGGTGGCCACTAGGGCCTCCTTCATCCCCCTGAGTGGTGAGATCTGGTCAGTGCTGTCTGTGTCTCATGTCTGACCTACTACTCCTGCAACTCCATGTCTGCTCCATTGCACAGCCTTTGCCATAATCCCGGCCATCGTCATCGCTAGGTCACACTGCTGTGAATCCTTGCTGGGACGGCGTGAACCCTCCCCTGCCCCATGACCCTCCATGTTTCCTCTTATATGAACACCAGGACTGTTGGGCTGTGTGAAGACAAGGTTTCCACGAAAGCCTTCCAGAAAGCCTTCCAGAAGAAGTTGACCACCTATGGAGAAGGCATAATCTGTGGCAGGCACTAGTGGAAAATCTCGATCTTCAAACAGAAAACAATCCCAGAACTCTTTTTTTTTTTTTTTTTTTTTTTTTACCTTAAGAGGCAAGATGCTGCAGCCTTCACTCCTCAGGGATCGTGCCTGGGATGGCTCTTAGCAGCACAGCTGGAGGGAGACCTGAGACAGGATGCAATGGTGCAGTCCTGAAGGTGAGCAGGCTGCTCCTTGTAAGTCAGACTGTCCGCAGGAGAACGGCCACCAGAGCAGAATGGCCACCCTGCTGGTGACAGTGGGTGGCAGAGGACGGTCAGGGACTCTTTGGGGCCATGAATAGTTTTATGGAATTTCCTTTTCTCGACCTAATTATGAGTTCTGCCCAAATTTCCCCCCACCCAAACCCTGTTTAAAGGAGATCCTGTAAGCTAAGCTTGGTGCTTCTGTTGAAAAGCACACGGAGCTGAAGGCATTTGCTGGTCCCACCCACACCCACCCCCACAGAGCCCAACACACAAGCCTTTCTGCAGAGAAGCTCTGAATCCCCAGGAGAACGTGTTATCTTAGGAAAGAGCTGTGGAATGGCAACTCTTTGGTTATTTATGGCCGAAAGGCATAAACATTTTCTACCATATGTGGGACTATCTTTAGGAGAGTTGCTATTTTAGAAAACAATGTTCAAGTGAACACGCAAGGCTTGGGGTTCTGTGAGCAAGGTTGTCCTCAAGGCGGGGCCTCTATAGGGGAGCACCTGCAGAACAAGATGTCAGAGACAGAGCCTTGAGGTTCTCGGTGAATCCGGTGGCAGAGCTGAGTCATGAGGGTTTGAGAATGAGAAGGAAACCGGCCAGGGTTCTGCAGAGAGGTTTCATGCCTTACCTTAAACCAGCCCTCCAGATGTCTGGCCATTGCCTGGAGCACAGGGTTAAGAAGGATTCTGAGATTACAAACTCTGCGGGAAAGAGTGTTGTGAGTAGCTAGTTATCCACAGACACTTGATTGAAGGATGAGGTGTGCCAGGCATTTGCCAATCCTAACTCACAGGCAGCCACATCAGGCTAAGAGTAAAAGGCGATTATTCAGATCAGTGGGTGAGCACTGGCTTCCCAGCAACCTAGCCCACTGACTGACAGCCAGTCAGCTACCAAACCATGGGTCCAAGGATGCGCGGGTGGCCTCCTGATCACCTCTGGGCTCCAGGAGGACTCCACTCAGCATACCCACCTGGAGCCCACAAATGCTCAGACATATCTCCCCATCAGGAAGGGGCCCAGGCCAACCTTGTTTACTGCTTCATCTCCACGATCACACAATACCTTGCATTTAGAATAAGTGATCAGTGCATTTTTGAAGTGACATCAATTTGTCATTTCAAAAATGAATACATCACTGGATTTATTTATGTGACTGTTGACCATAAAGACTATTAGAGTTACAACCTCGAAATAAATTTTTCCTCCTTTATCCCAGCTAACTCATACGGTGTACACCAGGCAGCAAGCTCCTCTGGGCCAGTGGGAAATGTATGTTTACAGGAAGAGAGAAATGGCCACCTGGCGGGGACACTCGTGGTGTTTGCCACCAGGAAGTAATCAGGGCAACTGATCGACCGATAGGAGGAGCACCCTCCCTCCCGGGGACCCTGTGCTTTCAACTCATGCTGGGATCACTTTGTTTCTGTCAAAGGGATGGCTGACTGCTTCCGTGACACAAGGAATCAGCCATCATTTTGCCCTGGCTGTGCAGGGACCAAGGCAGTGCCCTCCCCCCGCCCACTCCAGGATGGCAGGGAGGACTGTGAAGAGGCTGGTGGAACGAGGGGAGGGCAGCTGGGTAGCCACACCGTGAATGACCAGGAACAATTGGGCTGCATGATTAATGTAGGACAGATGTTAGGATTGAGGGGCCCCTGGCAGCTCCCATATGGACAAAGAACAGTGATAAGGGGAAATGAGGAAACGTTTATTTAATACAAAATGACTGCGAATTACAAATTGCACAGTGAACACTTTGCTATGTGTGTGTATTTGTTTGTATGCAAACACCCAGAGGATCTGAAAATTAACATTTTATGATATTATGAAAAATTAAGTGTAGCCAAGATGCCAGAGGCATTTGGAGGCTGTTCCTCACCCCCCTCCCCGCCGTATCCTTTGTGATCATCCGCCCGCCATGGGAACCCGGCGGGCGTGGGCTCCACACACGCTTTGGCATCTATCTCGTCAGCATCAGATCCCCTTCCCCATCTCCTGGAGAAGCGGTTAACCTGATCCTGGGAGGGAGTCCCTTCTGTCAGTAAAAGCTTTCCTTGATATTTTTAAAGCTCAATAAGGGGGTTCAAAGACCATTGTTAAAAGAAGCGAATGGGCTTCTTTTTGGAAAGACGGCCTCTTAGCAGCTGGTCCCGGTTTGCGTGAAAGCTGTCTTGTGCGGTCAGGAGCCGTTACTGTAGGATTGAAGCTGCTGTTTTCCTTCTCCAAACATGGGTTTGACCAGGGAAGCACTGCGGCTGGCTTGAGACCCCTCCTTACAGAGCTCTGGCCGTCCTGAGACTGGGGGACCTGGGCTCAGACCCACGGGACGCAGCAGGGTGGCACAGGGCCGGTAGTGCAAACCCTGCCCAGTCACCCACGCGGCTCGACCCCAGCTCCGCTGCCTCCGCTTCCTGTGACCAGTTACTGAGCCCCCTCCCTTCATTTCCTCAGCAGTAAAGCAGGGATGCTACTCAGAGCACTGACAGGTACGTTTCTTGTAAGGATGAAGCGAGTTAACAGCCACTCAGGGAACATAATAGTCCCCAGCACATAGTAAGTGCTCAGCGAGGGTCAGCGGTCATCACCACCACAGCAGTTGTCATCCACATTATGAGGATGGTACTGACATGTGTGTTTTTGCCTAAAGAATCTAAAGGCCCGGGCCTCTCACTGATTTCAGGCTCTGAAAAAAGAAATCCGGTCCTGGCCGGTTGGCTCAGTGGTAGAGTGTCGGCCTGGTGTGCAGAAGTCCCGGGTTCGATTCCCGGCCAGGGCACACAGGAGAGGCGCCCGTTTGCCTCTCCACCCCTCCCCCTCTCCTTCCTCTCTGTCTCTCTCTTCCCCTCCCGCAGCGAGGCTCCATTGGAGCAAAGATGGCCCGGGCGCTGGGGATGGCTCCTTGGCCTCTGCCCCAGGTGCTGGAGTGGCTCTGGTCGCAACAGAGCGACGCCCCGGAGGGGCAGAGC
Source organism: Saccopteryx bilineata (assembly GCF_036850765.1). Lineage (NCBI taxonomy): Eukaryota > Metazoa > Chordata > Mammalia > Chiroptera > Emballonuridae > Saccopteryx > Saccopteryx bilineata. The sequence continues at coordinate 38,211,146 of NC_089499.1, read as the reverse complement.
ATCGCCCCCTAGTGGGCAGAGCGTCGCTCCCTGGTGGGCGTGCTGGGTGGATCCCCGGGCGCATGCGGGAGTCTGTCTGTCTCTCCCCGTTTCCAGCTTCAGAAAAATAAAAAAAAATTTAAAAATAAAAAAATAAATCCTGTTTCCAACACCTGCCACCCTGCCTCTCCTAGAATCCTTCCAGAGACCAGAAGCTCACCACTCCACCTGGCAGCTATTACATTATTGAACACCTCTATTAAAAAGGCCCTACCTCATATGTAACTGCCTTTAATCAGATCAGTTGAGCAAATCTGCCCAATGGCTTGTATATTCACCTGTTATATTCCAGGACCACCATATGGCAGGGGCCCTGAGCCACCAGTACAAAGCCTGGCCCTAGCCTGGGTTCTGGAAGCCAGGTAGAACAACTGTAACCTAGCTATAGGGAAGGGAGCTCAGAGGGAAGAAAAGGAAACTCTCCCACTCAGGAAAGCCTGCAAGCCATCTGAAACCACATGAAGAAAAATAACGGTTAAATGTAGGTATGCTATTTGCATACTGAATGGTGAGACCACCCCAAGCCTTTATCTATCTTAACACCTCAAACTTGGCTGCGTGGCTAATACCCTCCAAGTAAAACTAGAAGATTCCTCTCTGAAAAAACTGAGCAACCCAAGGAAAAAGACCCACAGGTACTGTGAGTAGCACTCCAGTGAAAGGGCCAGGGCCCCATGTTACCACTTCTGGTTACAAATGACATCTGTGGTGTTTTAAAACTATGTCCACAGATTCCTTGATACCCCGCCCTTCATAATTCCCATCCACGTAAAATCGGTACTATATTTAGAGATGTTCTACTAACAAATAGAATGTGTCAGAAAGAAAGGTGTGTGATATTCAAGATCGGGACATGAAAAGCATTAGAGCTGCTTCTTTGTCCCATCTGAGATCGCTTGCTTTAGGGACAGTGAGCACCCTTGTCGTAAAGACTCTCGGGCCACAGGGTAAGGAGCTGAGGCCTCCCGCCAACAGCCGCATGAGTCAGCCCTGGAAACTGATTGTTCTGCAGGTTCTCCAGCCCCGGGCAGCTTGACTGGAGCCTCATGACACCCCCTAAAGCCACTCCTAAATTCTTGACCCATAGAAATTGTGAGCGACAAAAGTTTGTTCTTCAAAGCTGCTACAATTAAGGGTAATTTGTTACACAATAAATGACTAATAAGGCATTGTCGTTATCTCCATCTTTAAAGTAAAAGGACCTCCAATGACGCCCAGACTTGAGGACAATGCCTGACTCATAAGAGCCCCAGAGCCCTGGCCGGTTGGCTCAGCGGTAGAGCGTCGGCCTAGCGTGCGGAGGACCCGGGTTTGAATCCCGGCCAGGGCACACAGGAGAAGCGCCCATCTGTTTCTCCACCCCTCCCCTCTCCTTCCTCTCTGTCTCTCTCTTCCCCTCCCGCAGCCAAGGCTCCATTGGAGCAAAGATGGCCCGGGCGCTGGGGATGGCTCCATGGCCTCTGCCCCAGGCGCTAGAGTGGCTCTGGTCGCAACATGGCGACACCCAGGATGGGCAGAGCATCGCCCCCTGGGGGCAGAGCGTCGCCCCCTGGTGGGCGTGCCGGGTGGATCCCGGTCGGGCGCATGCGGGAGTCTGTCTGACTGTCTCTCCCTGTTTCCAGCTTCAGAAAAAAAAAAAAAAAAAAAGAGCCCCAGAAAAAGAATCGATAATGCTGGCAAACACCATAGTGCCCAGTTCGTGCCAGGAACTGCTGAGGACTGAATTAGTCAATACATCATTCAAGAAAACGTCCCAGGATTACAGGACACAACAAATGAAGAAAGACTCGTTCAAAAATTAAAGAACACTGGCGGACAAAGAGGTCCTCCAGAGAAGAAATAAAACAAGTGACCTGCAGAGGGTCAGGAATCAGATCACCTCATACTTCATCAATGACGAGAACCTTGAGCATTGCTGCCAATGTTCTGCAGGAAAATGGCTTCCGGTCTGGAGTTCTACACTCAGTCAACATTTCTCAAGGACCAGAGCAGAGTAAAAAAAAAAAAAAAAATTTAGAGACAGCCAAGGTCTCAGAGAAAACCTACTTCCCGTAAGCCATTTCTCTGGCAGAGTGGGCTTCCCAATGAGGGTGTAAACCAAGAACGGGGCCCACTTGGGACCAGGAAACCCTATGACAGGAGAGACGAAGGGAGCCTAGGAGACAAGGGGGTGTGTCTGGAGGATGGCTGTGCAGTGAGCAGGTCGACAAAGTCTCGAAAGAGCAAGGCAGACCCCTCAGGAAGCCTGTCCTAAGAAACAATAAAAGGGAACCCGTAAACTGTTTACCTATGCAGTTGACTTTACTGAGAGAATTTTATAGTGACAGTAAGAAGTTTGGGGGACTATTCGGTGAATGGTATACAGAGAACAAAACAAATGTTAATTCATGGCAGAAAAATTATACAAAAAAAAGTCATCTCAACCATAGTACACTACATGCTGTTATTCACGCGGTCATAATAATGTCGATGTTCAATACTGAGGCACCAGACACTGTGTTTGGACCTCTGGTGTCATCTCAACACTGTTCTCCCTTTCCTGTCTCCCACTTTAGAGAATGAGGAAGCAAATTCTTGCTTTCTCTCAGTGACGAGTGGCAGATTTTTTTGTAGAGTCTGGCATATCTTCATTAGATACACAGCTAGTATTTGCAGGTGCATTTTCATGACGTGGCAAATGGTATCAGTGTTCATTATCTAATTTTTTTAGTGCATATAAATAAAATTACAATGCATGAAATCACACTATGTGTTCTTTGTGGATGTGTACAAACACATAACCATGTTTGTAACATGTTAACGCCGTCACCAGGGGACCACTTGCTCCCGGAGACAGAAGGAAGGGTATGGCATTAGGAAGGGCCACAAAGAAATTTTCAAAAGTCTTTTAGTCTATATAAGTTTTGAAGTATATATAATATATATGATGAGATGTTGTCATTTCTTTCTTTCTTTTTTTATTTCATGAGAGGAGGGGAGGCAGAGACAGACTCCCACATGCACCCCAACCAGGATCCACCAGGCAAGTCCACTAGGAGAAGAGAGAGAGAAAAAGAGAAGTGAGGGAGGAGGGGTGGAGAAGCAGATGGTCACTTCCCCTGTGCACCCTGACCAGGAATCGAACCCAGGACATCCACACACCAGGCGATACTCTACCACTGGGCCAACCTGCCAGGGCCAGAGATGTTGTCATTTCTTAAATCCAAAGGGAAAGAAATGATTCATACTACCATTTTTACAAAAGCCTCTGCCTAACCTAGCATCACAAATATTTTTCTCTTTTCTTCTAGAAGTTTTATGGTTTTCACTTTTTTAAGAGAGAGAGAGAGAGAGAGAGAGAGAGGGTAGAGATGAGAAGCATCAACTTGTATTTGCTTCACTTTTAGTTGTTTATTGATTGCTTCTCATATATGCCTCGATGGAGCGGATTCAAGCCAAGCCACTGACCCCTTGCTCAAGCCAGCAAGCTATGGGCTCAAGCCAAAGACCTTGAGATCATGCTGATGATCCCATGCTCAAGCCAGCATCCCCGTGCTCAAGCTGATGAGCCTGCACTCTAGCAAGTGACCTTGGGGTTTTGAACTGGGGCCCTCAGAGTCTTGAATCAATGCTCAATCCACTGCACCACCACCAGTCAGACATGGTTTTCACTTTTTTTTTTTTTTTTTTTGTATTTTTCTGAAGCTGGAAACGAGGAGAGACAGTCAGACAGACTCCCGCATGAGCCCGACCAGGATCCACCCGGCACGCCCACCAGGGGCGACGCTCTGCCCACCAGGGGGCGATGCTCTGCCCCTCCGGGTCGTCACTCTGTTGTGACCAGAGCCACTCTAGCGCCTGGGGCAGAGGCCAAGGAGCCATCCCCAGCGCCCGGGCCATCTTTGCTCCAATGGAGCCTTGGCTGCAGGAGGGGAAGAGAGAGACAGAGAGGAAGGGGGGGGGTGGAGAAGCAAATAGGCGCTTCTCCTATGTGCCCCGGCCGGGAATCGAACCCGGGACTTCTGCATGCCAGGCCGACACTCTACCGCTGAGCCAACCAGCCAGGGCGGTTTTCACTCTTAATAGAAGTCACTCTACTGAAAAATGAGCCCATGCTCCCTAGAGGGTAGATCACGTGGTGTGTGGCCAGCTTTTGTAGCGTTGGTATCCCTTGGAGCCCTGCTGACAAGGGCAGGTGGCCTCTCCTGCTGCCCCCTACATACTTTCCTGGGGACCCTGCTGTGGTAATGAGTCTTAGCACATCTTTATTACCCCAGCAGCGGTGTGGGCAGAGATTGCAAACTTTACTGATCAGCCTGCACAATGTTAAAAAAAATAGTTAATTGATGCCAATCAAGAAATCACATTACAATCTGACTGGCCAGCTTCTCCCAAGAAGCCTGTGAATACCTCCAAAGACAACCAAGTTGCAGGGTCCCCTTTGAATAGACTGACTTTACTATCCAGGTCACCCGCAACCTGCTCCTCTGATTGTCTCCCAGACCTGCGGCCAGGTCACAGCTGGCCCCGCGTGGGTGCTTTCCCACAACCGCCCTCTCCCCTGACTGAGGCTGCCCCTGAGGCCGCCTCTACAGCCTTTCGATTCTCTTCCCTCTTCCGTGCCTCACCTGTCCTGGCAGCAGCCCTGCTCAGCAAGGATCAGAGTCCACATTCTGCATACAAAGAAACTGCCCAAGAGCTTACAGCTGCTGCATGGCTAGCCAGCTTTGAAGCCCTCCTCCCTGCTCTCAAACTCATTTCACTGGGTCCGACTGCCTCGGGCACTGGGCATCTTTAAGCATTGGTGATGCAGATGACTAAGGGTGCAACTGTGTTACCAGACCCACCACGCACACCTTTCAGAGGTTCTGGGAGCATGAAGGGGTCTGTGTGGCACGTTCAGGGAATAGCAGGGGCTCGGTCTTCTGAGATCAGAGGTTTGCTTGATTAAATGGTTGATGAATGAATTAATAAATAGATGAACTGTCATCTGAGTAGCCCACATATGTTTAACCATTAATCAAAATAGATTTTAACTGCAGACATATTTTTGCTGAGGCGTAAAGAAAGAGACAGAAGGCTGACCTACTTTGCAACAGAATCCACACCAGGCCCTCACCACCAAGGTCCTCTCATCACATGGCTGAATATTTAAGAGGGGACCTCCCGTGAAAAGCACAGGCAATAATATTTGCACAGCCCTCTGGGGTAAACCAAAGAGGATTTACGGGTGTCTATATGGAACAAATTTTATTACATTTTCTCTGCAATATTTAATTATGATGATAAAAATAAAATGCAAATATTAAGAAAGACATTGAATTTATATGAAACCTCCAATATGATCTTTTTAGAAAACTTCAATGAAAACTCTGAGCTTCCTTTCATGACCTTAACTTTTTATGTCGGGATTTATGCTTGAAATCGTTACACACAATTTCTGATCAAGATGTGTTTAATTAGCAAAGTCTTTAAATTCTTCATAGTTTGCTTTAATGAGAAATTTTGCAAAGCAGTGAGAAGTTTCATTACCTTAATTTTAAAGTTATAATAATACTAATGGTATTGAAAGACTCTAATTGTAATTCTTCTTTTTTTCTTTGACAAATTTACTGTTGAAGTTTCTAGTAATTGTACGGATAGATTTTGAATCCAACCAAACATTTTCAAATTTAGTGTTAAATAATACCCCCAAAAAAAAATCCCCCACTAAGTTGGAGACATTCTTTTTCTTGCTAGGACAGTTACACTGTAGCTGGCTTGGGGTGAGAGGCAGTAGGGCACACCAATAGACAGCTATGACTATCTGACCATATCTGGATAGTACTTTAGCCATATTTGTGGTATCTATCTTTATGCCAAGAGTCCAAAATACATGAGTTGATATTCCAGAAAGATTCAGACCATTGGATCATTTTGTGAAGGCAGAGATTTGGACTGCTATCTGAAGTAGCACCCACAGGAACTCCACCTAGCCTCCCTACACCAACCAACTTCCAGTTGTCCCTTGCTCCACAGTCCCCAGGGGGCTGCACTTGGGCTGCAAAATTCTCCTTGGGTGCACACAGCACCAGCTCCTCCGGTATGCCATGCGCCCCTGCCCATTGTCCACAGTGGGCAGCACACCCTTTGCTCTGTCAAAGGAGATGTACAAGTGATCCAGCTTCTCCTTAGTGACATGCAGCAAGCCCGAGATGCCATATTTCATTCATTGGGTTTATAATGTATAGAGAGACTATAGATTACTTAGCAAACCTAGCTTTCCTCTAAGGAGCCTAAGCCAGAAGCTCTGATCATCCCAGGCCTGACCTGGCTGCCCCAGATGTGGAGGGCTTCTAAGACCCCAGGAACCCCCAAATAACCCAGGTGAAATGCTCCAACTTGTCTAATGTACAACATTAGTTCTCCAAGATGCCCAACAATACTCCATGAATAAGTGTGTCAGTCGGTTTGAGGTCGCATCCATTTACAGACTAAGTTCTTCGAGTCATAGGTGACACTAAGCACAAGGACTGCCCCTCTACACAAGCAAATGTTCACTGAGAACCACACTGACCAGATAGATACTAGGTAAAGTGTAAGTAAGCTCAAAGCCTCTAAATTCTTTGGGGTTTTTTTATTTTTCCATTGATTTTAGTTGTTTCCTTTAAAGTTGTGCACTCACTGATTGCTTCTCATATGTGCCCTGACCTGGATCAAATCCGCGACCCCCATGTGCTGGGACAGTGCTTCATCTAATAAGCCACCTGGCCAGGGCCAAGCCTCTAAATTCTTAGCCTGGGGTCCACGAACAGAATTTAGGACTCCATGAATTTGAATAGAAAACACCAACCTCCTTATCCTCACTACACTCTCACTGAAATTGAGCTCTGATTCCATCAGGAATCTAGGCCATGAGCCACAGCGGTGCTAGACATACCTGGGGCCTCTTCCAGTGAAAATCACAGATATTTTCATATTTCGTTATAGTGTTGTAGGCATCTCAAAATATTATTTTCATGCATCTCTGCTTCAAAAGCATAATAGGTGATAGACCTGCTGCTCGGCCTTGTTATCATTGATAAAGAGGCACATATTATATCACAAATTTGTTTTGTTTTTAGGTTTTGATAATTGAATGTCAATATAATTGATTTTCTTTTTAACATTATTTTATTTTATGCACTTAGTCATTCTGAAGGACCCACGGGCTTCACTACACTGTCAAAGAAGCCCCTGGCACTCAGAAGGAATAACTGTAAGCACCTAAGGCCACCAGCTCCCTGGATTTGGGGAGCAATAGGGGAGGCCATCAGGGAGAGGGGTGGAGGGATCTGGCCAGTGGAGGGAAGAGAGGCAGGTCTCCAGGTTTACCCTGGCTCCACGGCTACAATGTACAGCGTTTCTCATTCTGCTTTGGCACACTTCTAAGGAACACTTACTAACACATTGAAATTTTTCAGATCTCTGGAAGACAATTTGGGAAATGTGGATTTAAGGAATGACTTAGCCTGGGAAGATACTGGAATTGCTTGGTGTCATTAAGAAAAAAAATGTGTTCGTGTTAAACCTTTTTGGAACAAAATAAAGAGATCAGGTGATGCCTCCGTAGTCTACGAATGTTAGCTCTTGCAGAAGGTGGTAAACCTATTGGCAAGATAGAACTTTTCCCATCCTTTGCTCACAGTCCAGCACATATTAATATTAACAGACTGCTGCTAGAGTTCCACACTGGGCTGAGGGGCCTCTCAGCCAGGAGGGGGATCCTTGGGGAAGCCGCTGAACTCCGGCCCCAGCCACCGCTTACTACCAGCTTACATACGAACCTGTACTTCAGAGTGCACGCTCCCGCTGGGAGCAGAGGCGGTGTTCAATCTTGGCTGAAGAGATTAATTGGTAGAAGACACTTCTTGCCTTCCTTGTGGTGTTTAATTTTAGATGGAAGATCTGCGATACATCTAGATTGCAGAAAGATCCAGGGACTGGTGAGTTGTCTAACATCAGAGGCAAGACAAATCAATCCAAGAGACGGAGGCCCTCACTGCTTCCCTGAGCCAGTGCCGTGGGCATCAGGACAGCCCTGGGAGCTGGCAAGGAGTTCACCCACATGGGATGCCTCCTAAGGAGGAGGCTGTGCTGTGAACACACTGGGCAAACCAGTGCCTTAGCTGATCTGTCTGCCACAGCTGAAGACATGAGCGGGCTTCTGTAACATACCCGGCTCCTCTTTCTCTCCTTTGTCCAACCATGCTTGTAGAGATATTGGGGGACTTGCTAAGCAGTTTTAGGGCACAGTTCTCCGTTTCCCTCTCTAAAATGTTCTGTAAACAGTCCGCCTCTGACCACTGAGGTCAGCCCCGAGCCTTTCTGCAGCCCCTGCGTACAACATGCTTAGCCAAGAAGCTCTGCTGAGGATTAGGGACTTTGCTGGACTGTGATGATTAATCACCTGGCTGATGATTAGGGACTCTGCTGCCAGAACCTCCAGTAACCCTGGAAACTGCCCCCCTCACAGGCAGCGCTCCACTGGAGGGGGAGCAGGAGCCCTGCAGTGCGCCGGCCCCTGGCACGGCCCCGCCCACGTTATCGTGGGATGCAGACCCGCCCCACCCACAGCAAGTATTCCGCCACAGCCTGAGCACCCTTCTGAAGATGGCCACCACTGTCATTCCGGAATGTGAACTGAGAGTGGAGAACATGAAGTTTTAGAACAGCGCGTGCTGCGGGTGCTGTGAGGTTTTCTGAATATAAGCTTGAATTTGTAGGTATTGTTACCCATCAATCTCTTTTTTTTGGGGGGGGGTAATAGTTTTATTAAGATATAACTTACATATGATATAAATCACCCATTTAAAGTATACAACTGAATAGTTTTTAGTCGTGTTACATTCAGAGTTAGGCAACCATCACAACTGATTTTTTAACGTTTTCATGAGCCCCAAAGGAAACCCTGTGCCCGTAGTTATCACGCCCCTTCACCCTTTAGTGTCTGTTTCCTTTCGAACTCAGCCTCGGTGGAACTGGTTGGGCTCCTTCCACTTCGTCTCTCTCCCCAGGAAACAGAGCACCGTTCTGGGAGAGCTCCAGTCCCTCAAGTTGTGGTTCTTAATCTCTTTTTGGCTCGCAGATGTCTGTGAGAGATTGATGAAAACTGTGGACTCTCGCCCTCAGAGACATTCACACATGCAGATTTATACACTGCATTTAATATAAGGACGTTCCGGGACCTAACACCTTGATTAGGTCCTTTCTTTTCATTAGAGGAGTATAAACTTACTTCTGATCAGATTGTCAAATCATTGAACTTGGGCTTAACAGACAACATAAAATTCCCACATTCTAGGTTCCCACAGAAGGGAGAAAAAAAGAGTGAACAATGTTACTTGAATGATCAAAATTGCACTGTGGAGAAGTAGCGTTTATAGACGCTTGCTTTAAAGGCCTGCAGTGCATCCTGTTTCTAAATGTCCCCCTTCGACCAAGCCAGGCCACAAGAGCTTTCCACCATCGTGTCTGGGACCCTCTCAGCCTACGCCACCAGCCCGCATTGAAGCCCTCTGTAAGGAAGTCATACAGACTCTCTGATTACTAGCAGCTGAAAAAATGCTGCAGGACCTCTCCTAGGCCTGTACACCTGGCCGAATGCGACACACGCTCAGGAAAAAGATGTGCTTCTCCGGAGCCCAGGGTCTGTTCTCATCTTGTGGGCACCAGATAGCCTTTAAAGTCATGTTTTCTTTGCTTCTGCCCTTAAGAAGCTCGGAGGTAATTTTTCTGCCTGCCTATAGCAAGTTGGCTGGACTGGCTGTTTGTTTGTGAATCAACATTACAGCCCTCTTTTCCCCTTTGTCCTGAATCCACCGTCTGTCTGCTCCTACTTGATGCGTTTTTGTATTGCTAGCTCAAACTGCTTCTAGAACAAGTCCACGCATTTTTCTGAACTTGCCATTCTGTGCTTGACTGATTGATGCTCATGACAACTGTTTGCTTGATGTATGTTCTCAATGACAGAGCTTAGTTTAGTTTTTTCTCACCTACAGCTTTTAGGTATCAGACTCAAAGGTGTTTTACAAACAGATAACCATCTCCCATAGTTCACCCGGTGTTATGTGTCTGTGTATGAGAAGGAAGGCAGAATTTTTTGAAGTAGACACAACAGATAGCATTATATTATATTTTTTCTATTCAACAAGGTATTTCCATAGTAGGCCAGGCACTGATCTAGGAGCTTTATAGATGTTAATCTTCAGAAAAACCTTATGAGTTAGGTGTGATTTTTTTTTAATTTTCCCCACTTTACAGATGAGAAAACTGAGGCATGGGAAGGTTAATTAACTTACTCAAGGTCACACAGCTAATAAGAGGCAGAGCTACGATTAGGAATAAGGTCTTCTGTCTGCAGTCCACACTTTCTACCCTTAGGCTGTGCTAGAAAGAGCCTGGGCATTAGGACCCCGGAAAGCCACTTAAATCCTCTGTCACCTGGGGACAGTGATATCCACTGCATCCTAGAGTTGTTGAGATCAAATGAGGCTCCCTGGACAGGTAATGTCCAACCAACAGTGGGATCTCAACTTCGTCCTGTTTAGCCAAATGCGCACAGAAGACCCAGACAAAACTACAGTAGGCATCTAGGCCAAGAGGCATCACTCACCCAACAAAACATCATCTGTAAACACCAAATGGAGACAAGAGCACCCTCATTTTTTACCTTATTTGGATACCTGATCATTGAGAGGTTTTCAAAAATGTGTATTAAGGAACTAATTCAAATTTAGTTTTAACACATTTTAATATTTGGCATATCTTTTTGAAAAGTGAAGCTGAGAAATTATATGTGCCTTGACCGCGGGCCTTCAGCAGACCGAGTAACCCCTTGCTGGAGCCAGAGACCTTGGATTCAAGCTGGTGGGCTTTTCTTCAAACCAGATGAGCCCGCACTCAAGCTGGCGACCTCGGGGTCTTGAACCCAGGTCCTCCGCATCCCAGTCCGACGCTCTATCCACTGCGCCACCGCCTGGTCAGGCGTGAAGCTGAGAAATTAAATTACAATCAAACGTCCTGACACACCGAAACAGTGATCAGTTAACTACTCACTCTGAACAGTTTACATTTAAAGTACTGTACATCTTACTTCCCGATTCATCTGAGAAAGGACATTCCCCTACTGGCTCAAACCATCTGAGCTCCTGCTGAGTAATAAGGACCCTCCCACAAGCGAGACAAAGTCCTTGTCCTTGAGGAGCTTAATTCGCAGATAGAAATAAACAATAACAATATAAATCAAATAAAGATATGGTTTCAGAGGGTGGTGAGCACTATGAAGAAAATAACCCTAGGCAATGAGCTGGAAAAACTGGGAGAAGCAGGTTTTAGCTGCAGCTGTCAGGGAAGGGGACGTCTGAATGCAGAGCCGAGAGGGAACGCCAATCGTGGGCGAGGTGGAAGGAAGGGGTCCAGGTAGACGGCAAGCACAGGGTCCTCACAGGTTAAAGCGGGCTGCAGTCTGGAAACAGAAAGGAGGCCGAGTGGCCAGAGCGCCATAATGATGCAGGGGTGATGGACAGCTTCATAGGCTGCGGTAAGCAATTCGGATTGATCCCAGTGCTGTGAGAAGCCTTTGAAAGGTTTCAGGGGAGGCAGCGCTGACCCTGCTCATCTGCATTTCTAAAGGATATCTCTGCCAGCACTGAGGAGAATGAATTATTGGGGTCGGGAGTAGCAATAGTACCAGTTAGGAGGTACTCTCAGAATCTAAGTGAAAGACGGGGTTAGTCTGGATCAGAGTGACGGCAGTGAGGAAGAGACAATGGTTGGATCTAAGATTCTGGAGGCAGAATTGACAGCACATCCCCATTTGGCTCTGGAGGTGTCGGTCAGGAAGGGATTAAGGAGAACTCTTAGCAACTGGCAAACAGGATACTGTCCTCACACAGAACATTGTGAAAATCCAGGGCTCTCTCTTGGAAATGTTCAACCTAAGATGCTTATCAGACATCCAAGGGCATCTAAGACAGCAGCTCGGGGGAGAGAGCGAGGTCAGTTTTGAATGTAGGGGTCACTGGCCTGTAGATGGTAGTCAAAGCCTGAGAATTGAATGGAATATTCTAGGGGAGTATGCTGAGGGAGAAAACCACGTCAAAGCCCAGGGACAGAGGGGAGAACTTTAGAAGAGGAGACGCCAGACAACTGCACTGAGATGGAGTGGCCAGAGAGGTAGGAGGAAACCAGCAGACAGGTCGTGGAAACGTTGACAGAGGAGGCCCACAGTGGGAAATAATGCGCAGGGACTTATTAGGCCACTGGTGACCTGAAGAGCATGAAAACAGTGTCCTAGTGGGTCTGGAAATGGGGTTGGAGAGGGTGCAGAGTGGGCGGTAAGGGAGCGTCACCACCACAGAAGGGGAGCAAACATAGGGAGCAGTAGAGAGGCATATGGCACTGAAGTTTGGTTGTTTTAGAAAGAACTCAGGATGCGTGTATGCTGATACAAAAGACCCACTGGGAAGAGGGGCTCACAGGAGCCACGTCCTTGGGCTGGCAAGTAAACCATGCATCACCTTCTTGTCTCCAATGGCACATTCGAGCTCTCTGACCTACTTCCTGTGATCCTCACATGCTGCCATCCCTCAGGGCCCCACACGGCACTGGCTCTTTTCTCTGCTCCCTCCGTGGTAGATCTTATCAGCGGGCTCTTATCAACCTTTGTTTCCCACTTGATCCTCTTAGAAATGGAGCATTTCCTCAGAGTTCCACAGGCACCACTCGAAATCAGCCGGCCCACTCCTCTGCGTCCCTGTTAAAGTTCTTTGAACCCTTTCTGTACCTCCAACCTGACTCTGCACATTGCCCACCCATTGGTTAATAAGCAGCAAAACCAGCCTGACCAGGCGGTGGCGCAGTGGACAGAGCGTTGGACTGGGATGCAGAGGACCCAGGTTCGAGACCCTGAGATTGCCAGCTTGAGCGCGGGCTCATCTGGTTTGAGCAAAGCTCACCAGCTTGGACCCAAGGTCGCTGGCTCCAGCAAGGGGTTACTCGGTCTGCTGAAGGCCCGTGGTCAAGGCACATATGAGAAAGCAATCAATGAACAACTAAGGTGTCGCAATGAAAAATTGATTTTTTCATGCTTCTCATCTCTCTCCATTCCTGTCTGTCTGTCCCTATCTATCCCTCTCTGACTCTCTGTCTCTGTAAAAAGAAAAAAAAAGTAGCAAAACCAATATATCAATCCAGATCAGTGTGACTCTGAATCCACACTTCTACATACTTCCCTCAAACACATGCCTATAGTGACTTTATTTTCAACACATACCATAAAATCTTTATTTCAGCTTATAGCTATTCACATAAGTCAGCAAGAGAAAGTATCACTGTATGATAATAAATATGATGAGAAAAAAAATCTAGCAAAGTGGTTTATTCTTACAACTTATTGCTGGAAAAAGTCCTTGAACCAAACCAGTGCAGTGGGAATGCCTTAGAGAAGTATCAGAGTATCAGTTCTTCCGATTTCTTCACAAAAGCTTTATGATTTTTACATAATCGTGTTTTTAAAGAGCCACTACTTCAGACGACAGTTAACTCTTTGGTGTTTGTTTTTACTTCCAAGTTTGTGATTTTTTTTGAAAGAGGCTACTTTAGGGCTGTGAATTGTTTCACCGTCTTCTCACTCTCTCTTCTTAGCTCCTCAATGTGGGCGTCCAGGCGCTCCAGAATATGATGGGACCGCAGCTCCTCCTCTTCCAAAAACCTTGTAGCTATTGAGCCGAGGGGAGACACAGGCAAGGGACTCTAGGAGAGAAACACATTTTGACATATGTAAGTTCAATAGTCTGTTTCTAAGACACATTATGCATATTTTCTAACTAGCAATATTAAAAGGTGCTTTTTAAAATACTTTTTCCTTTGAAAGGATTTTTTGTTTTTATCCTAATGACAAGAATTTTTTTTTAAGTTCTACAAAAATTAACACAGATCTCTTCCTTTCTGACCCAAGGTGTGTTAAGTATAGTGTCATAGAAATATAAGGTATTATTGGTCTGAAGACTATCTCATTTTAGACTTCTACATCCCTCTATTGCCCAGGAGAAAATACACTTACTGCCAGTTATTCAAACTCATTTTTAAAATTTGAGTATGTTACTTTCATTTTAAAGCACAGAATGTCTACCTATAACATATTAAACACCAATTAAAATAAATTATCTTTCCTCCTCCAAAATTTCCATCCACAGTCCCTTATTTGAAACCATTGGGTCAGTGGTATTTCAGAGTTCAGGTCTCAGAGAGGTAATATTAGACATTCACCACATGCAGCCGTCCGTGTCTGCAGTGAGTGTTTTCTGTAAAGTCACCTCAGACACTGAATTACTGAATACAGATCATTGCCCCTAGGGGAAGTTCACACACATATCTCATAGATTATCATGCTAAAAACAACTCATCCGATAGATTCTATTTTCTTTTACGAAAGATCAAGTTCAGAAGCAGTTAGTGCCTGACCGGGCGGTGGCGCAGTGGACAGAGCGTCGGACTGGGATGCGGAAGGACCCAGGTTCGAGACCCCCGAGGTCGCCAGCTTGAGCGCAGGCTCATCTGGCTTGAGCAAAAAAATAAAAAGCTCACCACCGAGTAATAACCCTTGGCTCGAGCAAGGGGTTGCTCGGTCTGCTGAAGGCCCGCGGTTAGGGCACATATGAGAAAGCAATCAATGAACAACTAAGGTCTCGCAACAAAAAACTGATGATTGATGCTTCTCATCTCTCTCCGTTCCTGTCTGTCCCTATCTACCCTTCTTTCTCTCTGTCCCTGTAAAAAAATTAAAAAAAAAAACCAAACAAAAAACAGAAGCAGTTAGTAACTTGCCCAAGGCCAGCCACTAGCCACTAAGGGCTGCCGGAGCTGGGATTAATACCCTGTTCAAGGGGCCCGAGTCGGAGCTACTTGCTGAACTGTGCTTCCCCACCCTCTCCAGCCTTGCTCATCTACATATGGGAGCTGAAACAAGAGGGCAGAGTCAACTCCGCCACCTCTGCTGGGAATGTGCAAGTGTGGGAACTCAAGTTTTTCTCAGCTCCACAGGGTCCATGAATGGCTGAGTACTGACTGGGGATTACAACTATGTTAAGCAAGTATGTGAATTCACAAATACCAACTGCATGACTACGGAGGACCGGCTGTATGACCCAAGTAGAGTCCTAGGTGTCATTCTATAATCAAACACATTGATATGTCTGAAGTAAAAGGCTAAGTGGGATAAATAAAGTCCATGCATATTATCACAGCAAGTCGGGTCAGGTCAGGTCAGGTTCTAGTGCCAAACAGGTTCTGCTGCCAATCTTGGGGAGGAAGTTAGATTTCAAAACTTTTTTTGGACTTCAGAATTACATGTAAGTGAAGTAGGGACTTATTTTTTGAAACTGGAGATGGGAATGAATGGCCTGAGACTAGTGCTTCAGTTCAGAAGGCAAAGAAGATGATGGAGTTTACCGGAAACAAGGGGCCAGCACCGTGTCCAAGGGCAGCCTCTGCGTTGAGGCCACCACTATGCGGCAGTGAATCCGGTTCCAGACACGTCAGATGCAGTTCCTCCCCCACCTCCACCCACCCTCTCCCTTTCCAACAGTTCCTATTGCTTCCTTCACTGGCTACACTTCAGGACTATCCTACCATCCAAAGATGTTCCTTGAACCAGCCATTCCAATAAAAAACTTAACCTCTCTAAAAAAGAAAGGAAGGGAATTTTCCTTTAGGGTCAAAAACAAGTAGGTATCTGTAACTGACATCCTGTTTCAGAACTAAGGCGTATTCTGAAAAGTAATCATGGCTGACTTGTTCTTCATTAGCAAAACCGTACGACAGAAACACATGGGGATAATAAAGGGTACTTAAGAGAACCAGTAAGAAAACAAAACAAAAACACGTCATATTCCTCACCCTTAAAAGATAAAATCAAACTACAGAAACTTAATAAACTAGTAAGACCAGAAAGTTTCCATACCGAAGACATCAACTCTTCTTGGTCATTTACACTCTCAGAGACAGTGTCAGAAAAAGTGGCTTCATTTGGATCGAGCACTGAAGGTAAAGACTGAGCTTTGTACAGAAAGTGAGAAGGCACAGAGACACTGGAGCTGTAAGGGCTGATGGGAGAGCTCAGGGGGCTGAGGACCGCGGATGCAGGCTCTATCCTAGCCAGCACTTGTCCTCTCGGAGAGTGAAGACCTGCTTTGTAGTGCTCAGTCTTCATTCCACCATGTCTGTGCTGGCCATGGGATGGCCTGGATAGCAGATTAGGAAACAAAATTAACAACTGTAGCAATTGTTCTCATTTAAAACAGAAATGCTGTAAGAAGTTCACTTAAAAATAAATGAAAAGGATAACTGGTGAGGCTGTACTTCATGAAATACACAGCCCCCTCAAACCAGGTGTTCTCTCTTTCACTCAGGTTCCAAATGTCCCTCCTCACTGCCAGGCCCCTGCCCTCCCACGCTCATTATAAAGCGAGGAAGACAACCACGCCGCCAGTCAGCTCGTGTGACCAGGCCTAGGACGGGCAGGTACTGTGCACAAAGGAAGGGCACCCACCTCACCTGGCGGTGGAGGAGGGTTAGGGCAGTATGGGTGTCAGCAAAGGCCTTGGGAAGAAAACACGCAAGCATACAGTAAAACCTGAAGTCAGGTGGTTTTTCATTGAGTATTGACTTAGGTAACAGCCTATAATTAACTAATAGAAAACACAAAGGAAGCTTTTTCTAAAAAGCTAACCTCTCAGGGGACAAGTGGGGTTAGGAGGTGGCAGGCAGCATGAGAAGGCTCAGGGGACTAAGGATGCTATTTGCTCCACATCCAATATCTAAAACACAGATGAATAAAAGTGATCTCTAACCCCTCCATTTCTAACCTGACAGCAGCTTTACTAGTGCACAGGGCACTTCAGAATTAAACACATAGTCCTTTGATGAAGATTGGCTATCTATAAGTCAGAAACAATTCTTTAAATTATGAGAATTATATTACAATGATACACATTTTAAATAAACAGTGAAGAAATTTTACTTGAACTCTGTATTCTTGAACTCAGGTGCTCTGCTCTGTACTGATTTTAAGAGCACGTCATGGGGTTTTTTGCACATCGGAGTAGAAATCTCCAGCTTAGATTTGGTATCCATCAAATCTTTCTGTAGTTGTTGATTTTCAGACACTAATTTATTTAACACCTCAATATAATTCTCCTGGAGATCTGCTAGTGAAATCTCTTTGGCCTAATAAAAAAGAATACTAGAGTCACTTAATCTGTATAAGAATACCTGTGATCTGTGATACCACTGTAGTGGAAAATTATGTTGTTTAGTTTTTTTGTTTTGTTTTGTTTTGTTTGTATTTTTCTGAAGTTGGAAACGGGGGGGCAGTCAGACAGACTCCCACATGTGCCCGACCGGGATCCACCCGGCATGACCACCAGGAGGCGATGCTCCGCCCATCTTGGGCATCGCTCTGTTGCAACCAGAGCCATTCTAGCGCCTGAGGCAGAGGCCATGGAGCCATCCCCAGAGCCCCGGCCAACTTTGCTCCAATGGAGCCTTGGCTGCGGGAGGGGAAGAGAGAGACAGAGAGGAAGGAGAGGGGGAGAGGTGGAGAAGCAGATGGGTGCTTCTCCTGTGTGCCCTGGCCGGGAATCGAACCCGGGACTCCTGCATGCCAGGCTGACGCTCTACCACTGAGCCAATCGGCCAGGGCCTGTTCTGTTTAGTTTTAACTAGTTCATCTATGGCTCTACTTTGGAAAAAGTGGAGATCTGGTTTTAGCTAAGACTAAGAGAGAAAAGGGGTTCTGTTTGTTACAGTAAATGGCGTGAAAAGTTAGGGCACAGTGGGCTTTCCTGACATGGCAGGAATATGCATGGGGCAGGAAGAAGGCTCAGAACTCACAGGGAAGAAAGCTATAAATGAGAATCAGATACAGAGAAAAAGAAAGGCAACAGCTATGAGTTCTTCTTTAGAAAGAGAAGGTTGAATAGTCCTAAACACCTGTGGAAGAAAATTGAGAGACAAAAAGAAAAAGAAAAAAAAGAATGAAAGAAATTGAACAGAAGTTTCTAAAAAGGAATTGGGCCAACAGGGAGAACTTTTAAATAAATACTCTTAGTTTTACGTAATGTTGGCACCTATTCTTGTGGGAAATAAATTTGGACATGATAAAGCAGCACTCAGGTAGAGTATAAAGTAGGAATTACTACACTGGTCTGAGTTTTGTGATTATATTTCACTGCTCTTCAATTCTAGGTGCTGACTGGTAACAGACTACCTGGGGGAGAAAGTGATCTGGCCTATTTTTTTCTAATGACAAAATGTTTTAATTAGCATTCTGAAAAATTACACTAATCTTTGAAGTTTAATACAATGTTTACCTTGGTCTTTCCTGTAAAGAATTTTCTGAAAATAAGCTTATCAACAGTGGTTTGCCATACATAATTTAACTAACAAAAATATAAACTTTAAAACACAACCTTTCAACTATCTGTGTACCATTAGTGGAAATAAGTTACAAAATCTTTCAATAAACTGTCAATGCCAGTTAAAATCCACCCCACTCCCCAAATTTTGCAGAACATAGAATTTAAATGGCAAACTGTCAATTTTTAAGTTTGGTAAATAGTTTATTATACCAAAACTATTGTCTTCATTAAGATAAATTTATTAAAATAGTTATTTAACCCAAACATTCACTTATAAAACAAATTCCACCTTCCTAGGTGGTAAAATGCAACAGGACACTGTCTAATAACTATTCTTAATATGTGCACCATATTCACACTGTGTGCAACTTCAAAACTGGAGGAAATTGGCCCTGGCCGGTTGTCTCAGTGGTAGAGCGTCGGCCTGGCGTGCGGAAGTCCCAGGTTCGATTCCCGGCCAGGGCACACGGGAGAGGCGCCCATCTGCTTCTCCATCCCTCCCCCTCTCCTTCCTCTCTGTCTCTCTCTTCCCCTCCTGCAGCCAAGGCTCCATTGGAGCAGAGATGGCCCGGGCGCTGGGGATGGCTCCTTGGCCTCTGCCCCAGGCGCTAGAGTGGCTCTGGTCGCAACAGAGCGACGCCCCAGAGGGGCAGAGCGTCGCCCCCTGGTGGGCGTGCCGGGTGGATCCTGGTCAGGCGCATGCGGGAGTCTGTCTGACTGTCTCTCCCCGTTTCCAGCTTCAGAAAAAAAAACTGGAGGAAATTAAACTGCTGACAGGATTTTCACCAGAGTCTGATGTCTGATGTCATTAAATATACTTTCTTTAAAAAAAAGGTAATGCTTGCCTTACCAGGCATCTTTTTAAAATTTCTCCAATTTTAATGTATTAATAATTATAGATAAATGAAGGTAAAGGTACGATAAAAACTACAGCAAGCACACACCTGGCTGTACACAGAAAGGACAGCGCTACCACTGTTTGAGGGAGACTTCAGGAGAAATTAAGCTAAACAGAATCTCTGGTCATGGTCAGGCTTAAGTACCCCTGAGAATTCCCAACTCCTATGTGAACAGGTCATCACTGCGTAAGAAAAGATTCTATCAATCAGTTATTGCTAAATCATGGGCCTTTGAAGATGCCGTATTATAAACCAGTTAGTGTTTGGTTTTCTCCATTACTAGCTTAGTACTGGCTTAATCAGGGCACATAAAGCCATTTCTATCCCTCCATTTATCCTCCCCCTTACAAGATGTTTAGCTGTTGTCTCCTTTCCTATTCTTACCATCCTTGTAAGTTTGTGATTTAAAAAAATTCCTTTCATTATAGTTTTAGAGGGCTTGGGGGAGGGAGCAAGATTAGAGGCATATTTTCATCTGCCACCTTAAGTGACAGCATAATATTTCAAAGCATAGAAAGCCACAAATTAACCATCCCTCTATAGATTAACATTTAGTTTATTTCAAAATTTTGCAAACACTGAAATGACCATTTCTGCACATTTGCTCCTAAAGAATGGGTTCTTGGGGAATGCAAACTGATATGACCTTTTTGGAGAATTATTCAGCAATGACTATCAAATTCAGAAATGTACATGGCTCAGGAGTTTATAGGCTGTATATATTATAATGACTTGGATGGATACCGCTAAACTGCCCCCTAGAAAGGCTCTATCAATTCACTTTTTCATTAACAGAGTATGAGAGGGCTCGTTTCCCTATATTTTTGCCAACACTGGCTATATTAGTTTTTGAAAATCATTGTCATTCCAATTAGCTATAGAATATTTATTCATTTTGATTACTAGGGAAGTTAAACTGTTCTCCTTGGTTACTGGACTTTTGTATTACTTCTATGTTTTATCTATTTATGTCCTTTGACCATTTTTCTACTGAATAATCTTTTATTATCTTTGTAGGAAATTCTGATATATTAATATTTTGTTAACCTTCTATTTGTTTACAGATTGTCCCCCCAGTCTATTAGTCCTTTTTTTTTTCTTAAGTGAGAAGTGGGGAGGCAGAGAGACAGACTCCTGCATGTGCCTGACTGGGATCCACCTGGCATGCCCACTAGAGGGCAATGCTCTGCCCATCTGGGGCATTGTTCCATTGCAACCAGAGCCAATCTAGCACCTGAGGCAAGGCCATGGAGCCATCCTCAGCACCCAGGGCCAACTTGCTCCAATGGAGCCCTGGCTGCAGGAGAAAAGAAAGAGAGAAGGGAGAGGGTGAAGAGGGAGAAGCAGATGGTCGCTTCTCCTGAGTGCCCTGACCAGGAATCAAACCCAAGACATCCACACGCTGGGCTGATGCTCTAACACTGAGCCAACAGGCCAGCGTCTATTAGTCCTTCTTTTATGGGAGCTTTGCCACCCAGAAATTTTACATTTTTATGTTGTAAAATTCCTTACACTGTAAAATTCTTGATGGTTTCATGATGTTAAGAGAATCTTACCCTCCCAAAAGATTATAAAAATAGCTCCCCATGTTTTCTTTTAGTTGAAATCAAGTATTCATCTAGCATTCTGCACTTCCTTCCTCCAGCCTCCACAGCCCATAATTGTGAAATCAGAACTCCATGGGAGCTTCTGGGACACTGAGTAACTGCGTCTTTGGAGATGCAAATTCTCCTAGCAATACAGAAAAAAAGAATTTCTATAGTCTTTGAGCATCTGACCTACATCAAAAAAAGATGTGTTTCAATAAATAGGTCATTTTTTAAGTTATAAGAATTTATAACAAAATAGTTAAAAGAGTATCAACACTTTATAACTCACTGCTAGCTAATCATGTTCTCTCGGGTTTCCCAAGAGCTTATCGTCCCCACCAGATTATTCTCAGTCCCTTAACCCTTTGAGTAGTGAGTTTTTTTCATGCTCACTAACCTCTGGGAGTGAGTTTTTTTAATAAACTGAAATTAGTTCCAGTTCCAGTTTTATTAACTTAAAATAATGTTTGTTTGATAACCAATTTATGGAAAGAAGAACATACATTTTCCTTTTTTAGTGTTGCCTTACACATTTTTAAAATAAATTGATCGTACTCTGGATGGTCAGGAGGCACAAGGACGTACATGAACGTTCGTACTACTCAGAGGGTTAAAGGGAAGAATCCTCTTATTCATCCTGTGTCATCATCTATTAACAGTCTCCAAAAAGAGTTGAAAATATTTGATTAATTCTCTGCTATGGAAATATAATTAAAATTAAATTATTTAAAAGATCATACACCTTATAATGAAAAGATATCGTGAACCTAATTATAATAAATAGTAACAGCATATAACACTTTTTGTGTACTTAATAAATACCAAGCACTATGCTAAGCCCTTTATATACATCCTCCCTATTATGAACACAGATTGTACATGTATTTTATCATATACATAATATAAAAAATATCTTCCATTTGTTGGAGTGAAGAGACCATCACTATGTGTGCAAAAGTTTCTGCAGAAGGATCATTCCACATTTGATCATAACTCTCCTTTATGGTATCATTATTTACAAAGTGACTTCTTTAATGGCTTAGATAGTAAAAAAAACTTAAGTTCCTATTTATGTACCTCATGTAAACCCAATTCCAATTTCACCACTGTTTCAGAAAGATGACGATTTTCTAACTTGAGTGACTCCAGCTGATCCAAAGTCTCCTGAGAAGGGAAAAGAAGAAATAAATCACACACATCTTACAACATTTTTCACATATAATTTTCATTAGGTGAAGTTACATTCTTCATTGATGTATATAAGTATTTTCCAAAAATATTTTTAAAAGGTGAAATAACATATGTGTAACCAAATTAAAATATTAATCTATAAGAAGATGTATCAGTTCATTGGCAAATCCCTAGCCACTCTCTTTCAGGCTTCTACCTCCAACATCATGTGGACAGCACTCTTTCCACAAAACAATACTCTTTCTTCCATCTTCATTCTCCTTAGCCTTTCTGCTTGACCAGACAGTCCTGCCTTTCTTGGCTTCCTGCTTCCTTACTGAAAACTGTTCCCTTCCTTCCTATTTTTTTTTTAACTCCATGCCAACACCTTTTTTATTTACCTTAAATGAGTAATGTCCTAAGTTTGGTTCAAGTCTCTGCCCTTCATACTATACTCATTAAAATCTCTTAAGTTTCTCAGGATGTTTCAAATGCCAACTTCATGCAAAGACTTCCACAGCTAAATGTCTTATCTGAATTTTAATCTTGAACTCCAGGGCTTCTTTGGAACTATTAGATATTTCCATATGAAAGTCCAACCATCATCACAAGCCAAATGTGCCAAACCAATATCCCATCACCAGCTCCTCTATTCTGTATACCTTTTCTACAAATTCATTATCCTCCCCCAGATGTTCCCTCTTTTCTCTATTTCACTCGAGCATCACTTTCCACTCAGCTGCCCATACTGCAAAAAAGTGACTCTTTCTTTAACCCGCCCTCCCTGGCCAATCAAATACAAAAGCCCCGCCCCATCTATTTTACCAGCCCAATACCTCCAGAATTCATCTATTTCCCTCTACCTCCCTCGCCCACTGCTCAGGCAGGCCACCATTTTCCTGTTTAAACAGCATCTGAATAGTCTCTGTGCCTCCCTGCTTCTCCCCATATGATGACCACACATATCTTTTATCCTGAGTGAAACCCTTCTCTCCTGACAACGCTCAAGATAACTCTCAAACTCTTAAACATGACTGATGGGACCCTTCGGGAGCTAGTCTCTGCTTTCTCGTCTTATCCACTGTCCCTGCCCCACTTGTACTCTAGTCTGTCACAGAGACACGTCACACTCACACCACAGCAAGTCTTCTCTACTTGTCTGTGTCTACTCTCCCCTCCCCACCAATCTTCACTAGAATGCTTTGACCCATTTACTCAACTCAGAACAGGTGTCTAACAAAAATTTACTGAATTAAATACTATGGAAATTATATCTTTAATAAATTCAATCTTCAAAAACAAACTTCAAATAAAGAGAGGTTTTGTTCAAGTGCCACCTTGTGCTCTATAGCTTTTTCTTCTGCCTTTTGTATCTCTGCTTTGAGCTGCTTTTCCATGTTGGAGGAAGAACTTTTGGCAGAAGCAATACTGATATCTCGCTGATGCAACTCCCGAGTTAAGTGGGAGATTTCCATCTTCATTCCTTCTAGTGCAGAACTGTAACTTTGGTCAGCCTGTAAAATCTGTTCTTTTAACTACGAAGAAACAGAAAGAAGCATGAAAAATTAAGAGACAGCATGTAGATGGAAAAATATATTAATAGTTAAAATACAGTAATTTTTACCTTACTTCAAGATGTGAATTTTTTCCTAAATATGCAAAAATTAGCAATTTACCAAGCTGCATATCTGTACTGAAGGTCAGCTAGTTATACCCAAAATCATTTGTTCTATCTCAAAACAGGGAGAGCTATGTTACTCAAATACGGAGCAACAGCACCCAAGTCCGTGTACACATCATTCAGAGGACAACATCTATGACCTTCATTCTTTTTCTAGCTGCAAATCTAAAAATTTGTTTTCATGGTTTCCTGGTCCAAAGAAGATAACAAAAAGACAAGGAAAAGAAAATGACAGAAGTAATCTCAAGTAATAAAAGACTGAGTCAACAACAGCACAGCCAGAGCCCTTTCGCACAGAGAAAGACAGCTCTGCGCACCTCAGCAGCCAATGAGAACATGGACTGCACCTCCGCCAGAAGAGAAGCCACCTCCATAATCACCTTCGGCCAATAAGAAAATAATAAATGCTAGTTCATACATCTCTTTGCAAGCAGGAATGTGTATATATCTTAAGAATATCTTCATAAAAATATGTTTAAAATAGAGTTTTAGTGTGCAGAGAGGGAAGGCTTCAATTATCTTAAAAATATCTGTATGGCATCCCTGAGGATGACAGGAAAGACTCTTCCTCTAAGCACATCCCAGGTGCTCGCTACTCCTGAATGTCAAGTGGCCCTCTGAACTACATTTTCCTCTCACTAAAAATAACTTCTACAACCCCCCACCCACAACGCAATCCCTGAGTACAAACACTCGGGACCCCAGCCGCAGGCCTTTTTCACCTTCTTAATCTCCACCCTATACTCGTTGTTATGTACTTCCATCTTCTTCAACTCTTCATATTTCTCCATCAGCTCCTGGCTCAGCTGTTTACATGTTGTACTCACAGATTCCAAGCTGTAAGACAAAAACAGGACCATGTATTTAAAATAAAACCCTGCAATTCACACACTGAATGATCTGACCTTTCTGAAGTCCAAGACATAGCTCAAACATCACATCCCACCCAAATTGAATTCATTTCCAATTTCCTTATCCAATTCAGACTTTTGAAGATATTTTTGATTTCTGTGTTTACCTACAGTCTTATCTTTTACTTAAAATTTAACTGCACAGCCTAGCGTGCAGAGGACCCAGGTTCGATTCCCGGCCAGGGCACACAGGAGAAGCGCCCATTTGCTTCTCCACCCCTCCGCCGCGCTTTCCTCTCTGTCTCTCTCTTCCCCTCCCGCAGCCAAGGCTCCATTGGAGCAAAGATGGCCCGGGCGCTGGGGATGGCTCTGTGGCCTCTGCCCCAGGCGCTAGAGTGGCTCTGGTCGCAACATGGCGACGCCCAGGATGGGCAGAGCATCGCCCCCTGGTGGGCGTGCTGGGTGGATCCCGGTCGGGCACATGCGGGAGTCTGTCTGACTGTCTCTCCCTGTTTCCAGCTTCAGAAAAATGAAAAAAAAAAAAAAAAATTTAACTGCACAAAGTTTTAAAGCTTACAGCTGATTTTTTTCTCTCTGGTTATACGGGAGCTGCCATCCAATTTAAATCTTCCCATTCTACGCAAAGCTGCCAGAATAATAATCTTTGAGAGTTTCGTACTTGTTGCCCTTACTTAGGAATTAACTGCCTACAGCAAGGGTCCCCAAACTACGGCCCGCAGGCAGCATGCAGCCCCCTGAGGCCATTTATCCGGCCCTGCCTCACTTCCGGAAGGGGCATCTCTTTCATTGGTGGTCAGTGAGAGGAGCACTGTATGTGGCAGCGCTGCAAAGCGTGGCGTTGCTCAACGTACAGTACTACTTCCGGTGACGTGGGACGCACATGTCACGGCTCCGAAAGCGCGTCATATCACTTATTACGGCTAGCAGTGACAAATATGGAACTGGACATTGACCATCTCATTAGCTAAAAGTAGGCCCATAGTTCCCATTGAAATACTGGTCAGTTT
Source organism: Saccopteryx bilineata (assembly GCF_036850765.1). Taxonomy (NCBI): domain Eukaryota; kingdom Metazoa; phylum Chordata; class Mammalia; order Chiroptera; family Emballonuridae; genus Saccopteryx; species Saccopteryx bilineata. The sequence goes on along the minus strand of NC_089499.1, from coordinate 38,185,470 downwards.
GTTGATTTAAATTTACTTGTTCTTTATTTTAAATATTGTATTTGTTCCTGTTTTGTTTTTTTACTTTAAAATAAGATGTGCAGTGTGCATAGGGATTTGTTCATAACTTTTTTTGTAGTCCGGCCCTCCAACGGTCTGAGGGACAGTGAACTGGCCCCCTGTATAAAAAGTTTGGGGACCCCTGGCCTACAGATATAAGAACCTCAGGGATACCATACCTCTTATATCACTGCTCATTTCTACTCGTAAAATCTTTTGCCTCTCAATCAATAGGCTCTACTGCCTGCTACATGCCCTTTGCCACGCCTGACTTCTCGTCTCTTCACATACCATCCCCTGACCACAAAATACGCTCCTCTCCCGCCTGGCAATGGATGCTGGACATCCTTTCAAGAATCGAATCAGCCTTTACCTGATAGAGCCACCCAACATTTTATAGCTTAAATGTACAAATTTTCTACCTTAAATCTACCATTTTAAATTGCTCACATATTTCAATGTATAAATTTTGTCTCTCAAACTACAAATTCTATGATTAAAATAATGTCTTTTACTTCTTATTTCCCTCCAGCTTTGCCCACAATCCCCTCAGCCCTTGGGTTACTGGTTCTAGATTATTCAATAAATGCTCAATAACTACCCAGATCATTTCACCAACACAGCCAACTTACCAAGTAAACCATCACTGAAAAATACTATCTTTGCAATACAAAACACAAAACCAATTATTTAAATTCCTCCAGTTAAATATGTTATTCAAACTGAACAATACAAATAAACTATCTAAAAGGGCTCCTTTATCTAGTTGCCTATAAATATAAAAAAAAAATTTAAGCTATTGTTTTAGTATTAAACACTGGTATTTATATCCATTCATTCTAATTTTACCTATTTCTAAAAATCCTGAAGTGTTCCTCTGTCTGGTACTTAGTATGGTACTATAATATGTAAGACAGTAGAGTTAGAAAGATCAGAGATAACCTTGTCCCATCCATAGATGGGGAAATCAGAGCCTAAAGAAGCTAAGGTGTCCAAGGTCACACTGCAAGCCAGAAACAAGAGGCAAGTCTTCAGAGCCTGAGGAGAGCACAGTAAGATATACATACATGTAAAACATTACTCAAAAGCCAATCATGGGCCTGACCAGGCGGTGGCACAGTGGATACAGCATCGGACTGGGATGCAGAGGACCCGGGTTCGAGACCCCAAGGTTGCCAGCTTGAGTGCGGGCTCATCTGGTTTGAGGAAAAGCCCACCAGCTTGAACACAAGGTCACTGCCTCCAGCAAGGATTTACTCGGTCTGCTGAAGGCCCGCGGTTAAGGCACATATGAAAAAGCAATCAATGAACAACTGAGGTGTTGCAACGCGCAATGAAAAACTAATGATTGATGCTTCTCATCTCTCTCCGTTCCTGTCTGTCTGTCCCTGTCTATCCCTCTCTCTGACTCACTCTCTGTCTCTGTAAAAAAAATAAATTAATTAAAAAAAAGCCAATCATGGAACATCTATAAAAACATAAAATTAGTCCTACTGTCAAAAAAAAAAGATTTCTTTTAGTCAACCTAAAGTGATTAAATAATGGTAATCGGAAATATCTTAAGTATTCCAAAGGTAAAAAGAAATAAAACAAAAACTGCATATGCATCTGTGTAGGCTTGTATATTTAACATGTAAGAAAAATACTTGGTGGTTTCCAAAAATAGGAATAAAAGAAAAAACATGCTCTGGCCAGATGGCTCAGTGGTAGAGCATCGGCCCAGAGTGCGGATGTCCCAGGTTCAATTCCCTGTCAGGGCACAGAGGAGAAGTGACCATCTACTTCTCCACCCTTTCTCCTTCCGCTTTTCTCTCTCTCTCTCTTTCTCTCTCCCCCACCCCCATAGCCATGGATCAATTGGTTCGAGCTAAAAATAGTTCGTGTGAGCATGGCCCCAGATGGACAAAGCATCGGCCCCAGATGAGGGTTGCCAGGTGGATCCCAGTCAGGGTGCATGCAGGAGTCTGTGTCTCTATCTCCTCTATTCTCACTTGGAAAAAGAAGAAGAAAAAAGAAAAGTAAAAACAAAAAATGTGGTACTTAAGGGCAAAACAGCAATATTTTGTTGTTTGTTTGCCAAAAGGCTAATGGTTTATATATTTTATCTTTTAAATACAGAAAATGTTAGCACACAAATGACCATGATTCATGTTTAGAATATCAAACTCCCTCCAGTCAAAAAGTTTAGATGTATGACAAACAAAAGAAGTTCACAAGTATGACAATGATGTAAGTGAGCTGGGCATGGTATAGCATAAGTCAGGATTACATTAACACCAAGGAAATGCCGACAGCATTTCAGAACAGAAGGGAGGAGCAGTTCCTGTTCAGTGTGACCTTGCCAAGAGCCATTCCAGCGAGGTGGCTGGTGGAGAGGGAAGCTCACTAACAAGACTGCACATGGTGAAAGGTGAAGAAGTATTGAGGCCCTGGTTAGCTCAGTGGTAGAGCATCAGCCTGGCATGTGGATATCCTGGGTTCAATTCCAGTCAGGGCACACAGGAGAAGTGACCATCTGCTTCTCCATCCCTCCCACTCCCCCTTTTCTCTCTCTCTGTCTTCCCCTCCTGCAGCCATGGCTCAATAGTTCGAGCACGTTGGCCCAGGCACTGAGGATGGCTCTATGGAGTCTCTGTCTCAGGTGCTAAAAATAGCTGAGTTGCAAGCATGGCCCCAGATGGGGGCTGCCAGGTGAATCCCACCCAGTTGGGGTGCATGCAGGAGTCTGTCTCTCTCTCCTCCTCTCACTTGGAAAAGAAAGGGGAGAAAACTGTGTTTAACAACTTGGACATTTTTGAAATGTGTATATAAGTATCTACCTGCCTTCCAGACGGGTCACCTCTGCCTGCAGGAGCTCCTCACTGGTGTGGGTAAAATCCAGCTGGGAGAGCACATGGTCCAAGTCCTGCTCTTGAGAGGCGTACCTCCTTTCTGTGGGAGACTCCTCCAGTGACCTAGGAAAGGGTACAAGAGGACCATTAAAGGGCTTTTATCTTGGTAAGCAAAAATAATGCAACATGTGCAAATTTCCCAACTGTCTTTGGTAATGAAACTCTTCAGTTAGTCTCCTGCTTTACAAAAAGAACACGGGGAGAGTAAAGAGATGATGCTTCTCAAAAATGTCTGCAGCAGTTCATGCCTTCCCCAGCTGGCATTTGGCCTGACTTTCAAAGGAAAAAGACAAAAATTACTTTGTTGACAACTGATACCTTGAGTGGAAGAAACTAGAAAATTACCTGAGAGTTCTGGCAGGAACAGAAATGAGCACCCCATTCAATCAGGCAAGAAGAACACAGCCCCTTCTATTTGTTTTCACTACAAACCCCACAGCAGTAATTAATGTACAAAAATAAAATGTATTAGAAAATTTTTAAAGGGCCATCTCATAGCTGATATTGAGGATAAACAGCTAATAATCATGACCTAATCTACTAAAGGAAGGGAGGCCTTCCAGGAGATACAGATTATAATGCCTTTCACATCTGGAGTCTGGCCAAGGGTACAGATTGACCAGCAGTTCCTAGCTTTCTAAATATCAGTCTCTAGGTTAGGGACCCAAATTGGAGGTAGAAAAGACTAACCCCACAAAATTTTATAACACTATAAAAATTTAACTCAGAAATTAAAACAATAAGAAAACACATAATGTGATCAAAAACAAAATTATTAACATGCAACATTAAAACTGATGCTTGATGTCAAAACTCCAGTGACTGAGATGAATAACACTTGAGGTAAAATGTACCGTAAGGCCTCTGCTGTGTGCTGAGTGTCGGTTTCCTTTAATTTGGCTTGCAGCTTCTCCTTTTGCACTTTTGCCTCATGGATGAAATTTTCTTGACACTGAAGAGTTGCCTTCAATTGCCTCTTTTCTTCTTGCAGAACCTGCAAAATACTCAGGAAAAAAGTCAAATGTTATTACAATTTTTTCTATTTCAAAAGAAAGGAAGCCAGAAAGTCAGATTATAAATTATACAGCAGGCACAAAATTAATACAGCTATCAATATCTGATCCACCAGCTACAGAATAGGGAAGAAACCAGATTTTAGAAATAATTCTAGGTTAATTATTGTCTCTTGAAATATACATACCCACATTTCCCCAATTATAGTGCTTTTAAAACATACCTCTAACAGTTTTTCTGATTCCCTCAATTTTTGTTCCTTTTGCTGCTGCTCTTGCATAACAGTCATATTGGTTCCAACCAAGTCGTTTACCCTCATGGTGAGGCGCTCTATTTCCAACTCATTGGCACAGATAGTGTCATTGGCCCGCTCCAGCTTACTGCTCAGGTGCTGAATTTCTGACTGGCTGGACAGCTCCACAGACTCTAATTTCTGTTTCCGATTGGCAAGCTGAGCCTAGAAACACACAGAATACCAACAGGCAAAAGTAAAATTATAAGAAAAAGAAACCAATAAATAAGGAAAACTAAAACGAAGCTGAGTTTTACTTCCATAAAAATATAAAGCATTAGCTCATTAAAAATATAACCCATTCATAGAAAAAAAGAAAACCAATTCTCATGATAAAAACTAGGCATAGAGGGGAACTTTCTCAACTTTCAAAAACTATCTATAAAAACCATATAGCTACAGCATAGGGAATATAGTCAATATTGTAGTAACTATGTAAAGTGTTGGTGGGTACTAGGACTTATGGGGGAGAATCACTTGCTAAGTTATATAAATGCTTAACTATTATACTATACACCTAAAACTAATATAATATTGAATGCCAACTGTAATTGAAAAATTAAAAAATTAAAAAACAAACATATCAAGAAAAACAGTACAGCAAAAATTACACTTAATGGAGAAATTGGAAGCTTTCTCACTAAGCTCAGGTATAAGACAAGATTGTCCTCTCTCATCACTCCTTTCTAACATCACACTGGACGTCCTTGCTAATGCAATAAGGCAAGAAAAGGAAATAATAGGTATGAGGATTGAAAAGGAAGACATACAACTGTCTTTGTTCACAGATAATATGATCGTCTATGTAGAAAATCTGAAAGAATCAACAAAAAGAACTCCTGAAATTAAGCAATTACAGCAAGGTTACAGATACAAGGTTAACATATAAAAGTCAACTGCTTTCTCCTATACCAACAATGAACATGTGAAATTTAGATTAAAAACATAGCACCATTTACATTAACACCTAAAAAATTAAATACTTAAGTAGAAATCTAACAAAATATGTACATGGTCTATATGAAGGAAATTACAAAACTCAGATGAATGATATCAAAGAAGAACTAAATAAATGAGAAGATATTCCATGTTCACAGATAGAAAGACTCAATACTGTCTGGATCTCAGCTATTGTCTATGTGAACTATAGATTCAACACAATCATAATCAAAATCCCAGCAAGTTACTTTATGGATATCAACAAACTAAATCTAAGATTTATTTGAAGAGGCAAAAGGCTAAGAATAGTCCATATAAAAATGTAATGATAGATACATGTCATTATACATTTGTCCAAACCCACGGGACTGTATAACACCTAGAGTGAACCCTAACGTAAACTATGGACTTTGTATGGTTATGTGTCAATATAGGTTCATCCTTGGCAACAAATGTACCACCCTGGTGAGTGATGTTGATAATAGGGAGGCTATGCATGTGTAGGAGCGTACAGGAAATCTATACCTCCTTTTCAATTTTCTTGTAGCACTAACATTGCTCTAAAAAGAATAAAGTCTTATTTTTAAAATAAAGTAAAATAAAAATAATTATATATATATACACACACACACACACACACACATAAAATCTTGAGAAGGAAGGATAAGAAGGATTGAGAAAGTAAAGAGATTGCTCAGAAGAGCCCTGGCCGGTTGGCTCAGCGGTAGAGCGTCGGCCTAGCGTGCGGAGGACCCGGGTTCAATTCCCGGCCAGGGTACACAGGAGAAGCGCCCATTTGCTTCTCCACCCCTCCGCCGCGCTTTCCTCTCTGTCTCTCTCTTCCTCTCCCGCAGCCAAGGCTCCATTGGAGCAAAGATGGCCCGGGCGCTGGGGATGGCTCCTTGGCCTCTGCCCCAGGCGCTAGAGTGGCTCTGGTCGCAACATGGCGACGCCCAGGATGGGCAGAGCATCGCCCCCTGGTGGGCAGAGCGTCGCCCCTGGTGGGCGTGCCGGGTGGATCCCGGTCGGGCGCATGCGGGAGTCTGTCTGACTGTCTCTCCGTTTCCAGCTTCAGAAAAATGAAAAAAAAAAAAAAAAGAGATTGCTCAGAAGAGATCCTACCCACCTACTGAAAAGACAGCTACATTATTCTACCTACTTATGCAGAAGCACAACTGTACCCATGAGTCATCATACAGCAAAACTGAATTTACCTATTTAAAACACAAAAAATAGAAACTATAATGCATTATTATATTTCTTATGAAAGTTCAGAAATTAAAAAATTTTAAATTACTAACCTTAAGTTTTCAGGTGAAATTTTCCTCTCTCCCCACCCAGAGCATGTTCCATGCAGCTAATTATTTAATTATTTTGTTTCAACATTCTTTTCAGATACATTATAAACAGAACACAAAATGTTTAAATTGGAGGAGGGCAAAGGTGGGGGGGGCTGGGGAACTTGGTTCTTTGAAGAAAAATGGTGTTCCAAGGAGAATCAGCTTTTGAACATTCCTTGAATTAAAAGTTTTAACCAACTACACTGCCACCTCAAATTAGTTTCTTTCAGCGATATATATACTGAGGTACACATAAATAAAACTTTATCAACTGTCTCAGACCTGTAGTATATACTTCCTTAAGACTCGGGTAATTTTTAAGCAATGTATCCCCCCTACACTGGTTTTTAGTTCCCAACTTTCTAATTCTCACGTGTTAACCCAGCATCTTCATATGTATACTGAAGATGGATATATATCATCTGTGTGGCTAAAACTCCCCTTATTCTAAATATTTTTAAAAGGTAAAGGTACACAATTTTATTTTAGAAATGGAAATGGAAATGTGTCTGGGAAATCTATCTGCTGATTTTATTATATACAGTACAGGGGAAAAATCCTATACTGTGGTCACATAAAGTAGATGCTCGAAAATGTCCGTAAAACAGAGAGAGGGTGGGAGGAAAAAGCCAGAGAGATCAATGGTGCTTGTATAAATTATAGATCAAGATTCTAGGGTTAAGAACCAAGCTTTTTTTCCCCACATTCCTACAACAGTATAAAAGAAGGACATCAAGTAGGTGTAGATTCACAAAAATAACTGCCAAGCTTTCAACTGTCTCCAAACATTTAAAATACAATATAAACTTTTTTTTCCCCCAAGAGAAAATTTTATACAGAATCCTGTGCAGAATAAATCACTGAAGAGATTGAGTAAGGGTAAGAAGGAGAAAAGGGCTGGAGCTCAGCTGGTTGAACCTCCCCAACCCTACTTTAACCTGCACAGCAACCAGCCCTCTGACAGAACCCAGCTAGAAAACTACTCAGGATGAAAGACAATACATAACGCAGAATACTAGCATGTTTATTTTAATACTGCAATAGCTATTTTACTATTCAGTTCAACTCCATGATCTTAGAGTAAACTCTATGTTGTAGTTGTAGTTTAACCAAGCCATAGTTTAACCAGTGAGTCTAGATTTATACTTAACAACTAACCAACCTTTTAGTTTTGAAGAATCAAGAACATGGCTTTCTTTTATTGACTCACTACTTCGGTTACACAGACATACACAGTGTTTTTAAGCACAGTACAAATTCTAAATTTTCACTAACTAGGATTGATACATTAGACCTGTGCTATTCAATACAGCAGTCACTAGCCGCATGTGGCTACTGAGCATCCAAATTGTGGCTAGTTCAAACAAAGATGTCCTCAAAGTGTGAAATACACATTGGATTTCAAAGACTCAGTTGAAAAAAAAAAAAAGAATGTAATAGTATTTTTATATACTGGGTTAAATATATTAACTTCATTTTTTATTACTTTTTTTAATGTGACTGCTAAAAAAAATCCTCATTAATCTAACATATAAAATTCTAACTATTCTATTGGTCTGGAATTATATCAATAACACTAATGATAGCAATGACGGTTAAAAGTCAAGAACTAATTAAGAAGGCAACCACATCAGAGAGATGGAAACCAAAGCCAAGAGTGAGCAGCTGAAGTGTGAGCATGGGGAAGGGGCTGGGGATAGGGATCTGAAGTCAAATCCTCCTCCCGCTTGGTGGTATGCAATCCTGCTGCTTTCCCAGACAGTGAGATTACTGAGAACAAAGTGATACAAAGTCAATGACTTTTTTTATTTCCAAAGGACCCCAGTATGAAGCTGTGGCCACTACAGGTACCAATCTTTTCCAAGCTCCCCATCATTGTCAACTCCAAATATCTCCGTGCAGGCCACAGCCTCCAGCATCTCTACTCAGGTAGCAGCTGAAGAGCCCATGAATAAAACAGCCCCCAGGAACACCCTCTTACCACTGTTGTGTCTATGTCACCGTGAACTTTTCAACAGTAGGTTGAAATTCAATTAGCTCTGTGATGATTCTACCAAGACAACAGATTAATATTTGAGTTGGAATCATCTTTTCTTCCTAAATTCCAATAATGCTTTTCTGGTGATTCCTTGCCTTCTAAAGAGTAATGACCTTAAGTTTTAGTAACTATATAGAACCTTTTCCTATGCTATATAACAATTACTCTGTCACTGCATCTAACAATGTCACAATATTTAACAGCTATACTTTTTAATATAATTTAGAACAAACATCTTCCTTACTTTTCTATTTTAAAATGTTGGTTAGTACCACTCATTTATTCTTCCATATGAATTTTAGATTCATTCTGTTAAGTTCTCAAAATGTAATAGTCAGCAAATTATGTGAATAACAACTTGAAAAAGCAACTATGGATCCCTATCAAATACATTACCCCCAAATAATTTTCAGATTTAATATTTTAAAAAGAAATTATAAAACATTAGAAGAAATCTTGCCTTAGGTAAGGCTTTATAGTATGATATCAAAGATAAAAACTCTAAAGAAACAATAGAATTAAGCAATTCTAAATAATTGTTTATAAAACAATTGTATTTCCCTAAAAAGGCTAAACCGGGGACTGGGGGACGGGGACACACAATTACAACAAAACAGCAAAGAATTAATATACTTAATGTATGAAGAGCTCTTTCTAAACGGTAACACAGAAATATCCTAAAAGAAAAATGAGCAAAGGACACAAACAATTTACAAAAGAATGTAAATGACCACAAGTAGAAGAAAACATGCTCAACCTTGTTCACAATTACAGAAATACAAATTAAAATGAATAAGATACCATATTTTTTCACCCATCAGATTGACAAAGACAAGCCTGAAAGTAGGGGAAATAAAAAGACGTACCATATTCCCCATGTATAAGATGTACCCTTTTTCCGGAAATTTTGGGGTCTAAAAACTGGATGTGTCTTATTCAGTGGTTGTAGATTTTTTTTTTAATTTTTTTGAAGACTTTATTTATTCATTTTAGAGAATAGAGAGAAAGAGAGAAGGGGGGAGGAGCAGGAAGCACCAGCTCCTGCATCTGCCTTGACTAGGCAAGCCCAAGGTCTTTGAACCAGCGATCTCAGCATTCCAGGTCAATGCTTCATCCACTGTGCCATCACAGGTCAGGTGGTTGTAGATTTTTTAACTTTCCCACTTTTCCACGTGGATGAGGAGTTGTATGAATTTTATAATAAATAAAACTTGAGTTCAATAACTTTACATAATATATGTTTTTTTCAAATTTCAGGCCCCAAAATTAAGGTGCATCTTATACATGGGAATGTCTTACACATGGGGAAATATGGTAATAGTGTCCAGGTCCTTTTGCTGGTTCCATATCTTGGCCACTGTGAACAATGCTCTGATGAACATGGGATGCATACGTATTTGCGTACCAATGTTTTTTAGTTTTTTGGGTATATAACCAGGAGAGGCATGGCCTGGTCATATAGTAGCTCTATTCTTAATTTTTTGAGGAACCACCATACTGTACTTTCTTCCATAATGGCTGTACCAGTTTACATTCCTACCAGGAGTGAATGAGGGTTCGTTCCTTTTTCTCCACAGCCTCTCTAACCTTTTATTTCCTATCTTGTTGATAACAGGCAATCTAACAGGTGTGAGGTAGTATCTCACTGTGATTTTGACTTGCATTTCTCTAATAGCTAGCAAAGATGAGCATTTTCTCATATATCTATTTGTTGTTTATATGTCTTCATGAGAAAAGAGTCTGTTCAGGTCCCCTCCCCATTTTTTAATTGAATTGTTTGCTTGTTTGTTGCTAAGCTTTATGAGCTATTTTTTTAAAGATCTTATTGTACAGAAAGAAGAAAATGTCCATTACATGCTTTGCAATATTCCAGCCAGAACAAAAAGTTGGAAAGGCTGAAACAAGATTAGCAAATGAGTAGTCAAAGGGTCTAGTCTTAGTTTTGCAAGTTGAAAAAGTCTAGAGATCTCTTATACAACAATCTACAGAGTTAACATTTCTATACTATACACTCTTTAAAATGGTTAAGATGGCAAATTTTACAGTGTTTTTACCACACACACAAAAAAGATAGTAAAATCATGATAACTATTAATGCTATGGTAATGGTATACAGAAGTTTTAAGTTTTGGCCCTGGCTGGTTGGCTCAGTGGTAGAGCCTGGCATGTGGATGTCCCACATTCGATTCCTAGTCAGGGCACTCAGGAGAAGCAACCATCTGCTCCTCCACCACCACCACCACCCCTTTCTCTATCACTTTCTTCCTCTCCTGCAGCCATGGCTTGATTGGAGCAAGTTGGTCTGGACCTGAGGATGGCTCCACAGCTTTGCCTCAGGTGCTAAAATAGTTCAGTTGCTGAGCAACAGCCCTAGATGGGGGCCTGCCAGGTGGATCCCCGGTTAGGGCGTATGTGTGAGTCTGTCTCTCTGCCTCCCCACTTCTCACTTAAGGAAAAAAAAGTTTTGTTGTTCTTTTTAATGAGGACCATACAGCACTGCTATATCCTGAATCACAGAAAGATTTCGTTTGGTTTGTTAAGGGAGAAAGAAAAATATAAGTAATATTTTTAATTAAATAAAAATATTAGGAGTATAATTCAAATACCCTTATAGGGAAACAAATGTTGGCTTTTTAAAGGCGTATTCTGGCCTTCGCTGAATTTTGGAAAATAAAAATCTCATTTTTACTAACAATAAAGTTTTAATTATGCAGAGTAATCACAATAGCAATTTAAAAGTAAAGGCTCTACAATCAATAATAAGTACACTCCACAGATGAATAACAGAACTACTAAAAACTCAATTTTCTTTTTTTGCCAATCTGAAGGTTACAATGAGAATTCAACAATATTTTATGGGTATTTGTGTTTGTTTAGTGCTTTAGTTCAGGTCAAAAAACTCAGGTCTAGAAATGCAGAATTTTATTGGTCCATTCTGGTTACATAGCTCCAGCAGCTTTGAAAATAAATTGCTTGCTGTGAGCCCCTCCTGCCATTCTCAGTGGAGTCACTCACAGCAGAGCCATTAGTGGCAGTTTATCAGCCAGCTGGTATTTCAGGGGGGTGGTCAAAAGGCAATACTTTATTGAGACTACAAGTAGAAAATAATTAATTTTTTTTAAGAAAAGCTTCCCTCAAGCACTCTTAACTTACTTAGTCTATTCCCTTCTTCTATAAAACAGATAACTACCGACCTCGACAGATTATCATAGAAAACAGAGAACATATAACTATATGTCCTGGAAAAGTGCATCTAGAAGAAGCACTAAGACAGTACCTGGTACATAATAGGTTTTCACAAATATTCATTTCCCTCAATGTTTCCCTTTATGTTCTTGGTCCTTAATTGAAAAAGTAAACATACTGAATGTGTCCCAAAAATAAATAGTTCTAAATTGGTGACTATATTTTGGTTTTGTTTAAGCCATTAGTTCTTCACTAAAAAATGGTTTCTACTAATGTTCTAGAAAGTGCTTCCGTTGCCACAAAGATACTGCTTTTAATTAGTGAGCAGAGCAGTGCAGTGTGACTCTCTCAGCATTGTGTCCACACAGGCAGACTGGCCGACGCTCCCTGGCCGAGGCACTAGCCAGAGCACCCCAGCTACCACAGTCAGCCATCCCAGACACAAGCAGAACCAAGGCAACTGCCAAAACAGCCGGAACACATAAGCCAGAGACACAAAGACATGGAAAAGATGAAGAGAAAACAGAGGTAGAAGGAAGTGAGGGAGATGGGGAGAGAGCAAGGTGAGGAGTAGGACCAGGAATGGGAGTACAGAGGGAGCATGAGAATGCAAGAAGCTGGCACAGGGAGAGCCCAGCACGCGAGTGAGGGCGAAAGGAGGCCAGGGAGGAGCGCAACCAGGCAAAGGAACAAGTGGGCCTGAGCACGTGCGTGGACATAGGCACACGCGGATTACATTAAACTAGTTCAAATTTAATCAAGACCTCTGATGCTCATTCTTTCAAAATGTCTTGAACCCTACCTGAATGATCTCTGACTGTTCAGCCAGGGCTTTCCTTTGCGCCTCCAGGGAAGAGACCTGTTGCTGATAAATCAAACGCTGCTTCTCCCAGTCCAGTGATTTCTGACGAAACTCCTGAAGAGGCAATTAAGGTATTTAACTTGGAAGTGCTTCCCCTCACTGTCATGCTGCCCAGATTCACTTTTACCTTAATTCTCCCCATGCCCTTGGGACACATGCACCTTTCTCCACAGCAGGAGCCCCATTACTCACTTAGCTGACAGAACTGTGGAGCAAGCCTGAACTGCTTACATACTGTGCTCCTAGATATCTGTCTTTCTAAATTTAACACCCTAATGGTGAAGAGGATAAAACACAGAGGCTAAATATTGGGTTCGAGACAATTTTCATAGATTTGCTGCCACCTAAGGGTTGTTATAATTTTTTACTGATTATTCAGAAAACTGATGCTAAGATAAAATTTCAAAATATGATTACAGATATCCCTCACTATCCAAATTCCTTATATCTAAATCTAGAATTGAACAGATTCAAATATATTTCAGGTAAATCCCCTGATAACCCAATTCTTACTTCTTGGTATCTAAAACTCAGGTATCAAAACCAGGTCCAGATAACACAATATCCTTTGGTATACTAATTTCTACTATCTCAACAGGAGAACTGCAAAGACTTGACTAACAAGGAGAATTTGTACCAAATTTTAACAAATATTTGTAACCCAAAGTAACTTTGAGCTGCATGAACAAGAAAATGAGCCCATTATTTATAAAAAACAGGACAATTTAAAGGGGATGAAAACTCAGTATTTCACTGTCCTCCAGGACTCTCAACAAGTCTCATGATAGCTTAGGGTAACTATTGGTAACCAGGTACAGTTCTAGGTGTTAGGGATACAATAGCTAACAAAACAAAAATCTCAGCCACACTCAATGTGAGGGCAATAGACAACACATTCTTTGTATATAGTATAATTGATAGTAATGTGCGGTTTAGAGAAAATAGAGCACAAAGTGCTCAGGGTTTGGGGTTGCAATTTTATAAATAGATGGCCAGACTGAGGAACTAACTTTTAATTGGACACCTAGTGAGACGGGGATGAAATTATACTATTCTGGGGAGAGGGAACAGCAAGTATAAGACATTGAAGTGGAGGCATCCTGGTTCTTCATGTTTAAGGATGAAGTAAGGAGGGCCAGTGGGGGCAGAATGGAGTAAAAGGAAAAATAAGAGGAGAAAGGTCAGAGTGTAACAGAGAGCAAGACTGTGTAGCTCATTAGGATAACTTTGCCTTTTAAGAGAAGCTACTAGAAGGTTTCTGTAGAAGAGGACATTATATGACTTATATTATAATATAATCATTCTGGCTATTGTGCTAAGGAAAGAGAAGTCAAGGTGACACAAAGCTTCAGGTTTAAGCAAATCGCGGAATGGAGTTCCCATGAACTACACATGGTGTTCGAGAGATGGGAAAGAAAGGATCACGTAAAGCCTGAGACAGCCTCAGACATTCAAGTAGAGATGGGAAACAGGCCATTGGGAATTCTTCTGTCAAGAAGAGGAGAGGTCAAGACTGAATTTATAAATTTGAGAATTAACATTTACACAGTGCTTAGAGCTATGAGACATAATGACACAAGGAGGGTGAGCACGGATGGAAGAAAGAGCTCCAATGACACGACCCTGGAGTGCCCCAATGTTACAAGGCTGAGGAGCAAGAGACTGAGAAAGAGTGGCTAACAAGGTAGGAGAAAACCCCCCAAAAAGCATGGTTGTTCTCCCGCCAAATCAAAAAAGTGTTTTACAGAGGAGGGAGTGACAGCTGAGATGAGGAAGATGAGGGCCAGCCACAAGGCTCTAGTAACGTGCAAGCCACTGGTAGAGTGGGGGGGCGGGGCAAAAGTCTTACTGAGTTGGGTGCAAGGAAAGTGGAAGAAAAGGAGACAAGTAAAGATGCCTAAAGAAGTTTAGTTATAAAATGAAGGAGAAAAATAAGGCAGTATTCTGAGGAGGAAGAGAGAGGTCAAGAGAGAATATTGAAGAGGGGATAAATTTGGATATTGGTGGAAAATACCCAGTAGGAAGGAAAAAGCTGAGGATGCAGAAGAGAAAGGAAAGTCTCTGGAATAATGTCTTGGGTAGGGAGGGCATGGGCAGTTCCTCTGGCAGGAAGGCAGAGCACATGGGTAAGGTGCAAACAGGTGGGTAGAAACAGTACTGCAGGTTTGTGAAAATTCTCTTCTCATAGCTTCTAGTTTCTCAAACAGAAAGCGAGATCATCATCCAAAGGTGAGAATGTGGAGAAGTGTTGGATGTTTGAGGAAAAAGTGTGAGACAATCACAGAGAGCAAGAGACTGAGAGGAAACACAGCATGACTTTGTGTAGCATTAGCACCCAGGTGAGGTGAGTGAGCGCAAATGTAAAACGAGGCCAGTCAGCATGATTGTGTTTCTCCAGCCACGTTCTGCCACACACGGCAAGTTCAGTGGGCAGAAAGCTGGACTGACCAGTTCCAGTTTTGCCAAGCAAATGTGATGAAGCAAGAGAGGGGCACAGGCACTGAAGGGGAATGTGTGGGACATAACCATGGAATTTAAGCTGAGCAAGGACTGGTGAGTGAACAAGACAAGGACACTGCCCACCAAACACTGCTAGTAACTTGTGGTCAATGATTCCCAATACCAGCATTTTGGATACAATAATCCTTCCTGTGTAGAACAGTCCCCAGCATATTGTGTCCCTGGTCCTTGGCTCCTAAATATCAGTTTCATTTCCAGACATCTGACAACCCAAACAATGTCTCCATACATTTCCAAATGCCCTTGAAGGGTGGTATTGCTCTGTTGAGAATTACTGATAGCTAGTAATCCCATCAACCAGAGGGAACCATATGATGATAGAATATATAGATCACCCTTGACCTTTGAAATAGCTTGGTGGCAGTCCTGGAGATGGTAGAAAATTGATATCAGAAGCCAGCACTGTTAGAAACAGCACTTTCCTCCATGAAGGCTGACAATCACTATGAAGAAATTATTACTATGAACCTACCTCTATTTTTCCGGTTAACCTCACAATTTCAGACGGATCTTCCCCGTGATTTTTGGCATTTCCTCTGAAGTCCTTCATTTGCTTTTTCTGTAGTTTTTCATAGCTTCTCTTCAGTCTGCCTAACTGTAGACACAGTTATTTCTAGACTTAAAATTTAAGAATTTGTAAACAGTGGTGGTAAAACAAACTAGTATTATGAAAGCAAGACTGTGCTAAATAGTACTACTGAAAACAGATTAAGAGTGTGTCCGATTTGCAAATTAAAATATAAAACAACTCCAAACTACATAGAAAACATAAATACTATAGAAGAAATACATTGAGTCAAAGAAAAAATAAAGGAAAAATATTTTTCTAAACAAAACTTTAATTTTTATTACAAAAGCTTTGTACTTAAAAGTCCACCGACTCATCCTGCCCCCAATAAAAGCAGCAAGGCCTGTGGTTCTTGAGCCTCTCTCTGCCACTCTCCTGTGGAACACTGATATTCAGTAAGTAGGAGAAAAGTAATTTGAAATTAAATAAAAATAAAAGCAATTTTTCTCAACCTGAAGAATAAATTTAATAGAATTTTGTTACTTCCCTTATTTATCCCAAAATGCTTTTGAAATCTTTGGATCCTTTATTACTGGCAATCTAGTAACTGATGTATCTCAAAAAATAGTATTTAATATGTTTTGGTAACAATATGTCACAGAATGATATGAAAATGGCTCTATTTCTTTCAGGTACTCAACCGAGAAACACATTTTAGAATCTCTGTTCTAGATCGTATCAGTCATTTACCATATTACCCCATGTATAAGATGTTTCCATGTATAAGATGCACCTTAATTCTGGGGACCAAAATTTGAAAAAAATGTATTACATAAAGTTACTGAACTCAAGTTTTATTCATAATAACATTCAAGTTTTATTCATAATAAAATTCATATAACTCATCACTATCAAAACTCCTATCCATTAGCTTGACTTCATCTGTGTCTGATGACGAATCACTGTCTTCATATATTGCCTCGTCCTCAGTTCCATCTACGACATTTGATATGCCACAACCACTGTATAAGACACACCCAGTTTTTAGACCCCAAACTTTTCAGAAAAGAATGCGTCTTATACATGGAGAAATACGGTATTTAGGCAAGATTCTTTGAGAACAGAACTTAAGAACAGAAAAATAAATTCCCACCCCTGTTCCTCTTATGGAATACCATATTTCCCCATGTATAATTGATCCCATGTATAAGATGCATCTTAATTTTGGGGCCCGAAATTTAAAAAAAATGTAATATATAAAGTTATTGAACTCAAGTTTTATTCATCATAAAATTCATACAACTCCTCAACAAGCTCAAAAAAGTGGGAAATGCAAGTAAAAAAATATACCACCGCTGTATAAGACGCATGCAGTTTTCAGACCCCAAATTTTTTGAAAATGCATGGGTTTTATACATAGGGAAATATGGTATATACTTCCCACTTTACAAAGTATAAACTAGCATATTAACAAAGTTCTCAAGGGTTAAAGAGACAAAATTATACATCCAGAGCTAAAATCTTACTTCTTCATGTAGTTTCTTTAACTCCTGCTTGTAATCCATGGCCATCTCTTGCTTGACTTTTTCATGTTCTTCTATCTGCTGACGCAACATTTCAACCTAGAAGTAGACAGGTGGTAGTATTTTCCATTATTAGCATTGAAACATAAAAATAGAAAATAACCTTTGTACTTACCTATAAATACAAGTTCTCAATTGTATGTGGTATTACCCCACTTCTCAGTAAGCCAAATATAGTAGCTAATTATTTAGTGATCCATGACACTGCCAAAAAAATGGCAGTTTGTTTGTTTGTTTGTTTATTTTTAGTGACCAGTTAGTGAGCAGTGAGAGAGAGACAGATAGACAGGAAGGGAGAGAGAGATGAGAAATATCAGCTTACAGTTGTGGTACTTAAGCTGGTCACTGATTGCTTTCTCATACGTGCCTTGACCAGAGGGCTCTAGCTGAGCCAGTGACCCCCTTGCTCAAAACCATGGATCTTGGGCCAAAGCCAGTGACCTTGGGCTTCAAGGCAGCAACCTTTGGGCTCGAGCCAGTGACCCACGGGGGCATGTCTATGATCCCACACTCAAGCCAGCAACCCTGCATTTAAGCTAGTGAGCCTGTGTTCAAGCCAGATGAGCCCACGTTCAAGCCATTGACCTTAGCGTTTCAAATCTGGGAACTCAGTGTCCCAGGTCGACACTCTATCCACCACGTCACCACCTGGACAAGCTATTTCCAGGATTAAATGAAAACTTACTCTCACTATCTGATTTATTCTTCCCAACCTCTTAAAAAAAAAAAAACCCATGAAGAATTAAGTGATATAAAGTTATAAGAACCGTGGAAACTAAGAATACGAAACAAACTCTGAGACATCAAGAATAAGTTCTATAACTCAAAATGCAAAATAGTAAGGTTAGACAGAAAAGACAGTACAAAACATGTCCTGCTTTACCATTTATCCCCCTTCAGACAACTCAATTCCACCAACTGGAGCAAAGACGTCACCCTAACGCACTTCACAGTGGTCTGACGGAGCCACAGCTTGTCCATGCTCAGCCCTCATCTCCAGCAATATCCATCACTATTTCTCAACCTCTCTCCCAGTTAGAATTTAATCTAATAATAAGTGAAGAGGGAGAGGGAGAATGATGATCAGGAGGTAGTAACCTCAAATACGATATAGAATGATAATTTTAAAAACAAAAATATAGATCTTAAGAATTATCATCACAAGAAAAGAAACTGTATGTATGATGAAGGATATTAAGCAGACTTACCGTGGTGATCATTTTGCAATATATACAAATATTGAATCATAGCATTAAACACCTGAAACTAATATAAGGTTGCCGCTCAATTATATCTCAGTTTAAAAAAACAGAAACAAATTCTTATAAGAACAAAAAGTTAAAGTTAGAAAATCTGTACTCTACAGTCCTCCTAGGCAATGTTCTGCATGTAGAAATTAGGTCAAGTGTGTGACCATGATGCTCAAATCTATATCGTTACTGATGTTTGTTTCTTGTTCCATCAGTTTCTAAGAAAAGTGGATTAAACCCCCCAGCAACAATTGTGACTTACAGGGGTTCCTCAGGTTATGATGGTCTTGATATAAAACATTTCGAGTTTACAATGCTTACTCCCATAAAAACTTTAGAATGTTGAGATGACAGTGTTTCAGCTTACGCCGTTAACAACATAATTACAAACTACATGGGCGAACTAGTTTGGTTGTGCATGACGGAAGGATACGCAGTAACAGGAATATGAGTGAGGGAGTTGGTGCCCCCCACTACTCTTACCTACACCATTTTGGACTGTTAAAAGCACAGTGTTCCGTTTGTGTTAGGTAAGGGTATGTTTCAACTTACTCCAAAATTCAGGTTATGTCACTGTCGTAGAAACGGACATGTGTCGGAACCCGAGGACTCCCTGTGTTTTATCTCTCCTAGTAGTCCTGCCACTTTTTGCAAACAGATAAGGGGAGAGAAAAATTTCGTTTAAGGCTATTTTATTAGATACTTAGAAATTTAGGGGCTTTTTGCTTGTTTTTATCTTGTTTGAGTTGCTCCAAAAGTGTAGCTGAGACATAGGCTTTGGGGCAGGTACTTGGAAGTGATCCCAGTAGCAGAGTGAGGAAATGGAAAGGGAGACACCACCACCCCACCACCCCACCCCACCCCACCCACCCACCCCACCCCGGGAAGGAAGGAAAGCCAACAAGAGAGTGTGTTACTGAGTTGATTTCTGCAGTTAAACAGCTCGGGCTTAAAGCGCACTTGAAACTCACCATGGACCCAGACAGAATGTTTCAGAATTATCCCTCTAGCAAAGGTCCCCAAACTTTTTACACAGGGGGCCAGTTCACTGTCCCTCAGACCGTTGGTGGGCCGCCACAAACAGTGCTCCTCTCACTGACTACCAATGAAAGAGGTGCCCCTTCCCGGAAGTGCGGGGGTGGGCCGGATAAATGGCCTCAGGCTGCAGTTTGGGGACACCCGAAGCTGGAGAATTTATTCACTGATTCCAGTCCCGCCACTGCTTCAGACTTGCCCCGTAAGTGTTAATATCCCCACACTTCTGGGTTTACCTGAACAGCTTTCTACGGCTCCAGAGAGAAGCACAGTGCAGTGAGATGCTGGCAGTGCACAGGAGCTCTATAATAGCCAAGATGATATCAGGAGGCAAAGAATATGTGGTCCAGTCCACAAAGAATGTCTGCTACAGTTATATATACTGAAATTTCATATTTTATCATTATGAAGTGTTTCTCTTCACCTGAGTAATGTTCATTGCTTCTGCTTCAAGTATACTTTTTCTAATATGAATAAACCTATACAATATCTCTACTCAAAATGTTTCCATGATATATATTTTTATTGTACCTTTTACTTTCAACTTTGCTGTACCTTTATAAACACCAAATAGTTGAATTTAATTATTTTTACTCAGTTGGATAATTTTTATCTTTTAATTAGGTCATTTAGTGCAATTACGTTGAATGGACTTATCTAGACTTAAATCTATCATCTTATTGAGTGCTACTTGTACTTAATAAGGTCTGTGTTCCTTTTCTCTTCTTTTTTGCCTTCTTTGGAAATGATAACTTACCATTTCATTTTTTCTCCTATTAGCTTGAAAGACATATACTCTATTAATATGTTAATATATACTTTTAATTGTTCTTTCAAGATTGGATATGTGATTGAACAAATTTAATGTTAATTAGTAGTTTTACCAATTCCAAGGCAACCCAAGGAATATAGAAATACTTTCATTCCATTTACCCACAATCTGACTTAAATGCCATCATAATCGACACATTTGTTAAACTGAAAAGGTTATTATTGTTATATACAGTCAATATTCATTTAGAGTTACCCATATATTTACTACTGTATTTATTTTCATTTCTTCCTTAATCACCTAAGCTTCCATCTGGGATCATTTTCCTGCCTGAAGAACACTTTTTAGTATTTCCTTGGTGCAGGTCTGTTGGTGATAAATTGTCTCATTTTTGTTGACTTAAAATACCTTTTTCATCTTTATCCTGGGTATAGATTTCTGGTTTGGCGGGGTAAAAAAAATCATTTCTTTGTAGATATCATTCTACTGTCTTCTGGCTTTCACTGTTTTAGCTGACAAGTCAACTGTTAGGGACTGTTTATAGATAACCTGTCTTTTTTTCTTGGTAGATAAAAATCTGGTTTTGCTTTGATTGCTTTTCAGATTATTACTTTGCCTTTAGTTTTCAACCTTGGTAAATATTTCTTTTTATTTATCTTGGTTGAGATTCTTGGATTTCTTAAATACACAATCTTCCTCACTTTTGGCAAAACCTCAGCCAATTTATCTTGAAATATAGCTTCTGCCCACTCTCATACTTTTTTATCCTTCAGAGATTCCAAAAGCAGTCCTAGGCCCTCTCACCATATCTGCTTTCTCTTACTTTCTCTTCTATATTTACTATCAATTGATTATGCTTTATTCTAAACATTTTCTTCTGCACCATCTTCCAGTTTACTAATTACCTCAATCTTTAAGACCTTGATTTTAATTATTCTATTTCTCAATATTTTAACTTCTACTCGTCTTGGGTTGTTGTTGTGTTATTATTTTGTAGTTTCCAATTCTTTGTTGAGTTGCTCAATCTTATCTTTTGTCTCTTTGAACACAATAAGTACAACTACTATAAATTCTAAGCACAACAGTGCCATTAACTAAATGTGTCTTGGGTCTATTTCTATCTTCTATTGACTCTGCTTTTGGAATTTTTGTTGTCTTGCCTCCTTATGTGTCTGAGGTTACCTTCTCAGTGGCTATCAAGCATTATATTTGCAAACTTATTTGAAGAAATAATTCAAGACCCAGAATAGTGTTTTTTCCTTTGGAGAAAATGTAAGTTTTCAGGTTCCTGGAAGCCTAGCACTTTAGACCTTCCTAGAGGTAGTAGCACCCTAGGACCATTTTAAACTAATTCAGAGATTTCCATTTCCACAGCTTAGCAGCAGCAGTCTGAGGGAACCTGTTCTACATCTGGCCCACCCTGACTCCTTTCAGGTCCTAACCCAAAATGAAGAGGGGTTCAGAGCCACACTAGACACCAAATTCTTTATTCTCTTCCCCCCTTGAAGTTACCAAAAACCCCATTCAGTCTCTATCCCATCAGCTGCCTTCCCTAGTTCCAGCTAACAACTGCCTCAAACCTTGGGCTCACTTCCGTGGACCTCTAGTCTAGTAAGGATCCTGGATCCTGGCCTGGTAATTCTTCACTGTCCGGTTAACACTCTACTTCAAGCAGATTTTTTTTTTAAAGCCTAACTTACCTACTTGTTCTTAGTAGGTAAACTGGCCCAAATTACTTAGTCTACCATTACCAAATGCTAAAGTCTAAAAAATTCATATTTAAGTAAAAACATCCTGAGTGAATTTACTTCAAAAACACAATTTTATAGCCAATCAAACTTTCAATCAGATGTGAAAAGAGAATAAAGATATTTTCAGATCTATAAATACATGTTCTACCAAAATGAGGAAGTGAACTTACACCCCCTCCAGAATGGTGGTAGTTTCCAAGATGAGGCTACTGCTAGCCTCGAAAGTAACTTATACATTGGAGAATATCAAGAAGGAAGGGAGGAAGGGAGGGAGGGAGGGAGGAAGAAAGGAAGGGGGAGAGGGAGGGAGAAATGGAAGGAGGGAGGAAGGGAAGGAGGGAAAAAGGGAAGAAAGAAAGGGAGGGGAAAGGGAAGGGGTGAAGGGAGGGGAAGGAGGAAACAAAAGAAAGAAAACAGATAAAGCCCTGGCAGGTTGGCTCAGTAGTAGAGCATCAGCCTGGCATGTGGATGTCCCGGGTTCAATTCCTGGCCAGGGCACACAGGAGAAGCACCCTTCACCCTTCCCCGTCTCCTTTCTCTCTATCTCTCTCTTCCCCTCCAGTAGCCTAGCCAAGGCTCCATTGGAGCAAAGGCTAGCCCAGAGCTGAGGAAGGCTCCATGGCTTCCACCTCAGGCACTAGAATGGCTCTGGTTGCAACAGAGCAATGCCCCAGATGGGTAGAGCATTGCCCCCTAGTGAGCATGCCCGGTGGATCCCAGTTGGGTATATGTGGGAGTCTGTCTCTCTGTCTCCCTGCTTCTCACTTCAGAAAAATACAAAAAATAAAATAAAATAAAACAGATACATCACCTGATATATCTGAAAACACTAAGAGAAGACTTACATTTGTGTCAGAGAGTTTGGGAAGAATCAATGGTAGGTATATTTTTAAAAAGCAAATGAAAACAAACAAGACAATTATCCATCCCCAAGGAAACAAAATACTGTACCAGAAATAAGTTTGATTATCATTATACTATCTGACTCAGCTGTGAATAATATTTACCATCTTAATGATGTAAATACTGAATACTGAGCTAACCAAAAATTAAGATATACAATTCTGGTAGGATGAGGGGATGGAAATTGTGTGGAAGAGAGCAAAACCCTTAATTTGCATAGTAGGAAGGCATCAGATAAATAGCTAAACCTGAAAATTAGGATATGCGAGCATAAAAGGTGACTGAGACACACGGGAGAACAGCAGAAGAAAGAGTTAAGGCGCTGAAAGACCACTTCAGAGAAGCAGGAACCCTAGGTTTGGGGGTGGGGCAGATAATCAGTTTTTCCTTATGGGCCTTGTAGAACTATTTCTTTGTATTTATTATATGTGGCAAACATAAATATTAAATGAGAAAGATTGTTTAATTTTGTTTATGTATCAGGGTCTGGCTCATAATGGGCACTTAAAATATTGAAATTTCTTCAAGGAGGAGAAAAAAAAGGTTAAATGCTAAGAGTTAGAGATGGCATTAGGTAGAGAAATGGGAACCAAGGTTTGAAACTGTCAGTATGGATGACAGAAGAGCTGAAATAATTGATTTCAGATACAATTTAGTTTTCAAAGTGCTTTCTTAAACAGTAACTCAATCTCCACAACAGCAGTGGGACTCAGGGCTTTTGTCCTAATTTTACACATGACTAAACAGGCTCAGAAAAGTTAAAGGCTTTGTTCAAGGCCAGTCAGCTGGTCAGAGGCTGACCTAGGACTCCGAGTCCCTTCGTTTCATTAAGTCTGCCTGCTCTGTAGGCATGAGAAGGTAACAGCAGGAATGTCCATTAAAACCAACCCAATCTCAACAGTGTAATCAGAAAACACATAAAGCATTCACTTACAAAATGAGTTGTTTATACTAGTGCTCCTTCAAGTAGGACCTGTGACCTGTGGAGGGCTGGCCCTGGTCACAACAGCAATACAGCTCTGTATCAGGAGCTTGAAGCAGAATGTAAATTGACCATGTCGCAAAACACACTGTTTAGTGCAACTGACATTCTTATATAGCAAAACTTTCTATGAACGGAAGGCTGCAATGTATTGATTTACATTCCGGCACAAGCTTTTTATCTCATCGTGGGCCTATCATCTGAGCACCACTGGTTTATACCTTAGGACTAACCCATCCAAGCTTCAATCAAGAATGAAAAAAACATAAAGCCCTATTTTCTAGTTCTTGTGTCATTTACTGCTCAAAGTAGAATATGAATTCAATTTCACAACCTCTAGGAATAAATTCCCATTACTAGTGTTTGGTAAAAGCACTTGAAATCTAGGAACTTAATCAACTTTCAGCAGCCCATTCAAGGAAGTGACAAATTGACCAGACAGCTACAATTCTTTTTATCTCATCACAGGCCTATCATCTGAGCAGCACTGGTTTATACCATAGGACTAATCTTCCAAGCACAAAAATTAATTCAAAATGGATCAAAGGCCTAAATATAAGATCTGAAACAATAAACTCCATAGAAGAAAACATAGGTACTAAATTCATGGACCTTGGCCATAGAGAACAATTTATGAATTTGATCCCAAAGGCAAGGGAGGTAAAGGCAACAATAAATGAATGGGACTACATCAAACTAAAAAGCTTCTGCACAGCAAAAGAAACTGACAACAAAACAAACAGGCAGCCAACTAAATGGGAGATGATACTTGCAAACAACAGCTCTGATAAGGGATTAATATCCAAAATATATAAAGGACTCACAAAACTCAGCAACAAACAAGCAAACAATCCAATTAAAAAATGAGGAGGGGACCTGAACAGACACTTCTCCCAAGAGGACATATACAAATGGCCAACAGATATATGAAAAGATGCTCATTTTCACTAGCCATTCAAGAAATGCAAATCAAAACCACAATGAGATCCCACCTCACAATGTCAGTGTATACCACTCAGAGAACTGTACCTGAATAAACTGAACAGCACTGATGAGTGGTGATCCTCAATAGCAAAGTCCATCAGAGTGGAGCTTGGGACCAGTGTTTCCCTACAACTCTTCCAATACTTTGGAGATTGACATTCATGCCAGAAATCTAGAGGCAATTCTTGCACTTATAAATGCTTTCTGCTTCCCTTCCAACAGTCAGTGTCCTCTTATTGTACTAGCTAAATTATGAGAAATCAATCAGCAAATACTATTAAACTTTTCCCCAAAATCCAATAACTGCCAATAAATGTGAGTGGCAGGATTGCAAGTAATTTTGATTTTTCTCTTTTCTTTCTTTTCTCCTAATTTAGAATAAGGACAAATATAAAATTTTTAAAAAGAGTTTTCTGAATTTTGTTTTAAATCTAACCAAAAGAGGCAAATTACTGAATTTTGGGCTTAACTTTTTATACTAGGCATACAGTGAGGCCAAAAACAATGAGTCACTAACCTCAGTGATTGTAAATAAGGACATATAAGATGGCAGTTATACAAAGATTGTGTGACACAAAAGAATGCAATTTATATTTTGGTAAAGAAGTTACATATGAATATGTGACCAAAGTAACATGATTATTGAAATAAATATGAATATTCTTACACATTTTCAAAATACATTTTTCTTCTAAAAGAAACTATCAGAATTAAAAGAAAACATAGAAACAAATTACACAGAAATGCTTTCTTCTACAAATATTTTAAAAATATATTTACGCCCTGGCCGATTGGCTCAGTGGTAGAGCATTGGCCTGGCGTGCAGGAGTCCCGGGTTCAATTCCCAGCCAGGGCACACAGGAGAAGCGCCTATCTGCTTCTCCAACCCTCCCCCTCTTCTTCCTCTCTGTCTCTCTCTTCCCCTCCTGCAGCCAAGGTTCCACTGGAGCAAAGTTGGCCCAGGAGCTGAGGATGGCTCTGTGGCCTCTGCCTCAGGTGCTAGAATGGCTCTGGTTGCAACAGAGCAACACCCCCAGATGGGTGGAGCATCACCCCCTGGTGGGCATGCCAGGTGGATCCCGGTGGGGCGCATGCAGGAGTCTGTCTGACTGCCTCCCCGTTTCCAGCTTCGGAAAAATGAAAAGGAAAAAAAAATATATATATATATATATATATATATATATATATATATATATATTTACTATAAAATGTCATAATATCAAAAAGAGAAGTCAATCAACTGCTTCACCTCTTTGTGTTTCACATCCAGCTGACTCCTGAGAGTCTTCAGTTCCCGTTCACGGATGTCCAAGCAAGCCTCTAACGCATGAGTCTGCCCTTCCCATTCAGACTTTTTATGAGCCACCATTATGTCGATCTGTTTCATGAGTTCCTGCAGTTCTGCTTCACAGGACGTCAAAAATCCCCTATACATAAGAACAGACCCTTAAGAACACAGAACATCTGTCAAAGTAGCTTTTCATCTTCCAGATGCAAAGATATAGCAGACGTAAACCCACCTGAGATGGAACAATGGCAATAAATAAATTAGCAGAAGCAAAGAACAGTATTTCTGAGCTTTTTCGTTTAGTGTTTATATTAAGATGATGGCTTATCCCAAAAAATATTTTGTCTTCCTCTAACAGCCAACCTGAAGGCCAAGTCTTTTGGTCAATCACAAAATTGATGTTTAAGTCTGATGTGTGAGTGAGACTTCAACAACCAACACCTAGCACGTCTGTAATATTTTCGGGAAGCTCCCAGGAAGAATCCAGGCAGCTCAGGTCACACTCGCAGCTAGCCAAAATAAGAAGCTTTGGAAGCAAGTAGGCTATTGGGAAAATGATAATACAATTTTAAGAGCTGTTTCAAGAAGTTCATCCTTGAGTCAGATTTTTTCAACTATTTTTTCTATCTTATTGTTAGAAAATCACTGCAACCTATCTGATTATTGTAAACTTACTGATGTCTTTCAAAGCTCCAAGAGACGCCAGATAGTACAGAGCTGGAAACAGAAGTAAACAGGAATGTAAGGAATGCAAAAAATAAGTTTCCAAAAACACCCACAGAGAGCTATAACTACTAAGGCTTAAATATTTTTTTTAAAAAGTGTTGTTCTTAGTGTCATGAAACCCTTGCTTCGTAAGAGTAGAAAATGTAGGAGGAATGAAGGCACATTCCAGCTGCCACTGCTGAGATAAGGCAAACATCCCAGAGATGCTGTCCACTAACATCAATCAGCTTAGCTATGGCTCAGCACCGTTGCTTCTGTACCCAAAGCACAAAATGGTCAGAGGCATAACTCAAATATGCTGTTTAAACTTAGTGAGAAGTTTAATGTCAAAAGCAAACTTACCCATCATGTCCCCGATTTTGTATTCCTTCCAACAAAGCCTCCATCTCCAAGTCCTCTTCGTTTTGGCACCTGTAAAGGAAAAATATCAGTCAGGAGAAAATTCATTTTTTAAGTTCTAAGATGTGACAAACTTAAGAATGTGAATGAAAGCATACTGTAAAGCCAGCAGCCAGGGCCACGATCAGAGCAGCCTGGCTCATGCAGGTTCGTATTGGATTCGGACAGTCGGTAAAGAAACAACGGAGCCAAAAGCTGATGGGCCATAGTCTTTTAAGTCTAGCTTGCACTCGGCGGGCAAGCAAAAACACACAGTGGGCTCCAAAACCCACTCACATTCAGTGCTCACAAAGCTACTGACTTATCCGAGTTTCCTAGAATCAAAGGTTTCTAGCTCACCAGACTTATTCACCTCTGTTCCCCATCTCCTTCCTTCTCCAGCGTCAAACTGCACAAACTGGCCTCTCACTCAATACTCCGCCATCTTGGCTGCTTCTCCTGGCCACTTGGCCTCTTTCTGCTCTCCTCTCTGCTCTTTCCTCTAATCATAATCTCAGGAACCAAGAGTGCAAGCTCCTGTTCTGCCCCTATTTTATAGTGTAGATTCAAAATCTTTAACCCAATATACAAAATAGGGAAGTCTCTAATACAAAGTCACTTCTCTGAGGCATGATGAGATTGTACCACCCCACATCAAAAAAAGGGTAGGAAAGGCTTAATCCCAAAACCAAGCCCCAGGCTACAAGGATTCTGCCTGCCTTTAGCCCACTCCAACACACATTAATATCACCTGGGTGACGGCCTCCTCGTGGGCAGCGTCCTCTTTAACAAAGTGAGCATAACACATTTTATCTGCCCAACACATACAAATTAATGAGAAAATGTCGTGCTTCTCAGGATGACTGTAGGAGCAGTTGAGGACTATCACTTCAATAAATATTAGGACCAAATACATGTCAGACTAAAACAAAATAACTGAAAGTGATCTGAATTGCTGTTGACACTCTCCCTGCATGACTGAAATCAAATACCTCATTGTTGTATCCCACTTCCTAATACAAGGGTGGGCTGGGGGTGGGGGTGCGGTGGGGGCTAGAAACAGAGAAACCCTAACATATACTCCATACAGAAGAAATCAGGGCTCACACATGTCAGAGAAAAAGGGTAGCTTTTGGGGATTTTTTAGTGCTATTATAAACAAGTAAAATGCCCTGAGATGGAACAATTTGGTCCATCATAGGAGATCCTACTCATCTTCAGAATGACAAACCCTTAAAGCTTCCTAGAATCCCCGAAAGGCAGCTCCACAGGCCCTCCCTCCTCTCCACTCCATCCTTTCTAGTCCGTAACAGGTTGTTGTTTGTTTGTTTGTTTGTTTGTTTGTTTTTGGTGACAGAGACAGAGAGAGGGACAGACAGGGACAGATAGAGAGGAAGGGTGTAAAGCCAGTAGCCAAAGCCACCATCACAGTCGCCTGGCCAATGCAGGTTCACATATGATTCGGACAGATGGTAATGAAACAACGGAGCCAAGAACTGGTGGGCCATTATATTTCATCCTAGCTTGCACCCACTGGGTGAGAAATACACACAGTGGGAAAACACTTCCCTTTCCATTCAGGTCTCCCAAAGCCACTGACTCATCCGAGTTTCCTAGAATCAAAGGTTTCTAACCTCACCAGCTTTATTCACCTCTGTTCTCCATCTCCTTCTCTCTGCATAAACTCTGCACAAACTGGCTTCTCCTTCAGCACTCCACCATCTTGGCTGCCTCTCCTTTCCAATGCTAATTTCAGGAATTGAGAGCAAGCTCCCGTCTGCCTCATTTTAGTGTAGAAATCAAAACCTTTAAGCCAATATAAAAATAAGGAAGTCTCTGATACAAAGTCATTTATCTGAGGCATAAATGGGATTCCTCATAAGAGTGCACCACCCCACATCATGCAACAATCAAGGGTGTAGGGAAAAGCTTAGCTTTGAAAAGATCTTAGTATTAAAAGGGCAGGAAAGGCTTAGTCTTAAAACTAAGCCTTAGGCTACAATGACTTTGCCAGCTTATAGCCTGTCTCCCACACCCAGTGCAAATTATAAGCGAGCAAACATATATATCATATTTACAAACTTATTTGACCAACAAAGAGAAAGAGATATGAAGCATCAATTCATCGTTGCAGCACCTTAGTTGTTCATTGATTGCTTTCTCGACTGGGGGGCTACAGCAAGCGGGTAACCCCTTGCTCAAGCCAGTGACCTTGGGCTCAAGCCAGTGACCATGAGGTCATGTCTGTGATCCCAGGCTCAAGCCAGCGACCCCACTCTGAAGCTGGTGAGCCTGTGCTCAAGCCTGCAACCTTGGAGTGTGGAACCTGGGTCCTCTGCGTCCCAGTCCCAAGACTCTATCCACTGTGAGACTGCCTGGTCAGGTGATAACAGGCACTTTCACAGGACTTACACCACAGTGGAGTACATCCTCTTCCCTTACTATCTATCCCTCCAGGGCAGAAAACCAACTTTATTCATTCCTGCAGCTACAGAGCTTAGCGTAGCATTTCATCATGGGATGTACTGGATGCTTTTGACAGAACCTAATCAGTTCCCCTCTCTTTTACCTATCCTCCTATGCAAACAGATCACAGCTGGAGAGCTAAGAGAAGAGTCTGGCAGAGAAAGAAGGAAGGGAAGGGAGACAGAAGAGACTGTCATAGAAAAGGAAAGACATCATAAGAAAGGGAGGTGAATCTCTGATCAGGTGGTGGCGCAGTGGATAAAGCGTAGACCTGGGACACTGAGGACCCAGGTTCGGAACCCCAAGATCGCCAGCTTGAGCACAGGCTCATCTGGCTTGAGCGTGGGATCACAGACATGACCACAAGGTCACTGGCTTGAGCAAGGGATCACAGGCTCAGCTGGAGCACCCTGGTCAAAGCACATATGAGAAAGCAATCAATGAACCAAATTGCCGCAATGACTACCAGCTGCTGTTTCTAATCTCTCTCCGTTCCTGTCTCTCTCTCTAGCAAAAAAAAATAAAAATAAATTTTAAAAAATGAATGGGAGGTGAGAAGAAAGACCACCCTTAAATTCAGAAGTGCTAAGGACTAGTAATACCTACTGCACGATTCTCACAAATCAATGTCAAATCACTTCTCACTCCTGAGATAACGCTTTTTTCCTTACACTTTCAACAACTCAGTCCTGAATTAGTCTTTTAGGTAATTCCCAAATACTATGGAATGGAGGTTCTGCCTCTTTGACCTAATGTGTCATCTAAAAATTACACTTCTCTGAGGATTCTTTCATTCAACAAAGAATTCAGTGTTGTATTAACCACTAGATATACAGTGATGAAAGGCATGGCCCTTTCAAGGGGTAAATAGTCCAGTATGAGAAAGAAAATAATCAAAAATATTCTCCCAGAGGGAAAACGTAGAGGCATTCTCCTTCAAACAGAATGAGAAAACTAGAAAATACAACCTCTGCACGTTATTTGCAGCTATTTCTCAAGTTCTAACAGGAGTAGTGAACTATTCACGCATACATTTGGCAGAGAGGGTTTTTTCCCCAGGGGTTTGTACTTCATTAAAATTAAAGGAGGAGGTTTTCACGTTCTATTCCACTTTCTTTCAAACCACAATATGGTCAATTACAACACAACCCAGATTCCGTGCTTTGGACCACTCTAGGGAACAGACAGGCAGTAGAAAGTTCACCCTGTTCCGGGATATAGTCCTGCTCTGCAACTGACTAGCTTTGTGTCCTTAGACTTCAGTTTTTGTATCTGTAAAATGAGGAATATGAATATATTCTCCAAGCTTTCTTCCAGCTTTTTCATGGGATTCTAACAGTTAAATGTCCACTGTAACTAGCATACTCCTGACAACTACACATGGATATCTATTAAATATGTTGGAAAGTGCTATTATGCAAAATTATCATTAGTAAAATCATACTTCTTTAGGTCATGTTATTCTTAAACATTAATATATTTACTAATATA
This sequence comes from Saccopteryx bilineata, assembly GCF_036850765.1. Lineage (NCBI taxonomy): Eukaryota > Metazoa > Chordata > Mammalia > Chiroptera > Emballonuridae > Saccopteryx > Saccopteryx bilineata. Next base: position 38,154,232 of record NC_089499.1, on the reverse strand, counting down.
TAGTATTAATACATATTTAGTAATAGATAATATATTGATATATTTTCTGGGTGACATTTTAATAATTAGCAGTATTTATATATAATAGAAACTAAAAGTTATTGAGTACTCAACAGTTCTTCCTGGAATATATTGTCTAATTCATTCATCACAACACTCAAAAAAAATGGATACTATTACTTTAAGGAAACTGAGGTTTAGAAAGTTAAATAACATGACTATGGTAAACTACAAATTATGTCCTAGGATTCAAATATAGGCAGACTGTCGAGGCTCAGCAACGTATAATCTTTTTTTTTTTTTTTTTTTTTTTTACAGAGACAGAGAGAGAGTCAGAGAGAGGGATAGACAGGAACAGACAGGAATGAAGAGATGAGATACATCAATCATTAGTTTTTCGTTGCAACACTTTAGTTGTTCATTGATTGCTTTCTCATATGTGCCTTGACCATGGGGCTACAGCAGACCGAGTAACCCCTTTCTCAAGCCAGCGACCTTGGGTCCAAGCTGGTGAACTTTGCTCAAACCAGATGAGCCCACGCTCAAGCTGGCAACCTCGGGGTCTCGAACCTGGGTCCTCCGCATCCCAGTCCGATGCTCTATCTACTGTTTCACCACCTGGTCAGGCAGCAATGTACAATCTTGATATATTTTACAGTATTCCAGATCTTAAAATACCTTCAAATCTTCTTTTGGTTTAATAGCGTCTTCTTGGCTGTAAAATCAAACCAAACCAAAAAACCCTCAACACAGGAAAAAAGACAAACTGAAGATGGTATATTATCATGGCCACCAGGTGGCAATAGCACAACAGTGAAAATAGACCAGGAAGAGGGAAAATTACCATTTCAGAAATCAAAATAATGGTCTAAGACAAAGAAATCCGTTTTTAACCAGATAGAAGGTGACAGAAGACAATTTAACTTTGGGGGAGGGGAAAAAATAAATTCGTTTTTAAAAGGGGTATGGAGACCAGAAACATTCTCTGTGTAAAATAATCTTACTAATGTATAATGTTTCTTTAACAATACCCTTACCATCTGCTTGAGTCGCTGTCAAACACCATCAATTCTCATTCCTTAGGTCAGGTAAATAGCAAGGACCCAGATTTTCTGTGGACTTCTCTCAGTTCAGTTTCTCACAGCTACATCACTAATTCCCTTCCTAGCCAACCTGACCCTCATTCATCGCTATGCATTATGTCACTTTGCTGTCTTCTGTGCCATGTGAAAATTACGTAAAGTTGCATAGTCTTTGTTCATAACATTACATACAAGTTTAAGTAATTACTGTTTGGTAATCTGCCACTCCTGGCCACTAACACAAAATGCTAATGTGATAAACAGATACTGTATAGCTCCCCAATTGTTATAGGACAATCTTAGTCATCTCTGCATTTAGACCAAGACATAGACAAACAGAAGTTATTAACTATAACTCTCCTTTGGAATGAAACTGTTTTAAATCAGTGAAATCTGGGATAGGATGGTTAAAGGAAATATAAACTATTTCACCAATAGGATATCTAATAATGGATATCTTGAAATTCATTAACATACTGAAGAGCTAGATAGGACCTGCAGACCTCCAATCTAACCTCTTCGTTTTACAGATCAGGAAAAAGATCTAGAGTATATGACCAAGATAAAATAATTCACAAAATGAGGCCCAGGAATAAAAATAACTCTGGATAGAATCACAAATAAATGTGTACTAATAGAATCAAATCTCATTTAAAGGAGCATAATAATGCTCTGTCCCATACCTGCCTTGGTGTTACTAAGATTACAAAGATCTGAGGCTCTGTCAGACATACTATAGCTGCTCCAATAAACAATATAATCTACCATTGTCTGGAAAGGTCCCTACTTAAGGGGGGAAACAATCATCAAATTAAGTATCAAAGAAATTTTCTGAAATAAAAAAATTTTAAAACGCTGTCTGAACTGTGGCTCAAAATCCAAAAAGAGTAAGGAAAAAGACTGAGAAATCTGAGTAATAATATATTTTACACGGGAAGAATGCCATAAGCAAAGTTATAAGACAAACACCACAGTATTTGAAAGTTTTGTCACAAATGCTTAATTATCCAAATATACAGAGAACCTAAAAATTAAGGGGGGAAAAGAAATCTATAGAAAAATAGGCAGAAGGCATGAACAAGTAGCTCATAGAAAAACAAATGCAGATGACATTAAAAATATGAAAAGATGTTCAACCTTGCTCACCAAATTTAAACTACACTGTTACCTTTTCTTTTGTACTAGATTAACCAAAAATTAGGTTTGACAATATACACTCATGAGGCATAGGAAGACAGGCACCCACATACATTACACATAAGAATGCAAAATGGGGCCCTGGCCGGTTGGCTCAGCGGTAGAGCGTCAGCCTAGTGTGAGGGGAACCCGGGTTCGATTCCCAGCCAGGGCACATAGGAGAAGCGCCCATTTGCTTCTCCACCCCCACCCCCTCCTTCCTCTCTGTCTCTCTCTTCCCCTCCTGCAGCCAAGGCTCCATTGGAGCAAAGATGGCCCGGGTGCTGGGGATGGCTCCTTGGCCTCTGCCCCAGGCGCTAGAGTGGCTCTGGTCGTGGCAGAGCGACACCCCGGAGGGGCAGAGCATCGCCCCCTGGTGGGCAGAGCGGCGCCCCTGGTGGGCGTGCCAGGTAGATCCCTGTCGGGTGCATGCGGGAGTCTGTCTGTCTCTCCCTGTTTCCAGCTTCAGAAAAATACAAAAAAAAAAAAAAAAAAAGAATGCAAAATGGTACAAGTACTAGAGATTTTGGTAATGCCTAACAACTGACATACAGGGTGGGGCAAAAATAGTTTACAGTTGTTCATATGGAAAATAATACAATAATAAAGTCTGTGTTTCATATACTCACTACTGTAAATCTACTTTGGCCCCACCCTGTATATACATTTATTACCCTTTGATCCAAAATGCCACTTCTAGGAAACTATTCAGGTCAATAAGTTCATGATTTTTAAAAGGCAAAAGCCCTCGATGTTACCTTTGGAGATTGTTAGGCCACCAACTCATTACTGTGGTCTGAAAATAGAAGGAAAGAATTACTGTATTTCTCCATGTATAAAACACAAACACTTTTTAGAAAAATTTGGGGTCTAAAAACTGAGTGCGTCTTATACAGGGGTTGTAGATTTTTTCCTTGCATTTCCCGCTTTTTCGCACTTGTTTTTGTGCTCATTGTTGAAGACTGATTCGTCATCAGACCCAGATGAGGACAAGGTAACGGTGGAAGTTTTGACAAGCGATGGTGAGTTGTATGACTTTTATGATAAATAACTTTATGCAATACATATTTTTTCAAATTTCAGGCCCCAAAATTAAGATGTATCTTATACATGGGAGCATCTTATACATGGGGACATGGTAAGCATTTTTCTTGCCTTTCCTGTATAAACTATGTATCAAACAATTGATGGTAGTCAAAATAGCTGGTGGGAGAAAGTTCATGAAAGATTTCCAGGTAATACTGATGGAATGATAGAATTAGAAAATCACCACACTGCAACCCCTAGTGCAATAATGGATATTGGCGATCTAACTCCATGAAGACTTCTCCATCAAGTGAAAGGCTCATGGGGAATTTCATGATGGATGGATGGGGCTGATAACACCTGATTCCACTACACTGTTCAATCTTAACAAAAATAGCAAGACTACTTATTGTGCGCCTAATGATCAATGTAACGAGAAGTGCCTGTACCACTTAGGATGCTGCCCCTCCCATCAAAAAAAAAAAATCAAGGTAGAATCTGATCAAGTTTTGATCAGTGCCGTTCAACAGAACTTTCTGTAACTGTGAATATTTTTTATATCTACAATTGTCAAGTGCTGGCTACAAGGCAGCTGTGCCTTCCTGGGCACTGGAAACGTGGCTAATGCAACTAGAGAACTAAATGTTTAGTTATTTCATTTTAATTCATTTAAATAGTCAAAGCTGACTGTTGGCTACTGTAGTAAACAGTGCAATTCTAGATCTAACTACTGGTTTAGAGAAAGTAAAGGAAATAGATGTACATGTTAAAGGACACCACACAAATACAATCAGCTAAATCTAGAATGTTAAGGGCTTGAAAAGAGAGGCAAGGGACTACTATATTTAAAAGATTTAAAAGGACCAAATGCAACATGTAGATCTCTCTGGGATCCTAACAAGTTAATTATAAAATACATTTAAGGGACAGTGAGAAAACCTGAACCCAGACTGAAAACTGACATTATGAAATTTTTATTAATTTTCATAGGTGGGTGACAGTACTGTGGTTACATAAAACTGAAAAAACAAACCTAGCTCTTGGGAGAAACAAAAAACCTAACATAACATAAAAATCAAAAATTCTGCCTGACCTGTGGTGGAGCAGTGGATAAAGCGTCAACCTGGAAACGCTGAGGTTGCCGGTTCAAAACCCTGGGCTTAAAACAAAAACAAAAAAAAACCCTGGGCTTGCCTGGTCAAGGCACATATGGGAGTTGATGCTTCCTGCTCCTCCCCCATTCTCCCTCTCTCTCTCTTCCCTCTCTATAATGAATAAATTTAAAAAAAAAAAAATCTTTAAAAAAAAAATCAAAAATTCTGTTCCTGCAACCTATGTCAATGTTTAATGTTCATTCAGTTCAGCCGAACTTCCAAAGTTGACATTTTCTTTAAGTAGGAAGCTGAGAGTGGAGTGTACTGCTGATGCTGTCACTATCAGTCACTTCTGTTACATAAAACAGGGAGATGAGGACCAAGCAAAGAGCTTCCTTTTAAAAGGAGGAAAATAGCATCAGTACAATTGATGATCACAATTATTACAAAGAATTTTTAAAACCTAATCTACATACATTTTAAAGAGCAATGTGACTGAATATTTATACATCTCTAACACATTTAACACTGTTCTTTTTTACTATAATATATTGATCACTGAGAATGCTACAAAGGGCAAGAAGGTCAGAATAAAAATCAACTTAAAACATGGTACCATATTTCAACTAAAATAATATCCTGTGCTGTACCATTAAGCTATGGCTATAAATCTAAATGTAAATATTTGAAGGTAATGTAGCTGATGAACCTTTTTAGGATTTCCTTTCATATTTATAAAATTAAGTACAAGCATGTGGGGAACTGTATAACTATAGGGTACCTAAACTACAACACAGATTTATAAAGGAATAAAATTAAGGTTTCAGGAATTGGACGCAAGGCTCAAGGAAAACCACTTGTACAAATAAGTGTACTTTAACTACAAATGAAGACTAGTCACTAACATCAGGCTGATTTTCACTCTGAGGTTGTAAGGGACATAAGGAAAACCACATTAAGAGCCCAGACTTACTATCTTCGATATCTTCATTATTAGTATTTCTAAGGAACAATCCCTTTCAGGCCCTCTATTATTTACTTCCCATCCATGATTTGCATGGAGCAAGCCTCAGTTCAGGCTTCCCAATTTCAGAACCTCATGATCTCTACCACATTTCCCTCCTGTACTAAACAGTAACGTTTTTAAACCAACTCACTATTTTTTTCTAATTGCTATCAACTTCCCACCATAAATGAACCATGCCGATGATGACCTAAGTAGCAACAACGATAGCTAGCAAGCTAACTAGACAGGACAGGCTGGGCGGGAAAGGAGTGTTGGGGTCCCTCCCCCGAAGGAAAGGGTGATTGACCACCTGGCTGGCCCGGAGGGCGCGCCCCGGAAGGCCATGTCCGCCTCGGCGGGTCCGCGGGGCGTGCCCTGATGGGCCGAGGGGCGGGGCGCCGGAGCGAGCCCGGGCCGGTGGAGGCGGGCCTGGTGGCCGGCGGGCAGCTGCGGAAGCCAGCCCCGGGCCATACAGCCCTACGGCCGGCAGCGCCGCCGCGGCCAGGGCTGCCTCCGGAAGGAACACCGCGGCCCGTCGCCTGTCCTCCCCGATCACATGCAGTTAGGGACCTACAGCGTGCGCATGCGCCCGAGCCTTCCCGCCGTTACCTTCGGCCGGGGGCGCGCGCGCGTCACCGCCACCCTGACGTCCAGCCTCCACGGTTGGCACATTTGTTCCTCCCCTTGCCCCCTCACATTTAATAGGAACAACCTTCCTTCCTGACCTCCCTTCAGAACAAGCAAGTGGACTCATCCACATCCGGGGGTCGGAGAAACACAGCGTGCAGGTCACGTGGTGCAGAGGGTGGGCGCCGGCGGCGACGGCGGCGGGTGCAGTACTGGGTTGGGTGCTGGTAAGGGTTTTCCGCGCGCTTGCCCTGGGTTTTGGAGGGCGGGAACGAGTTCTTCCCTCAGCAGCACACTCTCCTCCACTCCCATTGGCGGAGGCCAATGTCTTCACTTCTTCCTCCTAATCATAACTGCCCGTACCGCACGCCAGGTCGGGTAGGAAGCGACTCGCGTGGTGGGCCTGGACCTGTACGCCTCCCCCCCCCCACACCCGCTTCCACATGTGGTCCATCCCGCCTGAGGCCGGAAGTCGGTGGGCGGCCTCACACCTGCACGGATGGTGGTGGCCTGCGAGGGTCAATTCTAGCGAGAGAGAGAGCGCGCGCGAGCGTCTTCTTTTTTGGGTTTGCAACTCTGTGTTTACAAAATTCTAAAATACAAAGATGAATAAAACGTGCACCTGCCCCAGGAAACGCACGCACCGCGAGCTAGAACACGAAACAGCGTGACAAGCGCCCAGCCGGGACCATTCGGTGCGCACGGAGACTTGGGACCTGCGGAGGGGCGGGTACCGCGCGCGCTTGCGGCTTGAACAGGGCTTCCTGCAGGAACCTAGCTTTTTAGATTGGCTGAAGATTAGCTGGGGGGAAAAGGAAGAGGAAAGCGTTCCAGGATTGGGAGCATCACGCGTGTAAGAATGGTTTGTTCAGTGAATTGGTAGTAGTTAATTCTGTCGAGCGTAGCAAGTGCATGGGACATTGCCTCTCTCTTAATCCGTCCCAGCCCCTTTAGAGTGCCTAACTCTGGAAATGGGATCTTGATCCTGATCTAACGCCCACGTTCAGTTTGGAAGGAAAAGTAGAGGTTAGTGACAGGAAAAGGAGGCTTTTAAGTGCAAAGGATGGAAAGTATGATAGGGTTAGAGGTGTTTGAAGGAGTGACAGGTGAAAAAAGATGTATGCCAAATTGGAAAAAGCTGTGTTAAGGAGTCATGGATGCAGGATTTACAAATAATGGTTGGCGATGATTATACCTGAGCAATCGGTCACAGAGCCGACCAGATATGTTTAGTGGATCCTAAGGACAAGAAGGAAGGGTCAAGGGCAGGATGCCTGCTAGAGCTGGAGTGATTTGAGAAAACGTTAGAAAAAAAGGTGGGATCTGTGGGCCTGGGGAAATAAGCAGGTTTTGATCAGCAGAAGAAAGAGGAGGGTATCCCAGAGGCAGTGGGAAAGGAGGGCTCTTGCAGGACAAGGACTCCAGAAATGTAACTGGACGTGAGGGTGAGGACCCCTTGTGTGTCAGTTTCCTAAAGACAGGGTCCTTGTTTGAGTTATTCCCCAGGTAATAATTAATTCCTTTTGGGTTTTTTTTTTGGGGGGGGGGGGTTGGCGGGGGGGGGGGGCGTGCGGATTTTATTGCCCTAGTCAGTTGTCTCAGTGGTAGAATACTGGCCTAGCATGTCCCGGTTCAATTTCTGGTTAGGGCCTGTACACAGGAGAAGCGACCATCTACTTCACCCTTGCCCTTTTTCCCCTCCAGCCTCCCCACCCTTTTTCCCTTCTGCAGTGAGCCTCAGGCTCTGAAAAAAAAAAAACGGTTTCGTCGCTGAGCAATGGAGCAACTGCCCCTAGTGGGCTTGCCGGGGAGGGTCTCAGTGGGGGCGCATACAGAAGTCTGTCTCTGCCTCCCCTCTCACCAAAAACAATAAATAAATAAGTAAATAAAAATTATTTATTGATTAGAAAGAGAGAGAGAGAAAGGCAGGGGGAAAGGAGAAATGGGAAACACCAACTCACAGTTGCTTTTCATATGTGCCTTGACCAGGCAAGCCCAGGGTCTTGAACTGGCAACCTCAGCGTTCCAGGTTGACACTTGATCCACTGTGCCAACACAGGTCAAGCTGGGTTGATTCTTGTGTGAGACATTAAGACCTCACCTGGCTCACTGATTGCAGAAGTAGCTGGGCACCTTTTGCTTAGTTTTGCCTGGATCCTTATTATGGGGGTAAAAACCCTTCCCCTGCTCCAACCTGTATATTTATTACTGTTGGGGACAAACATAGGCTAATATGAAGGAGTTGGATTCCATTTCCAAGAATTGTTTCTTGTTTAAATCTTCATACTCTTAGAAGTGGGGGATGACTTGGTGCCATTGACTTTCAGGCCATCAGTACGGCTGTTTTGTAGCAAGGAGCACAGTAAGGTAATACCTGGGATGAAGAATAGCCCAAACTTGGAACCAAGGAACCCCGAGGTACCTTCCAAGCTGGCTACGGGTGTTTAAGAATAAGAAAGAACTGGGGAATCAGCTGTGATGAGTAAGCATCTTGACCAGGCATTCAAGGGCATGCAGCGTCAGGAATCAGAGGAACCCCAAAGAAAAGAAACAAGCAGCATAGGGGCCTACCTGCTCATTTAGAGCTGCTGCTTTCAGGGCCCTGCCTGTTTGTCATCTTAAGAGGCCATGCCCTGGCCAGTTGGCTCAGCGGTAGAGCGTCGGCCTAGAGTACGGAGGACCCAGGTTCGATTCCCGGCCAGGGCACACAGGAGAAGCGCCCATTTGCTTCTCCATCCCTCCGCCGCGCCTTCCTCTCTCTCTCTTCCCCTCCCGCAGCCAAGGCTCCATTGGAGCAAAGATGGCCTGGGCGCTAGAGTGGCTCTGGTCTCAACATGGCGACGCCCAGGATGGGCAGAGCATCGCCCCCTGGTGGGCAGAGCGTCGCCCCATGGTGGGCTTGCCGGGTGGATCCTGTCGGGCGCATGCGGGAGTCTGTCTGACTGTCTCTCCCTGTTTCCAGCTTCAGAAAAATGCAAAAAAAAAAAGAAAAGAAAAGAGGCCATATCCTTTACAAGCTCGGGTTTCTGTCAGGTCTGTAGTTGGTCACTGTGTATAACCCAGTTCAGTGTTATCTCAGTATGTCCACTTAGCATCTGAGAATGCCAATATTAGAACCAAAACAAGTGGTAAATCTTGTCAAAAATGATGCAGGAAAGGCTAGAAGGACAGAGAGGAGACCTGATTATGAGTCAGGGACTCATCAAAGACACCCTGAACAGAAAGAGGTGAATGTGCAAGTTAGGAGAGAAAAGCCCTCAAATATATTGCTTTTCTGTTACACTATGACATTGGTCTATCAACTAAGCTATGTCTGATATCCACTGTACACTACGAAGCATCCATCAACCGGAGGGAGGACAGGAAGGACTGTGATCATATAAATAGGTTGTCACTTGACCCAGATTAATCTTTCTTGGGGTGATATTATACTGAAAGACACATCCAGGCTAAAAAGGCTGGGGAGTCCTAGTGCTGGATTACATCACCTGTGAGTCTTTATGTTTTAGAACTGACCTCTTTGGCTTACAGATTTGACAAGATCCAAGCTACAGGAGAATGGACAGTGAAGTACAGAGAGATGGCAGGATCTTGGATCTGATTGACGACGCTTGGCGAGAAGACAAGCTGCCTTACGAGGATGTTGCTATACCGCTGGTAGGCTATGATTGTGCTGAGAAGGGTGGGTTCAGGCATGACCTAGTGGGCCCTAGTCTAGGTATAATATCAATGGGCAAGTGAACTAGGAGGGCAAAGAAATCAAAGCTGTGGAATCCACTAACTTTAGAAGTTTCAAGAGAGCCCTGGCTGGTTGGCTCAGCGGTAGAGCGTCGGCCTAGCGTGCGGAGGACCCGGGTTTGATTCCCGGCCAGGGCACACAGGAGAAGCACCCATTTGCTTCTCCACCCCTCCGCCGCGCTTTCCTCTCTGTCTCTCTCTTCCCCTCCCGCAGCCAAGGCTCCACTGGAGCAAAGATGGCCCAGGCGCTGGGCATGGCTCTGTGGCCTCTGCCTCAGGCGCTAGAGTGGCTCTGGTTGCAACATGGCGACGCCCAGGATGGGCAGAGCATCGCCCCCTGGTGGGCAGAGCGTCACCCCTGGTGGGCGTGCCGGGTGGATCCCGGTCAGGCGCATGCGGGAGTCTGTCTGACTGTCTCTCCCTGTTTCCAGCTTCAGAAAAATGAAAAAAAATAAAATAAAAATTAAAAAAAAATTAAAAAAAAGAAGTTTCAAGAGAGCATCTAGACTTTCTATTTGAAGAGAAACGTGGTTCAGAGAGCTAACATGACCAGCTCAGTTAGGGGTCATTCCTGGATTAGAACCCAGGTCTTCTGAGCCATTTTCTGTCAACTACACCAAAGCCAGTAAACGAGATGAGTTTAATGCATAAGATGGAAAAATTACAGAGCAGTGGCACATAAGCTGTACAGTATTTCTTCCTTCCCTGCCTGTGGCTATCAATCTGTTGACATTTTTAAAAACTCACATTCTTGGAACATATACCTATCCTACATTCCCTGGAAAATATTCAAAAGACATCTGGCTTTTCTTTTGCCTTGAGACCAACAGGGTCCTGGGATAGACTTTGCTGCTATCTAGGGAACTGCCTTGCAAGCGGTTCGTTAAATCTTATATAATAAATGATTTAAAAGTTTTGCTTGTATAAATGCTCATTAAATATCTTGCTTATGCTCTAGAGGCCTGCGAAGAGCAAAGAGATCAGGGCCCAGGGCCTGTTTTTCTTTAGGGTATGCCAGCTGCCCTGAGAAGATTAACTGCTGCTGTTATTACAGAGAAAGAAAATCAGCTCACCCACATTCTCATTTAAGAATAAGAGATGCTGCCTGACTTGTGGTGGCGCAGTGGATAAAGTGTCAACCTGGAATGCTGAGGTTGTTGGTTCGAAACCCCAGGCTTGCCTGGTCAAGGCACATATGGGAGTTGATGCTTCCTGCTCCTCCCCCTTCTCTCTCTCTCTCTTTTCTAAAAATGAGTAAATTTTAAAAAAAATAAGAGATGCTAATATGCTCAGTGAGTACTACACATATCAAATAAGTCACAGTGTGGTTCAAGTTTAGAAAAATAGTTAAAAGAGAGAGTATAATGAGAATTACAGCTGCCACTTATTGAATACCAGTTTTATGCCGTGGACCAAGGTTGACATTTGACATACATGATCTCTGCTCTTTAAACAGACTTGTAAGAGCGGTAGCGTTATCCCCATTTTACAGTAAAGAGATAGGATCAGAGGAGGGAACCTGCCCGAGGTGGGGTGGTTGGTAAGTTGGACTTCACACTTAGGTCTACAAGGCTCCAGATCCTGTCCTATAAACTTTGGTTTCTTTCATTCCACAAGCATTTCTTTGAAACCGTCTGTGGGCCAGATTATGTGAACGTAAGATACTATTTCTGCCCTTGTGTGTCTGGAGAGGTACCACATATAAATAAATAATTATAATAATTAAAATAAGTGGGGGTCATGAACTGTAGTACAGGAGGTGGCTCATTGCCTGGTGGGCATCAGAAAGGTCCTCAGAATATAATGGCCTAGCTGGTTGTAAGGGAGGACCGGAATTTAGCAGGGGTAGACCAGGGCACTCCAGCGGTGGGGATGCGTGCAGAGGATCAGAGCTTTAAAAGTCTGCGAGAGCGAGGTATTCTGAGTGTATGGAGAATACGTTTGTCATGTAACAGAGGCAGAAAAGTTGAGCTCAAACCAGATCTGGAGAGGAATATATGATACTATGCTTAGACCTCATCCTTGGGATAGTCAGGAATGAATGGTCTTCAAAAAAGAAGTCTGCCATGCTCAAAATTTAGGTTTTGGAAAATCAGCTTAGCAGCATTGTCAGAGAACGTCTGCCATGGAGAAGGTGCAAGTGAGCAGGCAGAGAGACCAGTTAGGAAGCTGTTGCAATGGTCCAGGCAAGGGAGGAGGGCCTCATTCTGGACATGGTTATGGCAGGGCTTGGGGACCTTTTGTGTGGTAGGGGATGAAGGAGAGGGAGATTTTCCTGCTGACTTCCAGATTGTAGCCTGGCCCGGGCGTTAACCCATGTCTTTGTCCGTGTCTTGTGATTCTAAAACATCGTGTTTATCAGCTTTTAGTGCTGCCTAACTAGTCACCAGTGGCTTAGCTATAGCTACTTGTCTCATGATTTTGTATGTCAGCTGAGAGGGTCTTCTGGTCTGCCAGCTCGGCTGATCCCTGCTTTTGCTCTGCAGTCAGCCAGCAGGCTAGCTGGCAGCTGGGTCATTCAGGACACTTTCTCATGGGTGGCAGTTACGGGGACTGGGACGATGAGGTGACTAGGCCACAGTCTCTCATCCAGGAGACTAGCCCAGACATCACATGGCCATCTGAGGGTTCCCGAGCACCATCAGAACAGACTGCAAGCTTCAGGAAGCTTAGGCCAAGAACTGGCCCCTGGCACTGCAGCTGCTTTCTGTTGGCCAGAGCAAGTCACGTGGCCAGCCCCAGTCCAATACTGGGGAAACATACTGCCTTTTCTTTCCATAAGAGCAGCTGCAAAGAATTGTGGTCATTTTTACAATGTACCATAATAGATGGTTACGTCTGTGATACTTTTTTTTCCAGGCACATAGGCGATTTTATATGTGGGCACTCATTGCCCAGAGACAGTCGTGACCAAATGAAAGACATTGTTTTAGAACGCATACCACAGGGGCATTAAATGAAACAAAGTTGCCTGCCTCTGAATTAAAGAATTTGTTAAGCAAGGAGTTGTTTATTGCTTTGTCAGCTAAAACTAACTATTGGAACCAAACTTACTTTAAGTTTGGGCATATTACTGCTTTACAATAAATGATAGTTATCTTCAATTGGTACAAGTATATTTGAATTTCATTCTTAACATTTGTAGAGCAAGATGATTCAGAGACACTTCTCATTATAATTATTTTGTATGTACTGAACATAATTCTAAAGAAAAACATTATATTCGTATACTGCAAATTGGAATCCATTGGAAAATTGTAAGTCTGGATAATAACAATTTGCTAACCCTAAAAAAAGTGTAAATTCAGATTCTTAAAAAGAAATATATTGGTATCAGTGAACTCTGACACAAAGTAGAGTCCTGGTAGTAATAAATTTAAATTTAAAATATAAGGAAACTTTCTTAGAAGGTCTTACCACACCCAAAAATATAACTATATAGTGATGAATGAGTTAACTAACCTTATTGTGGTAATCATTTCACAATATACAGTGTGTCCATAAAGTCATGGTGCACTTTTGACCGGTCACAGGAAAGCAACAAAAGATGATAGAAATGTGAAATCTGCACCAAATAAAAGGAAAACTCTCCCAGTTTCATATCTATTCAGTGCAGTTCGATGTGGGCTCACGCACAGATTTTTTAGGGCTCCTTAGGTAGCTATCCCGTATAGCCTCTACAGACTCGTCACTGACTGATGGCCTACCAGAACGGGGTTTCTCCACCAAACTGCCGGTTTCCTTCAACTGCTTATCCCACCAAGTAATGTTATTCCCATGTGGTGGCGCTTCGTTATAAATGCGTCGATATTCACGTTGTGCTTTGGTCACGGATTCGAATTTAGCGAGCCACAGAACACACTGAACTTTCCTCTGTACTGTCCACATCTCGACTGGCATGGCCGTGGGCTGCTCCGCTGTATACACGGTGTTATGTCATCATCTGCATGCGCATATGCGGCCACATCCTACAGAAACTGGGAGGGTTTTCCTTTTATTTGGTGCAGATTTCACATTTCTATCGTCTTTTGTTGCTTTCCTGTGACTGGTCAAAAGTGCACCATGACTTTATGGACACTGTATACAGGGGTGAACTAAGGCAGGTTTGCATTTGTAATACAAATAATACAGTAATTAATAAATAATACAAGAATAAACTTTTACATACTCATAACTGTAAACCTACTTTTATCCTCCCGTATGTGTAGCAGATGATCATGTTTACACTTTAAACTTATGTGGACATTATTTCAGATTCTACACTAAATGTGGCCAGCAGCTTACCATTTTAAGAAAATGCTGGCAGGATCTGAATTGGTCATTTTCCATGTTTTATGTTGCCCTACTTCACCACTAGGGGGTGGTCTCGTCACATTTTCACAGCTACCACTTAGCTCCATTCTAGTCTAGGCATATTGGATGCAGGCTAGTTTTTCATACATTTTTCAGCAAAGTGCAATGTGGAAATACCAGAACGAGAATGCTTGAGGAGTATGCCAGCAAGTGTGATATTCTATTAAAGCAGTCCCCCTCCAAAAAAAGACATTGTATTGACTCTTTTCAGTTTCCGCAGCCACTATAATAGCAAATGTCCCTTGAGCACTGGATGTCCTGCATAGTGCTAAGCACTTGATCTAAATTACCACATTTAGTCTTACAGTCCTGTGAGATGATAACTACATTTTCTTCTTGTTTTCAAAGAGGGAACAAAGGTTCCAAGAGTTTGACCACCTTACCTGAGTAACCCAGCAAGTGGAGTTGTGGGCTTGGATTCCAGCAGCTTCTGGAATGTCCTTAGCCTCTGCCACATCACCTCCTGTGCAGATGCTAGAGCCACAAGACCATCATTCCCTTCTGCAAACAACCTGAGTGATACTTCAGATCCTTCCTCACTTCTTTTTATTCTAGCTCTTTCGTTAGGATACACTTCTGTCAATCATGCTGCCCGCTTCTGGGAACTCGGGTTTTAATAATGTGTGCTCTTGAGTTCTAAGGGATTTGTTAATGTGCATTATACTGTCTTTCTGAATGTCCCTTGTACCTTTGCAGAATGAGCTTCCTGAACCTGAACAGGACAACGGTGGCACCACAGAGTCCGTTAAAGAACAGGAAATGAAGTGGACGGACTTGGCCTTACAGTATCTCCATGAGAATGTCCCCCCCATAGGAAACTGACACTTGGCTCCCTTCTCATGGACAGATTTATTTTCTTAAAAAAATACATAGATAACAAAATGTGGTGTGTTTTTTTCAGTCTCCTAATTCAAATCTGTTAATGCTAGATCAACACTCAAAAATGTACACCCCCATAATTTGTGGCAGCAAAGTGCAATGTGGAAATACCAGAATGAGAAGCTGATTGAGATTTCTCAGGAATGCAGACTATTTGGCTCTTTGAACCTGAAGTTCTTCGTTCACTAGCTTGTCTTAAACATTAGCCTTTAGCATTAATTTTGCTTTACTGTCAGTTTAACACTTCCCAACTGCTTCTGTGTGTCCTGTGACAGAGAAGATTGAAGGTAAGAGAGGAGAAGGCTAAGAAAGGAAACCAACATAAGAATTACTAACTTCTGCCTGACCAGGTGGTGGCGCAGTGGATAGAGCGTTGGACTGGGATGTGGAAGGACCCAGGTTCGAGACCCCGAGGTTGCCAGCTTGAGTGCGGGCTCATCTGGCTTGAGCAAAGAGCTCACCAGCTTGGACCCTAGGCCCCTGGCTCCAGCAGGGGGTTGCTCAGTCTGCTGAAGGCCCGCGGTCAAGGCACATGTGAGAAAGCAATCAATGAACAACTAAGAAGTCACAACGTGCAACGAGAAACTGATGATTGATGCTTCTCATCTCTCTCCGTTCCTGTCTGTCTGTCCCTATCTCTGCCTCTGTAAAAAAAAAAAAAAAAAAAAAAAAAATCTCACAGACTTTCCTTGGAGAAGCCGTCGGGTGGCCGGGAATGGAGCCTGGAGATGTGATAGATAGGGAAAAGCCCGTGCATTGATTACTGGGGTTCCAGAGGTTCCTGAGATTTCCCATGATTTCAAACTTTGGGTACATTTATAAATTAGAATACCTGACAGTTCCCTCTGCTCTCCCTACCACTTCTGTTGCCTCTGGAAAGGCTCTTTGGCTAGATAGACCACTAGTTTAATACAGTAATGGATCTATTTCCTCAAAGCCCATTGTGGGATAAGTGAACACCATGGAGTCGGTATTTAGTTATACATGTGTTTGAGAACTATTGTGAATACCACGTGTATTTATCTCCTGGAATTACATGCCTCCATTAAGTGGTGTCTGTCTTGTTCTCAGTCCAGATTTTAAACTGGGAAGACGCCCTGGTTTATACCTCTGTATCCATCATTGAAAACACTGAAGAACTGAAAGCTCTCTTCTCATCCTGTTTTCATTGTGTCTTTCTGTTTACCTAGCTTTTAGAAGGAAGAAGTATGTCACAAAACAAGTGAGCTGATTTAAAGTTTCAATAGAAACATTGTGTGGCAACTCTCCTGTAATCCAAACTCTTCCAGGCTAATCTCTGTGCATCAGTGTCCTGCTGAGAAGTCATTCAACTCAGAATAAAGACCACAAGGCACCAGTACTCGGAGAACTCACAGAAAACAACCCAGGAGAAAAGAGAATTAGATGTTAAGGAAAAAATTTTATACCAAGAGAAAGCTTTTCAAAAAATTAGGCGTTCTGCATTCTAGTTAATTGAGGGTGTTACTACAACTTTATTTGTGGTACGTAGTATTTAAGACACTGACGTCTATCTAGGAACTTGGCGGGTGTTCATGTGAATCCAGCCTTTCCCAGGAATATTGGTAGACCAGTAAAATACTAAAGTCTTGATTTCAACTGAATCAGAGTCTGTAAATTAAACAGCTGTTGGTCTATCTGTTTGGCTTATTAACGCTCATCTGAGGCCTGCCTCCACGCCAAGTTTGTGACCTGTGAGACAGGCAGAATCCTAGCTCATTGTATTTGGAATTAGGTTACCAATCCTGGGCCAAATTGTCAGCTGGGGTTTTGGGATCTGCTCATTTAGGAGTGGCTCAAAGATGGTGAGCACAAGAGATTCAAGGCTGCTGTCTAGGGAGGCTTTCAACCATAGCTATCAAACATCCAAAGGGGAAAGTGAAAAGGAGACAAGAGATTGGTGTTGCTTCCTGCAACTTTCCAGGTGAAAGCATGTGTATTCTCTGTGGGTGCAACCTGGCTTGGAGCTGGGAATTGTGGCAATGAACAAATTATGTATGGTCTCTGCCTTCCTTTACTAGGATAAACAAACATGAAACCAAGAGCCATAAAAACCTGAGACCCTGGCCAGTTGGCTCAGCGATAAAGCATTGGCCCAGAGTGTGGAGGTCCTGCGATCAATTCCCAGTCAGGGCACACAGGAGAAGTGACCATCTGCTTCTCCACCCCCTCCCCCTTCACTCTCTATCTTTCCCTATACCCCTCTTGCAGCCATGGCTCAAATACTTTGAGCAAAAGCTGGCCTGGGGCACTGAAGTTGGCTCCATGGCCTCACATCAGGCACTAAAATAGCTTAGTTGCCAAGCAGAAGAGCATCGCCCCCTAGTGGGCTTGCCGGGTAGATCCCAGTTAGGGTGCATGCAGGAGTCTGTCTCTGCCTCCCCTCCTCACTGAATTAAAAAAGAAAAAGTCATACAGACCTATGATTTCAAATTGTGACCTCCAAGGAAGAAAATTAGAGGATATCACTTAGGTTGATTTCCTAGAAGCAAAGCCTGTGGCAGTTTCTTGTGCAAGGAATTTATAGATTGTGCTCAAGAGAAACCTGTGAGGGTAGCAGGATAGGACAGTGGGGGGTGAGGAACCGTGCAAAGGGGAGGCACCAAGAGTTCCCACTCTGAGACCAGAGGCTAGGCCTCTCCGAAGTGTAGGTCAGTCATTGGCCCTGCCCCGCGCACCATCCCCCAGGGAGGGCATGGTCTCCCGGCATGGACAGGAGTGTGGCTCCCCCGAGAACAGTGTGGCTCTGGGCTCTTAGAAACCAGTACACAGTGACCAGGGAGTGTGTACACAGACAGACCAGGTGAAAGGGAGTCTGGGCCATGATAATGACTACTACAAGGTACAAGGTATGACTCAAGGGACCTGATTCAGTTGGATAGTTATGGGGAGACCTGATAAGTAGCTTTTATAGTATATAATTTGACATTTTGTTTCTGAGTTTTTCCCACTCTCCAAGAAATTCAGCCCTTTGTGCTTCCTCTTCACAGCAGAAAGCAGACATGCTCAAAAACAAGCCCATCCCTTGTTTGGGAAGTAGGGAAGGCGAGGAAAGAAGGAGCCTCTTAGGAGTGGTAGAAACCTAGGCCCCAGTCGCTAGTGGCACCCAGGGACGTGGTAAACCAGAGATTCGCGGTTCGGGGGGTGCCCGAAAGGAGATGAGCTCAGCACAGTCTTCCGGGTGAGGCAGAGGCGCTAGAACACCGGAGCCACCTCCTCCAAGGGCCCCTCAGAGTTGTCAGTGAGGACAGCAGCCCAGACAGGCTGAAGAGTAAAGGTCCTCGCCCACTTTTCCAGATCATTCATGAGCATCCTGAATGCTTGAGAGACTCTAAGATAAGGAACGGACACTCCAGTGACCACATTTAATTTCTGCTTCAGCCCAGCAGTGAGGCCAAAAAGATTTGAAGAAAGAGTGATAATTTCTTGTACCCTCCTTGAGTTTGTGAGCCAACACCTGGAGGAGGGGAGGAGAAGCCAGGGGTGAATTGGGGGTAAGGAATGACTGCAGAGAGAACAAACTGGAGAGGCAGCAGGTGGGACTGGCATTACCAGCAGGGTAGGTGGACAGGCAGGAGGAGGTGGGGATGGCCTAATCAGCTTATGCTTTATATTTTTAAATACAAATCACTGGGTTGATGCAAGTGGGAATAGAAGTAGAAAGACAGAAGAGCCTTTTGCATTGACTCAGATGAGAGATGGTGGTAACTGGGGCTAACAAGATGGAGATGGAAAGAGGAAATTGGAATAGCTCTCAGGTAGAATTGTCCAGATGTGCCCAGGGAGAGGGGCATTGCATGGACACAGCACCCTGGATCGTGTTTGTGTGGTTCTAAAGAGACTTGAGTGCCCAGTGTGATCCCTGCCCTTGTGACCCAGAGTGAATTCTCTGACGCAGACACAGGACCCCAGATGCAGCCCCTGGAAACATAGAATCTGGGTCCAGAGCTGCCCATCCTTTGAAGCTCCAGTTAGACCCACTTCTAAACAATACAGTCACGATAACAACAGTTAGCGCTCCTGTGTGCTTTAGACACGATTTCTAGCCCTCACGTCCACTCTGAAGGTGGATATTTTTATCCTCATTGAGCAGGAAATGGCAACTTAAAATTAAATGACATGTTCCAAGTTAAAAGATTTATTCCAAGTCACTCAAATTGTAAATGAATTCCAATGAAGGCTGTGTAATCCTAAAACTTACACCCTCTCCCTGGACCACGTGACCTCTCTGTAAAGCCTTCTGTGAGCACTCCATTATGAACTGGGAAGAAAATTCTATCAGAACACTCAGAACTTCAAAATGGTAGCCTTGTTTTTATAATTGAGATAAAGAACCTAAAAAATAATTTTTATTAGGACTCAGAGAGTCATGAAATACTTAAAAATTCAACTTATTACCAAACTCATATATAATTCATGACTTTACCAGCACGAGTCATATTGTTGTTCCTGGTTTTTGTACAAGGTTAAATCCTTAGGTTTATAATACCCGATTTTGGTACATTGAGACAGGACCGTTTAGTATCAATTCTAGTTAGTATCATACCAGCAGGGGGCACTCAATTCCCATAAGAAAGTCTGAATTACTGGCAGATCTCTTAGCGGATGTGAAACTGAAGATACAGAATAAAAACAATGTTCTTTTCTTGGAAGTGAGTCTGTATATGTGAATCCCTGGGATTCTGGCCACCCACCCTCGGGCTGGGCAACTCACTAAGTGGGTTCTTCACTCATGCTTTATAGGGGTCAAGCGAGGGTGCCTGGAAGGTGAGGGCAGTTCGGCACTCTGCCCGCTTGTGACCCCAACTTATACTCTTAGGCCTGGGAAGTCTTTCGTTAAGCTTTTCCCCAGGGTTTGTGTTCAGTCATTTAGATAATTTAAGCATCATCCTGGAATGACTTCCAAAGCCTCCTCGCCTGATTTGGCCCTGCTTCACCCACAGTTAAATTCTTTTCCCATTCCCTGCCACGCCCTGCGCCATCAGTGAGCTCCTGAGGAGAGCGGTGGGGGCTAGGGGCTAGCATGCAAAGGCAAATGGGTAGTCTTGAGAAAGCTTCGTATTTTGTGGCCTTCCTGGCCCCTGGTGATGACCTTGGCCTTTGACCTTCTGCCCAAAAGAACTGGCTTCATGGGCATGCAACCTGTGCAGCCACAGAGGATCCCACCCCCAGAAAGTCCTGCTGTGGCCATCTTGAACTCTCAATAATTTTTTATCAAGGGACCCAGGTTTTCAATTTGTACCGGGCCCCATAGATTATGTAGCTGGTCCTTACATCTAATGTAGCCATCTCTTGGGGTTCCCTATTGGACAGTAACTAACTTGACCCAGGAAGTGCCTTCACCTTGGGATTGAGAAGTCACGACACTGTGCAAGTTGTCCTTCGGGGTGACGGGAAAGCAGGCGGACCCAGGAGGATGGCTGGGGCTGACCTCCAGGAGCTGACCACCAGGCTTGCTGCGGCACCGACACCGAGAGCTGTCGCGGCTGCTAAAATAGTTTCCTGAGCTCAACTGAGTCCTGCATCGTTCCTGCCACCTGGAAGCTGTCCTCACTGCCCCATGGGGCATGGGGTGGGTATAGACATGCTGGAAGTACAGCCAGACAGGTTGTGGATGGCTGAGAGAACTTGAAGCAAGATTATTGCCTCATCCCATGTCCTTGCCCGAATTTCATCTGGCTCTTTTTTATTATCATTATTTTATTGATTGATTTTAGAGAGAGAAGAAGGGAGAGACAAACAGACAGAAACCTCAATCTGTTCCTGTATGTGCCCTGATGGGGAATTGAACTAGCAACCTTTGCAAATTGGGACAATGCTCTAACTAATGGAGCCATCTGGCCAGGACTCATCTGGCTCTTAGTCAACTCCTATATGAACTTGCACTCTGTAAACTTAGGTATAGCAGTGTAGTTGTCTCAGAACAGAGCCTTTGACTGAAATGAGATGCCAGAAGCACAATGACAGAGCTGGGAACAATGGTCAGTGCATTAGTGTACGAAGGGTTTCTACGTGGGTATTTACTTTATCAAGTTGAACCATATGAAAAAAAAAGTTTTTATAGGTCAAAAATTGTCCGTCACAATTTCCTATGTTTGTAGGTAACTTTATTCTTACCCAGAGCCAGTGGAGCACATAGACAACGCACATCCACACACAACACCCAAGAACTGGATTTGATGGGTAGAGGCGGGGAGCCAGCGAAGGGTGGAGGATTTGAAAACAACCAAATGACTCGAAAGGAAGTGAGGGAGGAGGCCGTATATAAACCCATCCCAGTTAGTCCATGCCTTCACTGTTGACTCAGATCCCCTTTATTCATGGTGCCACCACCCAAGGGCAAAGGGGTTTTCCTCCACCCATGCCACGATCTTGATTCCACTCTCTCAGCCTGTCTGCCATGCTCGCTCCACCTTCCTCTTAGTCTCCAGTCTCCACTCCCTGCCCCCACCACCACACTCACAGATTGGTAGTCACGCTAACTGGCACGGAACCTAACTGTGCACAACTTCCTGAGGAAAAGTGAGGTGGCAGCATCCCTGCCCTTTTGCCAGTGGCGATCCCTACCATCTGTCATCTGCTAAGACACCACTGGGCCACAGAAATGACCATGGACCGGTCGAGAGAGGCACCTCTCAAGCCCCATCTTCTTGGCTCTTGTGTCTCCAGCTGCTGTCCTCCCAGCCTCCCTGAGGGCTGTGCAGATGTTGAGACATTCTTTCCTCTCCATTCACAGCTCCCGCTCACCCAGGCTACCCTCTGGGAGGTTAGGTTCCCACAAGTCTAAGTTCTTAGCCCAGAAGAGCAGGCAACATTGTCTTTGGAAGTACGACAAAAATGAGCACCCGGCTGGGGAGTCCCAGATGGCCTGGACTCTTGGCAGGGGTGCAAAGGGCTTCAGCTCTGGCCCCCTCTCCCCCCACTGGCTGCTTCCGACCTCTTCACCCAGTTTCTCTCTTCCTCACAAGCAACCAAGCAATCAGTCAATCCTGATCTGTGTGCGTGTTCCTACTTCATCTCTTCTTGCCGTTTTTCTCCTTTTCTCTGTCTCTCTTGTTTTTTAGATTTTATTTATTCATTTTTTTAGAGAGAGAGGAGAGAGAGCAAGAAATGGGGGAGGAGCAGGAAGCATCAACTCTCATATGTGCCTTGACCCAGAAAGCCCAAGGTTCGAACCAGCGACCTCAGCGTTCCAGGTCAACGCTTTATCCACTGCGCCACCACAGGTTAGGCTCTCCTTTTCTCTTATTCAAACATTTATCTAAATATCTCACTCTATGAACTAGACGTACCTTCTTTCATATTACAAATATCTTCTAGAGTACAACTCACACCAAGTTTGCACCTTGCTTTATTTTAGATAATACTTTAAATTACATACAAGTAAAATATATATAGGCTGCTGCAAAGTATAATGGCTAAGAATACAGACTTTGGAGGCAGAAAAGCCTAGGTTCAAAACCAGCACCCCCAAACCAGCTACTTACCTTTCTGAACCTCAGTGTCCTCATTGGAAACAGGGTTGATAATGCCACTTATATGATAGTTTTATTGGAGGATAAAGAGTCAGTTCCACTAAAGGGCTTAGAACAGTTTCTGGCACATGATAAGCACCTGATAAATATCAGCTATTGTTTGTTTTTAATATAATAAAATAAGTTTTCAGCCTGACCTGGTGGTGGCGCAGTGGATAGCGCGTAGGACTGGGATGCAGAAGGACCCAGGTTCAAGACCCCGAAGTCGCCAGCTTGAGTGTGGGCTCATCTGGTTTGAGCGAGGCTCACCAGCTTGGACCCAAGGTCGCTGGCTCCAGCAAGGGGTTGCTCAGCCTGCTGAAGGCCCACGGTCAAGGCACATGTGAGAAAGCAATCAATGAACAACTAAGGTGTTGCAATGCGCAATGAAAAACTAATGATTGATGCTTCTCATCTCTCTCTGTTACTGTCTGTCTGTCCCTGTCTATCCCTCTCTCTGACTCACTCTCTGTCTCTGTAAAAAATAAATTAATTAATTTAAAAAAATAAGTTTTCAGATGAATTCCACATTGATATGCTGAAGTCAAACAAAAAATAATTTTATTATGTAAATAATCATTCCCAAATAACCCTCAGGGGTTAATTTGCATAGTAGAAACAATAAGTGCCAGAGGCTGTGTGACCAGAAGTCTGCAGGTCAACCTCTCTGAGTTTACATCATAGGGTTGCAGAGTAAAATGAGTACAATGTATTCAAAACCATTTTTTAGTTATAAAGAACTATATGTATATACTTAAGTTAAACATCATAGTTTATTTACTTTGTAAATTTGTATGTATTCTCAAATTCACCTTTCACATAGCTCTTAGTATATATTATTATTTATACATAATAGATGTAGGCATATCTGTGTGTGAATTTGCATTAAAATGTTTTTAGGCCCTGGCCGGTTGGCTCAGTGGTAGAGCGTTGGCATGGCGTGCAGGAGTCCCAGGTTCGATTCCCAGCCAGGGTACACAGGAGAAGCACCCATCTGCTTCTCCACCCCAACCCCTCTCCTTCCTCTCTGTCTCTCTCTTCCCCTTCCACAGCCGGGGCTCCATTGGAGCAAAGTTGGCCCGGGTGCTGAGGATGGCCCTGTGGCCTCTGCCTCAGGCGCTAGAATGGCTCTGGTTGCGGCAGAGCGACGCCCCAGATGGGCAGAGCATCGCCCCCTGGTGGGCATGCCGGGTGGATCCCGGTCGGGCGCATGCGGGAGTCTGTCTGACTGCCTCCCCGTTTCCAACTTCAGAAAAATACCCCCCAAAAAATGTTTTTAAAAGTCTGGAAGAAAAAACGGCAAACTATTGGCAGTCACTGCCTCTAAGGGGAAGATTAGATAGGCCAAGGAAGGAAGGAAATTGTCCTGTCTGTATTTCCTTCTGTGAAAGCAGTGAGGTCATGGGAAATTTTCAAAAGTAATAATGTAGATATTGCAAAAATCAGAATAGCACTGTTTACAAAAATATATTCTCACTGCCTTTAAATAAATATTTGGGATGTATGTTGAAACTTGTGCCAGCATTCAGTAATTTTCATTCCGCTAACATCCAGCATGAGTGCCTGCTCCATGTGAAGCGCTCTGGGCAGCACAAAGGTGGATCAGACGTGGGATTGTACCTGAGGTCTTAATGTGGGAGATCGGATAAAACACTTATGCAAAGGACCATAATCTAAGAAAAAGCGGTTAGTGTAAATGCTCAATAAATACTTACTGGAAAAAATGAACAAACGGATGGATTGATGGATGGATGGGTGGATGGATGGATGGATGGATGGATGGATGGAGATATGGAGATGATGTCATGGAAGAGGGGAATCAGAAGAGGAACAGACCTACAGCTGAGGAAATTTTTAAAAACCTGTGAAAAAGATAACCTTTGAAAGACAGCTTGAATTGAACATCTAAAAATTAGAAGGGGAGCTGGGAAGGTGCCTTATGGTAATGATTTCCTGTCATTTCTAATTTGATACGTACCAGTTGTTCCTTTCCTCTCTCCCTTCCTACCAACTAGAGCAGAGCTGGTGTATTTGGAAATGTGGGAAATTTTTTTGGTTGTCACCATGACTGGAATGGTGGGAAGGGGGTGTCAGAGAATACACCCTTCTCTGCATTTAGGGGTAGATTGGCCAGGGCTTTTAAATATACTGCAATAAAGAATTGTTCTATCCAAAATACTGACAGTCACCACATTGAGAAATACCAGTAGGTGAGAGAAACATCATAAAAAGATCATTACAAGGTCATAAAGAAACTGCTGACATAGACATCTGCACATGCTTTCTGCTTTTGTAGCCAAATCAAATAGCATGACCTCCCTTCTAGACAAAGGAACAGAGAAATAAGATTGGAAAGGCCCATTGGACATGCTGAATAGACAGAGGGATGGTCAACAGAGATGAAATGTTCTCTTGAGGAAAGAGGACCCAGTCAAGATTTTTTATTAGGAATATGATATTGTCATATCTGTACTTTAGGAAATGCCAAACCTCTACTTTCTTTCTTTTTTTTTTCTTTTTTTCTTTTTCCGAAGTTAGAAGCAGGGAGGCAGACAGACAGACTTCCATGTACGCCCAACCAGGATCCACCCGGTATGTCCACCAGGGGGCGATACTCTGCCCATCTGGGGTGTTGCTCCGTTGTGGCTGGAGCCATTCTAGCACCTGAGGCGGAGGCCATGAAGCCCTCCTCAGCACCCAGGCCAACTTTGCTCCAATGGAGCCCTAGCTGCAAGAGGGAAAAAGAGATAAAGAGGAAAGAGAGGGGGAAGGGTGGAGAAGCAGATGGGCGCTTCGCCTGTGTGCCCTGCCCTGACTGGGAATCGAACCTGGGACTTCCACATACTGGCCCAATGCTCTACCACTGAGCCAATCGGCCAGGGCCTAAACCCCTACTTTTTAAAGGCTTTTAGAGAGCCAAAATGTGGAATAAGTTAACTTTTTAAAAAAGCTTTACCCTGCCTCTGCATTAGAAAAAGCTAAGAGATTATTCTATATTTTAGAAACGTCCCCAAATTCAAGTATAATAAAAACAAATTCATTCAACAAATTATTCTAAGACAATTGGCTTTCCATTTAAGAAAAAAACCCTAAAACTAAATTAGACCACTACTTCATGCCACATATTCAAGATGGTTTGAAGAATTAAACATAAAAAAATTATGAAGATGTTAGGAATCCATGTAGTTGAATACTTTAGGAACCTTGGGGTTGGGGAGGCTGCCTTTTTTTTTCTTTTTTTATTAGTTTATTGTGTTTACATAGATTCTAGTGTCCTCCCATGTTCCCCAGTACATCCCCCCTGTCCCTGGGGAGGCCTTCTTCTTCTTAAGTAAGTTTCAAAAGCTAGAGGCCTGAAAGGGTAAAAATAGGTGAACTTAAGGTCTCTACATGACAAAAGATATAATGTTAAAAGAATAGACGTGCTCATAAAATATATAACAGATGAAAGATTATTTTCTGGATACCCATAAAGCGTCTAAATCAGTTAGTAAAAGGTAACCCAGATAGGAAGATGGGCAATAGGTAGAATTAGGAAATTCACAGGAAAAAGATACGAAACATGAAAATAGGATCACCTCAGATACTTCAGACCGACTCCCTCAACTCCATGCCTACCACTTTGTAGCCTGCCTTGCTGCATGCTGGTGATTGAAAAGCTAATGCTGACCATTGCCAGGCTCCCTGAGGGCTGAGCTGTTTCAGCATGTGACCTGGCTTCCCCTGGACAGATGTACCCTCAGGAGATCTGCTGACTCTGGTGGGGTGAAGGGCTCCTTTTTGTGTGTGTTCATTCGGTTTGAGTTCTTCCTGTGTTGACATGGAGATTTCAGTCTCTAGATGCTTCGTATTATAGACGGATGCAGGGCACCCATCATGCAGCTGAGGCAATATTATCCCGGAATCAGGTGCTGCTGAGGCTTCCCAGTTTCCAGATTGCTGAATCAGCAGCTGGGGCGCAGCTTCTGGGATCCCCGGTTTCCTGATCATGGCAGCAAGGGAGGATCCTTTCGTGGGTAGGTTCTGACCTGAAGTTCTAGGAGTCAGTCCTCCAAGCTCAACCTGCTCTCTCATCTGATCTGAAAACATTGTAAGCATCTAGTGTCCTATATTTAATCATGCCATTCCCCTACCCACTTCTACCTATCTTTCTACATAAACTACCTGTCATCTGTTGCTGAACCCTGACACCACAGTGGTCAACCTTGCTAATAATCAAAGAAATACAAATGAAATGAACAATAACGTCATTTCTCATTCATCAGAATGTGAACACTTTAAAAAGACTGATAAAATTCAACATTGGTGAGGTGGAGGGGAAACCTCTCTCTTGGAGTTTGCATAGGTTGGCAGTACCCATCCAAGTGTAAAATGTGCATCGAATCCAGCCCAGCATTCCACCTCGAGACATCTGTCCAAAAGAAATACTGCCACATTTTCCATGGGTAGTAATCACACCATTGTGAAAAATGGGGCCAAATAATTGTGAATAGCTGAAATGTCCACCAAGAGGAAGTAGTTAAGAAAGTTATTGTATAGCCATTCCTTGAAATACTCTGCAGTCAGCAAAGAAAGAAGCTAAGCTCCATCCAAGCACTAATATGGAAAGATCTCAGACGTATTTCCAAGTGAAGAATGAATGGCAAAGCAACATGTATTGTTCGATCTCATTTATGTTTTAAAATGCAAACAGCAAAAGTACATGTTTTTATTTAAACCTGCATGTGTCTGCACGAACACAGACACAGATCAGAAAGGGCAGAAACCAGGCTCCCCTGCAGGGTTGGGGTGGTGAGCTGAGGAGGGGCCTGTGCAGGAGGACTTCGCTTCTACTTTCTAACTTCCTTTCTGTTTCAACACTTGAATATTTTACAATTTATATAATTATGTTAATGCGTAACTTACAAGTTTACAAAACACTATTTGATCAAGATTTCAACTATCAAATAAATGTCAAAGCAAAAGCCATATAGAGATTGATTCATCAATCTATCATATCTAGAAAAAGAGAAAGAAAGCAAATATGACAAAATATAACACACTGAATCTCGATGGGAGAATATGGGTATTGATTGTACTAGTCGCTCAATGTTTCTGTATTTTGAACATTTTTCATAATATAAAGATGGAAATAAAAACATCAAATACACATCCTTGGACACACACACACACTTTTCCTGCACAAGCAGATTTTTCCAGATGTGGAAGCAAAGCCTGTGGGCTCTCTCAGCTGCAATTATGGCCAAAAGGCATTGGCCATCTTTCGCAATCGTTTCTTAGAGCAAAGATCTCTCACTCCTGCGCCAGTGTATTGAGGAGCCTGCAGATGCTCCAGGGTGGACTGACTGGGGTGGACTGCAGCCCTCTCCCCAGTCCCTCTGGAGTTACGGCCAGGAGAACAGGGACCTAGCTGTTCCTCCTCTCCCTGTTCCCATGGAAGTGAAGAGCCCTTGACTAAAGTCACCTTTAAACATCAACTGTGCCCCAACCCCAGGTGCATGCTAAATTAAGCAAGCTGTAGGAAGGGAGAGGTGGCCATGGGTAAGAATAGGAGCTAAGGGCTCCTTCATGGCCACAGTAGAGGGCTCTGAAAAGACTCCATTCACTGGAGCTGGTATACTCAGCAGGCCTCATTCAGTCTTGAGATAGCAGTTTGTGGATAATGGGGGAGAAAGGGAATAGCAAAAAAAAAAAAAAAAGGCGGGGGGGGGGGGATTGGAATTTTAATGAGAACCATCTGGAGTGCTTGCCAAGGGTGTAATGTTTTTAGAACAAGAAAGTAATTCCTCAGGTTAAATGAGGAAAAGAGCAATGGAGAAAATTGTTAGATTGTGCTTAACGCCCAAAACTGATGCCGAACAGAACCACCTAGCGCGCACACAGCAAGCACGCAGGCCCCGGGTGGGCGGGGGCTGCACGGAGGACAGGGCCTTCCTCAGCTCTGGCCTCAGGCAGGGAAGAAGAATGCTCCTCCTCTGCCAAGGAGACTTTGAAGGATGGGTTGTGGAGGGCCCTGGGCCTGCGCCTGGAATCTGGGTAACCATGGAAACGGGCCCGCGGGTAACAACAAACAAGGGATGGAATTTCAGCTTTTTGCAGCCAGGCCGCAGAGGCAAAGGAATGGGAAAGTTCAGGAAAGTTTTTTTGTTTTTAACCCGGGGGTGGGGGGAGGCACAGGGGGGAGCAGCAGTGTTGGAAGTCAAGGCTCCCTGCCCAGCACTCCAACGGCGTCTCCGGGAGCCAGGTTCTGGGTTCTCCATTCCGCATGATCGATGTGCAAAGGCCAAGATCCATGTGACTGAAGAGGCAGGCCTCGGTTTAATGAGAAACGATATATGTGATGGAGGAAACGTTTTTACAGAGTTGCTAGGCAGAAAAATAAAATTTAAGGAACCTATGGACTCTAGAATTTTTTTTCTGAGGCCTTTAGAAATAGAATGGCTAGCGACGTGCCTGGACAGAACCAGGGCCTGGGGCTGAAGGGGACCGTAAAGACAGACATACACTGCGGCTCTTTGCTTTGCAGATGGGGAAACCAAGGAAGAGTAGAGGAATGGTTCCCATGTTCTGGCTCCTGATACAGGTGTCCAGGAATCCAAAACAAGCCCATAGCAGTCCCTGGGAGTCCGCAAATGGGTTTAGGTGAAATACTGTTAAAATAAGTAACAACAACTGCTGCGGAGCATAGGATTTTTAACCCTGGGATCAGAAAAGGGGAAGAATGCATGATGGTTTGGCACTCTTAGAAAGTAAGATTAATGCAGTGTGTTTCACTCCTGCTTCACTGCTACAACCATTAGTCGTTAAGAAGGAGCCTCCGTTCGGAAAAGAGAAAGACTCAACAGTTAAGAATTTAGTAAAGGAACTAGTTTTAAATGAGCAAAGTTACATAACTATCTAACTGTTTCAAGAAATCATCTTGAAACTTCATTAGCAAAAAATGTCCCTGAATCAGCCAACAGGAAATAAGTCCAAGGAATTTCTGGAAATAGGAGGGTGTTATTTTGTTTGTCTTTCAAGTAAAGTGGGGGGGGGGGGGACTTTTTAAGGAAAAAGGAAGCCCTGACCCACATAAAGATAGGGTTTCAGTAAAACTAATTTGAGAGCAAGAGGAAGAGCATCAGCCTCAGCAAAGGAGTGAGAACCCAGAGCATGGAGGGTTTGGGGTGGGATGCTGGGCGCAGCTGCAGCCCCCGCCAAGAGGAAGCAGGAAGCCGCCAGTTTTACGCGAAAGATGAAATTCCATTCACTGAAACAAAATAACACATCTGCATGTGACTGTCCACAGCCCTGTTGATGTTTACAGGGGAACTTAAAAATTGTTTCAGCACTTAACAATCCAGAAATACTTGTTATTTATCCTGAAGTCCCCAATTTTCCCTAAAGCTGTGCTTTGTAACTTTTTATCCTGAAAACCCCTATTTCTCTTATTCAAGTCATTAAAAATGGGGGGGGGGAGGAATGTGTTATTTATTTTCTCAGCAAATGTTTTCAACAATTTACTCTATACCAGGCCCTTGAAGGTAGTGCTGTGATCATATCCAATTATTATTGTCTCTTTGGCTTAATACCCTACCTGAGTTTTTAATATTAAAATGCAGAGTTGGCTGGGAATCTATGAGCCTCCCTCATAAAATGTTGAGAGTTGTCCACCTTCAGATACTTAAGTGCTACACAAGCTTAAGGAGGCCACTGCCCATTCCTAATGAGAATCTCCTGTTTATGATTCATGGATTAAACCCCTATAAATGGCTTTATATACATGCCCAAAATATGTGGACCCACAAGAGGTCTGAGAGTATTCACGTAAGTATGTGTCTGCTCGTGAGAAAGTGTGTGTGGGAGGGAAGGAAGGAAAGAAGAAAGAAGTAGAAATGTTTTCATTTTTAAAAGCTAGAAGGGCAAGCAAACACTATTCATGCTCATCATGAAAGAAGTGAGGTGTAGGGCACAGCGAAGGGAGGGGCCAGCGCCCTTCCAACGCGTCATTTCTTCAGCCCTTGAAAAGACTACTCTTTCAAGGGAATCCTCAGTTATAATTATACTGTTTTGTTTTTTAATCTCAGTGGTTTTTAAAAGGTGGGAAACCTTTTATCCTTTCATAAAAACCTTTCTTTGAAAAAGCTCACTCACTCAGGTTTCCCTGATCTCAGTGATAATTATCACAAGGAGAGGAAGAGCCCCCTGCAGTCGGCACAGTGGTCTCCACACCATTGCACCGCTCAGTCCCAGCCTGACTGAGGGTCTCCACACCACTGCACCGCTCAGTCCCAGCCTGACTGAGCACAAAGGGACTTGGACGAGATCACCTCAGCTAAGGGTGCCCACATGTTTATCATGAGAAAGCGTTCTCCAGGCCAGGTGTCCCTTTCTGGCCAACTGCACATAGTACCCACTGGATGAGCAGAAGCCTAAGTACTAGATGTGCTCTAAGTGAGGAGCAGAGGCCACTTCCTGTCCCCCTCCCTGGCCTGTACCCACAACTTGCTTCTAGACTTCATGGAAAGAAGAGATCAGAAACACTGCAGCTATTACTCAGATGTTTTACATATGTTGTACAAAAATTGAAGAGCATTAACTTCTTTTTTTTAATTTTTGTCAAAAAGCCTATGTGAAACTGGATTTTTCAACAATAAATTGAATGAACCAGAATATGTTGAACTCTAGTTTGTATTGTATTGTCAAACATAGAAGCCCAACAAACAAACTGTACCCAGGGAGGGTCCTATATTCCACTAGGAAGCATGCAATATCATGTAAGTGGCTTTTGATTGCAAATAATATGAAACTCAATGAACAGAAGCTCAGGCAATAAACAATGTATTATTTCATATAATCAATCCAGACCAGGTTCAGTTGACTCCACAACTAAATATCATCACCCAGAACCTAGGTGCTTGTCCATCTTGAAGGTTCTGTGTCTTTCTCAGCTGTCGTCTTGCTCCCCTGATGGTCACAAGATGGTGGCCACAGCTCTGGGCAATGCAGCCTCACAGCAGAAGCAGAAAAGGGATTATCTTCTTCTCTCTGGTTCATGGGTGGGCAGATGGCAGAATTAGGGCCACTGAGAGCTTAGTTGGGAAAGTGGAACACACATGTGCACACCGCATGGAGAAAGCCATGACCTGACCGTTCAGAGCAGAGAAGAACCAAGCCAGGAGACAGGGCAGAACAGGATATGAATGTCTTTCTGAAGCCACATATGCTCTTGGCCATTTTAGTTACATGAGCCCATCGCTTCTTGGCCTTTTGGCTACAATCAAGTGTAGTTACATGAGCCAATAAATTCCTTGTTTGGTAGGACACTTCAAGGTGGGTTTTCTGTCACTTATCACACATAGACCTCACTCATATATACCTCACTTTTCTAACTTTCCAGCCCTATGCTAGTCTTCCAACTTTGTTTTGCTTTTTTGAAATATTATTGGTTGAAACATTCTACAGTATACTTGGCCAGTATTCCTTCAAACTGACAATGTCATAATAAACAAAGAAAGACTGAGAAATGGTCACAGATTGTAGGAGACTAAGGAGAAATGAAAACTAAATGCAACATGGTATTCCAGACTGGATCCTGGAACAGATAAAGAATATTAATGAAAAACTTGGAAATAAAGTCTGTAGTTTAGATTGCCCCATGTCGATGTCTTAGTTTTGACAAATGTGCTGTTATGTAAGACATTAGCACAAGGGGAAGCTGGGTGAAAGGTATATATGGGAACTGTCCTGTCTTTGCAACTTTTCTGTCAACCTAAAATTACTCCAAAATAAACAACTTCAAAAAATATATATAGCCTGACCAGGTGGTGGCGCAGTGGATAGAGCACCGGACTGGGACGTGGAAGGACCCAGGTTCGAGACCCCGAGGTCGCCAGCTTGAGCGCGGGCTCATCTGGCTTGAGCAAAGAGCTCACCAGCTTGGACCCAAGGTCGCTGGCTCCAGCAGTGGGTTACTCGGTCTGCTGAAGGCCCGCGGTCAAGGCACATGTGAGAAAGCAATCAATGAACAACTAAGAAGTCGCAACGTGCAACGAGAAACTGATGATTGATGCTTCTCATCTCTCTCCGTTCCTGTCTGTCTGTCCCTGTCTATCTCTGCCTCAGTTAAAAAAAAAAAAAAAAAAAAATATATATATATATATATATATATATATATATATATAATTGGTCACAGATATTTAATTTTTTTTTTTTTTTTTATTTTTTTTTTGCATTTTTCTGAAGCTGGAAACAGGGAGAGACAGTCAGACAGACTCCCGCATGCGCCCGACCGGGATCCACCCGGCACGCCCACCATGGGGCGATGCTCTGCCCACCAGGGGGCGATGCTCTGCCCATCCTGGGCTTCGCCATGTCGCGACCAGGGCCACTCTAGCGCCTGAGGCAGAAGCCACAGAGCCAT
The DNA here is from genome assembly GCF_036850765.1 of Saccopteryx bilineata. Lineage (NCBI taxonomy): Eukaryota > Metazoa > Chordata > Mammalia > Chiroptera > Emballonuridae > Saccopteryx > Saccopteryx bilineata. The sequence goes on along the minus strand of NC_089499.1, from coordinate 38,121,317 downwards.
CCCCAGCGCCCGGGCCATCTTTGCTCCAATGGAGCCTTGGCTGTGGGAGGGGAAGAGAGAGACAGAGAGGAAGGTGCGGCGGAGGGGTGGAGAAGCAAATGGGCGCTTCTCCTGTGTGCCCTGGCCGGGAATCGAACCCGGATCCTCCGCACGCTAGGCCGACGCTCTACCGTTGAGCCAACCGGCCAGGGCCTGGTCACAGATATTTAAAGTCTAGTAAGTACTCAATGACACTGATTTTTTTTAATGACACTGATTTTTTTAAGTCATGGATAATACTGTAAGTCCCCAAAAAGTTAAGGGACTTGCCCTTGGCACCTGGCAACTCATGTCAGAGATGAGTCTGGAACCCAGGCCGTATCACCTGGAGGCACGCTGCAGCCCAGGGATCCAGAGGCCTTGCTCAAAGGATTTAGTTTCCATGGAAACAGCTCTTCTCTGAGTGCACTAAATTCCCTTGCTGCTCTCCACATTAGCTCTGGACTGTTACATTTCAAAGTCCATTTCTCACATTGATAAATTACACAATTATAGCAGTCCAAGCATAAGCTATAACAGCATGCAAAAAGAATTTGTACCAGAAATTTAAACTACCATATGGTCAATGGATTAACATTAATCATAAATAGAAACCATCACATTCTCTGGTGCCATGCAGTGGCATTCATGTGAATTAAGCGTTTTCTGAAAAGCAATACACAAACAATGTTAATATAAAATGAACCCAAGCCACACCATTCACAAAGACAGGTTTTAATGGAGCTGCATCGCAAATGACTTAGGTGGGAGTGAACATGGCATTCTGAAATAAACAACATTGGATGACTCAAAAAGTGGTTCTAGAGATGACAGTCACTGATGCCAAAGATTCATTTTGGATCATGGTAAACTTTGGTAGAGTTTGGATACAATGTGTTTCATAAAATGTGAGGGAAAAAGCAGAGGAAGCTTTAGCTCCTCAGGAGTGATCTCGTGTCAAGATGAATTCCTTCACGTAGAGTATGATAATACAGCTTCGGGATGAGCTTGCGTAAAAGAGATATACCCTTGATCACACGCGTTCTCCCCCAGAACCACACCAATCCCATCCTGCAGGACCCCTTTCTGTAATGCTTCTATTGTCCACACGCTGGCACACAGAGCTGGGCACAGCTGACCACAAATGTTAGTTCCTCCCCTTCCTCTTTTCCCTACCCAATAATTATTCCTCTTCCCTCTAGCGAGCACTGACCCTTAGGCAGAGCCCCGGCATCTGCTGGAATGCTGATCACAGAGGGTCAGAACCCGGTGCATCCCTGGGAAACACGGACTGAAGTATGCTAATTAGCACCCTTCCCTCTAATTGCTGGTGACTGTTGAAATTATCTGATAAAAGTTATGACAATAGTTCCTTTTTGTTGGCAGGGATGTGATTTAGGAAGCACATCTTGATAGAAGAACAAGCCACAATTTCTGATGTTGGCTACAGTGTCCCTCATTAGCTAATGGTTATATGACAGAAGATAAAAATGATCTTGACAGGCAGGAATAATGGGTCCCAAATTACAAAATGTAATTTAGAAAGAATGTAGGCAGTGCCCTACAGTTAGTTTCCAAAAAGTGCCTTGCAGAGGCCCAGGAGGCAGCAGGTGATGACAGCAAGAGCAGAGCCCTAAGTCTGGGAGTGCCAGGTCCTTGCTGAGCCACTGACCAGCTGGCCAGCCTTAGACAAATGACTAGCTTCAGGGAATGCAGTCTTCTCATCTGGAAAGGAAGAAACTCAAATGCGATGATCTTTCTCAGACTTAAAGCAATTCTTTGCCAATGAGAGGAGGATGATTCAATGAATTACACTGTGTTTCCATAATAGAGTATCGTGCAGCTGTTACAAGCCCCGTGTTTCCCAAGAATATTTGATAACATGAGAAAGTGCTTGTGACATAATGTCAAGTTAAAATTAAAAATGGGTTTGGTTCTAATTTTGCAGAAGAAAATAGAGGAATGTTACTGGAAGATAAATGTCCTCTTAATGGGTAGGTGAGTTTTCTAATAACTAAAGTGGTCCATCAAAAGGACCCATTCTTTCAGACAGAAATGAACTCCCCAGTAGAGAAACAATTCAGTCAAGGGTGGATGGCTCGCCTGACAAAGACATTGTTGGCCCTGAGAATCCTTGACAATGGGTGGGAAGCGTGAATCTCAAATGACGCTTCTAACACTAACAGTCAACAGAAAATAGAAGAGACAATCACTAGGGGAAATGAGTGGAGACACTGCAGAGCTCTGCAAAGCCCTGGCTTGACCAGTGAGAAGTTTGGTGTTAGTTCTTTGAATTAAATTTGGTCTGTAGCCCAATTCTGCATAGCAAAAGAATTACCATGGAAAGGCGTCACTGGAAAAGTGTAGAGAGCTAACCACTTCCCTTTGATATAGCACGAACTTTTTACCTGGGAATTCTGTAGTTGGTTTGGAATGCTGAGTTTACAAGGCCACTTCTGCTGAGTTGGCCAAGCCGGGAGTGAAATGTGTTAGACACCAGCCAGTAGCTTGGTGGGAATACACCTGCCTATATGTGTGACGCTAGATGTGACCAGAGTCAGTTCAGGTCCCACATCATATTACTGATCAGTGATCCCTTTACTAATGGCCACCTCATGTTAAGTGCCTAGAGTCTGAGATGGGCATGGACTAGTTGAAGTCTTCCTTAGCATACTAAGGAAATAAGTTGGTTATTTTTACTACATAGTCTATATTTCTGAGCTCTTCCCCTCCCACTAGTTCATTGCACTTCAGCCATTTGGACGTTCTTTGATTCCTGAAACACACATAGCTCATTCCCTTCCTAGAGCCTTGGCCTTTGCTCTTCCATTTATCCAGGAAGCTCCACCTCTAGGTCTTTGTATGCCTGGCTTCTTTGGGTTGTTCCGATATGAGCTCAAATGGCACCTACTTGACCAGTTCTTTCCTGACCACCAACCCAAATTAGCAACTCTGTCCACAAGTGCCCCTGGCCTAAACAGAGCCCATTCACTTCACCACATTATGTCTGAATGTCTTTCTGGAACTCATTACTATTGGAAGTTGTCTTGTTCATTTATTTTCTGCTTGTTTATGGTCTTTCCTTTCCATTAAAGCATCAGCTGGGGGAGTAGAGAGCTTTTCTGTTTTGTTCACTGCCACATCCTCAGCTTTTAGAACAATTGCTGGCACATGGTACACATGTCATGAACAGCTGTTGAGTGAATAAATGATTGAGTGAACATAACTTTTCCCACCTTGATCTTGGAGAAATTTCCTCTTATGTAATACAATGTTCTCTGGAAGACAGAGCAAGTGAGAGAGTGAGACTCAGGTAGACAGATACTCTTGTGTTGAAAGGACTTATCCCTGGCAACTTGCCCTTCAATTGCCTTAGTGTCCTGAGGTGTCCAAGGAAGAAAGGAACACAGGACTTTTTCCAGAGCTCCACTTGCTAGCGTACCAGTGCCTGAGATCAAGTCTGAGTGCACATGAGCAAAGCTGAGCTTGGCTCCCCTCTCAGGAACTTTTCCCCATGGCGAACTTCTTTCAGGACCTCAGGAAGCAGACACCTGTAATTACATAAAGGAAGGAAGATGGGAGGAGTACTCTTTGGAATGTCATCTCACAGGCTTTCTTGAGTTAGGAATAATCTCAGGGCACCTTAAGCATGTTGACCCACACAGATAGAGCTGTTTGTAGCCTGTTGGGGAAATCCATATGCAGGGATGGGGAAACAAGCTTCTGACAAGGAAGTAAAAAACAAAAACAAAAAACATCTTGAAGATAGGAATGTCATCTCCAGCACAGGAGCGGACTTTCAGGAAGAAAGATTGCGCAGTGATGAAGTGAGCATACAGACCACACAGACCATGCTCATTGAGAAGGCCGTAGGCTGTGGGGGGCAGATTTTTGGCTAATATACTAAACTGGTGGGGTGCCTGTTACTTCTTGCTTTGCTTTTATAGCTGCTGGAAGCATAAAAAGGGAATATTCTTCATTTACTTATTCATCAACCAATATTATCAACTAACTGTTATGTTTCAGATACCATTTTTGGTTTTAACTCTGGAATCATTTTGGAATCAACTCTGAACAGGATAGACAGGGTCCCTTTGCTCATCGGGCTTACGTTCAAGAGTACAGACATTTAAAAGCTATTTGCACACGTAATTAACAGCAAATATGAACTTACGCATAGGCAAGTTGGCCAAATGAAAAAAAGGGTCTTGCTGCCAGTTTCTTCCTTGCTGCACTCCACCTGTTGAAAGACCCCACAAGTCTTGGAGGTGGGCAGCAAATGAGGACTAAAGGAAAGCGATGAGCACCAGACCTGAATCCAGGCTCCCCGGGCTCTGTAGAACAGGGCCAGCCTGACCCAGGGAAGCACAGAAACCAAGGGACCCACACTGTTCCCCATTGCGCTGCTGGCTCAAGTCATGCTCTTATAGGAAAGTGCTCTGGGCAGGTCGCCTCTGGCCCACTCTAGCCTCACACCATTTTCCTCCCTCTTTGCCAAAGCTGAAAGCCACACGTGGCTTTTTTTTTAGCACAGCCTTTCTCACAAGTTCTGTCCGTTCAGCTCCTCCAGGAGGCAGACACCAGGATGGAGTTGGGAGCACAAGAAATTGACTGGGGGAGACGACTGTGAAGGAAGAAAGGGAAGAAGGAATGGAAGAACATGGGAAGAGACTCAGAGTGGTAGAGACACAAAACAACCTTGGCCATCCAATTAGGACCTCTAGAAAAAAGATTGCCCATTTGAGGAGTCCTGCTTTGGACAGAAATTGTCAGGCTCTAGTGCCTCTTCTTACACAGTCATTGGCTATTGCTGACCAGGAGAGTGTGGACTCAGCTCAGACCCAGCAACAGATCCCAACCTTCTTATCGACAGGTTCCCTCTAGAAGGGAGAGCTGAGCAGCACACTCCCGAAGCTGCCGCACAGAGTCAGCTTGTGGTGGTGTTCTCACCCACAGTGCCTTTCTCCATCATCGCGATTGATAGCCAGAGGGTTTCAGTAAGTACCGCCTTTGGCCTTCAAGTTGGGGTGAGATGGGGAGGTGGGCACAGGCAGCCCCTGGGGTTTGAGGACACACCAAGAAATATCATCAAGCTCCAGGAATGCCAGCTACAATGGCTGAATGGACAACGGGGGGGCAGGAAACAGAGGGTTGGAAGGCCAGCGAGTCTAATTCAAGAGAATACTGGACAGGTGGCTGACTGCCAGGACGGCCACAGTGGACAAGCCAGTGATGGGGATGCAGGATGAGCCGTACTGCATGCTCCCCACATGGAGGCAGACCAGCCCACCCGTTTAGCCCCTCTTCCTTGATTTCCTCTGTTCTCATAGGAAATCTAAAGACCTGTCTCAATAGACACTTATCTATATACAATGCTGTCACTCCTTCCAATCCTCAATAGGTTATTAACTGATACTAAAAAAAAAACCCAGAAAATTGTTTTTAGAAATCCAAGAGTCAGGCCCTGGCCAGTTGCCTCAGTGGTAGAGCGTCGGCCTGGTGTGAAGAAGTCCTGGGTTCGATTCCTGGCCAGGGCACACAGGAGAAGCACCCATCTGCTTCTCTACCCCTCCCCCTCTCCTGCTTCTCTTCCCCTCCCGCAGCCAAGGCTCCATTGGAGCAAAGATGGCCCGGGCACTGGGGATGGCTCCATGGCCTTTGCCTCAGGCACTAGAGTGGCTCTGGTCGCAACAGAGCGATGCCCCGGATGGGCAGAGCATCGTCCCCTGGTGGGCGTGCCGGGTGGATCCCGGTCAGGCGCATGCGGGAGTCTGTCTGACTGCCTCCCCGTTTCCAGCTTCAGAAAGATACAAAAAAAAAAAAATCCACAAGTCAAAATGAATATACCTTAAACAAATTTTAAGTCATATTTCTCAAAATAGATGGGAACCATCATCTTAGTAATATGTTTAGTCTAATTTGGCGATTTTCGACCTTTGTCATCTCACGGCACACATAAACTAATTACTAAATTCTGCGGCACTCCAAAAAATGTATTTTTTTCTGATCTGACAAAAATGTAGGCATAATTATTATTCATTCACACTGGATGGCTATTGTTGTGTTGGCTGTTGTTATCTTCTTTTCTTTGACAATCTAAGTGAAAAGAGCTCACTGCCCCTGACTAACTAGTCGCACATTGCATGTTTTAGAAATTCTTGTGGCACACCAGTGTCCCTGCCTTAGCACAGTGATCCAGTATTAACATCCAATGTTAAGAGACCCTGGACACACCAAAGATTACATTGTATCATGAACCGAAATACGCTGAACTGAAATCTGTCTCTAAGATCCAAAGATAAAATCAAGTGAAATGTAACCATGATGATTCAACAAGAAGGGTCCCACGTTTCCAAGCACCCCACATCTTATGAACACAAAAAACGAAACATCCACCTTCTGGAAGAGCACCATTGAGAGCCCAGGAAAATCCATCTCCAGACCTTTTGCTCTGAATCTTCAAGACAAAGGTGACTGTCTGAGTGCTGTGAAGGGCTGGCATTGGAGATGGGCAATGTGCTTAGAGGACAATGGAAATGCTTAGATCGAGGACAGACAAGTGGATAGAGCGTTGACCCAGCGTATGGACATTCTGGTTTCGATTCCTAGTCAGGGCACACAGGAGAAGCAACCATGTCCTTCTCTCCCCCTCCCTCTGCCCCTTCTCTCTCTCTTTCCCTCATGCATCCAGTGGCTCGATTTGTTTGAGCGTCGGCCCCAGGCACTGAGGATAACTTGGCTGATCTGAGCGCATCAGCCTCAGGTGCTAAAAATAGCTCGGTTGATTTTGAGCATCAGCCCATGACAGGGGTTGCTGGGTTGATCCTGGTTGGGGTGCACGTGGGAGTCTGTCTCACTATCTCCCCTCCTCTAACTTAAAAAAAAACACAACAAATTAATCTACTCAATCCTTCTTCTCAGAGAGCATTAATGCAATAGATTCTTGCATAACAGAAAATAATTTCCCAGAAGTGCCGAGAGTTCATTTTGTTGCTTCTCTTCGTGTTCCCATGTGTGATCCTGGACATTCTCATGAGTTAGTGCTGCCTTTACAACAGTTGTGTACATATGGTAGCTAAGAAACATTTTGCAATGTTAAATAATTCATAGTGCTGTTAAATTTGGTTGTTGGCTGAACTTTCGGTGCGTAGGCCTCCATTTGCACTCTTGGCCTGAGCCCCACAAATGTGAGGGACAAGCCTGGACAGCAGTACCCTGGTTACCAAGCAGAAGTCAACAGAAGGATCTATGTAAATTGGGCCACAGTTCATGAAAACATTCCCATAATGGATCATTCATTCCCATGATAGCAATGATGATAATCAGAGCTGCAGTTTCGTAAGCACACCCAAAGGCTCCGGGTGCCACATGTTTTGCTCTGATAGTCGGCTGTTCGCTCTTTTCTGTGCAGTATCTCTGTGTGCAGTAGAGTAAGTGCTGAGTAGCCCTCATGCCCTGGGACTCGGCAGCCCCTGGCTATAAGGGAAGGGCCACCTCTAGTTCTACCCCAGGCTTGGCACTCCCAAAGCAGGGAATCTGGGCTCTCTGCAGGTTGTGCTCCTAGATGTTTCTAGAGGGTTCCCAGGTGGTCTCTAGAGCCAGGCTTTAGACATGCTTCTCACTCTTCTTCAGTGCCGGCACTGCTGCCTCTTCTGCCCAGTGTCCTTGAGAGGTCATCCCTCTGCTGGGGGTGGCCGCACCCTGCCAGAGCAGCACTGTGAGGCCCAGCCTGAGCCCTGGTCTCCCGGTGGGCCCTTACTCCATGCTCTGAAATCCCTCTCCACCACTACTCCAAGCAGAACCCTCAGCTCAGGCCTCCTGCAGGATGTCTCTCTCCCAGACATCCTCCAAGGACACGGTTCTCTTACGGTATCCTCCGCCTGGTTGTCCGCCCCTGATCTGCCCAGTCCCCAGGAGTCTCCATGGCCCGTGTGCAGCCCAGAGAGAGCGGGCCTTTCCCTTCTTATTCCACCAGTGGAGGTGCTCAGTAGCCTCTCTCAAAATAGACATTTAGTCTGCCTTCAATGTGACCCTTACAAAATAGTCACTTTCCTAAGTTGTAAAGGAAAAGAAAAGAAACTCCACGTGAAGGTCTTATTCCACCACATGCTCTGGTACGCATCCTACAATCCAGCTGTCATCTCAGCTGCCAGAGATTTCCAACCTGTCCCTCAGAAGTGGCATGCTGGAGGTGGGGGTGGGGGGACGTCAGAGCCCACACCCTTCAGACAGCACACATCTCTGAAGCGAAGGAGGTCCTCAGAACTGAGTCTGGGGCTGTCCCGAAGGTCCACAGGGGCGCGTGCACATGCCCCAGTTGTCAGAGATGGAGGACGAGGGAAACCATGCAGCTTGCTTCTTTAATTTTACAGGTGGGGAACTGGAAGTGCAGAGAGAAGTAACTGACCCAGTCACTGGGAGTCTGGGCGGGGCAGGAGCTCTGGCCCACGGCTCTTTCTATCACACCAAGTCTGTGGACGCTGTTCCCGGGAGACAAGCCCACGCTTCCTCAGTAAATAAGGAGAGACTTCCGTTGCCTTTTCGTCGCACTCGAGCAGGACTGTGGCCAGGCAGTGTGGGCAGAAGACCTTGGACAGTCGCCAACCAAGCTGGCTAGCTCCAAACTGGTTTGGGCTTAGAGAAGAGGAAGGAAGATGAGATCAGGAGGGACAGGGCAGTGGGGACCCCCTTCTCCACCTCTGCAGCCTCTGCCCTGCCTCCACCTCCCTGCTACTTCTTGATCCACATCCCACCCCCACCCCCACCACAGCACATCTTGCCTGGCCTTCCCCACCATCTCATCACCTGGGCCTCCTCCTGAGCAGAGCAAGGGCAAAGTGCGAAGATGTTCAGGAAAGTAAAGGAAGGGTGGTAAGTAGACGAGATACACACCTGATACCATGGTACAGTGAGAGCACTGCAGAGATAGAGACACAGCTCCCCAGGGATAGAGATCTACAGCCATGTGCTGTCTGGGGAGCACCCTGGAGCAGTGGTTCTCAACCCCGGGGACACACTGGAATTACCTCAGGAGCTTTAAAAATACAGATGCCGCCCTGGCCGGTTGGCTCAGCGGTAGAGCGTCGGCCTGGCGTGCGGGGGGACCCGGGTTCGATTCCCGGCCAGGGCACATAGGAGAAGCGCCCATTTGCTTCTCCACCCCCCTTTCCTCTCTGTCTCTCTCTTCCCCTCCCGCAGCCAAGGCTCCATTGGAGCAAAGGTGGCCCGGGAGCTGGGGATGGCTCCTTGGCCTCTGCCCCAGGCGCTAGAGTGGCTCTGGTCACGGCAGAGCGACGCCCCGGAGGGGCAGAGCATCGCCCCCTGGTGGGCAGAGCATCGCCCCTGGTGGGCATGCCGGGTGGATCCCGGTCAGGCGCATGCGGGAGTCTGTCTGACTGTCTCTCCCCATTTCCAGCTTCAGAAAAATACAAAAAAATAAAAAAATAAAAAAGAACAACAACAACAAAAAAATACAGATGCCTGGGCCCACCCTAGAGACTGGCTTTCAGCCCGAGCATCAGGGTTTGAAAATTGTCCCGTGATAGTTTCCATATATAGCCAAGGTTGAGACCCAGCTCTTAGAAAAAAAGGCCCTGGTCCATCTTGTATTGAGTTCTCTGCTTCAAAAAGAAGCAAATAGCATTTAGATAGAACATACTCAAATCCTTTCCCTATCCTATTCTCAGCCTGCACACCAGAAATTACAGTATTCTAACCTGAACTGTCAGAATTTCTGCTCTCTGCTAGGGTCCCTTTCCTGGTATCCTGTTCTCTGCCACCACTGTCACACCTCCCCTCCTCAGAGTCCGCCAAGTCCTGCCTGGGTCTCAGAGTCTTTTTTTTGTGGGACTTGGTGAAAATATTTAGAGTCACCACTGCTGTGAATGTGATCTTTTTAAAAAGGCATCTTTCCCTTCTAGTCATGATAGAGTAACTGATACCAGACATCTTCTCACTATAAAAAAAAAAAAAAAAGAGAAAGCTAGACAAACGTATGAAACAGTTGTTTTCAAATCATGGACAACAAGCAGTGCAGGGCTACGATCGAGCGATCAAGAAGGAAAATGAGCCTGGCAACTGCCTGGGCTTTCTGCCAGAGCCACTCTTGCAGATGGTGGCACAGAGGGGCGTATACAAGCAACACTACGTGAAGGCATGCTGCTGAAAACCGCGGATAAGCAGACCGTCTTCACGGCAGATAGTTAATGAAAGATACACTGAGTCAAGGGGGGAAGAGGAGAACTGCCACGGATTTATCCTCAGGGGGAAAAAATGCAAGCTGGAAGATGCTGGAATGGTTATTGTTAAACCGCTGAAAGGAAAAAGAAATCAATCTAACATTCTATAAGGAGTGTAAATATCCTTCAGGACTGAAAGTGAAGATGTTTTTAGACAAACAGAAGCTGAAAGAATTCAGTGTCAACAGATCCATTCTACAAAATATTATTAAGGTTTTTAATAGATATAGATAGAAACTTTAAGTAAATATACCTAGAACATTTTCAGTTTGGAGAAAAATGATTCTGATGGAATTTTGAGCTTACACAAAAAGAATGAAACATTGACAGAAATAGCAAATAAGTAGATATGTATGAAAGATTGTTTTGTCCTTATTTTAAACTTTATTTAAGAGATAATTGACTGTTCAAAGAAAAGATAATAATAATATGTTATGGGACTTATAAGAGTAAAATGTATAATAAGAGTACAAAAGATAGGGCATGCTGTGAAGTTCTATATTATATGTGAAATGGCATAATATTATTTAAATGAGATAAGTTAAAGATATACATTGTACATCTTTTCTCAAATATTAAAAAATAAAACAAAGACATATAGCTAAAAACTAAAAATAGAGATAAAATAAAATAATTGAAATAAAATAAACAGACCCAACTATATTGCTGTCTGTAAGAACCCCAATTTAATGATAATTACACAGAAAAAGTAAAGGTAAGAAAGAGCTTTTATATAAAAAGATATACCATATGAACACTAATTATAAGAAAGCTAAAATAGCTATATTAACATTAGATGAGGTAGATTCCCCCCCCCACGGGCCCCTCAGATGAGATAGACCAGGGGTCCCCAAACTACGGCCCGCAGGTTGCATGCAGCCCCCCGAGGCCATTTATCCAGCCCCCGCCGCACTTCCGGAAGGGCACCTCTTTCATTGGTGGTCAGTGAGAGGAGCACATTGACCATCTCATTAGCCAAAAGCAGGCCCATAGTTCCCATTGAAATACTGGTCAGTTTGTTGATTTAAATTTACTTGTTCTTTATTTTAAATATTGTATTTGTTCCCGTTTTGGTTTTTTACTTTAAAATAAGATATGTGCAGTGTGCATAGGGATTTGTTCATAGCTTTTTTATAGTCTGGCCCTCCAACAGTCTGAGGGACAGTGAACTAGCCCCCTGTGTAAAAAGTTTGGGGACCCCTGAGGTAGACTTTATTCAAAAACTATTACCTCCTGACCAGGTGGTGGCGCAGTGGATAGAGCATCGGACTGGGATGCAGAAGACTCAGGTTCGAAATACTGAGGTCACCAGCTTGAGTGTGGGATCATCAGGTTTGAGCAAAGCTCACCAGCTTGGTCCCAAGGTCACTGGCTTGAGCAAGGAGTTACTCGGTCTGCTGAAGGCCCGCGGTCAAGGCACATATGAGAAAGCAGTCAATGAACAACTAAGGTGTCACAACAAAGAATTGATACTTCTCATCTCTCTCTGTTCCTGTCTTTCTGTCCCTATCTATCCCTCTCTCTGACTCTCTCTCTGTCTCTGTAAAAACAAATTTAAAAAACTATTACCAAAGATAAAATTGAACATTTCATAATGATAAATGGGTCCATTCACCAAGAAGACACAACAATCCTAGTTATTTGTGTACCTAACAACAAAACGCATGAAGCAAAGACTAATGGAACTGAAACCTCCCAGAACATCTTCATCTTTATCTACATATGTAGATAGACTTCATCTATAACCACAGTTGGATATTTGAATATACTTCTCAATTTATAGAATGGGCAGACAAAAATCAGCTTGTATATAGGAGATCTGAACAATAATCGAACAACTTGATCTGAAAAAAAACAGCAGAACACATTCTTTTCAAGTATACATGGAGCATTCACCAAGAAGCACCAGATTCTGGACCATAAAACAAGTCTCAATAAATAGAAATATATTAAATTATATGTTTTCTGTCCACTCTAAATTAAAGTAGAAATCAACAGCACAAATACCAGAAAGAAATCTCCAATAATAAAAACTTATGTTCACAGAAAGACTTGTACTCAAAAGTTTACAATGGTTTTATTCATAATAGACAAATACTACAGTGTGTCCGTAAAGTCATGGTGCACTTTTGACCGGTCACAGGAAAGCAACAAAAGACAATAGAAATGTGAAATCTGCACCAAATAAAAGGAAAACTTTCCCAGTTTCATGCCTATTCAGTGCAGTTTGATGTGGGCTCACGCACAGATCTTTTAGGGCTCCTTAGGTAGCTATCCCGTATAGCCTCTACAGACTCGTCACTGACTGATGGCCTACCAGAATGGGGTTTCTCCACCAAACTGCCGGTTTCCTTCAACTGCTTATCCCACCGAGTAATGTTATTCCTATGTGGTGGCGCTTCGTTATAAACGCACCGATATTCATGTTGCACTTTGGTCAGGGATTCGAATTTAGTGAGCCACAGAACACACTGAACTTTCCTCTGTACCGTCCACATCTCGACTGGCATGGCCGTGGGCTGCTCCGCTGTATACACGGTATTACGTCATCATCTGCACATGCGCACACGCTACCACATCATCCTACAGAAACTGGGAGGGTTTTCCTTTTATTTGGTGCAGATTTCACATTTCTATCGTCTTTTGTTGCTTTCCTGTGACTGGTCAAAAGTGCACCATGACTTTACGGATACACTGTATAAACAACCTAAATGTCCCTCAACAAATAAAGGGATAAACTCATTGTGGTATAGCCACACAATAGAATGTTACTCAACAATAAAAAAGAAACAAACTATTGCCAACCACAAAAAAGGGTGAATCTCAAGAGCATTGTTCTGAGTGAAAGAGGTCAGGCACAGAGCAGCTCATACTTTCTGAGTCCATTTATAAAAAATTCTAAAAAAGATCAACTTAATCTATAGTGACAAAATCAAATCAGTGGTTGCCTGATGTCGGGGTGGTCAGAGGAGGCCAACTGCAAAGGGGGACTAGAAGTACCAGCTACACAATTTGCAAGGCCCAAAGCATAATGAAAACATGAAACTCCTTGTTCAACGGCGCCGGATGGCTCCATTGGTTAGAGCAGGGGTAGTCGACCTTTTTATACCTACCGCCCACTCTTGTATCTCTGTTAGTAGTAACATTTTCTAACCGCCCACCGGTTCCACAGTAATGGTGATTTAAAAAGTAGGGAAGTGCCTGACCTGTGGTGGCGCAGTGGGTAAAGCGTCGACCTGGAAATGCTGAGGTTGCCGGTTCGAAACCCTGGGCTTGCCTGGTCAAGGCACATGTGGGAGTTGATGCTTCCAGCTCCCCCCCCTTCTCTCTCTCTGTCTCTCCTCTCTCTCTGTCTCTCCTCCCTCTCTGTCTCTCCCTCTCCTGTCTAAAATGAATAAATAAAATAAATAAATAAATAAATAAATAATTAAAAAAAAATGTTTTAAAAAGTAGGGAAGTAACTTTACTTTATAAAATTTATAAAGCAGAGTTACAGCAAGTTAAAGCATATAATAATAATTACTTACCAAGTCCTTTATGTCAGATTTTCACTAAGTTTGGCAGAATAAATCTTTTTTTTTTTTTAATCTTTATGTTCCTTTATTGGAGCAAGATTCCTGACCAGTATACTGTGATGTATTTACTAAACAGAGACCTGTGCAGAAATTACATGCTATCCATCTAGATAGGTTTCCATTACACTTTGCCTATTGATGGGATAGTTCCATTTATAAAGTTTTATACATCAAAGAGCTTTGAATCTGACCAGGCTGTCCATTAATCCATCTCTGAGAAAGTTAAGTGGCATTTAATTTCAGCTACTATATTTTACAGCATTAAAAAGCTTAGGCATTAGGTAGCTTCTCAAAATGTTGTTCCCTGCACAGTGGCATTGAGCAGACTGATCACAGTCCCACATCTCGCCCAGAATCGCACAGAAGGGTCTTATTTGAGAACAATACACTAAATAGCTGGTACTTAGAAACAAAAGCACTCCTGAGTTTCTTAACCACCAATACGAGCTTCTTACTCTGAGCCTGTCTTCTTGGCCATTTTATAGTGCCAATAGAGACTCGCCAGCAATAGCCCCATTGTGTAACTCGGCAGTAGAGCACCAGGTCTGTCTGATGGTGGTGGCAGGCACTATTGTTCTATCCAGGTAAATACAGACCCATTTTTTTTAAATGCCAATTTCAAATACAAAATAAAGGGTACAACATACTCAGAACTGAGTTTTGAGCAATCTGGTATCCCAAATGTTTTAAAATTGATAGTAAATTGTACTCATGATGTTTCCCAGCTATGGAGACATTAATACATTGATTCAAATCCCTTTACTCAGTCTACATAGCCCTGAGGTCATCCTGCAAAGTGCGTATCAAAAAATATGGAGTTAAGCTAACCAAGTTTGACAATATGTCACACAAGTCAAACTTGAAATCTGTACTGAGAGAAAAGCATCAAACCCTTTGTGTACACATTTAGTTTTATTGTAACAAAGCAACTTGTACACTTTGAACGTTTAAAACTGAGCATCATCTTTCCTTTCCAGTGAAACAAAAAGAAAATTTAAAAATAAACAGGAACAAAATTACAATAAAGCAATGTCAATTCTGAATAAGATCTTACAGGTTCTGCTGATTCTCCCATCGAGTGGCAGGGCTCAAGTCATCATTAGGAGAGAATTTTATTTTAAAAGTGTCATCTTAAACTGCAAGGATGTCCTTTAAACATCATAATTAAACATGCCAAAGGAAGCCATGTTGTCAAAATGCCCACTTAACCCACCCAAACATCTCAAACTCACCCTTTGCTGACCTTCTATAACCTCCCCCCATTTTTTAAGTTTTTTTTTTCTTTTTTTTAAGCAAGAGAAAGTAGACAGATGCATGTTGGTAAATGCTAACTGTCCATATTCACACAGAGACACAGTGTAATCTCTGAGCCCAATATACAGAAAAAGGAGGAAAAAAGCTAGAATTCTATGCACTACTACACAGGGTCCTAGCACCCTCCAGCTTCCAGCAGAGCTAAGGGAGCAGAAGGTTTTTCTTTTTTCCCACAGAGCACGGTGGTGTTGATTTTATGAAGTTTTTGTTGAGACAGGAAGGGATAAAAATGAATCTGGAACAGAAAGTGGCAGAGATTCTTTTCCCACTGTAGGCAGAATAAATCTTTATAAGACAACTTACTCTAGTTAAATCTATCTTTTTATTTATACTGTGGTTACTCCGCTACCGCCCACCATGAAAGCTGGAACACCCACTAGTGGGCGGTAGGGAGCAGGTTGACTACCACTGGGTTAGAGCATCATCCCAATATGCAGAGGCTGTCCGTTCCATCCCTGGGCAGGGCACATGCAGAAAAGAACTGATGTCTCTCTCCCCCACCCCTCTAAAATTAATCAATACTTTTTTTTTTTTTAATTTTTAAGAGTTTCAAGGCAGCAGCAGCGGAGCACTGAACCAATAAAACCAACCCAGGGTACAAGAGGACTTTTTGTGGTGATGAAAATGTGCATCTATATGATTTGGGGAGTTGTTAGACATTTGTGTACATTTGTCAAAATACATCAGCTCAGGGTTATAATGGCAGAAATTCCCAAGGCCACTGAAGGGAACAAAACTGCAGACAGACCAGCCAACCATCTCTGGTGATCTGCTTTCTCCATTAATCTACTAAAAACAGCCCTTTAGCATTTATATTTCAACTGTGCCTTCTCCAGAAACCTCCCAGCTCATCCTCATCTTCATCTAGTATTTATCAAATAACTACTTACAGGCATCATCCAAGGAGCTGGAAATACAAAGACTTTTAAAAATGCAACTTTTGTTCCCAAATAAATAGTCCAGTGCTGTGCTGTTCGATATAGGAGACTTTAGCTACATGCGACTATTTAAATTACATCAATAAAAATTTTTTAAATTAAAACTTCAGTTCCTCATTCATACTAGCCACATGCAAGTGCTCACTAGCCACCTATGGCTAGTATCATTGTGGCAAGTTCTTTTAAACAACGCCCATCATGGAGACAGGCCAGGAAATAGACATAAACGAGATATTTCACATTTCTTCTAGTTTTAAATACTTGTTGACGCCATAGTCTTTTGTATTCGATCACCTGGAAATCAGAAGCAGCCTATAGCTAATCAAGATGGACATCGTAGGTTTTGGGGGATTCGCTTGCATTGAGATGAACTTGGAAAGTCTTTTTGTCAAATATGAGCTCAGTTTGCCTTTCTGAGCTGAAATACTCTAGAAAGCTCTTGTTCAGTATTTCTCTATGCTGTTACAGTTATCCATATTTGTTGCTCCAGAGCCCTCAGATGAAAGCATTACCTCAGAGGTCCTTAATCTTTTCTCCCCAACAGCTTTAGGGACACGATGCTTGTCGACTTCAACTCCACATGGTCTAAGATTTTGGTGAGGGAGAGAGGACAGATCAGTGGTTCCCTCCAAATGAGAACAGTGACCTGCTGTCCCATCCTCCCCAGGATTTGGAAACCCTCACTCCCTTGTCTTCCCTGATGCGAGTAACTATCTATTTTAATCCCCAATCTGACACATGTATCCCCTCTGCAGCCTGCCAAAGAGTTGCCAGCCTCTGCTTACACACTTCTAGCAATGAGTAGCTCACTACTTCCCATTATAGCCCATTCCATCATTAGAAAGCATTCTTCCTTTGATGGAGTCAGACAGAACGTGACTATAGAGACTGTGTATTGATCTCAGTTCCCTGATTCCTTCTCCTCTGGAAGGCCTTCATGTCTATGAAGAGACTCCAGCTTCCTTACCCCAGAGCTTTGACCTCTCCTACTATAAGGTGCTGCCCTGTCAGATTCTCTGCATGCGCCCTACATGGAGACCCTAGCATGGCCTGCTCCTGAAGATTTTGTCATAGAGAATGCTGATAAATGAATGCTCGTGGTGGTTCTCACAGAACCACTGGTCTGGAGCCTCCTTTCAGGTCTTCTTCTGTTGTTGGTGTCATCAACAAAAGCATCATTAAACATTTACTTCTGGTGTCCTTGCCAACACCCCAGGCTAGTCACACCCCTGGGCTCATGGCTGCCTACCCCTACCTCCCAGGCACTGGGGCCAGCCCGGCTCAGCCATGGACATGGCGTTTCCAGACCAGAGCTTCCTGTGGAACATCTTCCAGGGGGTTGATAAAGAGAGAAGCAACGTGATATCTGACAATGAGCTTCAGCAAACACTATTCAACGGCACTTGCACTCCATTCAATCCGTGACTGTCAGGTCAATCACACTGATGTTTGACTCTGAGAACAAGGCTGTGTGAACTTCAGAGAGTTCATAGGCATCTGGAAGAACATCATGGACTGGCAGAATGTCTTCCGCACCTACAACAGGGACAACTCAGTGGTGACTGACAAGAACGAGCTCAAGCAAGCTACTGCTCTCAGGTTCTAGCTACCGGCTCTCTGACCAGTTTCACAACATCCTTATTCAAAAGTTTGACAGGCAAGAAAGATTGCCTTTGATGACTTCATCTAAGGCTGCATCATTTTGTAGAGGTTGAAAGATAGATTCAGACATCTGATATGGATCAAGATGGCTGGATTCAGATGTCACAGGAACAGTATCTCTCCATGGTCTTCAGCATCATATAACGCTGGCCTTTAACAAACAGCGACATGACTTAATGGAAAAAAGACTGAAAATGCCAAATCTCTTATCTTTCACAAAACGGAGCATGGATGCAGTAGACACTGTTCTTCCTTTAGTCTTTATACAATTAACATCTGGGGACCCAACTGTACATATGTGGATCAGCTGATTAACATTTTTATAATCATAACAATAGTCATACTGCTATTCAGATACAGGCATTTGATTTGGGACTTTAATTATGCCATGAGGTAAAAAATAATAATGTTTTCAGGCATTCTGCATGTAAAACATCCATCATGTGCGTCTTTATATTGCTCCTCTCTATAGTGGAAATACCTTTATTAGTCAACAGGAATTTTAAAATAATACAGAAGGTATTTTTACTGAAGGAGCTTATTGTATTCATCCGAATATGCAAAGTAAGCAATAAAGCAATGCATTCCTTAAAAAATTTACCTCAAGCCTGACCCAGAGGTGGCACAGTGGATAGAACATTGGACTGGGATGTGGAGGACCCGGGTTTGAGACCCCGGGGTCGCCAGCTTAAGCATGGGCTCGTCTGGTTTAAACAAGGCTCACCAGCTTGAGCCCAAGGTTGCTGGCATGAGCCCAAGGTTGCTGGCTCAAGCAAGGAGTCACTCGGCCTAATGTAGCCCCACCCCCACCCCGGTCAAGGCACATATGAGAAAGCAATCAATGAACCACTGAGGCAAGGGTCAGGAACCTTTTTGGCTGAAAGAGCCATGGACACCACATATTTTAAAATGTAATTCTGTGAGAGCCATACAACGACCCGTGTATGTTACGCATTATCCAATAAAAATTTGGTGTTGTCCTGGAGGACAGCTGTGATTGGCTCCAGGCACCTGCAACCATCAACATGAGCTGTAGGAAATGAATGGATTGTAATACATGAGAATATTTTTATTTTTAACATTATTTTTTTTATTAAAGATTTGTCTGAGAGCCAGATGCAGCCATCAAAAGAGCCACATCTGGCTCACGAGCCATAGGTTCTCGACCCTTGCACTAAGGTGCCGCAACAAAGAATTGATGCTTCTCATCTCTCTCCTTGTCTGTCTGTCCCTCTCTCTGTCTCTTTCTGTCTCTGTCACACACACAAAATTACCTCTAGATCTACGGCAAAATAACTGTTAAAGATGCAAATCGCTCGGGGCTCTCTATAAGCCCCACCGGAGATACTTCTTTTTGAGTTAAGCTGTATTTTTAAAAACTGTCCAAGAATTGTTTCCTCCTTTATAATGAGAGCTCTGTGGGTGTGTGCTTATTTATTTACTTATTTGGCTTCTTGGAAGCCTGAGCCTGGTGAGACTGTGCCCCTCCTTGGCAGCCACCCCTCCCCTCACCTGACACTGTGTCCTTGGTGACACCCACACTTCCGGGGCTGCGCAGCCCCTCCGCTGTCTGGGAGCTCAGGAGCCCATCAGTGAGAAGAATGGGGATGGCGGAATCTATGACGATCCTCCTGGCTCTTCGCTCTTCTACCTCAGTCTTCTTCCTCACCAGGCCCCCTGAGGAGGGGACCCTGTGGCGGCTACAGGACTGGGGACCTACCTGATGGAGACAAAAAGGGCAAGTCAAGGAACAATGAAATCACACCCATTTCAGATTTCTTTTTCTTTTTTATTTTTTTAATGTATTGATTTTAGCAAGAGAGGAAGGGAGAGAGGGAAAGAGAGACAGGAACATCCATCTGTTACTACATGTGTCCTCACCGGGGATTGAACTGGCAACCTCTACACTTCCGGACAATGCTCCAACCAGTGGAGCCATCTGGCCTGGGCACATTTCAGACTTCTGAAATGTGTTTTAAATGGTATGGGAGTGGCTTTGCAGGCGGACTTCAAAGAATGGATCGCTTTTTTTCAAATTCCCATCAAAAATGTTTTAATTATTGGCCCTGGCCGGTTGGCTCAGCCATAAAGCATCAGCCTGACATGTAGAAGTCCCAGGTTTGATTCCCAGCCAGGGCACACAGCAGAAGCACTCATCTGCTTCTGCACCCTTCCCCTTCTTTTTTCTCTCTATCTCTCTCTTCTCCTCCCGCAGTCAAGGCTCCATTGAAGCAAAAATTGGCCCAGGCACTGAGGATGGCTCCATGGCCTCCACCTCAGGTGCTAGAATGGCTCTGGTTGCAGCAAAGCAACGCCCCAGATGGGCCGAGCATCACACCCTGGTGGGCATGCCAGGTGGATCCCGATTGGGCACATGCGGGAGTCTGTCTGCCGCTCCCCCCCCCACTTCTCACTTCAGAAAAATATAAAAAAAAGTTTTAATTATTTTAAAGTGAATTATCATTGCATTCAAGCATTCCTAAGAGTTTCTCTCTCTCTTTGTTAATTTCACACCTTGAGTCTGGTGGAACCAGCCTAGGACTGTAATCCTGCTCTCCTCTCCCCAAATGTGACCCCACAACTCCCTGCTCCAGTGTGCCTTCACCCCCCACCACGTGTGCCCATACAAAGAGCCTTGCCTTAGGACCTCTCCCACTCTCTTACACCTAAACATCCCATCTGAGACCCACCATCAGACAGCCTGCCAAGCATTAATTCTTAGCTGTCTCTGGAGGTGGATGGGACCTGTCCACAAACACTGAGGGGCCAGATGTGTTTTAAAATGCAGAACTTTTTGGATTTTAAAAAGTTAATGTAGTACTTATTATCTGTATTATGTAAAATCCCAGTAGGGTCTGGTGCAGTACTCAATGGTCTGCACCAGGGGTCCCCAAACTTTTTACACAGGGGGCCAGTTCACTGTCTCTCAGACCGTTGGAGGGCCGGACTATAAAAAAAAAAACTATGAACAAATCCCTATGCACACTGCACATATCTTATTTTAAAGTAAAACAACAAAACGGGAACAAATAGAATATTTAAAATAAAGAACAAGTAAATTTAAATCACAAACTGACCAGTATTTCAATGGGAAGTATGCTCCTCTCACTGACCACCAATGAAAGAGGTGCCCCTTTCGGAAGTGCAGCGGGGGCCGGATAAATGACCTCAGGGGGCCGCATGCGGCCCACGGGCAGTAGTTTGGGGACCTCTGATCTGCACGAAGGTTCATACTCCATGGGATAGAGATGAGAAAAGGTTCATCCAAGTCAGGTGGTGCTACCAAGTGAGTTCCTAAAAAACGTGCAGTTTTCAGAGCTCTTTCACCTTTTCGAATTGCCGGTAAGGGATGGTGGGTCTGCTTGATCTATCCTTTATCCTCTTTTCATTGCCTGAGTTACTTCCCAAACTAATCTGCCTTAAAGAGATTCCTACAGCGTTTGTGGGCACAGTTTGAAAGGCAGTTAATAAATAGTGATGAAATCCTTATGCTCAGCCCAACTTTAAATACAAAAAAAAAAAATCTTTGTTTCACCTGGGCAAACCCCTTTCACAATGACCCAACATCTGCCCATCTGTCATCTTCTGTGTTCCCTAATTTGTCTTCAAAGGGCCAAACCACCTGGCACCTTCCAGGTAAGCCACCTTGCACCTGCACCATCCAGATGGTTACCTTTTCTTCAAAAGTGGCCTGATCCCCCTCCTTTAATCCCCCTGACATCCGGAGTCAGTGTGCATTAATCACAGAGCTGTGGGGTGGCGTCATTCTTGAGAGAAAGGTGATAGGGACCAATGACCTGAGGGCTACTCACAGACTCCTCTTAAATATAATCAGTGTGGGATCACAGGGAATCTGCCGATAAATTGCAGAGAAAAGTGCCTGAGGACCTCCCTCAAGATACTGCCTGCACTGAGTCCAAGTCGCCAGTGGTGCACCTCTCCCTCTGCCCCACACTCTGCACAGAGCCTCTCTCACTAAGCCCACTCGGTCCCCACACCCTCCCTCCCACCTCCGGTAGCAGGCGGGGATATTGTTTTAGAGGGAATTGGACATACTTGCTCCCAGAGACGGATTAAGGTTGGTTGAGACCCCGGGCACAGAAGAAAATATTGAGCCCCTTAAAAAAAAAGACAGGGAGGGCCCTGGCCGGTTGGCTCAGCGAGCGGTAGAGCGTCAGCCTGGCGTGCGGGGGACCCGGGTTCGATTCCCGGCCAGGGCACATAGGAGAAGCGCCCATTTGCTTCTCCACCCCCCCCCCCCTTCCTCTCTGTCTCTCTCTTCCCCTCCTGCAGCCAAGGCTCCATTGGAGCAAAGATGGCCCGGGCGCTGGGGATGGCTCCTTGGCCTCTGCCCCAGGCACTAGAGTGGCTCTGGTCGCAACAGAGCGACACCCCGGAGGGGCAGAGCATCGCCCCCTGGTGGGCAGAGCGTGGCCCCTGGTGGGCGTGCCAGGTGGATCCCGGTCGGGCGCATGTGGGAGTCTGTCTGACTGTCTCTCCCCGTTTCCAGCTTCAGAAAAATACAAAAAAAATAATAATAATAAAGACAGGGAAAATAAAAATACATGTTAACCACATTTTTAAATAAATAAAAAATATTGTATACTATTAATGTTTTAAAATTGCATATATGAAACTAAACTTGGTGTCATTAGAAAAAAAGTGTAAAGTTGGGATTTTGCCGGGCCTTTCAGAAGTCGGGTCCCAGGGCACGCACCTGGTGCGCCCACCATTAAATCTGTTTCTGCCTGCTTCTATTTCTGCTCTGTTTAGGTGGCCAACTTTTGGATGGCCACCTAGATTTGATCATACTCTCCAGCCATTGAAAGGTCCCAGATCCTTATCCTATGTCATATCTTCAAGTGGCCTCAGGTCTCTTCCCTTTCTTCTGGTTAGCTTGCTCTCATTTCTTGCTCCCGCTGAATTTCACATCTCCTGTCTTTTGTCTCAAAGCATGGCCAAACTAGACAACACATCTCCCTTTCTTTGTTCATCACCAAACACCTATCATGTCCCGTGCTGATAGCAATGTACCTTCTACTGAAGAGTGGGTTGGGGAGGGACTGTGCTACAGGCCCAACCATTAGACAGTTTAAAAGGAACTATCTGACCTCTTAAACAGAGGCTTTGACTTCTCAGGCCCAGCCTCCTGATGCTTCTCACACCCTCCCTCTCTCCCCAGGGTCCTGCACACTCCATCTCGTAGTTCTGCTCATTTGAGTTTGCAGAGCAATTTCATTGTCTTTGCTGTAGAATAGCTGAAATAGACCAAGCTCAACTAGGCCAAGGCCAAACCATCTGACTCTACCACACTTGCCACTAGTGGGGCTTCTCTTGGCTGGGCACCTGCACATTGTGTCTGTGGTCAGGCCTGGGTGTGCATGTCTCTGATCTCATCCTGCTGCTCAGGGTGTGCTGTGTTCCCACGTCTGTGTCCTCTGAGGATTTCAGAGCTAACAAAAGCTGATATCTGCCCCAGGCCAGGCAGTGCTCCACATACTCCACACACGTCCTCCTAACAACATTTCCACTTCATTATCGTCCATGTTCAGATAGGAGACCTGAGCTATGGAGAAGCTAAATAACGTTATTATGCACTCAAGTGTTTGGAGGCCTCTAAGTTTATGTGTGTTATATAATCACGCATTCTCATGTCTGTCCCTGGTGCGTGTGTGTACATAGCCCTAGAAACCCCTCCTCCTGGCCCATTGCTCACCTTAGGGTTGGTCTCTCCTGCCCCCGTCCTGGGAAGGTTTAGTGCCTGCAGCTATAGGTATGTGTACGGCCAAGGACAGTGATGGGAGAAAGGGGTATCTGTGCCTGCATGGGACATGATTGGATCCAAGCAGCTGTTTCAGCAGGACCAGTGTCCTATACCTTCTGTGAGCTCCTTAGGGAGAACTAGAGGAGAGGTCCCGTAGGTGGCCAGGCATCTAGGCACCTCTCTCCAGAGACAGTGCCCAGCGGCTGCCAGGCTCACTCAGGGCAAATCAAGGGAGACAGGCTCAGCTGCCATGCAGACAGATACCGGCGGAGACTTTCTAGCAGTGCCAGTTGGCTGGTAAAAGACTAGTATAGGGTATAGGGCACTGACAGCAGATGGGACTTCTCTGTTCTCAGAATGCAAGCAAAAAGCCACCTCTTTCAGATGGCTTGAACATTTTCCTGCCTTTACCAAATACTGAAGGGCTACTTTCATCTTCTGCTATGGTAAACACCTTACAAACACCATCTGTAATCCTTGAAACAACTGGGTAAGTGTAGCTTATTGCAGTTGTCTCCAGTTACAGATGACGAAATGAGGCTCAGAGAGGTTAAGTGACTTGCCCAAGGCCACACAGCTAGTGGCAGATCTAGAATGCAAGTCCAAGTATTTTGGATCCCAAAGTCTGGACTCCTTCTTTGTATCTAAGTATCTATAAACTACTTGATTACTTCCTTGGAATTGTTTCAATTCCTTAAGCGTCACCTCCTGAGGAAGGGGCTGCTGTGTTTCTGTGACCCTGGGGTTTGTTGGCCTGGATGGAGGCCAGTCAGCAGCTTCCATCTGGGTTTGTCTATTAACAGAGCACGAGGCTGTCCTCTAGCCACTGCTATTGTTCATCCTTAGAAACCTGACACATTGATCCAAGGCTTAATCAAGCCATTTTACAGTAAGTGGGACTGAAGCACCTGCCCCCAGTCACCATGGTGAGTCTGGGCAGGATGACACCTACCTAGAAGCCAGCCTCCCAGAGCAGGACCTCTGGTCCAGAGCTTCTCTCTGACTCCTGGGCTCTCATCCTCATGCGGGTGTGACTGAGGATGGGAGATCGGAACATTCAACAAGCAGAATCTCACAGTTCCCCTGCGGAGCCACCAAGGACGCAGTCCTTCCCCTTCCCCTGCCTAGGAACTGTCCTTAGGACAAAGCCAGGCTCCCTTGGAGCGGCCTTCCTAGCTCTGCCTGACTTGAATCCTGCCCTCCTCTTCACTCCCCTCTCTTAGCCCACACGGACCATGCTGTTTCTCAAATTCATCAAGCTCCTTGCTTCCTCTGTCCCCTCTGCCTGGAATAGTCTTCCTTAGTAAACTTCCCATCTTTTCTGCCTGATCCCACCAGTACGATCCTCAAGGAAGTCCTCCCTGGCTCTCTAGGTCCTGCCAAGATCTCTGAAACATGCACTCAGAACCCAAGGAACTGGGTTCATTTAGTGTCCTTTTCCTGCCCTAGACTACAGAACGTGTGAGAAGACAGACCATCCATGTCTCTCGTTCATCACTGTGCCCCCAGGCCACACTGCCTGGCACAAAGGAGCTGTTTCATAAATACTTGAAAGATGCCTACGATGTGATAGAAGGGAGGAAGAGGAAAGAGAGGCAAGGAAGCAGGGAGGAAGGCACAGAGGGAGAAGAAGAGGTCTCAGCCTCTGAACCCCACAGGTCCCACCCTTCAGAGCTCTGATGCACACTTGCTCATTTTGCTAAAGAAACGTCAATTGCAAAGCTGTCGTTCCGTTGAGGTCACTCAGGGGAGAAAACACATGAGAACAAGGCAATAGAGGAAGCCATTCCCAGGAATGCAGAGACCTCCATTCTGTGGGTTCTTGACTCACTTTCCAGACACACCATTGACGTTGTCCTCCCTCAAGGTGTTAATCACTCACGGGTGACTACCCTGGATTCCACTGTCCCAAGATGACTCAGTGGACACTCCAGCCAGACTTCCCACTGTCTCCTCCTGGCTGGGCCAGCTGGGCTTCAGGCCCTGACACTGCACATGCTGAGGCTGAGGTCACCCCCTCCCTCTACCTTCACTACCACTGTCTCAGTGTGGGGGAGGGGGTGGGGGGTCTATGCATTGTCCTGTCTCCCCTTCACCAAGGATGGTTAATTTGTCTCTTTGTTCTAGAAAGAGGCAACTGCAGACTGGAGAGGGCCTAGAAGGAGAGGGAAGGGGAACAAGGACTATTCTGCCTGCTCTGACAGTCCTGCCTCCTCTTCTATTTCTAGAAGCCAGACAAGATGTCCCTGCTCATGACTCTGACAGGGAGCCCCACTAGGCCAGGCAGACCTGCCCTTCCACAGTTTAGTCTGAGCTTCATGGTGAGTCTCACTTGCCCCAGGGAATCTTAGAAAAACCAGGAGAAGGTGTGAGAAAGACCAGGATGTGAAACGCCTGCTTGCTCATGGCTCTGGCTGGGCCTGCAGGAGCTGTGCACCCTACGGGGCTGCCCACTTAACCACCAGCCTGCGGAGAAGTCAGGCCACACCACAGCTGGAGCAGCTCAGCGGAGGCGGGACGTGACCACAAGCCACAGGCCAGAGAGGGTGCTCAGATCCTCACATGCTCAGGATGGTGTTCTCGTACCCCAGGCCTCTCTGACTGGTAAAGGCCTTTAGAAACCCACAGCCGACTTTTCCCAGAAAGCTGCCCACAGGCACCTGGCAGTACAGGGCTCTGTAACCCAGCCAGGGTGGGCAGCCCGGGCTGGGTGCCATGACGCACAACGACCTTTCACCCTCGGGCCTCCCCAGGGTGCTCCCAGAGGTGTCGGCGGCTTCAAAGGTTACTGTCTAAAGTACTACTGTCCCTTGTGCATCTCATGGGAATGATGTATGTGGATGACGTTTGGGGGCAATGCTGATCTAGGCCAGTCCCTTCATTTTACAAACGGGGAAACTGAAGCCTGGGTCACACCGGTGGTAAAAGGCCGAGCAGGACCTGAAAGGAGGTCTCTCTGGAAACCCCTTGAGGGAAAGAAAAAAATCTCCGACACTAACTGAGACCGGGTAGGGGAGGCGGAGGAGGGTATGGGAGATAAATGGTGACGGATGAAGGCTTGACTTGCGGGCTGAACACACCATACGGTGTACAGGGATGTGCTGTAGAATTGGGCACCTGAAACCTGCATAATTATGTGAACCAGTGTCACCTCCCCTCCCCCCCCAAACAAAAGAGTTCAAGGTTGGGTAACTATTTCATTAGTTCTGCTTGGTGTTTCAGAGGAACTTTTCCTGGGATACCAGAGTCTAAAACAACTTTCCTTGAATGGCAAAGCCCTCTTTCAACCTTTTGTTCCTTACAGAACCCCCATCTCAAGCCCCCTCTCTGACCTATAATTTACCTCTGAGCAAGGCTGGGTGCTGGCACTGGAGGCCACATAGAGGGGAGGAGAGAGAGGCCTTGCCCTCAGGGAGTTCCAAGGGAGACCCCGTTTCAGGTCCTGCTCGGCCTATTAGCACCAGTATGACCCAAAAGCACTAAATCAGGGGCTGAGACTCACAACAGCCGAGATAGGAATAACCTAAATATCTGTTGCTGAGTGAATGGATCCAGAAAATGTGGTATATACATACAATGAGATATATTCAGTCTTAAAAAAAAAAGAAAGAAAGAAAGAAAGGGAGCCCTTGCTGATTGGCTCAGTGGTAGAGCACTGGCCTGGTATGTGTAAGTCCCAGGTTTGATTCCCCGTCAGGGCACACAGGAGAAGTGACCATCTATTTCCCCACCCTTCCCTTTCCCCTTTTCTCTCTCTCTCTCTCTCTCTCTCTCTCTCCTGCAGCCATGGCTCAATTATTTCAAGCACATTGGCCCCTGGTGCTAAGGATGACTCCATGGAGCTTCCGCCTCAAGCACTAAAAATAACTCAGTTACCAGCTTGGCCCCAGATGGGCAGAGCGTCCGCCCTGATGGGGGTTGCCGATTGAATCTCAGTCGGGGCGCAAGCTGGAGTCTGTCTCTCTATCTCCCCTTCACTCACTTAGAAAAAGAAGGGAAAAAAAAAAGGAAACCATGCCGTTTCCAACCACACAGATGAATGTGATTGTGAATTTTATATGTCAACTTGACGGGTCTAAGGGATGCCAGATAGCTGGTAAAACATTATTTCTGGATGTGTCTGTGAGGGTGTTTCTGGAAGAGATTTGTATTTGATTCAGGAGACTGGGTAAAGACCTTGCCAATGTGGACAAGCGTCATCCAGTTCACTGAAGATCCAACCAGAAGAGAAAAGTAAAGAAGGGCCAAAAGTTCTTTCTTCTTGATCTGAGATGCTCATCCTTCTCTCACTACTATCAGACATTGTTTCTCAGGCCCATAGACTTCAGAACTTACACCAGTGGCCCTCTGATTCTCAGACCTTCAGACTTAGACTGAATTAAGCCATCAGCCTTCCTGGTTCTCTACCTTGTAGATGGCAGATTATGGGACTTCTTGGCCTCTATAACCCAGTGAGCCAATTCCTACAGTATATATCCTCTTTTTCTTTTTTTTTTTTTTTTTCATTTTTCTGAAGCTGGAAACAGGGAGAGACAGTCAGACAGACTCCCGCATGCGCCCGACCGGGATCCACCCGGCACGCCCACCAGGGGCGACGCTCTGCCCACCAGGGGGTGATGCTCTGCCCATCCTGGGCGTCGCCATGTTGCGACCAGAGCCACTCTAGCGCCTGAGGCAGAGGCCACAGAGCCATCCCCAGCGCCCGGGCCATCTCTGCTCCAATGGAGCCTTGGCTGCGGGAGGGGAAGAGAGAGACAGAGAGGAAAGCGCGGCGGAGGGGTGGAGAAGCAAATGGGCGCTTCTCCTGTGTGCCCTGGCCGGGAATCGAACCCGGGTCCTCCGCACGCTAGGCCGACGCTCTACCGCTGAGCCAACCGGCCAGGGCTATATCCTCTTATATGTAGCTGTATGTGTCTTCTTGTTACTGTTTTTCTGGAGAACCCTGACTAATACAGTGGACTTTGAGGTCATTGTGCTAAATGAAATAAGACAAATATAGCATGATCTCACTTACAAGTAGAATCTAAAATGATAGATATGCCTGACCTGTGGTGGCACGGTGGATAAAGCATTGACTTGGAATGCTGAGGTCGCTGGTTCGAGACCTTGGGCTTGCCTGGTCAAGGCACATACAACAAGCAATCAATGAACAACTACAGTGAAGCAACTATGACTTGATACTTCTTATTCTCTCCCCTCTTCTCTCTGTAAAAATCAATAAATAAAATTTAAAATAATTTTTTTAAACGATAGATATGATAACCTCTACTTCTCTTTACTCCCCAGCCCAACAGGTGGTAGCTGCTCCGTACTTACTATCTGCTGGGAGCCAATCCTCCATAGCTTTTCTACACACCATAGAAACAGAACTGAATGGTGGTTGTCAGGGGTTGGGCAGAGGGGATATTGGGGAGAGATGATCAAAAGGGAGACAGTTTTGAAGATCTAAGATACTGCATAGTGCTTATAGCTAACAATAGTGCATTGTATACTTAAAACTTTATAAGGCAGATCTTAAAATAAGGGCTCTTACCACACATATAATCATCATCATCATCATCACAACAATAATAACGAATGGGGTTGGAGAAACCTGGGAGGTGATGGCTATGTCTATGGCCTTGATAGTGCTAATGGTAGCACCAGTATCTCCTTATCCCCAAACTCATCCAGTTGTGTACATTAAATATATATAGCCTTTTATATGTCAATCATATCTCAATAAAATGGTTTTTAAAAAGTTATCACATCGCCTGACCAGGTGGTGGCGCAGTGGATAAAGCGTCGGACTGGGATACGAAAGGACCCAGGTTCGAGACCCCGAGGTCGCCAGCTTGGGCGCGGGCTCATCTGGCTTGAGCAAAGAGCTCACCAGCTTGGACCCACGGTCGCTGGCTCCAGCAGGGGGTTACTCGGTCTGCTGAAGGCCCACGGTCAAGGCACATGTGAGAAAGCAATCAATGAACAACTAAGAAGTCGCAACGCGCAACGAGAAACTGATGATTGATGCTTCTCATCTCTCTCTGTTCCTGTCTGTCTGTCCCTGTCTATCTCTGCCTCTGTAAAAAAAAAAAAAAAGTTATCACATCAACTTGACCTGTGGTGGAGCAGTGGATAAACCATTGGCCTGGAATACTGAGGTCACCAGTTCAAAACCCTGCATTTGCCCAGTCAAGGCACATACGGGAGTTGATATTTCTTTCTCCTCCCCTCCCCTCCCCTTTCCTCTCTCTCTCTCTCTCTCTCTCTCTCTCTCTGCTCTAAAGTGAATAAATAAAGTCTTTAAAAAAAAGGCAGTGTGTGAGAGGTGGGACCATGTGGGGCAAGGATGAGTGCTGAGGATCATTGCGGGAAGGAAAGGACCACAGACAGGGCGACGAAGCCTCCGCCAAGGGACCCCGAATGAAGAGTGACTGCAGCAGCTGTGCTTGTATGCATGTGCGCGGATTCCTCCACTTTTATCCCATTTTTATTTCATGTAATGATTGCTGTTCATAGTTACTGAAAGGTTGAAGCTGAGGTGACCAGTCCACCAGGGAGCGGGGGAAAGCCTCCCTTGGCAACTGGCAGGTCAGTATAAACCCCTGACTAGGTCAGATCTGGAGAGAACTCCAGCTGGACTGCCTTATCCCGTATGAGATAGCTGACAGGCTAAACCCCTTCCTGGATCTATAGGTGGGCACCGGGGTGAGCCGAGCTGAAACACAAGGTTGGTGTGTTCCAAAAAGAAATTTTATTTAACACGCCTGGGTGCAAGCGAGCCAAGACAGACCAAAAGCCATGCCGGCAACGGGGAGGGTAGAAGTAGGGTTTTTAGCTTTTAGTCAGGGGTCTTGGAAAAAGCTGCTGACGTCACTGCCTCTATAGATACAAGGTAATATTTTTTCCTATGTGGATTGAGCGGCACCACAGCTTCTCCAAATTGTTTATCTCCCGGCTCAACTGTCTAAAGGAGTCCTGGGCTAGTTCAAAAGGTACCTCCTCCTCCCAGGGGTTTACACTGCCCTCAGAGTGGGGGTGGGGGCGCTGATCTATCAGAAGACGGCACCTCTGGGCCTGTGGCTAGGCTTTTACAACTACTAAGATTTAGCCCTGGCCGTTTGGCTCAGTGGTAGAGCGTCGGCCTGGCGTGCAGAAGTCCCGGGTTCGATTCCCGGCCAGGGCACACAGGAGAAGCGCCCATCTGCTCCTCCACCCCTCCCCCTCTCCTTCCTCTCTGTCTCTCCCTTCCCCTCCTGCAGCAGAGGCTCCATCGGAGCAAAGATGGCCCGGGCGCTGGGGATGGCTCCTTGGCCTCTGCCCCAGGCGCTAGAGTGACTCTGGTAGCAGCAGAGCGACGCCCCGGAGGGGCAGAGCATCGCCCCCTGGTGGGCAGAGCGTCGCCCCTGGTGGGTGTGCCGGGTGGATCCCGGTCGGGCGCATGAGGGAGTCTGTCTAACTGTCTCTCCCCGTTTCCAGCTTCAGAAAAATACAAAAAAAAAAAAAAAGGAAAAAAAAAAAGATTTAAACTCCCCTAATTGTCAGGTCCCTTTCCAACTTAAGCTTTCCCTGACATTTCTGCAAAGATAAACTTTTTGACATTTCAAAGTGAAGGCTAGGAAGCCATTAAGTGAGAAAATAGCAAGCCAATTAACTGAATTTGAATTTTATAGGGGCCTAAACTTAAAGGCACCCTGAACTCAAATCTTAGTTACCTGTAGAACTTGGTTTTAGGTTAGGAAATAATCAGGTGGGACTATGAGTGAATTAGAGAAATAATCAACACCACCCAGAGGCAGATACTATGGCTAGTGACCATAGATGGAGCCAGTAATGGTGGCACCTTTGTCTCTTTGTTTTGATGGACAGTAAGAATATTTTTGTTTTATGAAAGATAATTGCATCTTGTTCTAGAGAAGCATGGAGTTGTGATTGTCGTAGAGGAGTTAAAGTATTTAGAGAGGGGTGTGTGTTGATGTTCAGTACCCAAAGAGTAAGACTGTGTTGGTCACTAAGTGGTTATCTCTCAACCCCACATCCATCTTTCTATATGCTGCCTTGTAATGCTGGGATCAGGATTTTGCAAACTCTATCTTCCTTTGGCTAATGTAGTCCCACCAGTTAAATTTCACTAACAGTAGGTGCGAAATGGAGACAGACCTGCTCCTTCCTTTTGATGCCTGTCTCAGAAACGGCCTGTTAGTCATGCAGCAGCTTTGGGGTCCAGCCCCCACTTTCTTTTTAAGCTTTTTGAATGAGCCTCATCGCAGCTGCTATGAGAGGTCTGAGGAGACTCTTGCATCCCAGCTGCACAGGCCCCACATCTGAACACTAAGATTATGAAAAACCTCTTTCTCTGCTCCCCAGCTCAGGGAGCAGTAGCTGCTTCCAATGATCTATCTGCTGGGAGCCAATCCTCTGTGCATTCCTTCACATCTTCTGATAGCTTTTTCTACGGGGTATCTTTGAAAAAAAGATTTGCATAACAAACAGCCTTGGAGGCTACTGAGAGTGTCTCCCACTGGGGTACAGGATCTCTATTCTGACCAGGATAATAGAGATAAGAACTCTCTGTGGCAAATTTGGGCAGGTGTTATGGACTGATTTGTGTCTCCTCAAATTCCTAAATTTAAGTCCTAACCCCTAGTACCTCAAAATGTGGCTGTGTCTGGAGATAGGTGTTTTTTTTTTAATTTATTTATTTTATTAAATTTAATGCAGTGACATTGATAAATCAGGGTACATATGTTGAGAGAAAATATCTCTAGATTATTTTGACATTTGATTGTGCTGTATACCCCTCCCCCAAAGTTAAATTGTCTTCTGTCACCTTCTATCTGGTTTTCCTTGTGCCCCTCCCCTCCCCTAACCCCTCTCTCCTTCTTCACCCCATCCCCCCTCCCCCAACCCCCCGCCCCTGTTGCCATCACATTCTTGTTCATGTCTCTGAGTCTCATTTTTATGTCCCTTCTATGTATGGATTCATCTTAGTTTTTTTTCTGATTTACTTATTTCACTCCGTATAATGTTGTCAAGGTCCATCCATGTTATTGTAAATGATCCGATGTCATCATTTCTTATGGCTGAGTAGTATTCCATAGTATATATGTACCAAAGCTTTTTAATCCACTTGTCCTCTGACGGACACTTGGGCTGTTTCCAGATCTTCGCTATTGTGAACAATGCTGCCACAAACATGCGGGTGCATTTCTCCTTTTCGAGCCATTCTATGGTGTTCTCGAGGTACATTCCTAAAAGTGGGATAGCTGGGTCAAAAGGCAGTTCGATTTTCAGTTTTTTGAGGAATCTCCATACTGTTTTCCACAGTGGCTGCACCAGTCTGCATTCCCACCAGCAGTGCAGGAGGGTTCGGAGATAGGGTTTTTGAAGAGGTGATTAAGATGACTAAAGTGAGCCCTAATCCAGTATAACTGATGTCCTTATAAAAAGATAAAAAGAGGACACTAAGATACAGACACATACAGAGTGAAGACCACATGAAGACACAGGAAGGAGAGAGCTATCTATACACCAAGGAGAGAGGCCTCAGAAGAAACAACCCTGTGACACCTTAATCTTAGAAGTCTAACCGCCAGAACTGTGAGAAAATTAATTTCAGTTTAAAATGTACTTCTGAAGCCACTGTGGAGTTGTCAGACAGAGCAGCTCTGGCACACTAACCTGGCAGGTTTGTTGGCAGCCCCCTGGTAAGATCAGGGATTTCCTGAGCTCAAGCTCCTCGGCTGGGATGCAGACCCACTGTGTGTTTGTAGTACATGTAGACCCACTTCTGCGTTGCCCCTGTGGGGAACAAGAGAAACCGATGCAAACATGAAGCTCACAATGCCTGCTGTGCAGTCCGTAATAAGCTGTCTAAACCCATTTTGGCTTACTGTCCCCTTACCAGGCAAATCTACAGATGTGTGGCAAGCGAGCATAGCCATTGCCAGCAGGCGCCTGCTTGGCAACCACTTGTTCACTTGACATTGCCTCTAAATTACCTCATGTTGCCTTTTTGTTTCATCAGCCCTCCAGCAGCTGGGTTAGTAGCTCCCTATCTTAATTCCCCTCTGTTGAAATACCCAGTGTGGTCTCCCTTTTCCCAAATGAACCCTGCCTGGCAGCCCAGGTTTGAGGTCTACATTAGCGCAAAAGGCTCAGGCTACGCACCTATCCCATGAAGTCAACTGCTAGTCACTGAGTACCAGCCACAGTGCAGGTGAGGGCTGGGAGCCGGCAGGGGCCCAGATTCAGAAGCGCGTGGTGCTTTTCCTTCTGATGAACCTTTTGGGGGGGGAGTGAGTGAGTGATGAGGAGAGCCCTGATGAGCACTGTCAGGAAGGGTTTGGCCAATGTCAAAAGTGTTTTTTGCTATTGTGGGCCACCATTCATTAAGTGTCCATCAAATCCACTAAGTGCAGAATACTGAAGCATTTTAAAAATGAAATAAAAGAGAAGAAAAGAGCATAGAATCGAAAATAACAAAGTGCATTGCACACAGTACATGTAAGTTTTACGTTATTAAATTTTTGTAGCAGGTGTGTGTGTGTGATTGATTATACTACCTGGATTGTCATGTTAAATGCTTTTTTTTTTTTTTTTTTTTCTTCATTTTTCTGAAGCTGGAAACAGGGAGAGACAGCCAGACAGACTCCCGCATGCGCCCGACCGGGATCCACCCGGCACGCCCACCAGGGGTGCCGCTCTGCCCACCAGGGGGCGACGCTCTGCCCATCCTGGGCATCGCCATGTTGCGACCAGAGCCACTGTAGCGCCTGAGGCAGAGGCCACAGAGCCATCCCCAGCGCCCGGGCCATCTTTGCTCCAATGGAGCCTTGGCTGCGGGAGGGGAAGAGAGAGACAGAGAGGAAAGCGCGGCGGAGGGGTGGAGAAGCAAATGGGCGCTTCTCCTGTGTGCCCTGGCAGGGAATCGAACCCGGGTCCTCCGCACGCTAGGCCGACGCTCTACCGCTGAGCCAACCGGCCAGGGCCTAAATGCTTTTTATTATTATTATTATAGATTGTGGCCAGAGTTTGAAGAAACCACTGGTCTAGCAATCTTCCTTCATTATTTTTTCTTTTCAAAATGTGGGGAGAGCCCCAACTGAACATAAGGCTATTTTATTCCATCAGTCAAGCACACAGGCAACGAGCAGCTGCTCCTGTTGGAGATTCAGAAGTGGGGGCTGCTGCTAAGGAGTTTCCAGGTGGGGGGGACACAAGAACCAACAAAGGGGCAAGACTGGAAAGCTGGGGTGCCATGTGGGCAGGCAAGGGTGGAGCGGGATGAGAGGTGGATGTTGCGATGTGACTACTCTGATGCCAACTCATGACACTTTCTTAAAATCATCAATCAGGGCGCACAACAGACTCTTACAACCCTTACTCCATTCCTGACTCTCACCCTACTACCCAAGGGGGGTGAG
Source organism: Saccopteryx bilineata (assembly GCF_036850765.1). Lineage (NCBI taxonomy): Eukaryota > Metazoa > Chordata > Mammalia > Chiroptera > Emballonuridae > Saccopteryx > Saccopteryx bilineata. Next base: position 38,086,403 of record NC_089499.1, on the reverse strand, counting down.
GTGAGGCTCAGGAATAACACAGGGATGTCTGTGTACTTGGCCCCTTTTAATTTTTTTAAGCCTCAAGTTTAATGGGTGAGTTTTAGGTCGAGTCAAAATGTTCCTGCATCAAAACAACTGTGTGTGTGAAACAGCTGCTACCGTTGCAATGAAAATAGTCGCAGGAAAATTCCATGGACCTTCCCTGCGGGAGCCCCTCACACAAACTTCTATTTCTTTGCTCTGCCAATTTGAGGTCAGTATGGCTTAAAAAGGGTAGCATTTGTGTCAGCCGGGCCTGGCCTCCCAGGCGAGAGCTAAGTAAACAGGAGTCCTGGGGAAGACCGTTTCTTCACCAGGGCCCGTGGTGGATTTTTCCAAGTGAATGAAAGGTCGTCTTTGTACAGAGGAGAGGGGAAAGAAAATCTGCTATTTCACGGCTGCCCGTTCTCCATGACCTCATCAATGTTGACCTTCTCACCATTTTCATCTCTTTTGGACTAGAGAGAAGGCCAGGAGAAGACAAGTGAACAGTAAAATCTTCTTTATACAGAGTGGTCAGGGGAGGCCAGGAAGTTACTGACCGCCACCCCTCACGCCAGGTGACAAGGGGTTGAAAGAGGGAGGGAGGCGATCTGTACGACCCGGAATCCAAGCTGCCTCGCGTTGGGTGAGGTGTGCTGGTTTTAAACGCCTACCAGCCAGACTTCGACTTTTTGAGCCCGTATTATTTTTCTCAGGAGGAAGCAACATGGAAATGGCACTGGCCTTGTCATTTAGGCACTTCCTGGAAAACCATAATTACCCATCACATTATAATTACCCGCCACCACTCTCCTCTACTTGGAACCCTTGCTTCCGAGAGTTCTATTCTTAAATTCCTTCCCCGCCCTGAGAAACAAGACAAAGCACTTTAAGTGGTTTCTTGATGAACAATTTTCTCCTCCAAGTACCTTTATATACTGCATGCTACCCCTTGAGCATCTATTTTAATTTTCATTATAAATGAGATGATGTCTCTAAGTGACTGAAAGGAAAGGAGGAAGAATTTATTTTCCATGACCAGCAAAGAATAGCGCTGACCGTCATCTCCGGATTTTGTTTCTTTTTTAAACGTCTAGAGGGAGTTCTGCTTCTTCAGAGCCAGTCTGGTGTGGCAAAGAGTACATGCTACTATCCAAATGTTTGACCTGGCAGGAGGCACCGTCTTTCCAGGGCTTGGTTTTCCATGATAAAGCAGCATTTGCCCAACATGACCCTGGGGAATCTGGGGTGGCAGAAGAGCAGAGAACCCAATGACATGGAAGCAAGCACTGAAAGAATACTTCTCTTCTCTTTTCAGGTTGTAGGAGAGGAGGTCTCAGTTTGGTGCTGGAGGGCCTTTACCATCTCTTTGATGACTTCAGTCTTCCTTTAGAACACCTTGAACAGCCTGTAGGTCCAAGCCATCCGCTGACAATAGCAGCTGGAATGTGATAACTTCATCATGGTTTTATTGTTTTGGTTTTTTTTAATTTTTTATTCATTTTAGAAAGGAGAGAGAGAAGGAGAGAAGAGAGAGACAGAGAGAGAGAAGGGGGAGGAGCAGGAAGCATCAACTCCCATATGTGCCTTGACCAGGCAAGCCCAGGGTTTCGAACAGGCGACCTCAGCATTTCCAGGTTGACGCTTTATCCACTGCACCACCACAGGTCAGGCCTTGGTTTTATTGTTTTATTTTTTCCAAAACCTTCCATTTATTTTAACTATATCTAATTTTCTATTTATGGTGAAAATATAGCTTTCTTTTTAATTGGCAGTTTTTCATTAAAAAGGGCTTCTCATTTTAACATCAAGGGTGGGGTGGGGCAGGCAAGCAGGGGTTGGGTAAGGAGTGTGCCTTAAGTAAACCTGTAGGGATTAATCTCTCCAGATATTAGAAAAGACCGAGGAAATCATAGTCATCTGCATATTGAATGAACGATGATGAATTTGAGCATGCGCCCTACAAATGAACTCTGACTTACACTTTGTTATCATCTACCCAGATACTCAGCAGAAATAAACTAAGTGCAGATAAACACCTCTATTACCTGGGAATTAGAGGGTTTTGTTTTGTTTTCTTTCCTACTTGTTTATTTGAAAACTGATGATGTGTTTTTTTTCTTTTTTTTTTTTTTTACAGAGACAGAGAGAGAGTTAGAGAGAGGGATAGATAGGGACAGACAGACAGGAACGGAAAGAGATGAGAAGCATCAATCATCAGTTTTTCATTGCAATATCTTAGTTGTTCATTGATTGCTTTCTCATATGTGCCTTGACCGTGGGCCTTCAGCAGACTGAGTAACCCCCTTGCTCAAGCCAGCGACCTTGGGTCCAAGCTGGTGAGCTTTGCTCAAACCAGATGAGCCTGCACTGAAACTGGTGACTTTGGGGTCTCGAACCTGGGTCCTCAGCATCCCAGTCCGACGCTCTATCCACTGCACCACCGCCTGGTCAGGCATGATGGTTTTCTTTACTTAAAAAGAAAATTAATTTATGCCTGGCTTGCGGTGGTGCAGTGGATAGAGCATCGACCTGGAACGTTGAGGTCGCTGGTTCGAAACCCTGGGCTTGCAGGGTCAAGGCACATATAACAAGGAACAAGCAAACAATGAACAACTAAAGTGAAGCAACTATGAGTTGATACTTCTCACTCCCCCTCCCTCTGTAAAATCAATCAATTTAAAAAATCTTAAAAAAAAAAAGATTTTAAAAAACAATAAAAGAAATTCCATACAAATAAGACTTGGCATTGCCTGACCTGTGGTGGCGCAGTGAATAAAGCGTCGACCTGGAACGCTGAGGTCACCGGTTCAAGACCCTATGCTTGCCTGGTCAAGGCACATATGGGAGTTGATGCTTCCTGTTCCTGCCCCCTTTCTCTCTCTCTACTCTCTCTAAAATGAATAAATAAAATCTTAAATAAAAAAAAAAGACTTGGCACTATTTGCTCCACACACAAAAAGGAAAACTAATTATGGTGTATATATACACTGTCCTGCATTTTGCTTTATTTATTCAATAATTCCCCTGGAAAATTCTTTCCAGTCCACTGCTATAGCTCTAATTCATTTTTTAAGAAGGTATACACATCATATGTATATCATGGTCTGGATCTGTCACCATTCTTTCAACCCTTCCTATACTGTATAACTTTCACACTGATTCTGAGTCTTGCCCTTTGTAAACAATACTGCCATAAACATCCTCCTATATATCTTTATACACTCATGGTATAATATCTAAGCCGAGGATAGAGTCCTAGGAGTGAGCTTGCTGCTCAAAGAAGAGCTGTACTTTTATTTTAATTCATAGATTATATGCCCCAAGCACACATTTCCACCAGGGCTTCATGATAGTACCTTTTTCCTGAATCTCCTCCAGCAATCAATGTTACCTTTTTAATTTTTGTTGTCAAATGAGCAAACAGTTTAATTTGCATTTCCTTAATGGCTGGTGTTTTTAGCATCTTTGCTTTTGTTTTGGGGCCATTCCAAACTTCCCTTTTAATGCCCTCTACTCATTTTTTAAGTTGGATCATCTTTTACTTACCAATTTGTAAGAATTTTATCATATTATATATATTAACATTTCAGCCAATTCTCAGACATTATATTATTCTTTATAATCATAACAATAACTATGTGTATCCAATTCAAAAAAATCTTATAGAAATTTAAAGATTTAAATTTATATATTAATATAGGAAGAATTGATAGTTTATGACACTATTGCCTTCTCAGACAAGAATGTGTATTTCAGTAAGATTTCAGAATTTTCCACAAATAAGCCTTGTGCTTTTCTTGCTAAATTTATTCTAGGGCACCACAGGTCTTTAGCAACCCTGCACTGAAAAATTTTTTTCTACTTCTATATCTAGGTGTTTATAATTTCCTAAGTAATGCTATTTTGACATGTATCATCTATCAAGACAGCTTCCAAATTACCTTATTATTTCCAGTAGGTTTTTTTCCTAACATTTTTTTGATAGACACAATGACTACTCAGCTGCCATCATGGAAAACAGCTTACCCCAAAGGAAGAGGAAGGGCTTAAAACACAACATTTCATCCCCCACTGTGAGGTTGTAGTGCATTTGCTTGCTATTCTCCCTCTCTCTCTCTCTCTCTCTCTCTCTCTTCCTCTCTCTCTCTCTCTCTCTCTCTTCCTCTCTCTCCCTCCCTCTCTCTCTCTCTCTCTCTCTCTCTTCCTGGCCTTTACTTTGAAATGTAGCAAAAAGTTTACCTTTGCAGGAATGTCAGGAAAAGCTTATATTGGGGAGGGATCTGATAATTAGGGGAGTTTAAATTACAATGGTTGTTGGTAAAAGCCTAGCCACAGTCTCAGGGGCACCAGGACCCAGCTGTTCCTGGGAGATTCCTGACCTCCACTGTCTTCAAGATTTACCAAAGACACCAGATAGAACCACACTGATTAGGTCTGTGTAACATCAAAAGAACTTGCAAAGGAGGTGTTTTCTGCTGCTGAATCCCTGCTCATTATCAAGTCAGTGACCAAAGGCAACAAACCAAGATATGCTAATCTGAGCATGTCCAGGTGCACCCAACCCCAAGCTAGCAAATGCCTGCAGCAACCTCTATATCTAATGGCTTCCTCCTGCAGCTTGGGGCTGACACCCTTTGTTGGTCTCAGCCCACCTGCACCCAGGCATTTTTAAAATAAACTTTCCTTTTGGAACACACTAGCCTCATGTTTTTGGTTAAGCCTGCAGTTTCTGCCTTTCACTTTTTTTTTTTTTGTATTTTTCTGAAATGAGAAGCGAGGAGGCAGAGAGACAGACTCCCGCATGAGCTCTACCAGATCCACCTGGCAAGCCCACCAGGGGGCGATGCTCTGCCCATCTGAGCCATTGCTCCCTTGCATTCTTACGCCTGAGGTGGAGGCCATGGAGCCGTCCTCAGAGCCTGGGCCAACTTTGCTCCAATGGAGCCTTGGCTGTGGGAGGGGAAGAGAGAGACAGAGAGGAAGGAGAGGGGGAGGGGGTGGAGAAGCAGATGGGCGCTTCTCCTGTGTACCCTGGCCGGGAATCGAACCCAGGACTTCCACAAGCTGGGCCAATGCTCTACCACTGAGCCAACTGGCCAGGGCCTGCTTTTCATTTTTGAATTTTCTGGGAGAACTGAAATATGGTTACAGGGGGAAAATTATGGCTTTATATCTTCTTTCTCAATGTTTATAGCAATTATTTAATTCTTCTTTAAATATCTGTTAGAACCTCCAAAGCCATGTTGATAGCAAGCATCCCTGTTAAGTTTCTAATTTTAATTGAATTATTTCAGTGTTTCACTATTTAAAATAACAATTCCTAGTTGATTTTGGCAAATAGTTTGTTTAATTGTTTAAGCAGTTTATTTTTATTTCAGTTACTAGAAATTTGGGGGGATAGCTATTGAATTTTACCAAGTCTTTGCTATATCTATTAATATGAGCCCATGATTTTTCTCCTTTGTATGCTGATATAATAAATTATGTTGAATGGAATTCCTGATATTTATTCCTGGGGGAAAAATTCTATTTGGTCAAAATATATTATTCTTTTGATATTCTTCTGAGATCTATTTGTTACTTTGTTCATTTATTTGTTAATGATAAATATTTATAGACAGCTTTCTATGTTGTAGGTATTGTTTAGATCCATAGCAATGAGCAAAACACAAAATCCCTGATCTATGACACTTATCTTTTAGCAAGCTGTTAAAAAATTCAGTGACCTTCAATGACAAACCATTTCTTTCTTGCTCATAGGTCGGTAGGTTGACTGGACTTGTACTTGATTTTCTAGTATACATTTAAATGTTTTGTTGAAGAGTATCATCTGGCTCCATGTCAACCTTCTCTTGGGGTCCACAGATTTCTAGGGCTCAAACTCTGCCTAGGCTCCACCTTTTCTGAAACCTTGTTTCAAGATTCCCCAGTATTTTCTGAACTGATGGGGGAGAACAACTCTCCCTCTTTCTTTCTACTGGTCCGCTTACCTGGAGAGAGACAGAGAGAAAGAAATTCATTTGAAAGTGGATGGAAGAGAATCACATTTGGGTTACCATGTCCCCAGAATCACCTCTAAAATACCCTTTTAAAATAAATTTAAGTTATAACATAAATTTAAGTTAAAAAAAAGCAAGAGGATTTACACAAACATACTAAATAAATATCATTACAGGTGGTACCTGATAAGACAAATCACAAAAGTGGCGTGTGAATGACAAGGTCTGAGAAATACTGCACCAGAATAATACAGAATTTCCCTTCCAATTCTGATGTGCTCTTGCTCTGCATAGAAGAATTACTGGAATGTTCTTCTAACAGGGTGTTACATGTTGTTTTCCAGAAAAAAGGAGAGATCACAATCAAGATTAAACTAGTAAAATGACTTCTGCATGGTCAGACAAGCCATATGTATACCATGTATATATGATACACATGTATCATATGTATGGTATGTATTGATATATATATAACTGTATACGTATACATAAATATATATCATATATGTAGACAGACCTCAAAATGGAGGCAGATAATTAAAGAAAGTAAGGAGGTAGGAATTATAATGTTTTAGATATAATTCAGCTGACTGATAGCATCAAGGACACAAAACCCTGGGGTTTTTCGAGAAGGGCAGGACAGGACAGGAATTGTGACCATTATAAGAGACTTCCTCTCACAGGCCACCCCTGCATAGAAAGAGGGATCTGGTCTAGTGAGGACCAGTCCATCTTTATTTATTTATTTATTTTTTTGGTTTTCAGGTCTTATCTTTTTAATCAGCTCCATGAAGGACATACTAAACGCTACATGAAACACAACAGAATAATTTTTCTTCCAGTATTAAAAAAAAATGACAATCACAAGTATTTTAAGAAAATTCTAGGCCCTGACCAGTTGGCTCAGTAGTAGAGCATCAGCCTGGCGTGCGGGGGACCCGGGTTCGATTCCCGGCCAGGGCACACAGGAGAAGCACCCATTTGCTTCTCTACCTCCCCTTCCTCTCTGTCTCTCTCTTCCCCTCCCGCAGCCAAGGCTCCATTGGAGCAAAGATGGCCCGGGCGCTGGGGATGGCTCCTTGGCCTCTGCCCCAGGCGCTAGAGTGGCTCTGGTCGCCCCGGAGGGGCAGAGCATCGCCCCCTGGTGGGCAGAGCGTCGCCCCTGGTGGGCGTGCTGGGTGGATCCAGGCGCATGCAGGAGTCTGTCTCTCCCCGTTTCCAGCTTCAGAAAAATACAAAAAAAAAAAAGAAGAAAATTCTATATTATCAGGGCAGTGATCTTCAGTAAAAAAAACATAACAAAAAATCCCTCTAGTAATTGTTCTTCAATTCTTAGTTGCATTTGGAAATTTCCTAACCATAATAAACACTCTGTATGAGTTTTTAGATGTCCCTAGATACACTATTTCTGGGGGTGGGGGGGAATATCAGTCTGGTCAAACATTTTTTTTAGGGGGGTGTCCAGAATCAATCCTGTGAGATCAAACTCAAAACTTGGAAAAATACCAGACAACAAATGTCCCAGAATTGTCTTTAAATGGGAGGAAAAAAATTAAAAATACATGGAGCTTCCTAAAAGGTCTTTAACAAGCTACCTTGGGAGCTCAGTTCAAAAATAGAAGTTGGTGTATTAAAACAGATGTTTCAGTGCAGCTCCCAAACTCTATAAATACAGCCATTTGGAAGGACAATCCTGGATCAGAAGTTTTATTCCTGTGTATCTACATTAGGTGTGCATGCCTCTTCTCGGTTGTCATAATTGTCTCTGTAACTTCCTCCTGAGTAGCGGTCATAACCACCCTGGCTTCTGCCACCATAGTTTCTGGACCTTCCATATCTGTATCCATATCCTCCAGGTCGACTGTCATACCTGCCACTCCCATAGCCCTGCTCCCTACTACCTCTAGAGTAGCCGCGACCATGCCCATGGGCCCCAAAGGCACCCCCTCTGGTTCCCCCGGCCGACTTGCCTTCGTGATCTACACGGATCTGGCGACCATCCAGAGACTCTCCATTCATGGCTCTCATGGCATCTGAGGCATGCTCTGGATTGGTGAAGGTAATGAAGCCAAAACCCTGGGATCGCTGCGTCTCCCGGGCCTTGACAACGACCACCTCAGAAATTGGCCCGAAGCTGCTGAAGTGATCTTCCAGAGCCTGCTCATCGGTGTTGAAGTTGAGCCCTCCAACGAAGAGCTTCCCTTCTTCAGAAGACATAGCAATGGATTGGAGTCCTGTAAGTTAAGTAAAAGAGGCAGATGGAGAGTTACCACCGAAGAACAGAATGACTCCAGTCCATCTTTACTACAAAGAGGAGGTGTTTTTTTTTCCAAAATCAGAGCCTCAAATGTTTCTTTGTTGTGTAGCATTTATTGTTACTGTCCACATGAGTTTGAGAGAGTGGGAGAAGCAAAACCACTCTTAGAGACCCTGAGGACACACACAGCCATCTCAAAGTTACAAATCGCACCTTAAACATTCACAGCCCCAAGGCCAGGTCACCTGGCTGCCATTAGCTCTTCAACAACAAAGCACCCATGCAGCTGGGTCCTGCCTCCATTTGCAATGGACTTGCCCAATTGTCAGTATGTTATGTTCTGTAGGTTAGGGACACTTCCGGAAGGACTGAGCACTCCACTCAGGCGGCCCACAAAAGCCTCCCTGGCCTCAGGAAAGCTTCAGGCCTAAGGGTGAAAGGAAAGAAAGGGTACCCTTGGACACCTGCTTTACCGGGGTCAGGTTCACTTTGTTGAAGGAGCATAAAACACAGGGAAGGGAGGGAGCGGTGCAGGTGCTGGCTAGAGCGGGGTGTTGGAGCGCGGCAGCTCTCCATCCAGTCTGCGGCGCCCTCCGTGAGGCTCCCAGCCCGAGGCTTAAACTGAATACGGAGCTCATTGCTCAGCTCCAACCACTGCTTCTCTCTGAAGTCGACCTGTGTGCCAGTGAAGAAAGCCATTGTGTTCTGCACACTGGACTCGCCACACACGCGACCTTTCCAAGTACTCACCTGCCCAACCAGAGCCCCGAGGCCCCGAGTGAGTGAGTGAGTGTGTGTGAGTGTGTGTGTGTGTGTGTGTACACCTGAGCGCACGCCCGGCCTTGCCCCGCACACAAGAAGGACCTGGACAGGGGAGTTCTGGGGGCCCCGGGCGCACGGGATGGGTGAGCTGGGCCTGCACAGGACAACGGTCCGCACGCCCGGCTGGCGCGTGGCCGAGCCCGGGGGAATTTGAAAAACTCGGTCATTGTTCGCGGGGCTGGGCGGCCGCCGCCTGCAGCGGACGGGCTGCGATCTATTCACAGGGCAGCCCGGCTGCCCGCGCACCTGCCGGCGCCTCTCCCCTCCCCGCCCGCCATCTGTCGTCTGAGCACCATTGTAAGTAGCGGCGCCTGGCGTCCTGGACGACACCCAAGGGGACCTGGGGCTTAGGCCTGGCTAGAGGCGAACAAGGAGGGTTTATTCCCCATCTCATTTGGAGGAGACCTTAAGCAAAATAGCCAAGCCCTCCAGCTTTTGGCGCAGGGTTTCTTTGCCCCACCCCCCCTGGACCCCGGAGACGCAGGGTCCGCAATCTGAGCCCAGCCTCCTGCTTGGATTTTCCACGTGTTATCCAGGCTGGAGGGACCCGTCAGCGGCAGATCCCACCGCAAGCCTCCCTGAAGAGCCCCCGGGAGCCCGTTTCAAATGCAGATGCTGGTTTTGTCTACAGCCTGATCCTCTGAGTTCACCCCAATTGTCCGAGCCTCTTGGGACACTGGGTTGAAAGAAATCTCTTTTCTGCAACTGCAAATGCAGGCTTTTCACGTTCCACCAGCCAGCCTGCTGCCCCAACAGTCTTTTCTTCGCTCACATTTGTTTACTATCTCACATCTTCCTTTAATGTTACAGGAAGTTTTAAACGCTTTGCTATATATCCCAACCAAAAAGAAAACTAATGTACCAAAACAAAACAAAGCTATGGGCATTGTGGTCCTGACATCCTTTTCAAAGTACCCCTTTGTTCCTGCAAAGATTCAAATCCACCCTCCCTCTTAGGCACCTCCCCAGTCCCAGCCTGGAGAGCTGACGCTCCCCCACCTCACTCCACCCCCCCCCTCTCCCACACACAAGCACATCATCTCTTTTCATAGATGGGAAACTGAAAAAAGGAGCCAGGAGGAGCTGTGGACATAGAGGTGGACTTAATCTCCCTGAATTAAAAACAAAAGCCACCTGCTCTCAATCTGGGCTGCTATTACTAGCAGGCAGGTCCATGCAAAGAAGGATGTCAGGGCTCAAGGGGGGATGTTGGAGGGTGATCTCTTAGGTTGGGCCTCTCCAGATGGGTGTCTGTCTCTTGACCCTGCTGCCAGATAAAGGTGAGTGCTGGGACCCCAGGGATTCCAGACCCGAGGGAGCAGAAGCCCATGCTGAGTGGGACTCTCCTTCTCTAGAAATTTTAGTGCTTGCAGCTCTAATATTCTCCATCCAAAGGAAATCTGTCTAGTGGCATCAGATCAGACCAGGGAATGGAGAAGCCTTACTGAGACATTGCACTTCAGGTCCCCTTTCTTGGACAGACCTAGAAACAAAAAAAAACATGTTTCTCTGAATCCCCTTTCCCATCCTCTTTAACTCACAGATGGCATCTTTCTTTAAGTGTGCTAATATTACTGATTATCCCCGGGCTCTGTGTGTGTGTGTGTGTGTGTGTGTGTGTGTAGGTGACACATGCACACAGTACACAATCCAAAAGGAACAAATGGTTATTCACTGAAAAAACAAGTCTCCCTTCCACCCTGTTTCCAGAATGCCAGTGTTTGGTTTTCTGTTCCTGCTTGGCTATAAGAAGACCTAGGCTTCCATCTCAGTCACTGGGCTTCTGTCTTGCCTCCAGCTGTGGGTCCTGGCGCAAGAGCCTCCTTCCTGCTGAACCTTGGCTGCCTCCTCAGTAGGACAACCTACTATATAAGGTTGTTAGGACCAAATGAGACGGTGTAAAAAGTGTTATAGGCTCCCTGAAGGGCTGTGTGCTCAAAGTTATCACTTTAGAAACAAAGTGCTATTCTCATTCCCCTCACCTTGTCTAGCAAGGTCCAAGGAAATAGGTGTTGAAGACTTTGGATGAGAAAATGAAAGATTCCACAGCTGGGAGATAATAGGCTGTGACAACGTGGAGGAACACTGGAGTTAAGAAAAAATGAGCACAGGAGGCTGAAGGGAGGTGTGTCAGTCAGGTTCTGCTGCATAACAATCAACCACAAAATATATGACAAGAAGTGGGTTTTTTTTTTCTTGCTCAGCATCTGCAGGCCAGTAACCACTCTGCTTGAGGCTGTGGATTTGTGGGGTAGCCGGGGCAGTTCTTTTCCAGGTGTCTTATTCTGGGACTGCTGACAGATCAGCTCCTTAGGCTATGCTGTTCTGACAATGACAGAAGTATGAGGTACCAAGCCAAACTATGCAAGTATAATAGCTGCTAAGATCTTATTGGCCAAAATAAGCCATATGGCCCAATGCAAAGTCAAGTTAATTCTATCTGCCATGAAATAGTGACAAAGGCATGTAATACCATGGAGCAAAGAATTGGGGAGTAATATTTCAATCACTTCTCTCTACATTCTCTTCCTAGATAGCACCCATCCCCACTGCCTTAAATATCATGCATTTGCTAAGGATTCCCTAACTTACATTCCAAGCTGCAGCTGTTCTCTATATTCCAAACACCTCTGAGTTCCCACAACCCCCTTTCCCCTAATATCTCCACTTGCATATTTCACACTTTGCTCCAAGTAATTCTTGGTTCCCTGTCTCTACCCAAACCTGATTTCAGCAGAGGACTTTCCTTCTACCCTCTTGCTCAATCAGCAGAAGATCACCTTGCATCCATTTTTCTCCCTTACCATCTCCCCACCACATTCAACCTATTAACATGAGGCTGCCTCAAAATGGGCCTCTTGCCCTGGCCAGTTTGCTCAGTGATAGAGCTTCGGCTCAGCATGTGGAAGTCCCAGGTTCGATTCCTGGCCAGGGCACATAGGAGAAGTGCCTATCTGCTTCTCCACCCTTCCCCCTCTCCTTCCTCTCTATCTCTCTCTTCCCCTCCCGCAGCCAAGGCTCCATTGGAGCAAAGTTGGCCTGGGCACTGAGGATGGCTCCATGGCCTCCACCTCAGGTGCTAGCCTGGCTCTGGTTGCAACGGAGCAATGCTCTAGATGGGCAGAGCATCACCCCCTAATGGGCATGTCAGATGGATCCCAGTCAGGTGCATGAGGGAGTCTGTCTCTCTGCCTCCTGCTTCTCACTTCATAGAAATACAAAAAAAGGGGGGGGGGTTCTCCCTGGTTCAAACCCTCAGCATCTGTCACCTGGACGACCCCCACAGCTTCATAACTGCTCTCCCTACTCTGCCTTTGCCCCCTTCGGTCTTTTCTCAACACACCAAGACTTATGTTTATAAGCTATACATCAGATCATGTCACTACTCTGCTCCTAATCTCCAATGGCACCCATCTCAAAGTCCTTATAATGCTCTACAAAGTCCTGCATAGCTTGCCCTCACTCCTCCACCTCTCCAACCTCACTCCCTAATACCTGGCCCTCACATATTCTGTTCCCGCCACACTGCCCTTCTTACTACTATGCAAATACTGCCAGGCCCACACTGGCCTCAGAGCCTTTGCATTTGCTCTTTCCTCTACCTGAAAAGCTCCTCTCCAAAACTTTTACACTGCTAGGCTCTTGCTTCACCTTCCTAGGAAAACTTCCCCTAGCCACCATATCCAGAACATCACCCCTCACCCAAACTTCCAGATCCCCTTGTCACTATCAAACCATCGATATGATTTACTTGTTTGTTATGTTTATTTTCCATTTCTAGTGGGGATAATGTATGCTCCGTGTATGGTGGCCCTCCCAGTTTACTCAGAATTGTCCTTATTTCAGCACTAAAATTGCCATGTCCTACGAAATCCCTGGAAAACTGGGATAGTAAGTTACCCACAAGGGCAGGATTTTTTCTTTTTTGTTCACTTCTCTATTTCTATTTCTGGTGCTTAGCACATTGCCTGGCTCTCAACAAATAGTGGCTGAATGAATAAATGAAGCAACAGCCAGAGATCCACAGAAAATTTAAATCAGATCACATCTTTCCCATACTGAAAACCTTTCAACGGCTCCATGTTGTACTTAAAGCAAAATCTAAACTCTTCACCACAGTCTCTGAAGCTTGTCTCTGCTGGCCTTTGCCCGAAGCAGTGCATACCTTCATTTCTCTGCAGTCCTTGAGCTCTGGAAGGTCTGACCCCCTTCCAGCCTCCTCGAGTATGCCGTTTCTCTTCTTTCCTTCAAGCCTTTGCAGTTGCTGTTTTCTTGGCCTGAAATACACTTCCCTGGAGGCTCCTGCTCATCCTTCCAGGCTCAGTTCAAAGGCGCAATGTCCTCCGAGAGGCCTTCCCAAGCTGCCCCTTCTAAGAGGCTTCCTCCCCTTATTTGTATCTGGCATGCCGCTCATGACTAACTGTGATCACTCCTGTTTGTTTGTTTGTTTGTTTACAACTTGTTTATACACCACTGTCCAGAATACACTGAGTGCTTTCAAATATCTGCTACAGCATGCTTCGTGGTCAGGAAAGGGAAAAGAAGAGTTGAGAAGTTTTCAAGCTCAGAGGCAGGAGCTAATTTCACTAGGAACCAAATGGGCTTTTTTGAGCAATGAAAGCATTCTTTGGACCTTGTCAAGGAAGATTCTAACTATAATAAAAATCATATATACCGACCTGTGGTGGCACAGTGGATAAAGCGTCGACCTGGAAATACTGAGGTCGCCGGTTCGAAACCCTGGGCTTGCTTGGTCAAGGCACATATGGGAGTTGATGCTTCCAGCTCCTCCCCCCTTCTCTCTCTCTCTGTCTCTCTCTCTCCCTCTCTCTCCTCTCTAAAAAAATATGAATAAATAAATTAAAAAAATAATATATACCATTTATTCAGCACTTAACATGGGCCAGGTATGGTGTTGGTCATCTTACATACATCACTTCATTTAATCCCACAACAGCCTCATCATTATCTCCATTTTCAGGTAAAAGAATTAAGTGTAAAAGACACTGTATGTTGCTTACCTAATGTTCATTTTCCATATTCTCTTTGCTAATAGGACCTAAGTTTTGTTCAGCATGAGAATGTGTCCAGCCCACCATGATGGATCTAAAAAAATTCTATTCACTGCATTCCCACACTCCCTTGCAACTAAGGGTGACCATGTAAACCTATGCTGGACAATGTGAAAAAAGCAGGAGTCTTCTGAAGAATGAAGCATTCTGAGAAAACCTCTGCTCCTCCCACATCCTTCTTCCTGTCTTCAAGTGGTACATTGTCTTATGCCCTGGCAGCCTGAGATAAAAAGATCAAAGGTGAAAGCCATCAGACTAAGCATGGCTGGTTAAAAAGATGAAAGTTCTTTTATATTTTGATCATGTTGTTAACTAGCTGAACCAACACAAGAAACCACCCAACCTCCAGTCTTTTTTTGTTATGTGAGTCAAAGAAACCCCTATCTGTTGAAAACACCACATTAGCTAAATTCACTGTTACTTGCAACTAAACACATTCCTAAGTAATAGACTGGGGCTCAGATAACTTTGGAGATAGTCAAACCTGGAGAGGAATAATCTAGTCAGGAATTTGTGACTGTAAAAGACCAGCAGGCTAATAACTGGAAGTTAAGCTCAGATTTAAACAGATCCTGAAGCCATTGCTTTTGAGACCACTTAATAGGGAGAAGGCAAAAAAAACAAAAAGGTTACATTCACTGTTCATCAGAATGTGACTATGGAATTTCTAACAGCAACAGAGGAAAATCTATAGGAAAGTTAGGGGTAAAAGATGCAAGGTTTTGTCATATAACAAGGTATAAAAGAACTAACATATTTTAGTCTCTATTATGCTCCAGGCACTGTGTCAGAAATGTTACATTACCAGCCCATATGGACTTGCCAATTGCTTTGCAAGGCAGAAATTATCATCTCCACATTACAGAGGAAGAAGTTGAAGCTCAGGGGGGAAGTAGAGAAAAATATTTACAAGCTATAAATTCAAAGCAATCCCAGTCAAAAAGCATTTTACTTAATAAATTGACAAGCTGATTCTAAAATTCATAGGAAATACAAACAACCTATAATACCCAAAACAACCTTGAAAAAAAGTTGGAGAACTAACACCTGACTCCGGAAATGATTATAAAGCTAAGGTAATGAAGACAGCATAGTATTGATGCAAAGATGAACAAATAAATCAATGGAACAGAATAGAGAATTCAGAAATTAACCCATGTGTATATAAACAACTGATTTTTTACACAAGCACAAAAGTAACGCAGTGGAGAAAGGACAATCTTTTCAATAAACGGTGCTGAAAGAATTGGATATTATATGCGAAATGAACATCATGAAAGAGGAGGCAGAGAATGAAGAGAAAGAGGAGACAAAGAAAGAAGAGGAGGAAGAAAGGTCTTGGAGTCACTTCTTGCACCATTAATAAAAATTAACTCACAATTGATCACGTATCTTATTGTAAAAAGTGAAACTCTACCACTCTTAGAAGAAAATCTAGGAGTAAATCTTCATAACCTTGTGTTAGTCATTGGTTTCTTAGATATGACATCAAAAGCACAATCCATTAAGAGATTAAGTGAATAAATTAGACTTCATCAAAATTAAGAACTTTTGCTCTTCAAAAAACACTGTTAACAGCAGGAAAAGAATATCCAAATAAAATTCAAAACACTAATTCAAAAGAATATATGCACCCCTATGTTCATTGCAACATTATTTACAATAGCCAAGATTTGGAAGCAGCACAGGTGTCCATCAGTAGATGAGTGGATAAAAAAGCTGTGCTGCATTTATGTAATGGAATACCACTCTGCCATAAAAAAGAAAGAAATCTTTCTTTGCTACAGCACGAATGAACCTGGAGAGCATTATGTTAAGTAAAATAAGCCAATCAGAGAAAGACAAGTATCATGTGATTCCATTCATATGTGGAATCTATAAACCAACAAAATAGAAACAGATTTATAGCTAGAGAACAGACTGACAGCTGTCAGAGGAAGGGGGTTATGGGGCTGAGTGAAAAAGATGAAGGCATTAAGCAAAACACAAAACAAGACAAAACTCATAGACATAGACAACAGTGTGGTGAGTACCAGAAGAAAAGGGTGTGAGAGGCAGAAGAGGGTATAGGAGGGATAAATGGTGATGGCAGGAGACTTGACTTGAGGTGGGGAACACACAGTACAATATATAGATGATATATAACAGAATTGTACACCAGATATCTATATAATGTTATTAACCAATGTCACCCCAATAAATTCAATTTTTAAAAAAGAGCAGGAAAAGAAGCCACAGACCAGAAGAAAACATAGGCAAAGCATATTTCTGAGTAAGGATCTGTATTCCCGAAGATATTAAGAATTCTCAAACTCAACAACAAGAAAACAAAGAATCCAATTTAAAAAGAAAGGGCAATATATTTGCAATGCTTAACAAGAAGATATACAATTGGCAAATAAGCACATGAAAAGATGCTCAGCAATAATAGTCATGAGGAAAATTCAAATTAAAATGAGATTCCACTGCCTGACCAGGCGGTGGCACAGTGGATAGAACATCAGAGCAGGACTCGGGACCCAGGTTCGAAACCCCGAGGTCACCGGCTTGAGTGCGGCCCCATCTGGTTTGAGCACAGCTCACCAGCTTAAACCCAAGGTTGCTGGCTTGAGCACCGGGTTAATCAGTCTGCTGTAGCCCCCTGGTCAAGGCACATATGAGAAAGCAATCAATGAACAACTAAGGTGCTGCAATGAAGAATTGATGCTTCTCATCTCTCTCTTCCTGTCTGTCTGTCCTTATCTGTCCCTCTCTCTGTCTCTCTTTCTGTCTCTGTCACACACACACACATGAAAAAGATAGCACTACATGTCTATTAAGAATGGCTAAAATTTGGCCTGACCTGTGGTGGCGCAGTGGATAGAGTGTTGACCTAGAACACTGAGGTCGTCAGTTCAAAACCTTGGGCTTGCCTGGTCAAGGCATATATGGGAGTTGATGCTTCCTGCTCCTCCCCACTCCACTCCCCCCCCTCTAAAAAATAAATAAATAAATAAAATCTAAAAAAAAAAAAAAAAAAGAATGGCTAAAATTTTAAAGACTGGCCATACAAATGTTGGTGAGTACATGTAGGGAGTTATACTCTCCAACATTGTGAGTAAGAACGTAAAATAGTACAACCACTTGGAAAACAGTTTGGTTATTTCTTTGAAAGTTAGACATATACCTACCAGATTAATCAGCCATTCCTCTTCTGAGTAACTATCCAAGAGAAAGGGAAATATATGTCCCTACAAACACCTGGACGTGAATGTTCATAGCAGTTTTATTTGTAATAGTTAAAAGCTGGAAAAAAACAAATGTCCATCAAATGATGAATAGGTATACAAATTGTGGCACATGCATCCAATAGAATACTAACTACCAATAAAAGGAAATAAACTACTGAGACACAACAAGAGCTAAGTAAAAGAAGTCGGACAAAAAAGAATACATCTTGGATGATTTCATTTACGCAAAAGTCCTTACAAGACAAACTAATCTATAGGAATAGAAAGCAGGTCAGTGGTTGCCTGGGTACGGGCAAGGGGTTGAAGAGAAGGTTCAAAGGGACCCAAGGAAATGTCAGAGATGATGGACATGTCCACGACAGTCGGAGTGATCATTCCATGGGTGTGTATATTAAAGTCAAAACTAAACATGTTGCCTGACCTGTGGTGGCACAGTGGATAAAGCGTCGAACTGGAAATGCCGAGGTCGCCGGTTTGAAACCCTGGGCTTGCCTGGTCAAGGCACATATGGGAGTTGATGCTTCCAGCTCCTCCCCCCTTCTCTCTCTCTGTATCTCTCTCCTCTCTGTCTCTCCTCTCTAAAAAATGAATAAATAAAATAAAATAAAATAAAAAAACTAAACATGTTGTTCCGTGTAGTTTATTATATGTGAAATGATACCTCAATAAAATTGTTTTTAAAAACACCCAAGGCCACGCAGGGGTGCCAGTCGCCAGGG
The DNA here is from genome assembly GCF_036850765.1 of Saccopteryx bilineata. Lineage (NCBI taxonomy): Eukaryota > Metazoa > Chordata > Mammalia > Chiroptera > Emballonuridae > Saccopteryx > Saccopteryx bilineata. Next base: position 38,068,298 of record NC_089499.1, on the reverse strand, counting down.
CTTGGGAGCGGAGCTCCTTCCACCCCACAGACTGCACCCAGATGGCCATAATCTGTTGGCAGGAGCTTTGTGTGTGAAAACTCCAGCTGGAATACTTGGAATTCTTCATACAAATTCCAAGAAATCCAGGGACTTCTGGCCACCACATGAAAACATAAGAGGGAAAAAAATGGCTTATTTTCTGGAAAAAAAAAAATGAAGTGTATTTTATGGAGTCATGGAGTCTCTGAAACCCCAGCAGCCCTTTTTCCTGGTGTTTGTTGGAGCTGGGGATGGAGGTGGGGAAGAGAAAACCCCAGTCTGCCAGCCTTTCTCAGGCAAAGACAGTCCCAGCAGTCATGAGGCTCCTGAGGGTGGAGGAGGGGGAGGGGCGGAGGAGTGCAGGCTCCAGGCCGACAGAAGCCTCAAACTCAGAAACAGGGGAAATTAGGCTGTTGGGGGAGGGGGCAGTGTGACCCTAAGGGAGGCTGTGTCACCTGCCGTTTTCCCTGGTGTCCAGACTGTGGCGGGAGCTGTTCCCAACAAGGGCAACTTCTTATCTGTGGATTAAGATGGACAGACAGACAAACACTAACTATTTAGCTGCCCTGGCTGTGAGCAAGGCAGCCAATCGATCACCCTGGTCTTTCTAACCAGATCAAACTCTATTAGTAGAGCTTGCCACTTTGTACCTCAGTTGTGTCATTCACTCTTTCTGGTCGACAGCTAGTATTTACTAGGCAGCAGGTACTCTTGCAATCTCTGGGAATCCCCCACCCCTGCCCTGTGGAGCTTGCATCCCAGTGGAGAAAACAGACCATGTGCAAGGCAAATAAATAAGCATTCAATGGGTCAGATGGCTGTAAGTGTAGGGGAGAAAAATAGAACAGAGACAGGGGACAGGAGAAAGGATGGGGTTGCGAACAGGACTGGGAGAGGAGGGGGTGGCGTCTCACTGAAGTTCTAGTGTGACCGGGCCGGCTTCTCTCCTATGATGGTTTGTTCCTCTAAGCCTAGAACAGATCACAAAGAGTCAGTGTGAAGTTTGCTGGTCCCTTGGCAGCTATATCCAACACCCACTCATCTTCTCCGCAGCTTCTCCTGGACAGGAGGAAGGCATCTTGGCAGCCTACCCACCACTGCCCTATCATAGGCTGCTGCTGGGGGCTACTCATTCTCGGGCTCAGTGATGAGTTAAATACCTCAAGAATCGAGTGCTTTCTGCTCCTCCTTTCCAAGAACTAGACCTGCTGAGGAGTTTAGCTCCTTCTAAACTTATAAAAGTCCTGTCCCTCAGTCTCTCATTCTGAGCCATTACCACATACCTTCCATATATTTATTCAGGCCTCTTTCTCTGCCTGTAATCGTACCGCACAAATGCCCATCTCAGTGCCTTTTCTCTCGTGCTGTTCCTCACCAAGAATGCCCTCCTCCTATTCAAACACTTTCCGTACTCAAAAGTGAAGCTCTACGCTAGCTATTTCCAGAGCCCTTCCCTGAGCAGGTCTCCCTGCAAATCCCCTTTCCTTGGTCTCCAACACCACATGCAGAGCAACAGAGCAGTGGCCCCAGATGGGCAGAACATCAGCCCCAGACTGGGGGTGGGGCAGTTGTCAGGTGGATCCTGGCCAGGGCGCATGTGGGAGTCCGTCTCTCTACCTCCCTGCCTCTCATTTGATTTAAAAAAAAATTTTTTTTGCCCAAATTTCCTTTTTTATATCTGAGAAATGAAAATGGTTTGGAAAATTCCAGGAAGGGAGTGTTCAGCCTTATTTGAGTTGTGCAAATGGGAAAAAAAAATGTGGTTTTCCCAAAATTAACAAATTCCCCCAGCCTTTCCTATGAAAGCTATTCACAAAGCTCTGAGTCCAATGTGTTAAGCTCACCAGTTTCTTTATTTTTCTGAAGAATAAATTGTCTTTCCATTTATATGTCTGTCGTAAGCACACACGTAGTTTTGGGTGAATGACGAGGATGGAGTCAGAATAGGAATTAACCAATATTAAAAATGAAGCATGTGACAAGTAGAAAGTGGTGAACTCTTTGATGCCCAATCCCCTGGCTTTCCCGTGTACTAAAGAAACCATATGTTAATAGCAGTATGCCCCTACCTATGTCTATCTTCCCTCTCCATTCATCCAAACTCATTCATTCAGCCATCCATTCAACAAACACTACTCGAAAGTCCTATGTGGTTGGTAATTTCTTTTTTCTTTTCTTTTTTTTATTTATTCATTTTAGAGAGGAGGGAGAGAGAGACAGAGAGAGAGGAGAGAGAGACAGGGGGGAGGAGCTGGAAGCATCAACTCCCATATGTGCCTTGACCAGGCAAGCCCAGGGTTTCAAACCAGCAACCTCAGCATTTCCAGGTTGAAGCTTTATCCACTGTGCCACCACAGGTCAGGCAATTTTTTTTTAAATTTATTTATTCATTTTAGAGAAGAGAGGGAGAAACAGAGAGAGAGAGAGAGAGAGAGAAGAGACAGAGAGAGAGAAGGGGGGAGGAGCTGGAAGCATCAACTCCCAAATGTGCCTTGACCAGGTAAGCCCAGGGTTTCGAACTGGCGACCTCAGCACTTCCAGGTCGACGCTTTATCCCACTGCGCCACCACAGGTCAGGCAAGTTGGTGATTTCTAAAATGACTCCCAAAGACCCTGTTTCCTGATACTTATGTATACTTGTGTAATCCCCTCCCCTTGAGTGTACACTGGACCTACTCCCTTGCTTCTAATGAAGGGAATACAGTAAAAGTGATATTACATCCAACATTAGTTTCCAAAGGATGGTAATATTCATCTTGCTCACACTCTCTCTGTGGTTCCTCCTGTTTACTCGCTCCGATGAGGTCAACTGCCAAGTGGTGAGCTGCCTTGTGGAGAAGCCCATGTGATAAGAAACAGAGGGCAGATTCTGGCCAACAGACAGTGAGGAACTGAGACCTTCAGTCCAACAGCCTGTGAGACACCAAATCCTGCCAACATCCACTGAGCTTGAAGCAGATCCTCCTCATCTGAGTATTCGAATGAGGCTGCAGCTTTGAAATATGCTGAGCCAGAGCACCCAGACATGCTGCATCCAACTCAATGTTGTTGTGTGTGTGTGTGTGTGTGTGTGTGTGTGTGTATTTTTCTGAAGCTGGAAACGGGGAGAGACAGTCAGACAGACTCCCGCATGCGCCCGACCAGGATCCACTCGGCACGCCCACCAGGGGCGAAGCTCTGCCCACCAGGGGGCGATGCTCTGCCCCTCTGGGGCGTCGCTCTGCCCCGACCAGAGCCACTCTAGCGCCTGGGGCAGAGGCCAAGGAGACATCCCCAGCGCCCAGGCCATCCCCGCTCCAATGGAGCCTTGGCTGCGGGAGGGGAAGAGAGAGACAGAGAGGAAGGGGGGGGGGGTGGAGAAGCAGATGGGCACTTCTCCTATGTGCCCTGGCCTGGAATCGAACCCAGGTCCCCCGCACACCAGGCTGATGCTCTACCGCTCAATGTTGTTTTAAGCCATTATATTTTAGGTGCAATTTGTTATAAAACAATAAGTAACTCATACGTCAACTATGTGCCGAGCACTGCTCTTGGCCCCAAGACACAGCAGAGGATAAAGCATACACACACATCACTGCCTCCATGTAGTTGACAGTTTAGGGAAGGAAGGCAGATGATAAATAAAGTGTGGTGACAGAGAAAAATCAGGCAGTGAAGGGGAATTGAGGATTACCAGGGTTTGGGGTAGATGGCAAGGTGGGGGTAACAGTAGTTGTAACTTTACGTGGGGTGGTTGGAAGGGTCTTCCCGAGAAGGTGGTGTTTGAGAAGAGACCTGTAAAGGAAACCATGAGCCACAGGCTGTCTAGAGGAAGAGTGTTCTAGGCAGAGGAAACAGTCCAGAACGAGTTTTTGTTTTGCTCGGCAAAATAAAATTTAAGGAAGAAAAGGCTTCCAGCTTCACTCTTCAGCCTGCAGAAAAATAACTAAGCACAGGCAGCCCACGAGAAATGCATTCCAACTTTCCTCCTGCTCCCAGAGAGAGCTCAGAGTCCAGACAGAGCTTAGCTTTGTTTCTGTTTTGTTTGTTTCCTGTGTCCTCAATATAGGCAGTTACTCACCTTGGCAGGTGGGGTTTCTGTGATTTGGGGGTGGAGGAAGGAAGTTGCCTCATGTCTCTTCATCGTGCCCTCTGCCCTGGTGTAATTTTCCTGCTCGATGCGGAGTATCGCAGGCAGGGATTGGGCAGCTGGGGCCACTGGCCAGAGGGCATCCCATCTGGAGAAGACTTGGACTGCCTGATTCATTCTGTGACCCTCAAAGCCATCGTTCACATTGGGCGAGACCCTCCCAGGGTCCCCCCCAAAATCCTGCCAGAGCCACTCTGACTGCCAAGAATTGGTTGGAAACAGGGGCCCTGATGACCACTTACCTCCATCCCTATAGGCCTTAGGTTTATTTGAGAATTCAAGGGGAGAACAGTTTACAAAATGCTTTTTGAACAGCCCTATGAGAAAAGCAGGCCTAATAAAGTTATTCTACTGTGTGCAAAACTAGAGATTTGGGTATATTCAGAGATTCTCCTTCCCCACACCCCCTGCCCTGCTGGGCACTGAGGCCTGGGTACCAGGGCTGTCCGGTGGAGAATGAGGATTGTGAAAGGATGTGCCAGCGGCGGCTTTCCTTATGAAATCTGACCAGAGCCAGATCTGATCTTTTGGCTCAAGCACTCACAACTGAATAAGTACCTCTGACTTCCGTCAAACACTGGCTTTACTTGATGCCTCTCACACCCAAGAAATAGAGTGTGAACTTTCCATCTAGCCCGAGAGGTCCAGAAGGAAAGACCAGCTCAACATGGGCCTGACCTTGGCAGCCATGAGTCTCTGCTTCTCCACACACAGGGAGGAAGGGTGAAATAAAGACATTTTCCAACCAATGAAAACAGGGAGCTATTGTCATCTGCAAACCCACATTAATATGGAAAAGAAAAATGACCCCAAGTGGCCTGGCCTGTGGTGGTGCAATGGATAGAACACTGACTTGGAATGCTGAGGTTGCCAGTTCAAAACCTGGACTTGCCCGCTCAGGCACCTATGAAATGCAATCAATGAACAACTAGAGTAAAGTAACTACTTCTTGCTCCCTTCCCCTTTAAAGTCAATAAATAAAATCTGTTTTTTAAAAAATGACCCCAAGTGGAAGCATGGAGGTGAAGGAAAGAATAGAGAGTAATGAAAAGGGTAAAATATATGATAGATCTAAATGAATATTGATAATATATAAGAAAATAATAATAATGTCCTCTGAGGCTTAAAATACATTTAGCATTAAAATACATGACAACAGCCTGACCTGTGGTGGCGCAGTGGATAAAGCGTAGACCTGGAAATGCTGAGGTCGCCAGTTCGAAACCCTGGGCTTGCCTGGTCAAGGCACATATGGGAGTTGATGCTTCCTGCTCCTGCCCCCTTCTCTCTCTCTCTCTCTCTCTCTCTCTGTCTCTCCCTCTCCTCTCTAAAATGAATAAATAAAATTTTTTAAAAAAATAAATAAATAAATAAATAAATAAATAAATAAATAAAATACATGACAACAGTAATACAAAAGATCTTTACATTACCCTGAAAGTGGCAAAAGTATAAATTTATATCAAACTTTAATGTCAAGGGTACATACTGTAAACTCTAAGATGACCACCAAAAAATTATAATAAAATAATATGTAATTAAAAAGCTAAATAGAATGAAATAATAAAAATAAATTTAAAAATTAAAATGAGACATAATAAAATAATTTAAAATTTTAAAAATAATAATAATACTTAGAAAGCAAGAAAAGAGGAAAAAAGGACCATACAACAAGGTATACAAATAGAAAAATAGTGAGATATAAGTGTATTTAAATTCAACTATATGGCCCTGGCCAGTTAGCTCAGCGGTAGAGTGTCGGCCCAGCGTGTGGAAGTCCCGGGTTCAATTCCCGGCCAGGGCACACAGGAGAAGCACCCATCTGCTTCTCCACCCCTCCCCCTCTCCTTCCTCTCTGTCTCTCTCTTCCCCTCCCGCAGCCAAGGCTCCATTGGAGTAAACTTGGCCCGGGCGTTGAGGATGGCTCCATGGCTTCCACCTCAGGTACTAGAATGGCTCTGGTTGCAGTGGAACAACACCCCAGATGGACCAAGCATCGCCCCCTGGTGGGCATACCTGGTGAATCCCGGTCAGGTGCAGGCGGGAGTCTGTCTGTCTGCTTCCCCCCACTTCTCACTTCAGAAAAAAAAAATTCAACTATATTAATAATTTTATTCAATATAAATTGGCTAAATATTCTAATCAAAATCAAAGATTGTCAGACTGGTCATTTTTAAAGGAACGTTGACTGAAAGGATATGCACCCTCTTGCCTGGCTCCCCCTGGGTTTAACCCTCTTACTACTTGGAAGGCTGACTTGAGAGCTGGAGCTGCAGGGGTCACCTTAGAGCTGCAAGGCTCAGTCTAGAAGCTGTGGCCAATGGATGGAGGCGCAGAAAGAGGAAAGGTGCCTGGGCCACTGAACACACTGTGGAGCTACCACACCAGCCCTAGAAGGCCTACCTCCAGACTTCATGCATTGCAAAAGAAAAATAAATCCTTCACTTTTCTAAGTTTAAGCCACTCTTTGTGTGGTGTTCAAGACTCAGGGCTAAACAATCCTTGATACACAAGATTTAGGACATGACATCTGCCAAACAACCTACTGAGTGTCAGATACTTAACCTTAAAACAATTAAAACCACTGGATTGTGTACCATGTGAAACCTCTAATAAGCTCAGTGTTACCTCACAGCAGGAGCAGAAGCCACTTGGGACAATCAGACCACAGAGGAGTTAAATGGATTGGGTCCAGTCACATGCATACCCCATCTCTCACATCAGAGGGATATTGTTATGGTACTTTTATAAAGCAACTTAAATGGGTTAAGAGGAAAAAGTGACTTCTTGTTGGCAGCCATCAATCATAAAACCATGGCAAAAATAAATGTCCATGACTTCATTTTATTCATTCAACAAATATTTATAGAGACTTACTATACATTGTTCTAGCCTTCAGGGGTATAGCATTCAACAAAATAGTCAAAACTGCCTGGCCTAATGCAGTTTACATTCTAATAGGGAGGCCAATAATAAGCAAATGCATAAGTGAGATAAATTTCATGTAGAATGGTGATAAGTCTACAGAAAGAGAAAAAGGAGCAAAGAGAACAAGGAATGGAGTAGGTTGTAATTATAATAATTATTTGGTATGATTAGAAAAGGTCATGCCTGACCTGTGGTGGCGCAGTGGATAAAGCGTCAACCTGGAAATGCTGAGGTCGCCGGTTCGAAACCCTGGGCTTGCCTGGTCAAGGCACATATGGGAGTTGATGCTTCCAGCTCCTCCCCCTTCTCTCTCTCTCTCTCTCTCCTCTCTCTCTCTCTCTGTCTCTCCCTCTCCTCTCTAAAATGAATAAATAAAAAATTAAAAAAAAAAAGAAAGAAAGAAAAGGTCATGCTGAAAGGTGATGTTTGATAAAGGATCTGAAGGGAATAAATAGGAGAGAAACATGGGCAAAACTTTCAGTCAGCCCATGCCAAAGCAGGAAGAAAGATTCCAGAAGCTACAACTTGTCCTCATGAATGGCTTTGGCTGAGGGTGTTGCTTGTTTGAGAACTGCCCTTGAATCTTAGGGAGGGGGAACCTGGCATGTAGGATGTCCCACTAATATGGTACAAGATGAGAATTTACAGAACTGACCATTCTATCTAAATACCATTACGTAGATTTTTCCATTTAATGCTTATAACTACCCTATATCTAAGGTGGGTTTTATGGTGCTTGATTGAAACAGGATGAGAGGAAGGCTCTTCTTTTTCCCAAAGTAGCAAAGACAGTAAGTGGGGAAGAAGGCTTTCCCAAGTTGATGCCCTTAAGACCTTACAATCCATCCCTCCATCTCCAGGGACTGTGCTCAGGCCGACACGCAGGGAGAGCAAGGGTGAAAGAGACCATGGAAGAAGAAACAAAGAGAAGGGAGTCCAAGAAACTTGGCCCCTCTCAGAAGCCCTGGGCTGAGCATTTCCTCTCAACTGTGGCATTGAGAGGGGTTTTGTGGGTCCAGGAGGGAGAGGCAGGGGCCAATGGGTCAGGTGTCTAGCGTTAGGTAACTTGCAGCTGCATAGACTAGGAGTTCTGCCCCCCTCCACTCCATCCTACATCCCTCTTCCACCGCCCATCCTGATTGCTTTCCCTGGACCTGCCTCCCTTGGGCATTATTCCTCATGGAAATGAGGCAACTGGGCAGATGCTTTATTGGTAGTGCTTTTGTAGGCGCCTGACCCAAAGGGAAAGGTCTGGAATGTGTGGCCGACGTTAGCCTCTCCAGTCTGCTAGCTGTAAGCAGGACATCTCAGCCACTGGGACAGGAATGTGAGCAGGACTCCAGCATGTGCCAAGATGTGAAGAATGATTTGTGAGATGCTCCTCAGGGCTCCACTGCCCTGAATGGAGGGGTGGGAGGGAGAGTAATAGCGTTCCCACGCCTGAGCCCAGAAAAGGAAACCCAAAGTTCTCTCTCCTTTTCTCTCCCTCCTATTTATTAAGTGCCAGGCACCTTGATAGTGCTTTACATACATGATCTCATTTGAGCCTCACCACAGCCCGTGAGGAAAACCCCACTTCATGAAGGAGGAACTGAGGCAGAAGTGATGTGATCACACTGCCAAGATCACACTGATACAAAAACCCTGGCTCTTAACCACTGCGATGTAATCCTTTTCTATCCCCTCCCTCTGTCTTCTTCCTTTCTTCTTTGTATTCTTTGGTCCGATAAGTATGTATAAGTCGACTATTATGTTCTAGGTACCGTGTTTGGCACTGAGAATAAAACAGTGTAGAAAGACTGCACTGTTCATTTGGAGGGTAGACTGACAAAAGGAAATAACCAAACACATAAATAAATAAAGGATTAGGTAGTAATGAAATTGCTTGTTGTTACAAAGAGAACAAGAAGAGTAATGTACCAGAGAACATCTGCAGATCGGGTGTGTTCAATTGGAAGGTTGGGGACAGCCTCTCTGAGGAGGTGAAATTTGAGAACAGACATAAAAAGAAGGAAACAGCCACGTGCAGACATGGAGCCAGGGTGATCCAAGTGGGTTTGGGGCTGAAGAGAGGAAATTCCTGCAAAGGGGAGCAACCTTTTAAAGAGATGAAATGATCTAAATCTTTATAGGAGCTGTGGTTATATGACTATATACAATTACCAAACTTCATCACACCATACACTAAAATGGTTGTGTTTTGTTATATATTATACAATATGATACACATTACTAAACATGCAGATGTGACTTTGTCCAGAAATACTGATAACTGATCTGCCTGACTCCTTGACCCCTGCCTCTCCACTGTCCCGCACTCTCCTCCCTGGAGCTCACGTTCCTCTGGTGCTTCCTGCTGACCACAGAGGAAACAGTCCCTGTGCCTCTCCAGAGTCACTCTTTTGCTCCTGTGTCAGATCCCGTATCTCCTGTCACTTTAGATTTGGACTGGTTTGGGAAGGGTCTACCAAAAGGGTCTGAAAGTGACAGCAGAGTAGTCAAGATCCTCCAGACCTCCAACAGAGTCTAGACAAGGACTAGCCTAAATTGGGGCTGCATTTTCACTCTCTCCAACTCTGGAGCCATCTGATTTTATCAAGATGAGGGGCTCTGCATTCTTCTTATTATTTTTTTTTTGTATTTTTCTGAAGTTGGAAACGGGGAGGCACAGTCAGACAGACTCCCGCATGCACCTGACCGGGATCCACCCGGCATGCCCACCAGGGGGCGATGCTCTGTCCATCCGGGGCATTGCTCTGTTGCAACCAGAGCCATTCTAGTGCCTGAGGCAGAGGCCATAGAGCCATCCTCAGCGCCCGGGACCAACTTTGCTCCAGTGGAGCCTTGGCTGTGGGAGGGGAAGAGAGAGACAGAGAGGAAGGAGAGGGGGAGGGGTGGAGAAGCAGATGGGCGGTGCCTCTCCTGTGTGCCCTGGCCAGGAATCGAACCGGGGACTCCCGCACGCCAGGCCGACGCTCTACCACTGAGACAACCGGCCAGGGCCTCAACTCGTATTAGTCCACTGCCTGGTACCTTTGAAGATCAACCTCACTTCTTTCCTGGCCTCACTAGTGTGGGTGTGCCTTAAACAAAACATACGGTTTCCTTTCTGCTGGAATTTTCATATTCTTCTCACAAGTCAATGCTATCGTGAATCTCTAAGGTAGGAATGCTGTTTATGGAGTCTCCTGGGCCTTGTGAGCACAGATTCCATGGGGCCACAGAACATACCCTATGAGCCTCTGCACAAACCAGGCCAGACATTATCCTGTCCCCCAAGTGACTCCCTGGGCCCTGCATGGTCACAGTCACAACAGAAGCCTTCCAATGGGGCTGGAAGTCCAGATGCTCTGACCTCAGAAGGTGGCAGAAGGGGGCCTGGGAGAGATAGTGCTCTCCCCTCCACTCTCTCCTGCGAATGCACAAAGAGGAAAGAGTCAAGACTGGAAGCAAAGGCCAGCCTTCCCTAGATACCCAGGTTTCATGAAGGCAAGGTGGTTGAAAAAGGTGTCTTGCACCTCCTAGAACTGTGGGCTCAGCCCCTGGGCCTCTAAACCCCTAAGCCTCAAGTCTTCCTTTCCCAAGTCTTTACTGCAGCGCTGGAGTCCTGGAGTACCAGAGTACCATGTGTCATCTACAGTACTACCTTCACAGAAGCGTCCCCAGCCCAGCCTTACCCTCAGTGGATGTATGGGAACCCAGCCCACAGCAGGGAAAGCAAGCCCAGAAGTCGTAGAACCAGCTGAACAACCTTGAGCTTGCCAGCTTCCTGTCCCCAGTGCCCACACCAGTCTTGACAAGGTCTAGAACCAACTCAACTGCCTCAGTGAGAAAAACCAAGAGGAGGCTGAGTCTAGCTAAATGGGGAGGAGAGAACAGCACCTTCACCCTGGCTCCACCCCAGCCTGCCTACTGGACAGGAAAGAGATAAAAGGAAAAAGTCTAACCCCTCAGCAACAGAAGGCAGTAGAGGGATGTCAACAACATTCCAAAACATGGAGAGCAGACAGATGAGGTTATACGTTTCTACCCAGCACTGACTATCTGGGGAAGGGGAGAAGAAAGCTCGGCGGAGCCTCAGACAATCTTAACAAGTGAAGCCACTAGGCACCTCCAAGACAGGGCAAGGATGAGGCTAAAACCAGGCAGGTTGCTTGTAAACCTTATGAAGAGAAGCACACTCTGAGATTCCCCCGCACCTTCTCCACATGAAAAGAATATCAGCACCTAATTCCTTACCACTCCCTCCCTCCCATCCCCACTGCCAAGCTGGAGATACCATATGAGAGACTGAAGGTGGCAATGGTCATGGTGGGGCCTGGCAGGGCCCACTCTCCAACCCCCTTCCGTGTCCTCTCTGAACACACTGGTCGCCAGGTTTCCAAACTCAGGGCAGGAGATTCATAGGCTCTTTCACTGGGAAACTGACTGACCTAAGGGAAATGACCTAGATAGCCTGCTATTTTGTGGTCCCCAACACCAGAGCCAAAACCTTATCCCATCTTTTTCTGTGAGGCCCACCAAGAAACAAACTCTGCACCCACATGGGGCTTCCATCAGCTCTGAAATGCCTTCCTCTTAAATAGGACGAGACGGCCAAGAACCAAAGTCATTTGAGGGAAGCCTTAACTACAAAAAAAAAAAACAAACAGAGAGCAAAACAAACAGCAAAAAAGGAACTCCAAGGAAACAGAGATAATGTGGAGATTGGAATAAGAAAACAATTTTCATTGAAATTACTACTCCCAGAAGGATAAGAGAAGATAATTAATTCGTGAAACAAGAAGATGGTGTCGTGAAAGGAAACACTAAAAAAAACAAACAAACTCAGCTCTTAAAAGTTAAAAATGATAGCAAAAATATAGAGGGGTTGAAATACAAAGGGAAGAAATTTCCCCCCAAAATTAAAGATAATAAGAAAAAAAATTACTTAAAAATTAAAGAATCATGTGAGGAGTTCTAACATCCAAGTAATTGGAGTTCCAAAAATGAGAACAGTTCAACTAAAGAAAATAACCACAAAAGTCTTATGAGAATATTTTCTAGTACTTAGAGACATGAGGTCCCAGGTGCAAGAGCCTACCAAGGGCCCAGAACAAAAGACAAAAACATATCAAGGCACATCATCCAGAAATTTTAAGACATCAGACATGGAAAGAAAATCATAAGAGCTTCCAGAGAGAGAGAAGACAATTTATATCCAGGGATCAGCAATCAGAATAACATCATTTTTCTCAATGGCAACACTGAGAGCAAGAAGACAACGAAGCAACTCTTTCCAAATACGGAAGGAAAATTATTTCTAATCTAGAATTTTATACCCAGCCAACTATCAAACATGTAGGAGAATAAAATTAAGAAATTTTAAGACACAAAGTATTTTTTTACTTTGCCTCCTACACATCCATTCTTAAGAAGCTTCTAGAAGATGAAGACAAGGAGTCCGGGAGACAGGAAAGCAAACAGAAGAGAAGTTGGGGAAGAGCCCCCCAATGGAGATGAAGGAAGATCTCAGGATGAAAGCTGTTGGGTGGGACCAGACAGTAACCTGTCCCAACTCTCCAGGAGCGATGTCACCAAGATCAAAATGGACCTGCTAAAACTCTAAAGGGTCTACATTCATTGAGTTAAATTTAGGGTTCTACTTGTCCATTTAGGCATAAGACAATGCTAAATATATAGCACACCAGGAAAAAAAAATTGAGGCAAAATTTTAACTACAATAAAAGTTGTATAATAAAGGTAGTGTACTCATGGCACAGTATGTAATTCAGCTATTAACAATATTTAGCCCTGGCCGGTTGGCTCAGTGGTAGAGCATCGGCCTGGCGTGCGGGAGTCTCGCGTTTGATTCCCGGCCAGGGCACACAGGAGAAGCGCCCATCTGCTTCTCCACCCCTCCCCCTCTCCTTCCTCTCTGTCTCTCTCTTCCTCTCCCGCAGCCGAGGCTCCATTGGAGCAAAGTTGGCCCGGGCGCTGAGGATGGCCCTGTGGCCTCTGCCTCAGGCGCTAGGATGGCTCTGGATGCAACAGAGTGACGCCTCAGAAGGGCAGAGCATCGCCCCCTGGTGGGCATACCGGGTGGATCCCAGTCCAGCGCAAGCAGGAGTCTGTCTGACTGCCTCCCCATTTCCAGCTTTGGAAAAATGAAAACAAACAAACAAACAAAAAAAACCCCAAAACCCCCAATATTTACATAATCACAATCATATAAACATTGAATAGTAATGTATGTTAAAAAAAATGTCATGTAGCCTATATCAAGTGACTGGAAGAAGAGAATTATGTATGTGTGTGCCTGTGTGTGTCTGGTGTGTAAGAGATCATTATCCTAATCTTTCATAGAAGGAAGATAATACCTAAAGCAGAATCACAATAAAATAGAAGAAGACTATTTTTTAGAAATTTAGGTGTCAATACAGAACATGCAAAAAACTTGAGAATGGTTATCTCTTGGGAATGGAACTTGGTTGGGAGAAGAGTTGTAGTACTATTTGACTTTTTAAATCTTTTTTATCGAGGTATAACTGACTTACAAATAACTATACTTATTTAAAGTACACAATTTGATATTTCAGCATACGTACACCACAAAGTGTCCCTTTGTTTTTGTTTTGTGACAGAAACACAAAGAGAGACAGATAGGGTTAGACAGACAGGAAGGGAGAAAGATGAGAAGCATCAATTCTTTGTTGTACCACCTTAGTTGTTCATTGATTGCTTTCTCATATGTGCCCTGACTGGGGGCTACAGCAGACCAAGTGACCCTTGCTCAAGTCAGCAACATTGGGGGTCATGTCTGTGATCCCATGCTCAAGCCAGTGACCCTGTGTTCAAGCTGGTGAGCCGGCACTCAAACCAACAACCTCGGGGTTTTGAACCTAGGTCCTGTGCGCCGCTGTTCGACACTCTATTCATTGTGCCACCACCTGATCAGGCATCTTTGGGTTGTTGTTTTTTTCTTTAAGTGAGAAGTGGGGAGGCAGAGAGACAGACTCCTGCATGTGCCCCAACCAGAATCCACCCAGCAAGCTTTCTATGGGCGATGCTCTGCCCATCTGGGGCTGTTGCTCTGTTGCTTGGCAACTGAGCTATTTTAGCTCCTAAGGCAAGGCCATGGAGCCATCCTCAGTGCCCAGGACCAACTTGCTCCAAACCGAGCCATGGCTGTGGGAGTAGAAGAGAGAGATAGAGAGAGAGGCGGGGGGGGGGGGGAGGGCTGGTGGGGGGGGGGCAAATGATCGCTTCTCCTGTCCCCTGACTGGGAATGGAACCCTGGACACCCACACGCTGGGCCGACTCTGTACTGCAGAGCCAACAGGCCAGGGCACAAAGTGTTTCGTTGTAATTCCTCCCTCCCACAATTACTCCTGGAGAGGGACATATGGGGGCCAGAGGTCAGTAACCACCATGAATGGCTCAACACTTCCTGCTTCTGTTCTAGTGTACAGGGAGTCTGGGCTGCTAGTGCGAGTTCTCCAGAGTCCAGCCTGGGCAAGACACCTCGCAGTCCATCTTGGCCTTAGCACTCAGCTTGAGAAGCACTGCCTGCAAGAAGCCTGCCATAATTCCCTCCCTGTGCCCATCCTCTCTTCCTCCAAGATGTAGCTCTCTGCTTTATAGTGTACTAGCCTCTTTAACCTCTGTACCCTGTGATTTGTAAGCTTCACAAGGATAGAACCCCCCCCTTGGATTCATAGGACCTGGCTCAGAGTGGGTGCTCAGGAAATATTTTTGAATGAATACATGAAATACAAGACAGAAGAGATGCATGTAAGGGAGATTACGTGAGTAAATGCAACGCATTTTCTCAACATCAACGATTTAAGGCTGTTTGTGTTAAAGATTGTATGTATCTCTTTAAAGACCATGTGAAAATCCAGGAGAGGCTGAAATGGGAAAAAAAGTCAGAAAGTCAACTAGAGCTTGTAGTCCATTCTTAAAGAGGCCTGGGAAATAACTGTCCCCTGGATAAAACCCTGTCCCAAACATTCCTCCACCACCTTTCTCAGGAACCCGAGATGCACCCTGGGAGTTCTGGGAGCAGACCCAGCAATGGGGATGAGGCTCACTAGGGGGCAGTCTTTCATCACACTGGCCCTGCCCCAGCAGCCACAAAAACCTGCCCGGAGTTCTTTTCTAAGAGGAACTCTGCAAAGCCAGGGCCTCCTCACATTCCCTGCAGCCTCTTGCCAAGAGCAGAGGGCCTTTCCAAGAAACAATGACAAGTTCACCAAATCAGTTCTCACTCAGTGCAAGGGAGGTGTGCAGAAAAGATAGGCATCGGGGTCACACTGACATTGCAAAATGATCTTCCCTTCTTCACTGCCTTGAATATGCCAGTTCTTAGTTCCCCATCCTCAGCCTGATGGCTGCCCAAAGAGGAATAAACTGAAGGGAATACCCGGTAGCTTATTGGTTTATTCTCCCATATCCATCAGACATCACTTCCTAGACACATGTAGGACTGGGGACTGTGGAGGTTCTTGGCAGCTATGGACCCCAGAGCAGGGAAGAGAGATGAGAGCAGTGTTCAGAGACCCCTCTGCAGTGTAGGATCTCACCACTTGCAGGAATCATCCCAACCCCGGACCTGTAAGGACATCTGAAGTCAAGGGCACAGAGGAAGGCCAGGGACTACAGGGGTATGTGCAGTTGGGGACGTCAGGACATCTTGATTTTTAGAACAGCACCCTCTTATCTCAACCATTATGGGGCCTAATTTTAAAAATGCTTCAACTCTTGAGGAATTAACCCTCCAAATACACAGACCCTGTGAGGCAAACTACGCATGACAGAGATTTTGGGCCTGATGCCTGGAGTGAAAGGGAGAATGATGGTGGTGGAAAGAGGATTTGGGAGAAAAACTTGGGGCAGGGTAGGTATAAAAAGGGTGAATAATGGACCTCAGGGGCTTACAGAAGGAGAAAGAGAAGAAGGCCCCCAGCTTGGCTCTTGAAACTGAAGGAGTAGAACTTTCTCCCAATGTCCAGGCTCTTGCTGAGAACTTGCTGTTTTAGATTCTGATGGGCTTCCTGTTCCCCATAATCTATCAAAAGAAGTGTCCAGGAGAGGCTGGAAAACAGAATCCTCTTTGATATTGCCATCTGGGCCCTGGAGCTCCTCCTCCACCAATTAACCATTGGGAAATCAGAGATCATTCCTTTCCCAGCTCCATGGGGGGTGGGAGGGTTGCTAGGGTTTAGCTTAGCACTTGCCTTCATATTCCTGTTGGGTACAGTAGGACACAGCCCAGCCTAAGGAGGGACAAGGGTGTGGGTGCCTGGTCCTTTGCTAAGCCCTGTACACACCTATAATGCAACCACACCCGTGGGAGCTGCACTTGCCAGAGCAAAAGCACCATGCCTGGTTTACTCTGAAAACTGGGTCACCTCTGCATCTTTCCTGGGCAGGATTCCAAACCCAGCTAGCCACACTCTCATCTGGGAAGAGTCATTACCTGCAGGGGGAGGGGGATGAGAGAGAAGGGGACAAGCTGGGTGGAAAGGGAAAAAACTGGAAGAAAGTACTGGTTCACTTGGCCATCCTCTCTTCCCCTGCCGTAAGCAAGATGATGTACGTGTTAGCAGGTTGGCCAGCCCAGTGCCCACCTGTGCACACCTGCCTCTGGCACCTCTGAGCTGTGGTGACCCTCTCACCCAACCACCCTGCAGAGCCAGGTGTGGCATCCAGCTCAGGCAGCTCCACTAAGGCCTTCAGCCCTGCCCTGCCTGGACGGCCCTCACCTCCATCTTTGCAGAGAGGAGGAGAAAAGAAAACTGTGTCCATTTCCCATTCAGGTTCTGGGGCTGCTCTCCCCCCTCCGTTGCTCTAGGACGTGAAGGTGAGTAGTAATGAGGGCTGGCTTGTGTCTGCAGCATACTTTCTCACTCCAGGATGTACCTGCCTGACCTGAGCTCCCTTGGGCCCGCCCCTTTCTACAACTATCTCAAGAATGTTTGCCAAGCACTTTGTCAGGTGTCCCCCAAATGCTCCAAAGACAGAAACGGTACCATGTGACCTTTCCCTTGATTTTGCAATCCCAGAGTGCACATGCCCACACCCACTCTCACACCTCCACTGAGTGTTTCCAAGAAGAATGCTGTCCACAGGTAAGGCCACCTGGGGACCTCTTCTTTCTTCCTTTTCATTTCTCAAATTTCTACCTAGTGTATCTAGTTGAGACAGCGGCATATTGGCCGTAGTTTCTCTTTGTGAGGTGGTCCTTAGATAGGCAAATATCCCTTAGCTTGGCACAGATGACTTATTCTTGCATTTGTCTTGGAGCTGAACTGTTTGAGTGATAAGCCAAATGCAATATTTGACTTCCAAGTAAATCACACACACACAAATTTTTTGAGAGCACTTTATTAAAAATTAACAATGTCCCTTGATAGTAAATAGCTCTTTGAACTGATAAAGTTTTTATCCCTCGTCCCCCTTCAGGAGATCTGGGAATTGCAAACTTCATCATAAGGGGAGGGGGAGATGACCCAAACAGATGTGGAAGTTAGCTCTGACTTCTTTGGCGGACAACAGCCTGACATCCCCCTTCCACCCTCCACACACTCCCTACGACGTGTTGGGAGGCCCAGTGTGGCCCATTCCCAGTGTAGGGCTCAGGAATAGCACACACAGCCGTGGCGGGAAGGGAAGGCAGGTGGGAATCTGGCTTTCTAAAGAAGGGGTTTCCATCAGCACAAACGGACCGGGCTAGTTGGAAGGTGGGGGAGGGAGGAAGGATCCTAAAGGCAGATGAGATAATTCCATCCAGAGGAGAAACAGCAGGTGCAACAGAAGTTGGGGGGAAGGGTTCTGGCTGGCAAGGGTGTAGGAGGAAATGAAGTAGAGACTAGACCAGAGAGAGGGCAGATGAAGAGAGGTAGGTAGGCTCCCAGAGCCTGCCCTGCCCCCTAGGGAGCCTAGATTCTCATGGCCATTGTAAGGGTTTTGAGACTGAGCAGCCCAGTGGTTACTTGGCTTCACCACTGACTCCTTGCGTGGCACGGGCAAGCTAATTAACTTCTCTGAGACTTGGTGTCCTCATTTATAACAGAGGGACGGTAACAGAACTCCCTGTAAGGATGACTGGGATGACTAGGAGAAAAGCGGGTGGTGGCACTCCGTGCGCTCTGCCTAAGGGCTGCCGATTACTACTTTCTTCGGTTAGAGGGGGACAGAGCGCCTGGCGGCGGGTGATTCAGTTGGTTAGGTGGGTCAAATTAACCAGAACATTTTCCAACCCAGATTCACACTTCCTATGGAGACAGGTCCTAAAAGAGCTAGCAAAGGTGTTTGTAAACAATAAAAGTGCAATTCAAAGGTCGCCGCTGGCGGTGAAAGCAGTGGGGGTTAGGAAGAGGCTCAGTGCAGGAAGCAGTCATCTCTTCGCGGGAGCACGGTCCAAACCAGGCACAGATAGGCAACTTTGCAGCCTTCTCTCTCCCAGTACACGTACACAGCAGTCTTCTCCCGCAACAACACCTAGAATCCCTCAGGGACACACTATGTACACCCCTCGTGTCGTCTGCTCATGGGATTAAGAGATGAGAGAAGGTGGGGGACAATATTGGACTGAGTTGGATTGACTCGTACCTAGCAGCTCCGTAGGCAAAGCGTAGCGGGGAGGGACCAGGGTGTGTGTGGCGGGGGGCTGGGAGCGGGACGGCGAGGGGCGCGGCGAGTCCAGAAGGGCAGCCCCAGAACGGAGCTCGGGGGCCATCCCCGCGCCTGGCCAGCAGCGCCGCCTCCCAGGAGGACGGCGGAGGCCAAGAGGAGGCGGAGGGTGGAGGAGGGCGGCGCGCCGAGAGGTTATTTGTGGTTCGCTTTGATCCCGAGGGGGAACCTGAAACTCTCACATTCCTGGCATAGCAGCCGCCTCCGGCGCGGGCCGACCCTGGGGCTGCGCGCTGGAGCCCCAGCGGCCAGAGCGTCGGCGCCACCGCCGAGTGCACACCTCCGTAGCCAAGCTGAGCAGAGCGGAGCCGGGCTGGGTGGTCGGGTCTGACTGCGCTGAGCACCCGCCGGCCTCAGCAGTAAAGAAGGCCGATCGGCGCTTTAAGCAGCGCGCTGGGCCAGCAGAGACGCACCCCAGCCGAATCCCGAGCTCCGGCGCTGCCCGGCCTTTTCCGGGAGCAGGAGCCCGGCGGACCCAGCGTCCTTAGGTGGCAGGGCGCCCTTTCCAGGCAGCGACAAAGGTGGGCAAGGGCCACTCCGCCCCGAGGACGCCGTGCCGTGCGCCTGGGGTTGGGGAGTTATCGAAGGTGCGCGGGTGCGAAGGGGCTGGAGAAGGGGGCGGCCTCTGGGGAGAGTAGGGTTCGCGTTTTGGGCGCGGGTCAGGGAGAGGGGCGCGGAATAGGGCATGAGGCGCCATTTCGAATTTAAGTCTCAGATCCCTAGCGGCTTATCTGATTAGGTGGGGGTTACAGGTGCTTTTGTCCCCAACTAGCCCGAGAATTCCTCTTTGTCCTCCTTGGAAAATCCTCTTTGGAGCCACGAATTGGCTCTCACTTAGAAAGAATGCAACTTGCCGTCCAGCCCGGTGACGTCAGCGCTGGAGCATTCGGAAAACAAAGAGGGCTGGCGAGGGAGGGAAAGAGGCGGACCCGCGACACTTTAAAGACCTCTCTGGGCCATCGGCTACCGTCGCCCGCTCGCTCTAGGCGCACAGACAGCCTCCAAGTGCTCGTGGTCGTCCGGGAGTGCGGGTAGGGCGGGATCCCTGGCTGCAGTGCGGTTGGAGAGACCCTCTCTCTGGTCTTTTAGACGAGCGCGAAGCCAGGCAAAGGCCGGAGAGGCGTACTTTCTTAGAAAGGAGGGATGGGGGGTGGGGTGGTGTTGAGAGAATCCAGAGTCTAGCCCAGGTGCACTGGGGGGTGGGGGTGGGGGTGGGGGGGTGGAGTTGCGCAGATTTTAGTAAGGGCTCAGCTGAAAAGATGTAAATCTGAGAGTCCTGACGACGACAAAGCTGGGGCGAGAGGCCCCGGAGGAGGTGTTCCCTGCGCCCAGGCACAGTGTTGGGGGAAGGAGATCTGGAATCCGTCGGGAAAGCTCTACTGTCGGACTCCTCTGGAGAGTCAGGCGGCCAGTGATGGATTTAGGAAATGCTTTGTGGGTGACGTTCTAGGGCAGCGATTTTCAACCCTTTTCATCCATGGCACACATAAACTAATGACTAAAATTCTGTGGCACACCATAAAGTATATTTTTTGCCGATCTGACAAAAAATAGGTATAAATTTTTTATTTATTCACATCAGACAACTATTGTGTTGGCTGTTGTCATTTTTTGACTGTCTGAGAGAAAGAGGTCAGTGCTCCTGTATTGCATGTTTTAAATTTTTGCTGCTCACGGGTGTGCCTGCCACTGCACACCAGGTGAAAATTACTGCTCTAAGGCGAACTGATTCCTGTTTGTGTTCCCTTTGGTAGCTCTGGAGTCTTGCATCTCCCCTCCGTGTGTGTGTGTGTGTGTGTGTGTGTGTGTGTGTGTGTGTGAGAGAGAGAGAGAGAGAGAGAGAGAGCTGGCTTCCAGACTTATCTCCTGCTCCTGGGAGTAAGGAGTGGATTGGGAATAGCTGCTCTGTCAACCTGCCAAGGCCAAACTGCAGCAGCCACTGGGTCTAGTTTTGTGGCAAAGGAGGGGCCGCATTTCTCCCTTTCCCCTCCAACACCCCCCCCCCCACACACACACACGGGACCTGTGGAGGTGTGGGTTTTGTTTGGCTTTCCCTGAATTCCAGTTTGGAGGTGTGTTTTGGACAAGGCTGTGGAAAGGAAGCTTGGTGAGGCAGGCAGCATTCCAGACATGAGCCACTGGGAGCTCAAGCTCAGAGGGGAACACCCTCTTCAAGAGAGAATCTCCCTGCACTCATAGCCCCCAGCCTCCAGCTCCAGGTCCCTGCAACCAAGAGCTTCCCCTTGCTCTTTTTACTGCTCCACCGGGCTCAAGTGGTGGGTGTTACTCACGTCAAAATACTGAATGCCCATCTGCTATGTGGCTAAAAGACCAACCATAAGGGAATTTTCCTAGTGTATGTGTGTGTGTGTGCGCGTGCACATGCGCGCATGTGTGTGTGGTGGGCGGAAATCGTAAACTCAAAGACATTGTTCATCCTTTCTTTTTCTCCAAGGCCCATGTAGATCTTGACCGCACTAAAGCTGTGTGACTGGTGGTCACCTTGATGGGTGGCACCTTTTTGCCTCATCTCATAAAACCATTGTCTATTGTAGCCTCTCTTCTTTCATCCTTTACCAATCCAGAGGCATTTACTCCTTCCCATTTATTTCCCTTGCAGTGTGACTGCCAAGATCAGTGCTATGGCGGGAGGGCTCCGCAGGGTAAAGGGTGGTGAATTAGCTGTGCCAAGGCTGGCGCTCAGGCATGCTTCATTTTGGAGGATGCTAGGGGCTTTTTTCTGGGTCTTCTACTGGACTGGGCTCATTCTTTTTTTCCTGCCAATAACTTCGGGCCCTGTCACCCCTGCACTGGACAGCACAGTGGTTAGATTTGAACCAGGCCTGTCCTGGAGTCTTTATTCTTTCTCATCAAGCTCTTTGAGGGATGGCTGACTGCAGGAGGCTGTGATTCCTGGTTGATTACCTTTTAGGTTCTGGTGTCTTTCTCTAAGGCATAGTAAGTCTCCATGAACATAATTATAACAGCAATCCTTTACCAAAGAGTTATGGTGCACCAGGAGCTTAACAGCCATTTGCTGCTTTTAATTTTCAACTTCATGCATAAACATTATTCTCTCCGTTTTTCTGCTAGAAATCTGAGGCTCAAAAGTTAGATAACTTGCCTTAATCAGTAGGGGCAGCACTGGCAGGTGAACTCAGGCTTGTGCAACACTCAAAGCCTTGTTCTTTACCATTATACTTTGAACCTGGCCCTAATGGAAAGTTCCCCCCTTTCCCATTTGCTCCCACTCATTGCTCTTCTTTTTCTCTCTCCAGGTGCCCTGGGACCACGTGCCTCAGGCCATTGTCCAGGCAGGTGTGTGCAAGCCAAGGAAGCATGAGGACGCTGGAAGACTCCTCTGGGACAGTCTTGCACCGCCTCATCCAGGAACAGCTGCGCTATGGCAACCTGACTGAGACCCGCACGCTGCTGGCCATCCAGCAGCAGGCCCTGCGGGGCGGGGCTGGAGCTGGAGGCGCAGGGAGCCCCCAAGCCTCCCTGGAGATCTTGGCACCCGAGGACAGCCAGGTGCTGCAGCAGGCCACAAGGCAGGAGCCCCAGGGCCAGGAGCACCAGGGCGGTGAGACTCACCTGGCAGAGAACACCCTCTACCGGCTATGCCCACAACCCAGCAAGGGCGAGGAGCTGCCCACCTATGAGGAGGCAAAAGCCCATTTGCAGTACTATGCGGCCCAGCAGGCAGGGCCCCGGCCACATGTTGGTGACCAGGATCCCCGAGGGGCCCCTGGAGGCAATCGGAGGCAGGATGAGGCCCTGCGAGAGCTGAGGCATGGGCACGTGCGCTCCCTGAGTGAACGGCTCCTGCAGCTGTCCCTGGAAAGGAACGGTGCCCGAGTCCCAAGCCACATGAGCTCCTCTCATAGCTTCCCACAGCTGGCCCGCAACCAGCAGGGCCCCCCACCTAGGGGCCCCCCGGCTGACGGCCCAGAGCCCCGTGGACCTCCACCTCAGTATCCACATGTTATGCTAGCTCATGAGACCACCACTGCTGTCGCTGACCCGCGGTACCGCGCGCGTGGCAGCCCACACCTCCAGCATGCTGAAGTCAGGTAACTGCCTACCTTGGTCTCTCAGGCTCTTGACTTTCTGTGTGTGTGGACACAGTTCCCTTGTGTCACTATTGGCAAGCCCCAGAGGAAGGCTGGTGAAACCCCTTGCCTCTCAAGAGTGAGGAGTTAATGTCCAGAGGACAGAGGGACTTAGCCAAGGTCACATGAGATCTTTGTGGCATCCCGTGCTTTATCTGAGATGGACACCGTTGTCTGATTAGCTGTAGCAGTCAAGTAACTAACCTTCCCGGAGGGTTACAAAGAGTATGTAAAGGTTGGGAATCACTGCCAAATTCTTTTTAAGTTAAGTGGGAAGAAGTGGACCTCCTCTGGAGGTTTGTTAACAACAAATGGACCCTGCTTTCAGTGAGTATTGGGAGGCCTTCCTAACTGGAGGTAGGAAGGACCAGATGGCCTCCTTAAAGACCTCTCCCAATTCTACACCAGGGAAGAAGCTGCCCTGTGTCTACTGTTCATTTCCTTCCATGCTTATCCATGTGCTCCATGTGTCTAGAGCCTGTAGGAAGAGAGGATTCTGGGTCCATGTGAGCTCCTTTCTCTGGAAGCTTGGAAGAGGCTGCTGGGGGACTTGGAGTTTTCATTCTAAGTGAAGGGAAGGCTTTGGAGGATGTGATTTGGCTCCTTTTTTACCCGGCTGCCTGTAGAGAATGGATTCTAAGGGGCGAGAATGGAGACAGGGAGCCCAGAGAGTTTACAGAAATACAGGTTCCTAGAAATGAAGCTAACACACATCTCATTTCACACACCATCCCCCACAGGGGGTCCAGGAAACCCCACTAGAGGGGCCTGAGGATTTACAGACTCCCTTCTCTGGTGGCTCAAGGTCAAAGTCAGCTTCTCTTCTGCTTGCTGAGTCTTTGTTTAGTCACCCACTTTCCCTCCGTTTGACCTTTCCTTGCTCTCGAGAAATGAGTGATGCAAGGGAGTTGGTATCGGAGGAACCAGAGCCTTGTGGGTTCTCTCTAACCTCTACCTCCCAGGCCCCCTACCTTATCTCCCTTCTCAGGGCTGGGCTGCGGAGAGTTTCGGAAGCTGAGTCGTGGTTTCTTGAGGACCAGCCTTATTGAACCCTGTCAGGAAAAGATAATATCATGGAAAGGAAGTAGACTGTTTGCAGGAGAACAAAAAAAGAGAGGGAGGGGAAAGGAGAGTAAGTGTGAAGGGAAAGGAGACTCTATTCTTTCTGGGAGCTAAGTCATCCCCAAAGAATGCCAGTTGTGTCTGCCAGGCCCAGCACAGAGGAGCATGCTCATGCAGCAACCCCGAGAAGGCCACATTTAGCAGTGCAAGGAGAATCCGCACATTCCTGTGGGGACCCTCTGCTCAGCTCTGACTGGAAGCTCTACCTTAGGCAGGAAGAGAAATACATCTGCCCAGTCTCTCCGTCAGACTGATCAGATGAGGACTGTTTCTTGGGAAGCGGGGAAGGGTCTTTTAGCCTAGGGTCCTAAGAAGAATGGGGGCAAGGCTGAAGGGGAAGATGGCCATGAGTACTGAGGTGGTGGACCCAGAAGTAGAATGAAATTTTTGTGGGCTTTCTGGGAATTGGACAATTAATTCCTGGTTTAAAAAGAGAAAGAAAGAAAAACTAACAGTCTATTTTTTTTTTTTTTTGCATTTGGAGTCACTGGCCCCAGAAAGGTTCTGTGTCCCTCCCCCTCCCCCACCCCATGCCTTTTGCTCTTTGCTCCCTCCCCGGTCTGGGACGGGGAGGTTTAACATTGTCTCTAACTCAAGCTATTGTGGTAGCCCAGAGGCTGCCTAACACCTAAGAAAATGCACTGTGGGTCCCGTTTACTCTTTAAACATTAAGAGAGGTAGAGGATGGGCCTCCATTTTGGTGGTGCCTGCTCTAGGCCCAGACTCTGCCAGGCTGTGTGTGGCCCTGGCGACACCCCTTGAAGCTGGAGATGCTCCCCCACATACCGGCACTTGGGGACTTAAATACCTACTTGCTCAGACTTTGGAGCTCAGACTTATCCTGACGTGTCTCACTACTCTAACCTTAGCCACAGTCTTCTAAACATGTTCCTGCAAGGGACCCAAGATAGGGGGAAACGTGAGTGTGCTGCACTGGCAGATGCTAATGTAATGCCTGAAACTAGAGGGTCATAACAGACACAGGTGGCGGCTGGGGCTCGGCCACCAGGTGACCCAGGGGCCTGGAAGGCTGTGTGCTCAGTTATGATTGATGTGGCCTCCAGACCCAAAAAGAACCTGCTTTTGATTAGAAGGATCCAGTACACATTTTTGAAGATGTCTTTTCTAAACACTTAATGAATAGGAAGTTCAGGGCTACTCAGGCTGATCCCTCGTGCCTTGGCCACGAAGCTGGGCATGAAACAAGTGTTCTGATCTTAATCCCCTCTAACGCTGCTCCCCGGGACCTTGAGGGTCTTCAGCAGACACCATGTGTGGAAAAAGGCCTGTCCCACTGTGCGGAGGCTGAGTTAAGTTGTCTTTCCAGTTCGCGCTGGAGGGCTGCTCTGGGGTGGGAGCCGAGAGGGTCTGTGCAGCCTCTGAGCACCGTCTCTCCTGTTCCCCAGGATCCTGCAGGCCCAGGTGCCTCCCGTGTTCCTCCAGCAGCAGCAGTACCAGTACCTGCAGCAACCCCAGGAGCACCTTCCACCCCCACATCCCGCTGCTCTCGGCCACGGCCCGCTCGGCGCCCTCAGTCCACCTGGGATGGAGGGGCCCGCAGGCACCCAGGCTTCCTCGGGCAGCGCCCAGCTGGCCCAGATGGAGACCGTGCTGAGGGAGAATGCCAGGCTACAGAGGGAAAACGAGAGACTGCAAAGAGAGCTGGAGAGCTCAGCGGAGAAGGCCGGCCGAATGGAGAAGGTAGGCCCTGCTGGGACCTGGGAGGAGCAGGGGAATGGAGGGACCCGAAGGCCGACTGGGGAGTCTGAAAGCTTGTCTGGCTAGCCTTTATGCCCATCCCTCTGCCCCCCCCCCCACTACCTAATCCCTCGTGCACCCTCCCTGGCTAACTCCGAACAGCTGGGGAGCAGCCGTGAGGCGGGCAGAGCAGGTCTGGAGCATGAGCAGTTGCTGGCCAGTGGTGATTAGAAAGAGCTCATTCACCAGCTCCCTGCAACTCAAGCCCTTCCCCTCCTGCGGACACCTCCCACAGAGAGCTCTTTGTGTCCCCCACACAACAGCAAGTCTGTTCTAGGCCAGTCCTAGCCAAAGAGAAAGCCCCTCCTCTTGGAAAAAAACGAATGACTTATTGGAATCACAGGCCAGCTAGGAGCACGTGCAGAACCTGCCTGTGGCCAAGTGGGAGGGGCGGCTGGGCCAGGCTGGCCCTCTGCAGTGACTGGCGATGGCTCCAGGAACAAATACTCCAGCGTAGGCTGGGGTCCAGTGCCTCGTTCTTAAATTTTTTTTTTTTTTTATTCATTTTAGAGAAGAGAGAGAAAGGGAGAGAGAGAGAGAGAGAGACAGACAGAGAAGAAGAGAGAGAGGAGAGAGAGAGAGAGAGAGAGAAGGTGGGGAGGAGCAGGAAGCATCAACTCCCATATGTGCCTTGACCAGGCAAGCCCAGGGTTTCGAACCGGCAACCTCAACATTTCCAGGTCAACGCTTTATCCACTGCGCCACCACACAGGTCAGGCTGTGCCCCGTTCTTTAGTGAAGGTCTACCACTGTGTTCGGCTTTAACAGGTGGCCTCAAGCCTCCCATAGCTGTCCTGTGGTGTCTAATATGTCAAACCTCGGAACATGGTCAGAGTCTTTGTGTGCCCGTTCCTGGCCCACGGGCCTTAGATTTCTCAGCAGAAGCCAGACAAAAGTAAAATGCTTCTTTCTGGACACAGCACAGAAATCTGTGTTGAGGCACCCATTTCCAGAGTACCTGGCCCTGGGTTCACTAAGCATCTGGACCTTGGGGCAGCTGACAGGACCCTGGCTTGCTGGTACCAGCAGCCTGGTCCACCCCCTGAGGCTGCAAGCTTCTGACCCCCCCACCATCTGGATATTTTGCTCTCGCTTATTGTCCTCTCCTCTCTCACCTTCTCTGATGGAGAGCCGCTGAGCCGGGGCCTGTGCAGGGGGCTTTGATGCCACACACCACCTGGGAGCTCTCCCCTTCCTTCAGCTCTGCTGTCTGCCTTTTGCAGCTGGAAAGTGAGATCCAGCGGCTCTCTGAAGCCCACGAGAGCCTGACGAGAGCCTCCTCCAAGCGGGAGGCCCTGGAGAAGACCATGCGGAACAAGATGGACAGTGAAATGAGGAGGCTGCAGGACTTCAACCGGGATCTTAGAGGTGAGGCGTGTCACCCGGGTGGAGGGGCAGCAGGGTCTTCAGAGGGCTTGATTCCTCAGTTCTAGAGGAAAATTCAAAATCTCTGTCCTCTGCAAAAAGAAGCGTAAGGTGACTCAAAGGGGGGAGGGGCAGGTGGAGACTCTGAAGGAGGGAGATGCTTGTCCTGTGTCCTGGACCTTGGAGGCCCTCATGGAGCTGTCGGCTCGTGGCCTCAGGTACTCCCTCCTTATTAGGCCCTGAGCTGATCCAGAGGTTTCGCTGAGTCCACCCCTAGCATGGAGGATGCCACCCCATAGATAGGACCCCAGGGGACACCTTGGCAGGCAGCTTCATATGATACTCAAATCTTAAAACTCCTTTCCTTAAAACATCTTGCCTTTATTTCAAACAGAGAGATTGGAATCTGCAAACCGCCGCCTGGCAAGCAAGACACAGGAGGCCCAGGCCAGTAGTCAGGACATGGTGGCCAAGCTGCTTGCTCAGAGTGAGTAGGGGACCAACTCAGAAGCCTCGCCAGATATATGGGTGGTGGGATCGTGGCAGCCCCTCTGGACAGGAAGGATCGAATCTTTCCCTTGTCAAAACAGTGCCTTGAGCACAGGTTTACTGAATGCCTACTGTGTGCCGAGCACTGTACTGGACTTGGGGAGAGGGTGACTTCCGAAGGAGAATAAAATCTGGTTCTCTATGTATCGGGGAGATCAGTGGATATAAGAGGGACAGCTGGGAAGGAGTGACTTGCTGAGCTGTGTGACCATCAGTGCAGTGTCCTTCGGAAGAAGAGGTGTGGAGGAGGCAGGATCGCCCTGGAGACAGTGTGATGAGAGAGGAAGAGTCTGAGTTTCCCAGGGAGTTCCAGGCAGCAGAAAGGTTGGGGGTGTCCAATGGGCAGGTGAGAAGCTGGGGAGCATAGACATCTGGAGACAGCAAAAATGGGTTCCTCAAGCTGAACCAATAGGTGCCCTCTGAAAAAGGAGTTAGGGAGGCTAAGTTTATTATTGGCTGTTCCATGCAGTCAGTTCATTTTCTCAACAGCAGAACTGTGCTAAGCACCTGGCAGGTGATAAGCAGAGGGTGAGAACAGGCCCAGGAAGGTACTATGGGCATGGGGGAGGGGGCGGGTAGAGGTGAAGAGAAGGAGGCTGAGCTTGAGGAAAGAATAGTCAAATGAACCACAGATTCAAGAGAACAGGGCGACCCTGGCCCTGGTGACTAGGGGGTCCCCAGTGGCCAGAAAGAGAGGCTCTGTGGGAATGGCAGGGGTGGAGAGCGGGCCACAGGTGAAGCAGCTGGAAGGTTAGGTTCGAAGGGAGGTGCGTGGTTGGGGGTGCAGACAGAGGAAGCACTGAGCTCAGTAGCAGAAAGCTATAGCAATCAGAAAAGACAAAGAGAGGCAATTATTTATTGAGCTCCTACTGTATGATCCTACTTTGTGCTCTAGTGGTGTCTGGAGTGGGTACAGAGAAGAGGAATGGGGGCGGCTGGTGTCTGGGTGAGGATGACCTTGAAGAAGAAGTAAGGAACCCATCAGGAAGCCTACTGTGAGTGGCAGGGCTGATGATGGGTGACCAGCAATGGCGGAGCAGCTTGAGGAGGGCATGCTGGCTGGCAGCACCTCCTTCCTCCAGGAAGGCTCAGAGCCCTGGACAGTGCTGCCCAGGCCAGAGAATAGGGGCACACAGCACTGAAGGGGGTGGGGATGGGCAGGAGGTAGGCTAGGCTGTATTGGCTGGGTGGAGTGAGGTGGCAATGACTAGTGCCTCTGGGAGGGAGGTGACAGTGCTGAGGGAGAAAGGGGTGGGAGCAGCCCTTGGCAGCCTGGAGAGGGCCTGTCGCCGGGAGGAGGCAGAATGGGGGTGTCCTGTAGGGAAGGGCCAGCTTCTGGAGCCTGCTTCTGGGCCCTGGATCTGCCAAACAAAGGAAGTCACAGGCGAGGTTCTGGGAGCCGGCAGAGGACGGGCGTGGGGGAGCCGGCCTGGAGGCGTTTCCGCTCCCTGGGGAGCGAACGCCGGGCTGTTCTTGGCTCCTCGCTGGAGCCAGTAATCTCGCAGCCGCGGGTGACCTGGATGCCTGGCATTCCAGAGCCTCTGGGCTGTTCCGTTCCGGGCCCTCCCGCCCGCCGCTCCCTCGTGCTTGGCCTTGCGCCCTTCGCCCCGCCCTTCCCTGCCGCTGCTTAGGGGGGAGGAATGAACACAAAGGGAGCCTGGAGGGGGGGGGGCGAAAGGCGCATCCCATCCCCCTGCTCCCTCCACAACTCACCCTGCCTCCCTGCCCTCTCCCGCTTGAGGTTCCCCTCATCCCAGGAGTTCCCCTCCCAGGCCTATGGTTTTATCCTGATGGCTGGGATGGCCTGAGGACTCCCAGCCCCTGCCAGAGAGTCCTAGAGGTTGTGCTAAGCGGCAGGAAGCTACCAGATGCAGAAGGCTAAGACCTCCTCACTCCACCCCACCCCAAGGGCCCAGGAAAGTTAAACAGCTCATCCTTGCCCCTTAATAGCTGAGGGAAAACACAGAATTCTCAGGGAAAATGGCTCTGGTTGATCTCAGTTCCCCCCCACCACCACCACCACCAATAAGGAAGTGAATTCCTATCACCAGTTCCCGCTGCTTGTCCTGCTGGGTGGGCCCTACAGACCCCCAGATCTGGCTGCTCTGGCCCTGTCCTGCCCTCCCCGCCCTGGGGTCTGGCCTTGAGCCCTGAAGCCCGTCCTCCTAGCACTGCCCCCCTCCCCCTTGGCAGTTTCTTCACCTGGAGCTCAGGACAGTTATAATAAGACAGAGCAGTTATAATAAGGCTGTGATGAGATGCAGGCCTCCTGAAAACTATGTAATCTGTGAGCCCATATGGGACGGGGTCATTGTCACTAGGTCCAAATTCTGTCTGCTGTCCTTGCCTGCCCCTCCACCCCACTCATTGAATGAATGGCTCAATTTTCCATAACACTGAGCTTCCCCATCTTTTCCCTCCATGCCAAGGAATGAGGCCAGTTTGGGGACCAGCCTTCAAAAATCCAGAGTGCGTACTGCTGACCTGGGTCACCTGCATCCTTTCTCTCCTACCCTAGCTAGGGCCCCGAGAAAATGAATCCTCCCTTCTGCCTGCCCAGATCCTAAGCCCCCAGTCATCTGTTCCAGAACCTGTACTGTCCTATACAATAGGCCCAAAGATTAAAATTAATTAAAATTAAATAAAATGAAAAATTTAGTTTCTCAAACTAGCTACATTTCAAGGGCTCAGTAGCCACACAGGTCAAGTGGCGATGACACTGACTGATTGGCACAGCATAGAGCAGTTCTACTACAGCAGAAAATTCTCCTGTGCTGTGACAGTGCTACTCTAGGGACAGTGCCTCTGAGTGCATCAGGCAGGCCCCAGAGCCTGTCCCCGCCTCTGCCCTCCGGCAAGGCAGGCTGCTGGCACACACCTGGGGAGAGGGCAGCCTGGGACTCTCAAGGTAGGGCATATGGGAGGTGGATTTAAGCCGAGAGCATCAGCTGAAGGACTCAGTGGTCTGACTCAGGTCTGGCTTTGCCCAGCTATATGGAGAGGGTCTCCGAACAGAGCTCCCCTCGGCAGTTAACAGGATGATTTAAAAGTAGGATGGTTGGAACCTCAGCCACACATCTTTGGACTGTAGTCATTTTCACGGTGCTTCAAAGTTGGCGTTTCTATATGAACCTGGTTGCCCGTACCTCAGTGGTCTTGCAAGACCATGGAAGGTATTGGGGCTCGCAGGGGAGGTGCTGGGGCCATAGATTGAGCCCTGGAGCCCCCTTTGGGGGGCCTCTGGGTGCAGGGCCCTTGTGCCGTAGCCAGGTCCTTTGGAGCCAGGCTGACTTGGGTTCCCATCCTAACAGTACCATTCACTTCCTGTTCCCTTCCCTATAAGTCAGGGGTCACAAATCCTCCCCCAAGGGGTTGTTGCTGGAGGCTTCAACAGAACAGGATGTGTAGGCGCCCGGCTTGTAGTGTAGCAAATGGTGGTTGTTGTCTTTGTTCCTTCACTCTCCCACTTGAGCGATGTCCATGTCACAGTCCACCTGAGCCTCTGTTTTCTTCTCTGTAAACGGGCATCACAGTTCTTGTCTGGCCAGTCTCTGGAATCATCATGAGGCTCAGGGGAAATTGTATATGTATTTTAGAAATGGTGACACCGGTACAAGTGGACAGTGTTTGGGGCTGTTCCTTGGCATACCCATGTCCCAGCGGAGAGGCAGGATAACCCAGTCATCACTGCAAGGGCCTTGGTCCTGGGTTGCCATTTACATGTAACTTAACCTGAGCCCCAGTTTCCTCACCCATAAATGGGGTTAATGATGGTACTCGGCTCCTAGGGTTGTTGAGTAGATAAGTTGCAGTCGTGCTTACCCAGCAGTCAGCGTGTGTCAGTCACTCAGGAGCGCTCAGCAGGGCCAGCGAGGGTGGTCCCCATCACTGACCGAATCCCTCTCCCTCTCCCTCTCCCTGCAGGCTATGAGCAGCAGCAGGAGCAGGAGAAGCTGGAGCGGGAGATAGCACTGCTGCGCGGTGCCATCGAGGACCAGCGGCGGCGTGCCGAGCTGCTGGAGCAGGCTCTGAGCAACGCCCAGGGCCGGGCGGCCCGAGCCGAGGAGGAGCTGCGCAAGAAGCAGGCCTACGTGGAGAAGGTAGAGCGGCTGCAGCAGGCACTCGGGCAGTTGCAGGCTGCATGTGAGAAGCGGGAGCAGCTGGAGCTACGTCTACGCACGCGCCTGGAGCAGGAACTCAAGGCCCTGCGTGCCCAGCAGGTGAGCTGGGAGCCCTGTGGAGGTGGCAAAGTAAGGGCAGCCCCTGAAGACCTGTTCCAGTGGCCCAGGAGCCCCAGCACAGACCAGGCCAGGGGTCCCCAAACTTTTTACACAGAGGGCCAGTTCACTGTCCCTCAGACCGTTGGAGGGCCACCACATACAGTGCTCCTCTCACTGACCACCAATGAAAGAGGTGGCCCTTCTGGAAGTGTGGTGGGGGGCCGGATAAATGGCCTCAAGGGGCTGCATACGGCCCGTGGGCCGTAGTTTGGGGACGCCTGGACCAGGCCAAGGCCCCCCTTGGAAAGCAAGGGTGATCTTTGTTTTCCACCCTTGCTACTAGGCTCCTCCCAACCACCAGTCTCAGCAGAGGCTCTGCCAGTCAACCATGTGCCAGGCTTGAGGACTCAAGGCTGGGGCTTCTATCTTCAGGAGAGCAGAAGTTGGCATCCTTGGGCTCTAGAGAATGTAGCTCAGGATCTTTGATGTAGAAGATTAGCCAGTTCTTATGTGTCTCCCCAAGATCAAGAGAGATGGTCACCCAGATCCTAAATCTTTATTCTCACTTTGGACTGTGTAAATAACTCTGGTAGTTACATACCAGATAGAGTTCTGTGTCCACTCCCAACCTTGCCCTTCCCACCAGAGGTGGATTAAGATCAGTTGAGGCCCCGGGTGCAGAAGAAAATACTGGGCCCTTAAAAAAAAAGAGAGAGAGAGACAGGGAAAATAAAATACATGTTAACCATATTTTAAAATAAATTAAAAATATGATGTACTATTAATGTTAAAATTGCACATATGAAACCAAACTTGGTGTCATTAGAAAAAAGTGTAAAGTTGGAGGTTTGCGGGCCCTTCAGAAGTCGGGGCCCAGGGCACGTGTCTAGTGCGCCTGCTGTTAAATCCCCCTTGTTTTCCACAGAGGTAGGGTAACCAAACCTCCTGGTATGCCCGGTCCTGTCCTAGTGTACACCTGTTATCCCAGTGTCATTAAGACCATCCCTTACCCAGTTGGGAGGATAATTTATGTGGTCACCTGTGCAGAAGCAGACCTGAGCTTTTTTACACTCTTGGCCGTAGGTTTCAGGGCAGGGATGTGGGGACCTGGTGCCGCCACCTTTGTCTCTGGGAGGGAGTATAGTGGGGGAGAATGTGCTATGTATCGTGAAATAAGCACAGGGGTCAGCGAGAGTCCTCCTGTGGGATGAGCACCAGTGACCACCACACCCCTACCTCCACCCTTGACCACAGTGCTCCTTGCTTTGCAGAGACAGGCTGGCACCCACAGCAGTAATGGCAATGGTGGGACCCCTGAACTCAGTGCCCTGAGGCTATCAGAGCAACTGAGGGAGAAAGAGGAGCAGATCCTGGCACTGGAGGCCGACATGACCAAGTGGGAACAGAAGTATTTGGAGGAACGTGCCATGAGGCAGTTTGCCATGGACGCAGCCGCCACCGCTGCCGCCCAGCGCGACACCACGCTCATCCGACACTCCCCGCAGCCTTCACCCAGCAGCAGCTTCAATGAAGGCCTGCTCACCGGCGGCCACAGGCACCAGGAGATGGAAAGCAGGTTCGGCATTGCCGCACTGATGACATTTCTGTAGGCCCCTCCTGGTCCTGCTGCAAAGGCAGTTGAGTCCGGCATGGCTATAGGGAGAGCTTTCCTCCAACTTTTACCAGGTGGGAAGGGCGGAGGCTGCTGGGTCTGTGGGTCTAATGATGGGTGCATGACCTCTCCCCTCAGGTTAAAGGTGCTCCATGCTCAAATCCTGGAGAAGGATGCAGTGATCAAGGTCCTCCAGCAGCGCTCCAGGAAAGACCCTAGCAAGGCCACCCAGGGCTCTCTGCGGCCCGCCAAGTCCGTGCCATCGCTCTTTGCGGCTGCAGCAGCAGGGACCCAGGGCTGGCAAGGGCTCTCCTCTAGTGAGCGACAAGTGGATGCCCCTGTCTGGTCGGCTGCAGGTGAGCAGGGACTGGTGGGGTGACATAGGTAGAAGGGTAGATTGCTCTCCGTCCTTTCCTTCCAGAACTGAGGCTCAGAGGAGCCTGGGCTTCCTGACCTCTTACCTGGGGAGCCAGCTTATATAGTGACTCCAATGGTCCTGTACCCATGGCTGTCTTTGCCAGTGTGAAGAGGGTGCTGTAGCCCCCATCTCCATAAATTTCATCACCTTCAGTGCCAGCCACTCACCATCTAAGTAAAAATAGTGCTTCCTGTGCAAATGCACATTCAAGACAAGCTCCCTCCACTCCTCCTTGTCAGCGAATGCCATAGAAATTCTAGAATAACTGCTGATTTTAAGATTTAACCTACAAAGAAAGGATCTACCAGTCAGAATGTTTAGAAACTAATCTAGCCCAGATATATAGTTAGTCCCATTTGGAAACAGGAGCATTTAGTGTTAAAGTTCCTGCCAGTCAAAAGCGACACACACCATCTTGTGCCCCCAATGTGTGTAGTTAACTTGGGGTGTTCTTCATGGGGGTACATATTGTGGATGAAGCAATAACTGTTCTCCTCCTGCCTTTCCAGCAGACAGGGTCCCTGCGGAGGAGCCAGTAGCCTCAGCCCCCCTTCCTGCCCATGCCAAACACGGGAGCAGAGATGGCAGCACCCAGACCGACGGCCTCCCGGACAGCACCACTGCCTGCCTGGGCCTGGAGCCCGATAGCCTTCTGGGGTGCAACGGTGGCCAGAGGACAGCCTCACTGGGTAGGTCCCCACTTCCCCAGCTGCGTTGCCTAGCAAGGCTGAGGGCACTTAGGGTGAGAACTGCAGTACCAGACCCCCTCTGTTCATTGCCCTCACTCCGGGGGGGCCCTGCACAGTGACAAGCGAGCAGGTCAGTGTGAACATGAGGGCTGGTTGGATGCATGAATAAAGGAACAGAGAACCCTGATTACGGATAGATCCAGAGTTCAGAAAGAAAGCAACTCCATGGGAGAGACACTTTATCTCCTCGTTCCGGTCTTCCTTACATGTTCAACTGCCAATCTAAATATCTAAGAGAGTGGAGCTCAGCAAGTCACCCTGATGGCACTCTCAAGTTAGAAGAGGAAGCTGGGAAGGAGAAAGTTGAGAAGATGCCGTTTAAGTTTTTTGCTCCCTTTCACATTAGTCTTTGCATATTTGCTTGTGCCTCACATCTCGGAAAACCACAGGCATGAAAAGAATGCTGCAGCCTGCCTCCCTCAGGGCTCACCACCCTCCCTCTGAGCCCTCCAAGGAGTTCAGAGTTATAAACAAGTGTGTCTTCGGCTCTGGGCTTGGTAGTCTTGGTAGAGAGCTGGGAGGGAGCAAAGCCTTGTGCTTGGCCAATCTGGGCACCTGGGCAGCTGAGGTGGGGAAAGTTGGTAAAGAAAAAGCCCGTCTTCAAAATGTGCCAGGATTTTTAAAAACAGCAGTCTGGAAACACTTGGTGACATGTGTACCTGTGCTCTTGTCTCTGCAGACTCTGTCGCTCCATCAAGGGTCCAGGACTTGTCAGACATGGTGGAGATCCTGATCTGAAGGAGTTGATGCTGTGGGGACTCAGAAGCGTCCTCTGCTCTCCGCCACACTCGGCCATTCCAGCAGCCCCTCCAGCTGCTGCTTCCCCGCTCCCCCCAGCCGGGCACCTCATTCCCGTTGGCCGTCTGGCCCCAGGAGCTTAGGAAGGATGCCGCAGGGAGAGGGATGCTGGAGAGATCCTGTGCTCCGGAAGACCCTGCTCTTCGGCCCTGCGTTCCTCCCACACGGGTCCACACGGAATGAGGATTTAGCCTTGACCTGCTGCCTAAGCCTTGCTGCTGGGGTAGCGACTGAAGGCTTAGGAAAGAGCTGAGCCCCCTCTGCACCCCCAGTTGATGCTCAGTCAGGGAGGGGTTAGTTGGTTTAGGGGGCTGATTTCCATGAATGGCTGCCCACGGACACTAGGGAGGCTGGTTCAGTAATCAAGTTGGTCACGGTGTTCCCCTCTGGCTAAGTGTGGTCCCAGCCGACCTCATCTGCTCCTCAGCTACTCACTGCCTCCTTGGGATCACTAGGACTTGCATTGTTGAGGGACTATTGAAGGTGTTAGTCCTGGGGGGCCACAGCTTTGCCCCCTCCTTGGAGTGGGTAGGAGCTCTTTCAGTGGACTAGGATCTGCTGGGCAGTTTGTATATAATTCCCTGTCTTGTGGAATGGAGGATTGAAGTGTGCTGCTTCGGACCTGTCCCCTCAGTTCTGTGCTATCATCCCGGCTGCCGAGGCTCCTGGAAGTCCCGACCAGCTTCCCAGTTATCTCCCGTTCTCAAGTGCTTGGCCTGGGAATTTTGATACTGGTTGACCCACGGGATATTGACTGTCTTCCTCCCATCTTGAACCCTGTTCTAAATGCCCAATGGGGCCCCCTCCCCTCATCACTAGCCTCTTGAAATGGCTCCACAGCTCCTATCCCTGGATCGTTCTGTCAGTTTGGTGATGAGCCCTGAGCCAGATGAAATGAGCCATGCCACAGACATCTGCCATGGTGGGCTTCCCTGTACCAGTTCTCTTCGAAGGAAAGTGGAAAAGTTGCCTTGTTCTCATCAGAGTGTTTGTTCCCACCTGGAGGGATTGCAAGCGGCAGCTCTGCTGGCGAAAACTGGTCAAGGAGCTACATACAAGACGCGATGCAAATAGTCCTTTGAAGAGAGCCCCCACACAAAATGGCCCCCCCGTGAGGCTGGCTCCTCAAGCTACCTGTGCCCAGCACCCTGAAAAGCAGAGCCAGTGCTTGGAATTCTAGCAAGGCACCCACGTGGCAGCCTGCCAGCAGCACTGATTTTGACTTCTGGTCTTTTTAGAGAGTCCCCAGCTCAGCTGCAGGAGCAATGGGTGGGTTCTAACAGTTTGTCTTGACTGTTTTTAGCTCTCCTTGAATCTTGTTGTTTTTTCTTTTCCTGTTTTTTAAGTTCTGTATGTGTTATTTTATTCCCATGGTTCCTTTTTTTGAACATTTGCATTTGCTGGACAATTGCATATTTTTTTAAATCCCGATACCCCTCTTAAAGCTGAAAACTACATTTGGTTCATGTGCATTGTTTACAAAGCAAAAAAGCAAAAAAAAAAAGGTAAAAAAAAAGTATTGTGAAAGGAAAAAAAAAACACAACTTAATATATTTTGGATGATTAATATTTGGTATTTCTTTTAAAGTATTTTTTGTGCTGTGAACATTTTCTGCCAAAGACCATGATGTGTGTCTGTATGTTTAAGTTATCGTAAATATTTAAAATGTAAACATGGCTGTTTTGTTATGCCACCCTGTACCAGGATTGCTGCTGCATTCCACTGGGTATAACAGTATTTTAATAAAAAATAATAATTACAAGTGGTGTCTGTCCAGGTGAGCGATGGCACAGAAAGAGGGAAAACAAAGAGGGTTCGGGTTCACTGGGGGCCACCAAACTGTCCCCCCACACCCCTGCCCTGTGCTGCTGAGTGCATTGGCTCTTGAATGTTGGCCAGAGCAAATCCATAAACAGCCAGCTCAGGGTCACTGCCATTCCTCATACCAAGGAGCCAGCTTCCATTTCCTGTCTGCGATACCAGCGGGCATCCTTATTTGCAAGGTTAGGATGACACAGTCTAATTCTTAAGGGATTTTTGCAAGGCTGCATTAAGGAGAGAATAGGAATGAGGACACTGGCTTTCTTTCCACTTAACACTGAGAACTCTTGATCCTGGGAGGGTCTGACAGATGGGTAGCCTTCCCAGGTAGCTTTGTGCTAATTGGCTTTGTGTGGCCACACCCTGGTTATTCCCCAGTAGGAGTTAATGTCCAAAGATGGCATTATCCTTTGCCCCTGCCCGTCTTCCCTCCACCCCTGCCCAACACAGAAAGTTGTCTGGGACCCTCGGAAAAGCTGGACACAGGCAAGGGATACTGTATATGGTACGTTCTTGGGCACTGCCTTTCTCCCTTGCACTGAAATCACCACTCTTGCCCCACGCACAGGAAAGCATGTCACTCCAATCCTATAAAAGAAAACAATCTTAGGTGTTCTGTATCAGAAGCAGTGCCTGCCTCCTTGGGCCAGGGGCACTCCAAGGTTCCCAGTCAGGACACGGGCTGGCAAGCAGAAGCTGACCACAAAGCAGCAGGCAGCCAGACAGACTGGGCATCTGATGGAAACAGACACCCCCTGCAACTATGAATGAAGCATTTTCAAGACAGGTGTGGGAACTCAGCAGCCAATGTCGAGAAGTAATTAACATACTTCCTACGAAACATGGCTTCTTGAGCCAGCCCATCTGCCCACTATAAATTGGGAGTCAAACAGAAGAATTGGAAAAATCCAAGGATTTTTTTAAAGCAACTTTGCAGCCTGACCAGGCGGTAGCGCAGTGGGTAGAGCGTCGGACTGGGATGTGGAGGACCCAAGTTCGAGACCCCGAGGTCGCCAGTTTGAGCGCAGGCTCATCTGGTTTGAGCAAAAAAGCTCACCAGCTTGGACCCAAAGTCGCTGGCTCGAGCAAGGGGTTACTCAGTCTGCTGAAGGCCCACGGTCAAGGCACATATGAGAAAGCAATCAATGAACAACTAAGGTATCGCAATGGAAAACTGATGATTGATGCTTCTCATCTCTCTCCATTCCTGTCTGGCTGTCCCTGTCTGTCCCTCTCTCTAACTCTCTTTGTCTAAAAAAAAAAAAAAAAGCAACTTTGCATATGGCAATGGGCTCCGTTGGGTGGGGAGCTCTCCATGCAGGATTCCCCACTCAGCACAATGCAATACAGAGGCCACAAATACCACCCATTGGCCACACCTCTACCCCAGCCCTCTCCAACCTGTCTCCATCACCTGGGCAGCATCCATGCCCATCTGAGTCCTACCAGGCCCTGGTTCAGGGTTTGCTCTGAAGATAGTAGCCCTCCTAGGGTGCACCGGGCCTGACCAGCAGGGCTCAGCTCCCACTGCTCTTCCTTCTGCCATTCCAGCCCATAGCGACATTTGATGGGTCCAAACAATTTGGCAGGATATATATCTTTAAAACTGGCTTAGCAAAGAGATTCCTGTTCACCTCCACCTGCCCCCAAAGGAACCCTGCCTGGGTGGAAAGCTCAGACCCAGGTACAGTAAGACTGGACAAGAGCACCACCCCATTCCTTGCACCTCTGGCCAGGGACTTTCAAATCATCTGTGCCTTTTGCAGGAACTAGTCTGTCAAGAGTCACTTTAATATTTCGTTGGCACAGGCTGGGGAGTGAAGAAACCAGTGCCAGCCTGCCCAGCATGTGTACATGCATGTGTATGTGTGAATGTGTCTGTGCACACATATGCCTGAACATGTGTCATAGAAAAAAATGTGAGGGGCGCTAATATCTTCTGCCTGGTGCCTGGCACTGATGTTGCCCAGCCACATGGTCACCAATGGGTCTAAGGGACCATTTCTTCTCAGTTAACTTTGTATTTCAACATAACAAAACTCTGGAACTGGTGGAGAAACTGGTCGAGTAGCTGGCTGTGGTAGGGTGGGGCAAGCCCTGGGTGCCTGTGATGAGGGGGTCTGGGCAATGAGGGGGCCAGTCCCTGGGTCTCACAGGTGGCTCTGCGGGGCCCTTTGGAGGCTACCTTGCTCTGCCAGAGATAGCCCTGCCCTGCCCTGCCTCTACCCAGTACTGGGGGTGTGGCTCAGAAGAGGCCCCCACTGCCCCCGGGGGCAGGGTGGAAGGCTACCTATGAATGTGTCCTAGCTCTCTCCTCTCTCTCTCCTCCTGGTTAATCATTAACTCATCCCCTGGCTCAAAACATGTGTTAGCTCAGAGAGCTTGGAGAAAAGTGCCAAGATAGGGGCTGCAAATTGGGGCCTGGTCTCCAAAAATGACTGAGGCCACCCACTGCCTCCAGGGACCCCAGCTAGACAGGAAGCTTGTTCAAAGTGCCACCATCCTGTCTCCTAGCTCCGTGAGACCTAGCCAGGATGCAGTGGTCCCTGAACAGCCCTTGCTGTGTGTGACTGATGCCCAGAAACTCCAGCACCAACCAGTGTCTTTATAAACCCTCCACACTTGGGTCAAACACACAAGGGGAACACCATAGCAACCAAGCTCTCAGCATCCTATTTTTAAAAGTTGAGATAGAGTTCTCATACCATTAAATCCACCCTTTTAAAGTGTATAGTTCAGTGGAACTTTATGTCACAACACCCATTTTAAGCCAGCGACCAACCATGGGTAATCACCGGATGCTCTGTCCATGAGCCATGTATACATAATTATAAGTGGTATTTGAGCTGGTGCTTTCACATTTGTGGGCCCTTATTTCTCAAAGGTGCCCTTTTACCTTCCTATAGCTGACAGGCTCCTTCCACCTGGCCCAGCCCACCAGCTCCAGCATCACCTCCTCTGGGCGGCAGAGAGGACACTGTCTGCTCTGAGCTAGAGCTCCCCACCATCTACCCCCACACTGCCAGAGTGGGGGGTCCTGGCCAAAGGTCCAGGAAGGAAAGTGAGCCCCCAGGCACTCAGTTTACTCAAGGCTTTCCAAAGTCAAGGAGCATGGGCAGGGTTGGGTTCAGTTTTGTGGGGCCTGAAGCGTATATAACTTAGGGGATCCTCTTTAAGAAAAAGATTGCAAAATGGCAAATGCAAAATTAGGTCTTGGAAGGGGCTTGGTCAGGTGGGCGCCATGAGGCATATACTGCATTAACTTGATAGCACACCTGCATCTGGACACAGGCATCGTGTCTCCCAAAGGAATGAAGCCCTGGGAGGCACCGTGACTCAGGCCCATCCT
Organism: Saccopteryx bilineata; assembly: GCF_036850765.1. Lineage (NCBI taxonomy): Eukaryota > Metazoa > Chordata > Mammalia > Chiroptera > Emballonuridae > Saccopteryx > Saccopteryx bilineata. Next base: position 38,027,670 of record NC_089499.1, on the reverse strand, counting down.
GTCTCTCCCAGGTGAGGCTTGGAGCTGGAGATCAATGAAACAGCAGTGTTTCTCCGACAGAGGCTGATGCAATCGCTGCCCTGGGCACCCACTCTAACCCTCTCCCCGGGTGAGAGGGGCCCACACAAGAGGACCTGGGGTGGGGAGATAACACCATAGGACTGACCACCTTGCCAAGGACCAGATCTGCGGCCAGTCCATGTCTGCACTCTACTTTCACCAACCAAGGAAATCTCCAGCCACAGCCAGAGTTTGGGGGTTGGGGGGGGGAAGGGAGACATCTCACAGTCAACTCTCTGGGTGCCCTGGAGAGCCACGCTACTTGATTGTGACAGGGACATACTCACCTCTACTCTGAGGGCCTGCCTGTCCACTTTCGATTCTGAGAGGGCCAAATGTCACGACCTGTCCTCAGATAAAGGCCTCATGCAAGTCCAAAGGCTCCTACCTGGGGCGCATTCCAGACATGATTGGGCAACAACGTGGACGTTCCCCTGCACGGGTTTGTCTCTCTTTGCATCGATGTGGCCTTCTCTTCCCGGCTCCGGAGGCCCTGCCCAGTCTCTCCTCCGCAGCTTCTGCTTGCTTAACACACGCACTGTGGAAATCCTCACGGCACGTTGCATCAGCAGCAAAAGTACCAAAATCTCAACCACATAGTGACTAACTGCGCAAGCCACATCTAAGGTTTGCCCTGAAAACTGTGCTAACCTTCCTTAACTTAAAATAAAGAAAAACAGACCCCCTTCCCAGAGGTTTTTCTCTAAGGCTTGGGTTCTCTGCCTCAGCAAGCAAGACTTACTTCTCTGTAAGTGGTCTTGTCATCTCTCCATTCATTCATTTATTCATCCATTCATTTATGTTACTTATGTTTATTGAGTTCCTGCCATGTTCCCAGCACTGTGCCAGGCACAGAAGGCACAATGATGAATAAGGCAAAAACTACGTGTCCAGACATCTTTACGTTCCTAGCATCTGTTTTTTCTTTACACTTCATATTGAGCCAAGCACGTGGGTTCTCATAAGTGTTGGCTAAATGAGTGTTCTTGACAAGAACTGGGCCCCTACTACTTTTCTGGCCCCGGGTTCCATCCCCTTCCCATGCCCACCCAGCCACACAAACAACAGATGGCTGGTTCTGAGTATACTGCGGTCTCTCTTACCCCTGGCCCTTGCACATGCCATTGCTTTTCTCTGGAATGCCTTTCTCATCTCTTTGTCCCTCTCTTTTGAGTTTTAACTCAAAACCCATCCATCAAAACTCAACTTGAACATGACTTCCTCCTGGCAGCCTTCCTGCCCGGTTCCCTTTCTGTTCCCCAAGACTACGAGAGAGAGGAGAGGTGAGACTTGCAGTCGGAAGGAACCCTTGTTTTCAGACATCAGTCTGTGGCTCTACTTGACTGAGAGAGAGCAGGTAAGATATAGCTGACCTTTTCAATTCCACAAAGGTTACACCTTGTCCCTCTGTTGGAGTTTCTTTTTTTTTTTTATTTAATTTTCCATATTTAATTCCATAGCTTCGGAATTTTATTTTTTTTTTATTTTTTATTTTTTACAGAGACAGAGAGTGAGTCAGAGAGACGGATAGACAGGGACAGACAGACAGGAACGGAGAGAGATGAGAAGCATCAATCATTAGTTTTTCATTGCGCTCATTGCAACATCTTAGTTGTTCATTGATTGCTTTCTCATATGTGCCTTGACCACGGGCCTTCAGCAGACTGAGTAACCCCTTGCTGGAGCCAGCGACCTTGGGTTCAAGCTGGTGGGCTTTTGCTCAAACCAGATGAGCCCGCGCTCAAGCTAGTGACCTCGGGGTCTCGAACCTGGGTCCTCCACATCCCAGTCCGACGCTCTATCCACTGCGCCACCCCCTGGTCAGGCCCTCTGTTGGAGTTTCAAGTGGCCTTGAACACTGCCAAGACAGTAACCACTTAGGATGTTCTGGCCAAAGGGCTCATACCCCTCCTCCTTGGCCAGACCCCCACGGTGCCCTGGCAGTCAAGGAGAACAGAAGAGATTCTGAGGGTGCAGTCTTGAGGCCAGAAAAGGAGAAGTTGAGCCCAAGGGCCTAGGTTGAGGTGGAGAGGAGTGGCTGAGCACACAGTGGCTGCTGTGGGTGTGTGAGCCCAGAACCAGCCCTGCTGGATGGCTGGCCATATGGGCCCCGGCCAGCCCCAGCCGTGGGAATAGCCGGTGGAGCCAAACTCTCTCCACCCCCAAGAAAGCCGTTCCTGCATGGCCCTGCCAGACCTGGGCTCCCTCTGGGCACAGACCAGGAACAGGAACGGGCGGAGCAGAACACTGCTCAGCAGCGCAGCAGTTCCCAGCCATACCCTAGTACCTGAGTCCCAAACAGAACTCACAGGGGTTCAGGCTAAGCCCACTGTGCTCACAGCCAGGCAGGGATGGGGGGCAGGGAGCGCTTGCTGCCTTTCCATTCCAGGTCCAGCTGGCGATGCTTCACCCTCTTTGATCACCTCCTCCACATTTACTCATTCCATAAATATCAACTAAGAACTCACTGTGTGCCAGAAACCCTGGTGGGTGCTGGGGAGATCATGGGGGAACAAAGCACACAAAAACGCTACCCTGTGGAGCCTTCTTCCTTCAGGTAGGAGAAGGGTTGGGGGAAGACCAACAGAAAACTGAATATATTTTATTTTATTTTAAAGATTTTATTTATTCATTATAGAGAGGGAATAGAGAGAGAGAGGGAGAGAGAGAGAGAGAAGGGGGGAAGAGCAGGAAGCATCAACTCCCATATGTGCCTTGACCAGGCAAGCCCAGGGTTTTGAATCGGCAACCTCAGCGATTCCAGGTTGACGCTTTATCCACTGCGCCACCGCAGGTCAGGCAAAACTGAATATATTTTATAGAGTGTGATAGAACAATGATTCTCAAGCCCTTGGGGTGAAAAGCTGGTTCATCTTTATTCTAAGATTGGAAGGAGGTGAGGAAGTGAGCCATACATGTATCTGAGGAAGATATGTTCCCCATAGAAGCTTTAATAACAAGAAAGTTTTACACACTTGGACTTTGACAGGTTGATGCTTTCTCAAGGAGTGAGGAGCAGGGGGCAGGAAATGAGGGAGCTTTGTAAAGGGGGATGAAATAGGAACCCTCGTGCAGGGGAGGCCCAAGGATGACCCCCTGAATCCTGCCCAGCCTGCAGCCCCCTGGGGTGGCGCCTGCACCCTGGATGGGCCTTTGGTGACCCAGAGCCCCTCAGAGCTCCAGGCGGCATCTCAAGCCCGGGCAGGGCCTCCCGGAACCACTGAAATCCTATATAGGGACACAGCTTCCGGTACCAGGTCTCCTCCCTCTTTCAGAACCATTTCCTTCATGAGCCAGCTCTCGCCTGATACAAGGGTCACACAGAACACCAGCAGAGGCCATCCTCTTGGTAAAAAGATTGTTTGCTGGCCCTGGCCGGTTGGTTCAGTGGTAGAGCGTCGGCCTGGCATGCAGAAGTCCCAGGTTCGATTCCCGGCCAGGGCATACAGGAGAAGCGCCCATCTGCTTCTCCACCCCTCCCCCCTCTCTTTCCTCTCTGTCTCTCTCTTCCCCTCCCGCAGCTGAGGCTCCATTGGAGCAAAGATGGCCTGGGTGCTGGGGATGGTTCCTTGGCCTCTGCCCCAGGCGCTAGAGTGGCTCTGGTCGCAACAGAGCGACGCCCCGGAGGGGCAGAGCTTTGCCCCTGGTGGGCGTGCCGGGTAAATCCCGAGTCTGTCTGACTGTCTCTCCCCGTTTCCAGCTTCAGAAAAATACAAAAAAAAAAAAGATTGTTTGCCATGCCCAGTGCATCTGCCTCTAGATGTGAACTAAAGAGGTGATTCTAGCCCAGGAGGTTTGAGCCTCGTTCTTGTGTCCACATAGGTGCAGGGCCACGACTATAAGGAAGGTTCCATCCGTCTGACTTGTTCCTGCATTTGAACCCAGGCTGTGTGGCACAATGGACATGTGGAGGTTACTTTATCTCATTGAGCACACTTAGACACGTGCAAATGCACAACCCATTGCATACATGCGCCTCCACATCAAATACATCCAGACTCAAAACACACTCATGGATTTGGTGGCATGTACACATGGCCACAAACATCCATCATAAACTTTCAGGTGCACTAAAATGGGTATGCATGCATACACACACACACACACACACACACACACACACTCTCTCTCTCTCTCTCTCTCTTGTAGGCCCATATCCACACCAAATACATACCCCCAGAAACACACACATGCTCACTGCACAGACTCACTCTCCCTCTGAGAGAATTACTAGCAGGATCAACCCCCCAGCATTTGCACTGAGTGGCAAACAGATAGAACAAAGTTCACTCATGCATCCAGATGACCCTCTCTTGAATATAGCCCTAAAGGAGCAAGCAGCAGGCTGATCCCCTCACCCCCAGGCCTTCAGGAGGACAAGGCTGGGGTGAGGTCAGGTTTGGGCCAGGGGATGTCAGACTTCCTGGGTGCTGACTCAAGGCCAGGAGCAGACAGCCTGTGCATTCCTGACAAGTAGGTCATTATGACCAGAGTGCTAGCTTACATGCTTAGACCTAAGGTTAACTGGAAAAGACTTTGGGAAAACCAAAGGGTCATGGGGCAGCAGTTATTAAATAGGTGTTGCCTTTTATTCTAGTCTTTTGATTACGTCTTTGCAACGTGAGGGGTGCTTGTGTCAGGGACAAACATTCTTCATGGGTGCAGTGTATGTTGAGAGAGGAGGAATGGGGGCAATGGTTTAGGAGAAGCTCAACATGGGAAGGATGGGGAGACACGTGGACATCACTGATATTGCTTTTGTAGAGCACAGCTGGCTGCTGGATGTTTCTTCTGTATTATTTTGCAGGATACAACCCTGCACACTAGATAGGATTGTCTCCTTTTCACAGATGAGAAAATCAAGGCTCAGAGGGTTTACATAAATTACTTCTTCCATAGTAATTTATGTAAATTAATTTACATAAAGAAGAAGATATTTGCAAATACTATCTCCAATAAAGGGTTAATATAAAATGAAATATGAAGAACTCATACAGCCTGACTGGGTGGTTGTGCAGTGAATAGAGCGTCGGACTGGGATGCCGAGGACCCAGGTTTGAGACCCCAAGGTCGCCAGCTTAAGTGCGGGCTCATCTGGTTTGAGCAAAAAAAGCTCACCAGCTTGGACCCAAGGTCACTGGCTCGAGCAAGGGATTACTTGGTCTGCTGAAGGCCCGCGGTCAAGGCACATATGGGAAAGCAATCAATGAACAACTAAGGTGTCGCAATGCGCAACGAAAAACTAATGATTGACGCTTCTCATCTCTCCGTTCCTGTCTGTCTGTCCCTGTCTATCCCTCTCTCTGACTCTCTCTCTGTAAAAAAAAAACCAAAACAAACAAACAAACAAAAAAACCCCGCAAGGTTGCCAGCTTGAGTGCAGGTTCATCCAGCTTGAGCGTGGGCTCACCAGCTTGAGCTTGGGGTCCCTGGCTTGAGCGTGGGATCATAGACATGGCCTCATGGTGACTGGCTTGAGCCCGAAGATCACTGGCTTGAGCCCAAGGTCACTGCTTGAGCAAGCGGTCACTCATTCTGCTGGAGCCCCTGAGTCAAGGCACATATGAGAAAGCAGTCAATGAACAACTAAGATACCGCAATGAAGAATTGATGCTTTGCATCTCTCTTCCTTCCAGCTTGTGTGTCCCTGTCTGTCCCTCTCTCTCTTGCTAAAAATAACCCATACAACTCAACAACAACAAAAAGCCCAAATAATTTAATCTAAAAATGGGCAGAGAACTTGAACAGATATTTCTCCCGAGAAGACAAATAGCCAATATATGAAAAGGCACTCAATTTCACTAGCTGTTATAGAAGTGCAAATCAAAACTACAATGAGATACCACCTCACACCTGTTAGATTGGCTATTATCAACAAGACAGGTAATAACAAGTGGTGAGGAGGTTGAGGAGTTAAAAAGGAACCCTCATTCACTGCTGGTGGGAATGTAAACTGGTACAGCCACTATAAAAAACAGTGTGGAAGTTTCTCAAAAGATTAAAAATAAGTCACCAGCCCTGACCAGGCGGTGGCGCAGTGGATAGAGCGTTGGACTGGGATGCGGAAGACCTAGGTTCGAGACCCCGAGGTCGCCAGCTTAAGCGTGGGCTCACCTGGTTTGAGCAAAAATTCACCAGCTTGGACCCAAGGTAGCTGGCTCAAGCAAGGGGTTACTCAGTCTGCTGAAGGCCCATGGTCAAGGCACATATGAGAAAGCAATCAATGAACAACTAAGGTGTCGCAATGCGCAACAAAAAACTAATGATTGATGCTTCTCATCTCTCCATTCCTGTCTGTCCCTGTCTATCCCTCACTCTGACTCTCTCTGTCTCTGTAAAAAAATTAAAAAAATTAAAAAACAAAACAAAAATAAGTCACCATATGACCCAGCAACCCCTCTTCTGGATACCTACCTGAATAATTTGAAAATAGTTATTCATAAAGATATATGCACCCTTATATTCATTGCATCATTATTCAAGTGTCCCACGACAGAGGATTAGATAAAGAAGATGGGGTACATATATATACAAGGGAATACTACTCAGTCACAAGCAAAGATGAAATACTACCATTTGTGACAACATGGATAGATCTTGAGGATATCATGCTTAAGCATATATCAGATGGAAAAGTCAAGGCCCATATGATTTCACTCATCTGTGGTATATAAAACTGAAAGCAACCAGCAAACAAACAAGACAAACAAAAACTCACAGACACAGATGCAGTACGGTGGTTATAAGAGGGAAAGGGAGGTGGGGGGAAGGAAAAAGACAGTAAAGAAGATCAAATATATGGTAATAGGGGAGACTTGACTTTGAATAGCAAACACATGATGCAATATACAGATGATGTATCATAGGATCGTACGCTTGAAATCTGTATAATCTTATTAGCCGATGACATCACAATAAATTTTTTTTAATTAAAATAAATAAATTACTCTAGAACCCCAGCTAATAAGGTCAGAACTAAGATTTGTGTCAAGGTCTGTCTGACTCCAGAACTCAGACTTTTTCTACATCCCCATGTAAAAGCTAAAGCTTGCACTTTACACTGGCACAAGCAAGAGGAGCCTAAGAAAACATAAAGACAAATGTGCTATGGAATCCTAGATGGGACCCTGGAACAGAAAAGGGGCACTAGGGGAAAACTGAGGCTATCTGAATAAAGTAGGAAATATGATCATGTGAGATAGTGTATCAATATTGATTCCTTAATTGTAGCAAATGTACCATACTAATTAAGATGTTTAATAATGGGAAAAATTAATTGACTGTTCAGATGATGTGGAGGCATTTACCTGAAATCTATAACTCTTGTTGATCAATATCACCCTGTTATATTTAATTTTCTAAATTAAAAAAAAAATGGGGAAGCCTGACCAGGCGGTGGCGCAGTGGATAGAGCATCGGACTGGGATGCGGAGGACCCAGGTTCAAGACCCCAAGGTCGCCAGCTTGAGCGCGAGCTCATCTGATTTGAGCAAAGCTCACCAGCTTGGGCTCAAGGTAGCAGGTTTGAGCAAGGGGTTACTTAATCTGCTTGTAGCCCCACGGTCAAGGCACATATGAGAAAGCAATCAATGAACAACTAAGGTGCCACAACAAAGAATTGATGCTTTTCATCTCTCTCCCTTTCTGTCTGTCTGTCTCTGTCTATCCCTCTCTCGACTCTCTCTCTGTCTCTGTCAAAAAAATAAAGGGGGGGGGAATTGAGTGCAAGGTACACAGAAACTCTTTGTACTACCTTCATAATAATTCTGCAAATCTAAAACTGTCCTAAAATAAAAAGGTAATTTAAAAAAGAGTTGTGTTTTTGCCTGAAGCAGGATTCCAAGGTGCAGCCAGTGCCCAAGGCAAGGCAGGGCTTCAAGAAAGTGCCTTACTATCTTGTTCTTTCTTTTCTTTCTCTCTCTCTCTCTCTTTCTTTGTAATTATTTGTTAGAGGAGATGCATGTTCTCCCTTTATTATTATTATTGTTATTATTATTATTATTATTTAAGCAAGAGAGAGAGACAGGAAGGGAGAGAAAGAGATAAGAAGCATCAACTTGTAGTTGTGTCACTTTAGTTGTTCATCGATTGCCTCTCACACATGCCTTGACCCAAAGCACAAGAGTAGGATCATGTCAATGATCCCACGCTCAAGCTGGAGACCTCAGGGTTTTGAATCTGGGACCTCAGTGTCCCGGGTCGACACCATCCACTGCACCACCACAGGTCAGGCACTTACTACCTTTTCTTAAAATGAGAGTCCACTTTAGAGTTTGTACCACTGAGTTCTCATCACCTGCACAGTTTGAAGTACAGACATGAATTGCAGGGCTGTTATGTCCAGGGCCACCAGAATCCCCTTCCTAAATGGGGCAAAGGACACCGAAGGCAGACAGAACCAGAAGGTCAGCGAGCTCTGGGGCTCTGCAAACTGGCATGGACTGCAGAGGCTGCTGCAGGGAGGTCTTGCTGGGTCTGCCTGCTTCTCCCAAGAACGTGGTTTGGCCAAGCTGACGTCCCTCCACTTTTCCAACTGTTTGCACTAAAAAGTGCTCATCAGTTGCACTTATTTTGTTAAATTTATTCTGCTGCATTTTATTTTTTTAATTTTACTTATTACTTTTTGAGAGAGAGAAAAGGAGAGAGACATTGATTTGTTGTTTTGTTTATTTTTATTTATTTTCTTCCATTTATTTTTATGCATTCATTGGTTGATTCTTGTATGTGCCTTGACTGGGATCAAACTCGCAACCTTGGCATGTTGGAATGATGCTCTAACCAACTGACCTACCCGGCCAAGGTGCATTTTTTTTTTATACTATTATAAATATCTTTGTTTTCTTTATTTTATTTCAGGACTGTTTATTGCCAGTGTACAAAAATAAAATTGATTTTTGTATTTGGATTTAGTGTTTTGCCACCTTGGTGAAATATTTTATTGATCTTAATCACTTTTTAGTGGATTCCTTAGGCTCTTCTGTATACAAAATCATGCCATCTATTAATAAAGGTAGTTTAACTTCTTCCTTTCCAATCTGGAAGATGAGTGGGTGTTTGCAGACAGCAGGGTCTTGTCTTCTGTGGTCCAAGCGGGGATTTCTGGATGCTGTGGCAGCCAAGCCTGTCCCCACTGACAGGCATGAGGTTCAGATTAATAGTCCTGGTTTCAGGACAAGCTTAAAAACCTGCTCAGAAATTGTAGTAAGGCCAGGCTCGGCATGAGGGGTTAATGAGATAAAGAACATATGCAGGGGGGCCCTGGCCGGTTGGCTCAGCGGTAGAGTGTCGGCCTGGTGTGCGGGACACCCGGGCTCAATTCCCGGCCAGGGCACATAGGAGAGGCGCCCATCTGCTTCTCCACCCCCACCCTCCTTCCTCTCTGTCTCTCTCTCTTCCCCTCCTGCAGCCAAGGCTCCATTGGAGCAAAGATGGCCCGGGCGCTGGGGATGGCTCCTTGGCCTCTGCCCCAGGCGCTAGAGTGGCTCTGGTCGCGGCAGAGGGAGGCCCCGGAGGGGCAGAGCATCACCCCCTGGTGGGCAGAGCATCGCCCCTGGTGGGCGTGCCGGGTGGATAACAGTCGGGCGCATGCGGGAGTCTGTCTGACTGTCTCTCCCCGTTTCCAGCTTCAGAAAAATACAAAAAAAAAAAAAAAAAAAGAACATATGCAGGGTTCTTAGCACGATGCTTGGCATGGAATAAGTGTTCAGTAACTGGGGACACTATTTTTATGGACAAAAATTTTATGGACAAAATTTTTATTATTTTATTATTTTATAAATTATTCTAGAAGGAAGTTCACTGACAGCCAGATTCTCTTGTAGCTTAATTCTATTCATAACTTTAAAATCTCTCAGTAGATGCCACTTGGAACAATCCAAGACTCAGAAAGCATGAGGCACCCTCCACCCTGACCAGAAGCATCCATCAGGGTCCACTCTCACCTTGTACTTGGCCACAGATGAAGGCTTCTTTAGGACAAGCAAGAAAGGAAGTTTCCCTTGTCTCCCTGAGCAGGAGCTTTAGGGGCATGGATAGCTGCCCTTCGTTTTGTCCCTCTCCATCCCCTACCAAGAGTTGGGCTGGCTTTTGACTCCCACAGCAAAAACAGTCCAGTCACAAAGGCAGTGGAACAGGAGGGCATGATCAGAAGGAGGCTGGGGTTGGCCAGAGGACAAATGATGGCCCTGCCTGCTGCTCTGAGAGTGGATCCCGGGTTCCTCCCTCCGCATGCAATGGGAATTCCTCTTTGGATTCTGGCATCAGGCCTGAGCTCCTTATCTCCTCCATACCAACCGTATCGGAGCAATTCAGTGAATCTACCAAGAATGCATTTGCTGCCCTTTGAGCAACCAGAGTGCTTGCAGAGTTGGCCTTGGGCCCGTCCCTTCCAGGAAGCAGATCAGCAGAGCAAGCTAAACCAGGGCTCTGACCTGAAATGCCCCCAAGACCAAGACCCACTGTGCCCCCCACCCCAGATGAAAGCTGAGCACCTTCTGTGGGACCACATCCTGGATCACCTCACAGACTCGACTGAAGGTGCAGCTTTCCAGTTATGGTCTCAGCCAGGGTTAGCTGAGACCTAGAAGTAAATGGAAAAAGAACAGAAGAAAAAGTAGAGATGGAACTGAGGCATCAGAGGAATGTATGTGGTGAGGGGTGGGGGAAATAAAGGAGAGTTGGGTCTGGAAAAGCCACGGAGTCTGGCAATGAAGAGGCTACAATTTGGAGTGAATTTTCATAGCTAAAGATGATCTCAAGGTTGTCTGTACAAGGATGTTCATTACAGCATTGTTTATAACAGTGAAAAATTGAAAGTAAGTTCAAGGTCCAGCCACAGGAGATTGATGAATAAATTATGAATCAGCCATGTACAAGTAAAAAACTGACAGCTGGGGGTGAGAGGGAAGAGATGAATAAATAAAACAGAGGGTTTTTAGGGCAGTGAAACTACCTTGTATAATATGATAATGGTGAGTACGCGTCATTATACATTTGTCAAACCCACAGAATGTGCAGCACCAAGGTGAACCCTAATGTAAACTGTGGACTCAAGGTGATTATGATGTGTCAATAGAGGTTCATCAATTGTAACAGATGTGCCACTCTGGTGGGGGATGTTGGTAATGGGGCGGGCTGTGCATGGGCGGAGGCAGAACACACATGGGAAATTTCTGTACCTTCTTCTCAATTTTACTATGAACCTGAAACTGCTCTAAGATAAAGTCTAAAAAACAAACAAAACCTACAGGTTTGTTTGGCTTTTAAGGAGAATGGCACTATTTGTCATCATAAAAAAAAGATAGAGAAATCTTATGGAAAATAAAATTCCAGCTTCTCTTAAACTCTGACATCCCTAAGCCCTCATTTCCACTTGGCAAGACTTTGTCTGGAGAAAGGAGCAGCTGATCCCTTCAGATGAGGAAGTCCCTCCAGGTGGCCGAGGTTTGCAGGAGGCCAAAGTCGATCATGAAATTTCAGTATAGTCTGTCAGCTTCGGTGTAGATCTCTTGTTCGTGCTATCCTTCGTGTCTGGAACATTTCTTCTTTACCGTCAACCCTTTGCCCTGTTCATTCCTTTTGATCCTACAGGAATTATCTTAAATGTCACCTCTTTGGGGAAGACTTCTTTGACTATCCCAGACTGAGTTAGGTCACCCTGTTTTATGTTCTAATGGCAAGCTTGTAAAACTCAGCACTATTGTCACAGAAGAAGTATTTATGACAACTCTCCCTTACAGAAGAATTCCCCTTCACAAATACGGAAGGAATGAGGAAGTATAAAATCACCATTAGAACACCAGTTTTCTTCAGACAAGATCTACCCGTGGGTATTAAACTTAGTGGGCTAAATGAGATCATGTTAAATGAGATATTTGCATAGTCTCAAAATATTCTTCCCAAGACAGATCTTTATAAATGACAAAGGGAAATATGGTAACTTTAGCATTGAGAAACCCGGCAGACTTTATCTTATCTAAGTGACCAAGGTTAACATCTCAAATAATAAAACATATAGACATCGCATACCACCTGATACCATGCACTGAGAAGGGCATGCCACCTCTGTGGTGTCCTTGACAATAATACATAACCTCAATCTAATCGTGAGTAAACATCAGACAAATCCAAATTAAGGGACCTTCTACAAAATAACTAACCAGAATACTATTAAAAATCTCGAGGTGGTGAAAGACTAAAGAACTGTCACAGACTGGAGGAAATTGAGAAAACATGACAACTAAATGTAATATGAGATACTGGATTAGAGCCTGGAACTGAAAAATATATATGCAAGTGGGAAAGAGAGTCTGTAACGAATAGTGTTGCACTGGTGCTGGTTTCTTAGTTTTCAGAATTGTAATATAGTCGGGGCGATGCTGCCAAAGGGTATCGGAGAACCCTGAATCACATTTGCAACTCTTCTGTAAGTCCAAGATGGTCTCAAAATAGAAAATCAAAAAAGTAATGGTGTAATGATTTGCTTGATGCCTGTGTCCCCTGCCAGGCTATGCACGTCACAAGAACAGGGACCATGAACACACTGTCTTTTCATCATTGCATCCTGGAGTTCTGAAAAATGTCTGATGCATGGTGGACATTCAACAAATACATGCTGAGTAACTAGACTTGTAATTATTGATGCAGAAAAGTCCGTGGTGTATTACTGAGTGGAAAGCTTGAGACACAAAACAGCACGTATTTGTACGAAAAAAGAGAATGATTTACAAACCAATGTTGAACTGAAGCTATTTCTGAAAGATAAAGTGATGAGTAATTTTTCTTGTCTTCTTTTTACTTTGTTATATTTTCTAAGCATGTGTAATGGTTTGCAAACTATTTATGTGCAGAAAAAAGTGTATACACACACACCACATCTTCATTTGAAAGAAAGCCATGAGCATCATACACAGACTTGGAGCCAGACCTGGAAGGCTGGACAAAAGAGGCATGTATCTGAGCCCTGGCCAATGCTGTCCCAGCTGCATGGTGACTGCAGCCAGTGCAGGGGAAAGGGGTCAAAAGGGTGGCTTAATCCCCCTCTGCTTCTCTGCTTCTGCACTCAACAAGTCAGCACTATCTGAGCAAAACTTTCTTTTTAAAGTAGTGTATTCAGGCCCTGGCCGGTTGGCTCAGCGGTAGAGTGTTGGCCTGGCGTGCGGGGGACCCGGGTTCGATTCCCGGCCAGGGCACATAGGAGAAGTGCCCATTTGTTTCTCCACCCCCTCCTCCTTCCTCTCTGTCTCTCTCTTCCCCTCCCGCAGCCAAGGCTCCATTGGAGCAAAGATGGCCCGGGCGCTGGGGATGGCTCCTTGGCCTCTGCCCCAGGCGCTAGAGTGGCTCTGGTCACGGCAGAGCGACGCCCCGGAGGGGCAGAGCATTGCCCCCTGGTGGGTAGAGCGTTGCCCCTGGTGGGCGTGCCGGGTGGATCCCGGTCGGGAGCATGCGGGAGTCTGTCTGACTGTCTCTCCCCATTTCCAGCTTCAGAAAGAAAAATAAAAAAATAAAAAAAATAAAGTAGTGTATTCATTTCTTAGGGCTTCTATAATAAATTACCACAAACTGGAAGGCTTAAAATAACAGAAATTTATTTTCTCATCATTGTGGAGGCTAGTAGTCTGAAATCAAGGTGTCAGCAGGGCCTCTAAAGGCACTAGGAGAGAATCCTTCTTTGCCTCTTCTGCCCTCTGGCAATCTTTGCATTCCTTGGTTTATAGCAGCTTTGCTTACCCCTTAATCTATACCTCTGTCATCCAATTGCCTTCTTGCCCATGTCCCCTCTGTGTCTCTGTATACAAATCTTCCTCTTCTATTTTATACAAATATATAAGCCATTGGATTTAAGGCCCACTGTAATTCATAATGACTTCATTTTAACTTGATTGCATCAGCAAAGACTCTATTTCCAAATAAGGTCACATTCACAGGTACAGGGTCTTAGGACTTAGACATAACTTTTTGGGACATACAACCCACTGCAACTAGAAAATGCCTTGTACCACTAGATATTACTGTGAAACACACCATTTCAAACCTTAGCTGCTTAAAACAACAATTTCATTTGCTCATAATTCTTTAAGTCAGCAATTTGAGCTGTGCTCAGCTGGGAGATTCTTCTGCTAGTCTCACCTGGGTCATTAATGTAGGTACAGTCTTCTAGTAGTTCTAGCGGAACTGGAAGGTCCAAGATGGATTTATTTATATGTCTAACTCTCAGTGCTGGCAGTAATCAGTCAGGTGAACTTCAACTGCGATGGCACTTATCTTCTTCATGTGGACTCACACGCACCAGCAGCTAGCCCATGCACGTTTACATGCAGTTTGGCAGATTCTAAAAGGACAAGAGCAAAAACTTCAGCATTTCTTGAGGACTAGGCTGCTGCATTCTAGTGGTCAAAGCAAGTCACAGTCAAGCCCAAATTCAAGAGGTAGGGAAATAGACTCTACCATGGAAGAAGCAGCAGAGACACGTTGCAAAGGAACGAACATATAGGGATGGGAGACATTATCAAAGTCACCTTTGCAAACAATCTAGGATAGGCTTCAGGTTCTGGGAGGATAAGATGAACAGATGCAGGTCTTGCCCTTAAGAAGCACGTGTAGCAGCTGACCACGATGAACTGAAGGAAATGCTGTGTGTTAGAGTGAAGGCACAGAAGAGGGCAGTGCATCTCCTGGTGAGTGTGTTGAGGAGTTGCAGGTAAGAGGAGATGAAAACTGACCCTTTAAATCCTAGGTCAGGGGCTGCCTCATCTTTGTCTGGTTCTGGATAATGACCATCCCATGCTCTTATATCTCTAGTCACAAGCTCAGATAATCATTGTTGTGAATCATAGTCAAACCTTAAAGCAAGGATGGCATGATCTCCAGTCCCTAAACAAGCAGCTATATGACCTCATGTACAATGATAACCAAGGCAAGAGAAATTTTCAAACAAGAATGTTGATGCAGAAATGGTCTTAGGAGTTAACCCTTGACAGAGTCCCTCTTCCTTCCCTCACAGGCAAACACCTGCCCTTTTCTCCAGTGACTGCCCAGGAGAGGTCTCGCTGCACATATTTATGTGGGAGAAAAGTCTCCCAGGGCACACATCTCATATGCCATATGGAGGTGGGAACCTGGCTACATTTGTTCACTGTATGGCTTCAAGCCTATTTCCTCATCTATAAAATGCAGGCTCACGAGGCTTCTGTAAGAGCCTATGAGAATGATTTGCAAACACTACAGAAGCTCTACCATTGTCTAAAGGGAGTGTGTTGTTCTTGGCTCATTCATTTATCCATTCATTAGCTCATGCAATGTTTTGTTTTGTTTTTTTAATGATTTTTTAAATTTTTATTTTATTTATTAATTTTAGAGAGGAGAGAGAGAGAGAGAGAGAGAGAGAGAGAGAGAAGGGGGGGAGGAGCTGGAAGCATTCAACTCCCAAATGTGCCTTGACCAGGCAAGCCCAGGGTTTCAAACCGGCGACCTCAGCATTTCCAGGTCGATGCTTTATCCACTGCCCACCACAGGTCAGGCAGCTCATGCAATGTTTAACTTGATTTTGTCTGCCCAGAGCAGCACCCACCTCTGAGGATCTGCTCTTCACCCTTCTCCAACCATGTGCTTTGAATGGGAACTGCCATCTTCTCTTATCCTTTCTTCATAATGGTTGGCCCAACAATGGGAAACTGGCTTAAGTTAAGCCAATCAGCAATCTTCCCTGGAATTTTAAAATGTGAGAGTATAAAGAGGTAACCTAGTTCACTCATGGTTTTGGAGCCAGAAACCGGAGCAGTGTGTGCCTTGTCATCAGATGAGTAAGCACACTGTAAGACTCTTCAGGCTGAGAAAGGAATTGCTGGGAGAGGCTGTTACCATGTCATCCTCAGGGACTTAGTCAAGAGTGTGGCATTTGGACCTGCCAGTTCATTGAGCTGGCAGGGGGAGGTGGGAGCTATGGGGCTATAGAAAGAAACTAGAGAACTAGAGGAGCTCAGGACCACTCCCCTAATAGAGCAGCAATTGTAGGATGAATAGGACTTAGAGGGGTGTGGGGATAGTCTTTGAGTCCAAAACACTTGAGATAGAGAGACATGCAGTAATTTACCAGGTGGAGAAGAGGGAGAAGTGAGGCTGCAGAGGGTGTCCAGACCATATCATGAAGGCCTCATAGGCCGAGGCCAGAGTGGAATGTCATTCTGATGGCCTAGAGGGCACGAGGGCAGGATTGGAGGCAAGGAGTGGCAAGGTCAGCTTTGCATATTAGGAGGAGATGGAGACTCAGCCTGCAAGCTGCCATCCCCAGTCTAAGGCCCATAGTGCTATGCACCCTGGTATTTGGCAGTCTGGTCTCAAGCTCTCAAAGGCGACCTATAGGAGGGCTGGGAGAAGCAGCCAGGGCCCGGGCACACAAGTTGCATATGGGTAGCTTCACCCCTTGGGGCACTCAACTCAGCAGATTTCCTGCTGGACAGTGACCATGGGAGGGATCAGGCCCAGGCTTGTCCAGACCCAGAATTCCTGGGTATATGAGGAATTATAACCATCAGGCCTTGGGCTTCACCCAGAATGGAGTTCCCTGAGCAACCCATCAGCTTCTCAAGGTGCTGGGCCTGGCCTGCAAGCCTTCCTCATGTCACTGGGCCATCCTGGCTCTGACTTCCCATTGGGCTGGGTGGGTAGAGCGAGCAGGCCACAGGGCCCTCAGGCCCCGCCCTCCTTGTACCTGCATCAGTGGTGCTGTCCTCCCCCTATCTCAGGCTTAAGGAGGAGCTCACCAGGGCCTTGGCTCCTCACTAGTTCCCCAGGGCTCCTGTGGCCCCGTCATCTGTTAAGCAGTCCAGGCTTCGGCTGTGCTACTGAGCACTGTCTTTCCATCCCTGCCACTGAGTAGCTCAGCACCTGCCAAGGATGCTCAGGTCGCCAGGACCCACCTCAGCTGAGGGACACACCACTGCCCCACTGCACAAATCACCTGGCACAAATCCCCAGTGGGCAAAAACCAAGAAGATGCCCAGGCAGGGGGTGGGGTCCCTAGTTCCTCCCACTTTGCACAAGCCCCCTCCACCCCACCCCCTCTCACTTGCTCCTTATGACAAAGCTGAGCCATAGTCTGGGGCACTTCCTTCGTGCTCTCAGGCAGGAGCTTTCCACCATATGAGGCTGATGTGGGAACAGGTGATTCGTTACTTTCAGCAGCAGGAGGATGATGCAGTTTATACCTCTCAAAGGAGAAGGAAGGAGGACGGCGATGCCAGGAACGGGGCCGAGAGGGAACAGGGAACCAAGTGTTCAAGCATCATTTTCGGGCCTTCCTCTAACACCGTGCTAGATGGACACGGATGGTACAGCAGCCCTGCTGTGGAGGCACTCAAGCCAGCTGGAGGCCAATGATAAAATGCTCACACCCTGGCTGGGTAACTCAGTGGGTTAGAGCACTGTCCCAATACACAGAGGTTGTGGGTTCAATCTCTGCTCAGGGCACATATAAGAATCAACCAATGAATGCATAAACAGGTTCAATGACAAAATTGATGTTTTTCTCTCCTTCTCCTTTTCTCTAAAATCAATCGATCAATAAATTTTTTTTTAAAGAAAGGGAGACTCACAATGTGTGGAGCCGGTGTTTCTGAAGGAGAGGCTCTACAGGAGCACAGAGCAGAGACCCGGGATCTGGGAGACCAGAAAATTTCACTGGGGGAAAGCATCTCAGCTGAGGCTGGCAGTTGAACTGGCCAGTTAAAGAAGAGAAGCAAAAACGGAAGGTGGGTGGCCAGCTTCCTAGGAGGGAGAGCAAAGCTCTAGGGAGGAACCAATAGACATTGCGTTTGATGGGAATGTGGAGGACCACGGGATACATGGTGGGCCTGTAGGGTGGGTGACCAGAATAGCATGGACCCCAGAAAATACCTGCTGCTTAGAAGGGGGTGCTTTGGTCAGATGGCCACAGGGTGGGTAGGTGAGGATATGATCCCTTCTGGGGTCCAACCAGGACCATGCCCCCCCAGAATGCTCACTCCTGTTCTGTCTCACAAGCCATAGCCCATACCTTCTAGCCATATGAGGCTAGAACCAGAGAAGCATTCTATGTTATGTCTTCTTGGGACCCCTAGCCAAATCTACACTCCCTTTCACTGACTACATTAAGAACTTACTTTGCAAATAGACATCTGAAGCTCAGAGTGGTCAAGAAACTTGTCTGAAGTCAAGCCTGTCCAATGCCAGAGCTCTGGGCAAGGTTAATCGGTGTCACACACGTACACAACGGATTTCCTGGTCATGAAAACTTGGGACGTGCTGAGTAAAATAATCACAAACACGTACTTTCCTGCAGGATTTGCCAGAGCCTTTAATGTGCTAACGGGTGATAGAGGGTGTACAGCAGGGGAGGTTTTTGAAATATTGGCCACAGAATTATTTTGTCCTGATGGAGCTGCTGTCTCCAAGAGGCCCACACTGGGGCCTGCTGCTCTGGATGGGGGAGTCAGAGACTGGACTCTGGAAGCCTCACTGCTTTATGTTTTGTGCATTCTCACTTTAGTGCTAAGCCTGCATTTGGTAGAATTGGTTCCTTGCGTGTTTCCCATGAGCCTGGGAAGTCCTAGGAGAGAGCTCCCCCGACCCCAGCCCTCACAGGGGCCTTCCCACTCCGTGCACTTTGCCGGGAGCCTTGGATCACCTGAGCAGATGTGTTTGTGATTCACAAAGAGACATTTCCAGACAAAAGTGTCTTTCCGGGTCACTAAGGGCACCAGCATGTTTAAGGGAGGGCCTCCAGGAAGAGGTGATATTTTATCATGAGGGATGAGTGAGAGAAGAGCAAAGGCACAAAGGGAGAAGCCACCCCTATGGGAAGCACTGGGGTCATCAGGGCCAGGGCTGGGAGAGTCCAGGAAAGGGAGCTGGTGCTGGTGGTGGTTGAAGGCTATTCTTGAGGGATGGGGACTTGGATCTGTGTCATTAGAACACAAAATGTACTTGAGACAGGGGTGATTTAAACAATCCACAAAGAGTTCCAGCCTGGATTCATTCCCAGCAGAAGAGAGTCCGGCCTTCCTCCCTCCCTGTGGTCTCCCAAGACCTGACCCTGACTCACCCACCATGAGACCTCAGTCACAGCCTGTGATCTGTCTCCCCATGCTGGAGCGGGCCAGCTCTGACCCAGCCCGTGCACCTCAGTCACATCTGTCTCCCGTGCTGGAGCGGGCCAGCTCTGACCCAGCCCGTGCACCTCAGTCACATCTGTCTCCCGTGCTGGAGCGGGCCAGCTCTGACCCAGCCCGTGCACCTCAGTCACATCTGTCTCCCCGTGCTGGAGCGGGCCAGCTCTGACCCAGCCCGTGCACCTCAGTCACAGCCTGTGATCTGTCTCACCTGTGCTGGAGCGGGCCAGCTCTGACCCAGCCCATGCACCTTTCGCCTTGGCCCTTCTTCCTTTTTTTTTTTTCCATTATTTATTTATTTATTCATTTTTAGAGAGGAGAGAGGGGGTGAGAGAGAGAGACA
Organism: Saccopteryx bilineata; assembly: GCF_036850765.1. Lineage (NCBI taxonomy): Eukaryota > Metazoa > Chordata > Mammalia > Chiroptera > Emballonuridae > Saccopteryx > Saccopteryx bilineata. The sequence continues at coordinate 38,008,122 of NC_089499.1, read as the reverse complement.
GAGAGAGAGAAGGGGGGAGGAGCTGTAAGCATCAACTCCCATATGTGCCTTGACCAGGCAAGCCCAGGGTTTCGAACCAGCGACCTCAGCGTTTCCAGGTTGACGCTTTATCCACTGCGCCACCACAGGTCAGGCCCGCCTTGGCCCTTCTTGCAGCCTCCTTGAGACACAGCCTCTGGTGTCTCCCATCTCCACGGCTCCACTGGGACCCTCACGCTGCCCTAGCTGAAAACCATGCACTGAGCTGTTTCCAGGGTTCCTCCCCTCACTGCAGACTCCTCAGCCGAGCCATCTACACCCACCATCTCCAGGTTCGCCAGGCACGGTCCCCAGCACATTTGAAAAAGGGTAGCGGTTCTGGGGTACCAAGTAATGACTGGGCATGAGAAAAGTGCCAGTGGGTTGCCACTCTACTCCAGACAACACAAAATGGCACTCTCTCTATGACTCAGTCTCCTCCCCATCCCAGCCTTCCTGGAGCCCATCCCTGGCTCTCTGGGGAAAGGGCCCATCAACCAGGCCAAATACAGCCCTCGTGGCTCCCGTGACCAAGATTCTGGTCGCTTGTCTAACTCTCCATGGGCAGATGCCAAAATCCACCCGGGAAGAGAAGGCAAAGATAAAATAAAGGCCTGATTGAGAGCATCAGACTTCAGTGACCTGCAGCCCCCACCCCATCCTGGGGACAATTAAGTGTCCAGGTGGCTGGGCGAAGGCTGCTGTCCCCTCTGCCCTCAGGGCTCTGACACATCCTTTCTTCAGTGAGTTAGTCTGTCCATGTGACTGTCCTGCTGCCTCAGAAATGTGGCTTTTCTGATCAATTCTGGGGTCCTGGGGATGGAGGCCACTGGCTCAGCTGCTTTTCCACAAGAGCGCTCATAAATACGCACGTGCGGACATGCACACTAAATACCTGGCACTCTGGAGCACCCCGTCCTTGGAATCCTCTCTCCCTGAGCGTCCACGAAGGGTTGGAAGCCGTAAAACTCCTGAATGTGCTGATTTATTTCCTGCCGGCAAGCTAGGTATTTTTACAATTGTTCTAAAATCCCATTATCTTAGCCTTCTGAACTGGCTCAGTGACTCATACTGGCTGGATACGTGACTGGACGCCAAAAGGTCACCTGCTGCCCTCATTCACAGGGATGTAACAGAGCCCTGGGGCAGAGAGCGGCTGGGTCTTCAGCATACTTTCCCTTCCTGAGGCCAGGGCCATGGGAAAACACAATGATAACAAAAATAGAAAGGAATGATCTTGACCGCGTGGGATAATTGTAAATACTGAAAGATGCTTAAAAAAAAAACAAAAAACAAAAAAAAAAAACAGAAGTAAAAATTATAGAGCTGGGAGGAGCTCAGAGACAAATGTTCTCATTCTCTTCTAGCCAGCACTTCCCACATTAGTAATTTTATACTTATCTGTGTTACTATTTGCTAATTCACTCAACAAATATTTATTGAGCACGCGCTATATGCCAGGCATTATTCTAGATGCTTGGGCTCCACCAGTGACAAAGCAAAGATGCAACCCTCTGGGTGCTGACATTCTGTGGGAGGAGAGGGGGAGACTGACAACCGTAAACGGTATTCATCATAAATGAGAGCATGACAAAAATGTTAGAAGCGGATAAGTGTCAGGGGAAAGAGAAGAGCGAGGTGAGTAACGCTGAGGGCGGGGCCCGGTTGTAGCCGACAGTAGTGAGCAGAGGAGACGTGGGGGAGGAGCATGCCTGTAGAAGGGGCAGCTAGGGTGAAGGCCTATGGAAGGAAGGAAGAGGCAGGAGGCCAGGCGGCCGGAGCAAAGGGAGCAGAGTGGAGGGCGGTGGGAGAGGAGGTCAGGGAGGTACCTGGGAAGAGGTCACTGGTTCGCTGTAAGGACTTTGGCTTTCATGAGGAAGAAATGGAGCGAACTGCAGAGTTGGGAAGTGGCATGATGGGACTTCACACTTGTGAGAGCCCCAGGGGGTCAGGGTCATTCTGCAACCCCATGCCTAGGGCATGGCACCTGGCAAGAGCTCAGTAAATACAAATACCAGTGGAATGAATGAATGAATCCAAGCTGGAGATTGTGCCCACATTTCTCCAGAAAGGACTGTGGATACTTCTGGACAGATATGTTTCTAATCTGATCACTGTATCTGGAGCAGAGATTCATGTCCATATCACTTGAGTTGTTTTTCCAAGTCCTCATATTCAGATCATTCCCCAAAAGTCCCGATTCCTAGGCTGGGTGGGGCCCAGCATGAGTATATGAATCTCAGACAAACCCACCACCAGGTAAGAAACATAAATCTAGACATACCAGATACTTCCAAATTCTGAGCACCTGGCATCATATCCAGCCCCAGGGCACACAGTGAATGAATGAATAAACATGTGTTGACTAACTTTATGGATGTATAATGCTTGAAGATTGCTAATGAATTGCCCTTTTCCATTTTCAACCCCGGTGTTTATAGTATTGTGTAAATAAATACCTTTTGAGAGCCTGAGAAGCCAGGCTGCTGTGTGCTGTCCTCCTCCCCCACCCTAATGCATGGGCCACTCCTCTATTCTGGGCCTTTTCCCTTCACTGGCTTCCACCTGATCTGCCCTAACTTTGGGGAGCACCTTTGGTCCTTCTCCCTGGAGGGTGGAGGTCTTCTGAAAACAGATCGCCTTTCACAACCCAATGGGTTTCTGCAGTGCCCCCGGCTAGCAGGGCCTCTGCTGGGATGAGAGGGTTGCTGAGGAATGAGGCTCTACCATACAGCCTGATGCCCCCAAAGAAAAAGGGTGTTGTGCTAGGGGAGTGGAAGCAGGGTGTCAGAGGCTCTGAGGGAAGCAGCAGTTCACTTCCCTTTCCACACAGGAGGGGCCCGCCCACATTCCAGGAACGGGACCGAATTCTTCCTGCAGGAAATGCTGGGGCTGCAAGGTGTCCATTCCTTCTCCGTCTCCCCATCTCAGCCAGTTGACCCCACTCCAGAGCCCAGAGCCCCAGCTCAGGGCCCCTGGGTCTCAGATTCCCGGCTGTTGCTTGCAGGTGCTGGCTGCCTGAGATTTTTGCATGTAAACAGTAAGAGTCCCTTATTATCTTGACATACTTGAAATGAGTACAGCCATTTTTTTCTCTTCCCAGAATTCACAAAAGTCCAGAAATTCCACAAGGCCTCTGACTCAACTCTATTTATTCCCTTTTGCTAACCACCCCTGCCCTGTGACATTGAAAGGGCAGCTTAGGAGCCTGTGCCCTGCAGCCAGGCCTAAGTCTGCAGCCATACCTGGTGGCTGGAAGGAGTCCTCTGACCCAAGTGGGGCCAGAGGCCGAGCAGGTGAACCCGCTGAGGGGGCAGTTCTGAACTGCAGATTAGGTAGTGGTTACCTAAGGGCCTTGCACAAAAGTCAGGCAGCCTGGGTTAGAATCTGGCTCCATTTATCTGCTGTGCAACAGATGAGTTAAACGTCTCTGAACCTGTTTCCTCAAGTCTGTGATGGGTGTGTCAATAGCTTTTTTCTCTTAGGGAAACTGAGGTAAATGAGATAATGCACAGAGAACACTTCAGAAAAAAATAGTTATAATTATTGCATTTTCATGAGTATTGAGCCCTATCATATACATACTATTGTACAAAGTTCCAGGACCTTGATCTAAATGTCCCAGGCCTTCAGAGACCACCTCATCAAGGAGACAGTTCAGGAAACAGAAACTTTGGGCTACACACGATAAAATGTTGTTCAAGATAGAGGGGAAGGCAGGATTAACCCTCTGCCAAAAAGATCAGGACAGTTTCACAAAAGAAAGAAACCCTTGAAAAGGTTTTGAAGGTTGAATAGGAGTCCTTAAGGCAGATTAGGGAGAAAGGACAACACATGTAGAGGAGATAGCACATTCCAAGACTCAGGGACCCAGCCAACAAGTTAGGTGAGGAAGTCCAGGATATAGGAATCTACAGTGCAAAGAGGACAAGGGTGACAGGGAAGCTTGCCAGATAGGGAGGGTCCCATCCTAGAAGGCCTGGGTGGCCTTACCAAAGAGAGGTCTAAACTTCTCCCTAAAGGCACTGCCTTGTAATGGGCTTCCTTTTAGGAAGATTTCTCTGGGTGCAGTAGAGGCGGATCAGGGCACAGACACGGGAAGAGACAGAGGCTGGATCAGAGTCAGAAGACAAGTGCAAGAGAGTAGGGCAGCAACCCTCAAGCCTCAGTCATTCCCTGGCCTCCTTGGTGGTTTTTGACATATCCAGGCACAACCCCAACTATTCCTTTGTGTGTGTGTGTGTGTGTGTGTGTGTGTGTGTGTGTGTGTGTGTGTGTCAGAGACAGAGAGAGTCAGAGAGAGAGACAGATAGGGACAGACAGACAGAAAGGGAGAGAGATGAGAAACATCAATTCTTCGTTGTGGCTCCTTAGTTGTTCATTGACTGATTTCTCATATGTGCCTTGACCAGGGGGCTACAGCAGACTGAGTGACCCCTTGCTTGAACCAGAGACCTTGGGCTCAAGCTGGTGAGCTTTGCTCAAACCAGATGAGCCCACGCTCAAGCTGGTGACCTCGATGTCTCGAACCTGGGTCCTCCGCATCCCAATCCGATTTTCTATTCACTGCGCCACCACCTGGTCAGGCCCAACTATTCTTTATGTAATATTTCTGTTCATGTCAGCTCATTCTTCACCATTATGTATATAAAATTATAGCTACTGTTTCATTTTCTCCAAACATATATCTAAACTATACTCTTAAAAGAAAAGGTTTTCTGCTTGCTACTGGAAATCACCTCTTTGTCCTCAGGCAAATTCTGCCTGAGCCCAGCAGCTGGGAATGGAGAAGGGTCCACTCAGTGTCTTGTACCAGCCAGGCTGGCCCCCCAAACCTCTGCTTCAACTTTTATGGCCTTTGTGGCTTTGGGACTAGAGGTGCTCAGCTCAGTTGCTGCTCTGAAAGGGAAGACCAGTCAGGCATCCCTTGCCCTTGGTGACCATGACTATAGTTGTTAGCACTCCTCCTCATCCAAATATATGGGCTCCAGCTCTGCTTGGAGCACAAACAGGCGAATGCTCTTCTCTGAGAGCAAGAGAGATTTAAGCAGACCCCAGAATGGCTTGGTAGCAGACAAGTCTGTGGGTAACTCCACTATGCTGGATTAGTGACTATGTTCTAGGCCGGGGGAAAGGGAGAGGAGGAAGAAAGGAAGACGAGAAGGGAGAAACACATCCCCTGGTTCATCTTCACAAGAATCTTGTGAGGCAGGAATTACTATACCCATTTCACAGATCAGGAAGGAACCTCAGAGACATTAAGCTACCTGCCAGGGTTATTTCCAGTAAGAAATGGGACTTAGCTACTAGTCCAGATCTGTCTGACTTGAAAGACTGCTTTCTTTTAAAAGAATAAGACTCATAGTCATACTGTTGTAGCATAACAGCAATTTTTAAAAAACCTCTTCCGGTCTCCTTTTGTTTGTGTGCAAAATATATGCATGTCTTCCTTTTGTTCAGCTAGCTAGCACTATATCATAAACATTTGTAATGTTGCTAAATAGTCTTTACACTAATCACTTTTGCATAATATTCCAGCTTATGGACATATGATTCACTGAGCCATCACTGAACATTATTTAGGTGCTTTCAACGTCTCAGAACTATAAATTCTCCCTACCCCCACCCTTCCCAAGTCAGGCCTCCCTGGGATGAATCAGGGCACCCACCTGTCCCATGTCTGGAAGGTTATGTAGGTCACTGGGGCCTGATCATGCCTGCAGTGGTGCAGTAAGGCATTCTAGAGTCTTGGAAGGTGAGAGCTACTCAGAAAGGCACGTCTTCTACCTCCCACCCCATTGCCTCTGCCAAGTCTGGCATGGCTTTTCCCCTACCACTGTCCTCATCCATTCAGACCATAAAATCAGAGGTGGTATAGGCTGGGGAGACCAATGGCTGGGTGAAGTCGCTTCCTGCTGCTGGTGAAGGCAGCCCCATACCCAGACATCTTAGGAGTCGTAAGGTACAAGTGACCCCAGAACTGGGATAGGAGCCAGACCCCTGCAGAGGTCCTGGGTCATTCGTTGCTTGGTCCGTGTTCCTTTGAAAGACCCTTTCCAGAGAATTCTCTGTTCCCTGGCCCCTCAAGGAACACCACCACATCCCAGGCTGGCTCCCCAATGGTTCTAAGATGGACTCCCGAAAGCAGAAAAACTCCTGGCAGGCAAGCAGACATGCACAACCGCCTAAGGTTACCAGCCAGAGAGCACATTTTCAGGATGCTTCTCTGTTTTATCTGTTTGCAGAGCAGATATTTGGGGAGGTTGAGCTCAGAATTGCTTCGTGGCTGCCAGTCCCATGGGAGATGGTTTGCATTCTTAGCATAGCTGGCGGGCTGTGAGGCAACAGAGATGACTGCTCCGAGGCCTCTCCCGACCCAAGGACGATGAGCCACCACCTCGGCATCTCCTCTCCTTGGCCGGGTTCTGGTATGGGACACGCTGGACGTCCCTTCCAAGAAGGCAGGATGATGGGAAGTCTCCAGAGGGGCTATTTGGAGAGAGAGTCATCATATTATTTATGCAAACCCAGGACTGGGAGTGCTTGTCAAACTCGTGTCCTCTGTGCCCCTGCTTAGCACACATCCTGTGCCAACAGAACTGCCTTTGGAGAGACCCACAGACTGTTCATGAGGGCGGCTTTCTTGAGCCGGTGGGATCTGAATTTCTTCCGAGTATGCTGCTGCTTGCATTTTTTTTCTCTTTTAATAAAGAATATGTAACATTGAAAAACAAAATCAGGCCCTGGCCAGGTAGCCCAATTGGTTGGAGCATTGTCCCAATATGCCAAGGTTGCAGGTTCAATCCCTGGTCAGGATACAGAATCAACCAATGAATGCATAAATAAGTGGACCAACAAATCAGTGTTCCCCTCTCTCTCACCTGTTCCTCTCTCTCTCTCTAGAAATCAATAAATAAAGGCCCTGGCCAGGTGACTCAATGGATAGAGCATCACCTCAACAGGCCGCGATTTTGGATTCGATCCAGGTAAGGGCACCAATAAAAGAATGCAAAATTAAGTGGATCAGTGACTCAATGCTTCTCTCTCTCTCTCTCTCTCTCTCTCTTTCTCTCAAATCAGTGGAAAAGTAAAATAAAATCAATAAATAAAAATAAAAATAAATTAATAAAGTTATTTTTAAATAACTAAAGAACAAGGCCTTAGAGCTAGGGCATTTCACCTCTTGCCTTAATTGTAAACCACAGGGTTTAGCAATCTATCTTGTCAGAAAATCATAACTGTCACCCCTATGCACCCTTTCCCACAGCCATTTGGACATCCTATTGCGCTACAGAGAGGAGGAGGAGGAGTGGCCTCCTTGAGTCAAACCTGTGACAGATGTGTTCCTCACTGGGCATACTGGCCTGTGGCCAACGGCCACACCTACAGAATTCTCTGAAATGAGGAACCACATTCCTGAGACCATTCAGTGGAGGTGGCCTCAAAGGGCAAGCTGGACTTTATTCAAGCCCTGCTAATTGCCAGGAAATGCAGGGAGAGAAACCCTCTCTGTGGCCTGTGCACAGGCGCCTGCCCAGCTGGCGTGGGTCGCTATGTCCTCAGGAAGCTAGGCCCAAAGCCCACTGACAATGGCGCTGTCCTGGGAGACAGGCCCTCTGGATGGCCACAGCTCCCGTCAGGGCCTCAGGAAAGCACCAGACGAGGGGCATCGGCGGCCGAGGGAAAGCCAAGCAGCCTGTGGCCCGGCTGACCGCCCTGTGACCGCTCGGCATGAAGCTGGCAGAGAGAAACCCTGCTGGGAGCCCGTGCAGGTGTGTGCGTGGGACGTGAGGGAGGCCAGGGCCCCTCCCTGAGACGGCCCCGTCCAGGAGGAGGGAACGAAGCCTGCCTTAGAAGTACACTAAGAGCCCAACAGGTGCGTGTGCCCGAGGGGCTGGCAGGCTGGGCGCGCTCACACTGCCTGGCCTCCCTGTGGAGCAGGGCTCTCAGCCCTGGCAGCATATCAGACATCACCTGGAAAGCTCTTGAAATTCCCAACGCCCAGGCTGCACCCCACATCAATCTGATCAAACTCTTTAAGAGGTGAGACCCAGCTTTCAGGTAATTAAGCTCTTCAGCCAGGGTTGAGAACCAGTGCTTTAAAAAATTATCTGATGCATCCCAGGTTCATCAAAGAAAATAAGTACGGCTCCTCCTGAGTGACTCATGGAGCCACCTTCTCCCTCGAGCCCCTCCTCAATCCCCAGTCTCTCCAAATCCCTGCCGTTCTTCCAAACCCATCTCAAGCCCTACCTCCTCAGGGAAGCTCTCCCTGGCTGCCTCGGCTGCACTGATCACCTGCCTCTGAGGTCCCCTGCCATTTAGGACCTGCGTCGCTTACCAGGCATAACTATCAGCTGATATTTGTTCTTTCTACAAATTGGATCATCCATTCCCCTGGGGCCAGGGACTCTCCATATTATGCTTCCTTGTGACCCACCAACCTATCACCTATCACCATTCATTGCCCGTTTTACATGTTCAACAAGCACTTTGGGGCTGACTTGGCTATCTTGGTGACAGAGTTGAAAAAATGTTTGACCCAAAGTAGTGGTTTTAATGTTGATCAGTGATTGTGATTATGGAGGTATGTCTGGTGGGAAAGGGGTGGAAGGGCTGCAGGAAAAATGGCCAAAAAATGCCAGTTAGGCTATCTTCCAGGAACATATGTATGACTCATCTAACCCAGCCTTCACGTGACCCAGTCTCTGCACTGAACATCTTTAAAGACATACACGGAGTAGTGAGCAGGGGAGGGTGATTAACTAAGCGAGAGCACTTTAACTATTTACTGCACTTCTCTTAAGGAAACTAGAATGTGGCAAATCTGAGAAGCTGACATGTCAGCTAGCCCTTGAGGGGTGGAGAGAAACGGGGCTGGTGTTCCAGGCACGGAGACAAGCTGTGATCGGTGCAGAGGGACACAGTGCCTCCTGGGTTCTCAGAACGACCAGTGGTCCCATGAATGTGGAAGGAAGAAGTAAAGAATGGGGATGGTTAAAAAGAGACAGAATAGGATGACAAGGGCCAGTTTCTGAAGAACCTGGAACGCAGATGAGGGAGATGGACTCCAGGTTGCACCACCCAAAGCTTAGGACAGAGAAGTGGTGTGATGGAATCACTCTGGCAACATACAAAGAGTGGGATGCCAGCCAACCCGGGTACAACAGCAGGCCCTGGAAGAGATTACTGGGCAGAGGAAGGCTGCAGATGAGGGATGGCATAGTCCACCCGGGCTGCCAGCGAGGCTGCCTCTGAGCCCCACGCCCTGCGGGGCACGTGCTCAGGCCTGGGGCCAGTGTTGGAGGTGCTCCCATATACCTCACCCAGGAGACCCTTCCAGAGATGCTGGCCTGCCCAGCTGGTCACCCCCAACGCCAGACCAGCCACTCCATACTGTTCCCCCAGCATCTGAGCTAAGATCAGAATCCCCCCACGTGTTGGCAGGGCCACCCTCAGCTGCCTTCACCCACAGGGCCACATTTTCACTTTATGTCCAAGCCAACGGGAATTTATAGTCACCATCAAATATGAAAAACAAAAACAAACACATCTTTTAAAATAATGTTTTTAATCATTTATTGATTTAAGAGAGAGAAGAAAGGAGAGAGAAAAAAAGCCATTGATTTGTTTTTCTGCTTATTTATGCATTCATTGGTTGATTCTTACACTGCCCGCAAAAATTAGGGGATCAGGGAACGTGCAGATACTCCAGTACTTTGAGCCTTTTGTATAGCGCATTTTCACCAATGAAATAAAAGTTGGGTTTGCATCTCATTTGCATAATCAAACAACTTTCTTTGACTTGTCATTTGCTTTTCTGATGTTCTTGTTTAATAAAAAAAATCAAATGCTTCTTTTTTTTTATTGCTTCATGTTCATTTTGAAATATCCCTTAATTTTTGTGAGCAGTATATATTAATATGTGCCCTGACCGGGGAATCAAACCTGCAATCTTGGTCATCAGGACGATACTCAACCAACTGAGGTTATCCGGTCAGGGCACAAACAAGCAAATCTTTTAGACTCAAACAACATAAAATGTATTTCAATGAAAAAAAAATCTTTTTAATGGAGGAATGGATTTTCAGTTCTAAAATTTGTGTATCAATTTGTACTAAAAGATTTTAGGAGTTAGGCTGCTTGGGTTTACCAGGAAGCTGGTGCTGAGATGGAGTGAGTAATATAAGATGACTTATGGAAGTAGGAGGAACCGCCTGTGAAAGAGGAGGGAGGAAAGGAACTTGGAGCCTCCGGACCTGGATGCAGACCTGAGAGACTCAGCCAGTCAGCCCACCGGGGCCTGCTGGACGGGCGCGGGGTTGCGTGGAAATGTGGGAGTGGCCAGGCCCTCGTACCACCACCCGGCTCGGTCATCGGCCAAGGCCACTTCAAAAAGAGCACAAACTTGACCCCAAAACTGAGCGGGCCCTACAGGAGCCCATAGCTGTGGACTGCCTGCTGACCACAGCCTTGCAGCCGGCCAGTCCTTTCTTGGGCAGCAATCTTTGTGTCTGTCGTGGAGCCCCTGCTCTCCCAGTCTCGGGGCGGAGTGGGTCACACCTGATGTGTGTGAATCCTAAAGGGTCCCCTTCCTTCTCTCCATCCTCTTCCTTCCTGCCTGCCTCACTTAGCAGAGGGCATCTCTCCAAGGATCTAGTCAGTTTTCTCCCTCCCTCCACTTCCCAACCCTGAAGCCTCTTCTCTCACTTATCTCCTCACAATACTTTGTCCCAAACTCACCACAAGCAACATCAGAAGATGAATGACTGCCTGGAAAAGGATCTCTATAACTTGAATCATCAAGGACTCATCTTCTTAGATATGAAATCACAAATCACAGATGTACCCAAACAGAAAAACGAGCAAAAGATATGATATGAAGGAGTAGTTTATGGAAAAGGAAATAAGATGACCCTGAGTTGAGAAAAGATGCTCAACCTGACTCATAGTGAAAGAAATTCAAGTTAAGACTACACAGAGATACCATTTCACCTATCAGATTGGCAAAGATCAAAAAGTTTGACTCAGCACAGCATTGGCGGGGAACAAACATACTCACATGCTGCCGGTGGGAACAGCAATTGGTAAAGCTTATATGGAGCGGAATTTGGCAATGTTCTTCTAAGTTACAAATTCCCACGACCTTCAAAAGGCAGCAGAATGTAATGGTTAAGAGAATGGACTAAAGCCAGAGCACCTGGGTCTGAATCCCTGTTGCCCAAGTCATCTAACGTCTCTGTGCCTCAGTTTCTCTTAACTGTAAAATAAGATGATAATAGTACCCACCTCTGGAGATTCCTGTCAGGATTATTGTAAAGCACTTACTACATGGCCCGGCCCTTAGTCAATGCCATGCAAATGTTAACTATCATTATTATTAATTGACCCAGCAATTCCACTGCTAGGAATTTACCCTACAGATATATTTGCACATGTATTGCATGAGTTTACAATGTTATTCATTGCAGCATCTTGGGAGAAAACTGAAAATAATCTAATTGTCCATAAATAGGCTAAATTAATTATAATGCATGTGTGTAATAGAATACTACACAGATGCAAAAAAAAAAAAAGAAGCTCTTTAATACTGATTCATTGTGTACAGAATATTACCATATGTTTTTAAATAAGGAGTAATGTAAACACAAATTCAACTGAACTGACTTTGGGCTAACTGCAGCTTTATTTACCCTACTTGCTGCAGAAACGTGAGCATGTTTTATCGCAGACTCCGCTGGGTGTGACATACCACATACACTACCTTTGCTGTTGTTCCGTGAGTAGAGGGAGCTGCCTCATCCCAGGGTTTTCAAGGTAAAAAAGATTTAAAAAAAAGATAAAGATGGAGAGAAGAAATGCACCAGCGGTTTGTCATTGCCTCTGTGGTGTGGTGTGTGGGTCCCACCCACATGTGCTCACGGGCCTGATGTCACAATCACCAACCACCTGCGGAATGGAAGTGCCCCTGAAGGGATACTTTTGTACACACCTCGAATTCCAAATTCCTAATTCCGAATGAATTCCCAAGCACACCTGCCCCCAAAGTTTCCAGATAAAGAACTGTGGGCCTTTATCTACCTTCTCCCCACCCCCATTAAACAACATTCTTTAAGGATGCACTAGAAGCTGGCACCACTTGCCTGTAATGAGAGAAGCTGCCTGGCTGAGCAACCAGAACGTGAGGGATAGTTTCACTGAATGTGAATCCAAGAACCAAACGAGCCTATGCGTATCTTACTCATTTGATAAATAAATAAATGCCATTGAAGACCTCCTCGGCCCAAGCTGCCGGGTCATGTTAAAGCCTGAATACCCTCTCCTGGCATCTCTGTGGCAGGCTGCCTGGGAAACTGAAGCCTGGGAACCGGAGTTTGAGGGTGGGGGCTGGTGGGACAGAAGCATCATCTCTGACTCACGTGCAGCCCTGGGCACGGCGGCGAGGCCTCCTCCCTTGAAAAGTGGAGATAATGAGAGTGACTAAGTGGCGAGCACTCTGATGGGCCGATTGGTGGGGAAGCAAGGTTTCCTCACCAGCACCTTCCTGCATGCACACCTTTCTCTCCTGGGAAGATGAGAGCCACTCTCCAGATAAGATGCCTCCTTGGCTCCTTGCCCAACTGCAACCCAGTGGGAGGGCAGCTGAAGAATCTGTGATCACAGGGCCCTGCGGATGGAGGCTCAGGGTGGACAGCAGGGTGCATGAAACCAAACCCACCGAGGATGCACAGGGAGCTCCCAGCAACCCTGCTGTCCAGGGAGAAAACTCAGAACAAGCCACATGCGGATGTAATAAGGGGATAGATAGTTCAATCAACCCAGGGGATGGGTGGACCTGAATTTACAAATACAGAATTTTGTATGACTTAGTGCTGAGCAAAAAAAAGCAAACTGCACTTATAAAAGAGGAAAAGCAAATGGCAGATGGGAAAGCTAAATGCCGAGTGCCAGTCCAGAGGAGCTTTATGCAAGGGACCCCCAGCCCATCCCTTGTGCAGGAGAGCCAGGTGACTCTGGAATGTAACACAGGCAATGCAGAGGCGCTGGGGTGGAAAGCAGGGCACGGGCTAACAGTCTGCAAAGACAGCAGTGAGACCCTGATTCCCTCCCCGTTAGGGCAGCCTGCAAGTTTGTCTGCCCCAGAGGAGATGCAAAGAAGTTAAACCCAAGGGATAGAGCAGCAGCGGACACAACAGAGGGCTGAGGTGGGGTGGGGAATAGGACACAGCATTGAAAACAGTCCCAGCGAAGCAGAGAACAGTTTCCAGTGAGCTTTCTTTAGCACCCGACTTGAAATATGATCAGAAGTGCAAGAATCACCAGTCCCCCTTGAGAAAACTCCCGACACGAAAACAGAAACCACAACAAAGAAACAGAATAAAAGCGGACCACAGATAATGCAGCATGGAAGAAAACATCAAGAAAAGCAGGATCTTCAGAGAGATGAGAAAATAGTTTCCATGAAATTAGATCAGAATGTTTTTTAGAGACAAAAGGAATCAAACCTCTTAGAAATGAAAAATGTGATTCTAAAATAAAAACAGGCAAGATTTAATAGAAAGATTTGGCCATAAGAAAAATCACCCAGAGAGAAGAATAAAAAGAAAATAGAAGAGAGGAGAAAATGTGGAGGCTTTAATCAAAAGACCCAATTCAAAAAGAAAGTACAGAGGAAATGGAGAAAAGGACATGAAAATCTCCCCGAAACAAAGGACGTGAGCCAAGTGCCTACCAAGTATCCAGTACAGTAAACGAGGAAAGACCTACAGCAAGACAAGCAGTGGTGCTATTTCAGAATACAGAAAAATTCTACAGGCTTCCAGAGTGAAGAACATGGGTCATCTACAGACACGCAGGAATCAGAATGGGGAGGGCTATAGGAAGAGGGGTGTTCTATCAGTGGAGGGGCAAACTCAGAAATTCTTTTTTCTTTTTTTAAAGAAAGAGGAAGGGAGGGAGATGAAAAGCATCAACTCGTAGTTGCGGCACTTTAGTTGTTCATTGATTGCCTTTCATACGTGCCTTGACTGGGGGACTCCAGCTGAGCCAGTGACCCCTTGTTCAAGCCAGTGATCTTGGGTTCAAGCCAGCGACCTTTGGGCTCAAGCCAACGATCCCACACTCAAGCTGGTGAACCCACGCTCAAGCCAGATGAGCCTGCACTCAAGCTGGCGATCTTGGGGTTACGAACTCTATCCACTGCATCACCACTGGTCAGGGAGGAATTCACTTTTTAAACGTGTAAAAGTGATGTTTCTTCAGATGTTATACAGGTAGTTGAGTATAGAGGGCTGGAATGTTAGGAATTTTAGTGCAATCTTTTCTTCTTTTCTTTTTTTATAGGGCCTCCTCCCTAATAACCCATGTAACAACATAGGTGTCCTTCCATACCTGTCTCTATGCCTATATATACACGCATATACAAAGATAGATACACACACATATCCATATGTGCACATACATGTATATCCATCTATAGACACACATACCTGTGAAGGATATCCACATTTGAATAGGGGAGCTCGAGAACACACCTCTCAGTGCTCTGACTATGGTGTCTGCACTGAGGCCGGTGACTGGGCAGGACACAGGACTCCACAAACCTGGAATTTTGACTCAAGGATTCTCAATTTCAGTTGCTGCATCAACTCATAGTTGCTTCTCGTACGTGCCTTGACCAGGCAAGCCCAGGGTTTCGAACCAGTGCCCTCAGCATTCCAGGTCGACACTCTATCCACTGCGCCACCACAGGTCAGGCCCGAAACTTTCTTAGAACTATACTGCACTCCCAGCTTTCTCCAAAACTTCCTGTTTTTTACTCACAGGACTTTTTCCCAGTAAACCTTTGGCAAGTTGAATTGCATTTTGGCGACTAATTCTTAGAGGACCCAAACTAATTAACTATATATGTGTATACACACATACATATATTTAAAACACACACATGATATATATATGTGTGTATATATATGTATAGACATACATAGTTTGGATATATATATACATATTACATGTGTGTTTTAAATTACTGTTTTGTTTTACCTTAGTACTGTATATGCCTTTCTTTTTCTTGCTTTTCTTACTCATCAATATCTAAGGAAAATGTATCACTAGTATATCTCTATTTTATTCTTTTTAGTGACTGCATTACATTTCTAGATAGACATACCATAACTTGCTCAGCCAGTTACCTGTGATTGTGACTGGACATTTACTTTTATTCTAATGTTTGTACACTATGGAAATGCTACAATAATTATTACTATTTGGTACAAACATCTGTGGACAAATCATAAAGAATGGGTTGGTGGTCAAAATATACTCATACACACAATTTGTTATAATTAATTTTATATAATAATTTTAGTTGATGATGCCAGACTGATTTTTTAAATACTATAAAATGCATACTTTTAATAACAATGTAGAAATGAATATCCCTTCCTCTGCACGTCCACTCATACTTTTCACTTTTTAAGGATGACCTAACCAATTCACTAATAGTGATGTTTTCCTTGTTTTGGTTCTTTGAAACTGTTCTGCCATTAATTGCCAATATTTCCATTGGGTCATTAATCTTTTTCTTGTTAGTTTGTAAAAGTTTTCTGTACCCTTCGTTATGATTTATAAATACAGTTTCCAACTCTTTTGACCTGTTGTCTTTGTGTTATCTTTTGCTGCAAAAAGTTTAAAAGTTTAATCTAGTCAAATACATTCATTTTTTTTCTTTCATAGCTTATGGGTTTCCGGTATTCAGTAAAGCTTTCTCCCACCCCAAGTCTTCATGGCCCATTACAGCAGGATGGAGAAAGGGTTGGACAAGAAGGGCACCTCACCCTCCAATTGAAAGCAACTTCCCAGAAATTTCCATATGATAATTCTACTTACATGTCTTTGGCTATAACTCAGTTACACAGCCATAGCTAGCTGTAAGGAAAATATTGTCACGGCTGTCTTTGGGAAATGCAATCTGCCACACTCACGCTTAGAACCAAGGGCACTCTTGCTTTGTGGCATTCAGGGGACAAGCAATGATGACTCACTGCTCAGGGCAATCTAGAGCCTGGGAGCCCACCTCTAGGAGGAAAAAGGCCTCTATTTTGAAGCCCACAGGCGTCACACTCACAGAGAGGGCATTCAGGAAGGTCTCAGCTCTGAGGCTTGTATAAGCACAGTCCCAGAGTGGCCACAGGCTCCAGAGCTGGCACCTCTGCCTCAGATCCCTCTTCTCTAGGAGAAGAGCAAGAGGTGTGGCAGCGCTGGGAATAGCTAAGTCTACTGGCATGCAGAGCTGATGGCTGCTGAACTCTGGGAAGTACCACCAGACATTTCCAGGCAGATGGGGGCTTTAGGGAATTACTTATGATTCATGCCAATCTGCTGGGTGTGTCTGTGCCAGAGAGAAAAACATAACATTGCAAATACTTTCTCAGACACTCACAAGCCTATTTGTCATTTGCTGAGAGCACAAAGAGGGGCTAGCCACATCTACCCAGACATTTCTTGCAGGGTTTCTTCCTACAGTTCTTTTCACACACATTCCTCCCTCCCTCCCCCCTTTATAAAAGATTTTATTTATTGATTTTAGAAAGCAGAGAGAGAGAGAGAAAGGGGGAGAGAGAGAGGTGGGGTGGAGCAGGAAGCATCAACTCATAGTAGTTGCTTCTCATCTGTGCCTGGACCAGGGAAGCCCAGGTATTTGAACTGGTGACCTTAGCATTCCAGGTCAATGCTTTATCCATTGCACCACCACAGGTCAGGCTTCTTTCCACAGTTCTGCTTTCAGCTGAGAAAAAAGCACCAAATGGTAGAGGTAGGTTTAAAGAGGGCAGCTGACCATGAAGAAGAGAGGCCTAGAAGGTTTAGCTTGGAGGAAGTGGGAAGCAAGAGACTAAGCAATGCAAGCTCTGGGTGATATGGACGCCAGCAGGGTAACTTGCATGCAAAGGGCCATCCCACCACAGCCCGGATGGCTACCCTTCTCCTAGTGCCTCCACCTGTTCTCCTTTCTGAAGTGGGAGTGGCCATCCTGGCCCCACCTCCTTGCCAGTGTGAGAATAGGGTTGATCTGGACAGTCCTCCAGTTTCTCACAGGTCAGAAAGCTCAAGATCAACTGTGATGCATACTGGCATGCTCTGCTATGATTCTCTTGTTTTTAAAAAATAACTTTAAGAAAATTATACAAGTGCCTGATCTGTGGTGGCGCAGTGAATAAAGTGTCGACCTGGAATGCTGAGGTTGCCAGTTCGAAACCTTGGGCTTGCCTGGTCAAGGCACATATGGGAGTTGATGCTTCCTGCTCCCCCCTTCTCTCTTTTTCTCTGTCTCTCCCCTCTAAAATGAATAAATAAAACCTTAAAAAAATACAAGCATTACATGTTCGCTGTTACAATAACCAGGAAACACCAAGCAAAAAAAGGCACTAAAAGAGAGAAACGAACTGTTAACATTTCAGCATATGTTCTTATGGGTTCTAATCCCTAAATATATTTTTAATAGGAACTTACTTTATATATGTTTCTGTAATCTCTTGTTTTTCACTCAACAATATGCCATGAGTTTCTTTCTATCGAGAAGCAAATTTCCACAACATATTTTAATGCTTATATGGCATTCAATCAATGCTGTATTGAGTTCTGAACACAGGATCAGTATTACTGATTTTTCCTGTGCCTTGGGTCCTAATAGGCCCAGCATAGAACTGTTACTAATCCAGTCTTTATTTAAAATTTTTGCTGTTTTGTTCACCATGAATGGATTTTTGTTAAATTATTTATCTTGAACCCTGGCCAACTGGTTCAGTGGTACAGCATCGGCCTGGTATGCGGAAGTCCTGGGTTCAATTCCCGGACAGGGCACACAGGAGAAGCACCCATCTGCTTCTCCACCCTTCTCCCTCTCCTTTCTCTCTGTCTCTCTCTTCCCCTCCCACAGCCAAGGCTCCATTGGAGCAAAGTTGGCCCGGGCACTGAGGATGGCTCCATCACCTCCACCTCAGGTGTTAGAATGGCTCCAGTTGCAACGGAGCAATGGCCCAGAGGGGCAGAGCATTGCCCCCTGGTGGGCTTGCCGAGTGGATCCTGGTCGGGCACATGTGGGAGTCTGTCTCTCTGCCTCCCTGCTTCTCACTTCAGAAAAATGAAAGATAAAATAAATAAAAAGTAAAATTATTTATCTTGCATAGAGTTTCTTGGACCCCCTTACATTCTGTGCCTTAGGCAAGTATCTTATTTGCTTTCACTCCAGTCCCAGTCCAGTGTCATGTGGGTAGTTCATACTTTATGTGACCAATTATTGGGATCTTAAGATTGTTTCCAATTTTTCTGCCTATTTTCAGCACCCAACACCTGGTAGGTACTGGACAAATATTTGCTGAATGAATGAACTGGTGAAGTAAGGAAACAGTTATAACTAATTAATTGGTGAGGCCAAGGCAGAAGCCACACTGAACAGCATACCGTCCACACGTCTACCACACAGAGCTCAAGAAAGGAGGCAGCCCAAGTCACGTGGGCAAGGGACAGCTCTCTGGTGGCCCATGTATACACTGCACAGGCCCACCTGAAGGCCCCTTTGGAGGTCCCCACCAGTTCCTAATGGAGCCACCAGTATGCTGGCCTGGCTCTGGCCTGGACAGCTGGACCCAATACAGCACCACGTCCCCACTGTGGGACTAGCACATGCTCACACAGAGGCACACACACCCAGCCCCGAGAGCCTCCTTCCCACAGGCTGACTCAGGAGCTCGCCTGGACCCTGGGCTGCAGGCTCACTGGCCACGACGCCGGGCCTGTGCCCCCAGTGTCCAGCTGCCTCTCCACAGCAGCAGCAACAGGGATTTTCCCAGCCCTCACCAATGTGTGGAATTTTAAAATAACAAAGCCAGAATCCAAAGAGAGGAAATTCTAAGAACATGAAATAAGTCAGAGGAGCAGAGGTGGGTGTTTATTTTCCATTGACTCCCTGGTCTTCTGCCTGCTTCCCCCTAACCCCACCCCAAAGGCAGGGGGAGGGGTCCGGATTCATTTGTCAGCACCACAAATCTAAAGGAAACCCATCTTCCTGTGTTTGCCAAGGAACAATGCCGGAGAGGCCATCCCAGGCCTGTACTTTTCCTCTGCACAGAAGAATTCAGGCCCCAGTGCATTCCTGGGAGAGGGCCTGGCAATGAATTCCTAGATATAAACATTCCCGTTCCATCACTCAGGACCATTTCGGATATACAGGTGGGGACATTTAGGACAGCCCATGGCCTCCTGCAATTAGGCCCATACTACTCACACCAGGTAAGGATCTAACAGTGGATTTGGGGCCCTCGGCCAACCTTGCAGCCAAGCCACTAAAGAGTTTGGTCTCATCCGCCTCTTCAGTCCCCATCTTCCAGCACTGCTTTCTGTTCTCCCTTCCTCAGCTCTTACCAGCCTTTACTCACTCTTGTCCTGGACTGTTGCCCAATTCCAGCCTTCCTGGCCCTGACCCTCTTTGCTTCATTCATTCAGGATCTTATGATAGCCAATCACATCATTTTCATTTTCAGCATACTCCCCCTCCTCAACCAGGGAGGACAAAAAACAAAAACAAAAACCCCCAGGAAGTTCCATGACCAGACTGACAGTGTCTTCCTTTGCCAAGCACTTCCTCGGGCACGAAGGACTGGACAGTTGCTCTTTTCAGGGCAGACATGGCTACTTCGAAGTGGAAGAAAAAGAGTCCACGAATCAGGCCAAGTTCTGAAAGACCAGTCAATGTTTACTGAGCACCTAGTAGGTTCCAGGTGTCATGTCAGATGCTTTATGAGCCTTATCTCTCAGTTTCCATGATACTCCAGGGCATTATGCCAAGTCCCAATCCTCTTTACCCTCCTCACAGGCCCACTACGGTGCCTCCTGCAGAATGGGGGTTTCATAAACCAACCAGTATCTTGGGACTGACTGAGGGGGACCCCGCAATCCTTGCTGTGATCCAGCTGGCCACCTGGCAGGTACTTGTGTGAAAGGCAAGTCTAGGCTTTGCTTGGGGGTCACTCAGGCCACATGCTCCTCCCTCAGCCTCTACATACAATGTTCCTTCTGCCTAGAACACTCTTCACCCATCTTTTGGGCTAACTCCTACTGGCCTTTCCAATCCCTTTGCAGCTTCCCCAGAAAAGCCCTACTAGATCTCCACAGTAATCTGAGTTATTCCAGAAAAGCCCAACACCATTGGCTTCCTCATTTTCTCTGGGTGTTTCAGCAACAGTCTCTAGGATCAGAATATCGGTTCCTCAAGACCAGGGGATGCCTTGTTCACCTCCGTGTCCCCAGAATTAAGCTCAGGGACTGGCACAGAAACTTGGTAAATATTTGTTGAATGAATTAATTGCTTACTCTTGGGTATTCGGTCACTCCCTGGCTGGTCAGAAAGCACCTAATCCCAGACTGGATGGTCTGTTTTTGCTTTATCCCCAGGCCTTGTCACCCACAATATGCCCAAAAAGTGGGCAAATCTCAGGGTCTGATCTCTGTGCCCTTTGAAGCTGGTGGCGGAGAGCGTCGATCCTATCTCTCTCCCCTTCCAGCTATTGGCCCCGCCTTCTTGGAGCCTCAGTAGACTACTTCTGGTTCCTTTCCTTTTCTATACCACACCTGGTCTCAAAGTACCCGTGCGCGGATCCTAGTCCTGAGTCCCCGCTAGCCTGACGGCCCTCAGGGCCCTAACCTTCATCCAGAGGTGAGCCCTGTGGGGTGGCGGAGAGGGGACCAGCCCTGGAGCCACTGCCAGGCGTTCTCTGACGCTAGGGGACCGAACTTGTGCGTTCAGGGCGCGCAGTGAACACCCTGTTCACATTCCTGCGCTGGCTGGAATGTGGACAGGGGACGAGCCAAAGGCCACATTCCTCTGGACGCCGCGGGAGCTTAGCCCGGCCCCGCTCCGCCCCCCAGGACGCGGGTCCCAAGCCCGTGAGGGCGCCGCCTGGCGGCATTGACGGCTTGAGGCGGGGCCGGCGCCCTCCTCCTTCCACTCCCACGGACGATCCTTCCCACCCCAGCCGCCTCCTCCCCGGCGATCGGCGCCCGCACTCAGCCCGCCTCTTGGATGCAAGAATCCCCTTTCTTCCTCTTCCCAGAAGCTTCCGGACACTGTATTAGGACTCCAGGGCGCCTTTTGTTGCTTCTATCTCAGCAATCCTGCTACTCTTGTCTTTGTTTTTTTGTTATTTGATGCCAATCAAATCAGCTAAAAACCAGTGGCTCCCCAGAGCCCTAACAGCAACATCCCAACACCACGGCCACTTCCTCTCCCTGCTTCCCATCAGGTACCCAGGGAGCTGGCCTTTATCTCTAAGGCTCCTGCACCACGGCTGGGGTCCGGGCACCTCCAAGGTAGGTCTCGCTGCAAAAATATCCTACCCTTGAGTGTCATCTGCTCCCCGCAGGTACCTTCAGGGCCAGAGACCTAGATGAATGAGCCTCAGGCCTCAACCTGTGCCAGCAGGGTGACTTCTACCTGTCCCACTGAGGGATTAGGGGAAGGAAATGCGGCCTGTCCCTAGTCCCTGTGACTAAAAATGTGAGAAAATGGGCCAAGTAGGTCTGTACATTGGTCCCACTAGAGAAAGCACCGTTGTGTCATTGCAGGCATCAGTGATACTCATGGAAGTGGAGGCCTCAAGAAAATTGAAAGTCACTGGGCTGAGGTTTCCATGATGGTGTAGAAACACCTCACAGACGTGCACACACACAACTGCACCAATGTCAAAACATCACTGAAACATGTACACACAAAAAAAGCTACTTTTACCCTGTGGACTGGAGAAGGGGTTCTATGGAAAATAACCCCACAGGGTGATCTGATCCAAAATCCCTAAATGAGCAGGGCATGGTGCCCCAGACATACAAGGTTTTTTGTTTGTTTGTTTGTTTGTTTGTTTGTTTTTTTACAGAGAGAGGGATAGGTAGGGACAGACAGACAGGAATGGAGAGAGATGAGAAGTATCAATCATTAGTTTTTCATTGCGACACCTTAGTTGTTCATTGATTGCTTTCTCATATGTGCCTTGACCGTGGGGCTACAGCAGACCGAGTAACCCTTTGCTCAAGCCAGTGACCTTGGGTCCAAGCTGGTGAACTTTGCTCAAACCAGATGAGCCGGCACTCAAGCTGGCGACCTCGAGGTCTCGAACCTGGGTCCTCCGCATCCCAGTCCAACTCTCTATCCACTACGCCACCGCCTGGTCAGGCCATACAAGGTTTTTAGTAAAAGTTTTATCATTGCTTTAAGCAATCACTGTCCATTGTTTCTGTACATCTAGGTTAATACCCTTTGAAATAAGCTTAGCACGTAATTGTAACTATTCGGTAATCCCATCCTTGTCTTGCTTTCCCCCACCCTCAAGAAATCTTCCTTTCCTTCCCTCCTTAATCTCAAATGCATAAAAGAAACTGCCAACACAGCAGAAACGAACCCATAGATGCAAAGAACAAACTGATGGCTGTCAGAGGGGAGGGGGATTGGAGGGTCGAGTGGAAAAGGTGAAGGGATTCAGAAATGCAAATTGATAGTTATAAAATGTATCATAAGGATGTAAACTACAGCATAAGGAATATATGTATGGTGGCAAGAGGTAAATTATTGGGGGGAATCACTTTGTAAATTTACTTTAAAAAAATTTTTTTTTATTTTTCCGAAGCTGAAAACGGGGAGAGACAGTCAGACAGACTCCCGCATGCGCCCGACCGGGATCCACCCGGCATGCCCACCAGGGGGCGACGCTCTACCCACCAGGGGGCGATGCTCTGCCCCTCCGGGGTCTCTCTGTCCCGACCAGAGCCACTCTAGCGCCTGGGGCGAAGGCCAAGGAGCCATCCCCAGCACCCGGGCCATCTTTGCTCCAATGGAGCTTCAGCTGCAGGAGGGGAAGAGAGAGACAGAGAGGAAGGAGAGGGGGAGGGGTGGAGAAGCAGATGGGCGCTTCTCCTGTGTGCCTTGGCTGGGAATCGAACCCGGGACTTCTGCACGTCAGGCCGACGCTCTACCACTGAGCCAACCGGCCAGGGCCCACTTTGTAAATTTATATAATTATCTAGCCACTATGCTGTACACCTGAAACTGAACATCTACTATAATTGAAAAATAATATTTAAAAACAATAGAAAAAATTTTAAAAGAAACTTCAAAACTGTTATTTTTCAGAGTATTTGCAATATTACTCCCTGGCATATGTCGTCAGTTGGGGCTCAGATAAATTCTTAGAAAAATTCTCTACAGGTTTGAACATTTCTTATGATGACAATTCCAAACCAGGATTGGGCTGTACCTGTTTAAGTCACTTCCACCCTCCAGGGACTTGAAGGAGGGGAGGATGTACTGCAGGGGTCCCCAAACTACAGCCCTGTGGACCGCATGCGGCCCCCTGAGGCCATTTATCTGGCCCCACCGCACTTCCGGAAGGGGTACCTCTTTCATTGGTGGTCAGTGAGAGGAGCATAGTTCCCATTGAAATACTGGTCAGTTTGTTGATCTAAATTTACTTGTTCTTTATTTTAAATATTGTATTTGTTCCCGTTTTGTGTTTTTACTTTAAAACAAGATGTGTGCAGTGTGCATAGGGATTTGTTCATAGTTTTTTTATAGTCCAGCCCTCCAACGGTCTAAGGGACAGTGAACTGGCCTACTGTGTAAAAAGTTTGGGGACCCCTGGTCTATGTTTATTTACAGCTGCATGAGGGGACAGGCAGCTTGTCTCCTTAGGTGCCTGGTCACCAGGAATGTTGGACAGTGCTGGGAAGGCCTGGGCCTCTGCCCATTTTCTGAGTTTGTTGACGTGTATCGTTCTTAGTGGGAAAGAAGTACAGCCTAACATTGTTTGCATATTGAAATTTGCATGTTTATCAGCCCACAACCAGTTAAGGACTCGCCCTGTGGTTAAAGTGACACCTGGGAAGCCATTCATGCATGAGACAAGGCATGCCTGGAACTTGCATTGCTCACCATCAGGAAGGGCTGTGAATGTTGCCAGGAAAGGTGGGAAAGCAGAAGCCAAACTCTCATTGGCCAACTACTTGACTGCAGGAAAAGGTGGGAAGTCAGGCGAGCTGGCTTGGAGGCCAGACTTGCTAGCTGGTTTTCCATTCTTGCTTGGCTTCTCAGCCTCTAGGAGGAAGAAAATACAGCCGTCCCTTCCTACCCGACAGGAGTGTACATCTGGACATAGGCCTAGAGTGACAAGGTGACAAGAGGCCATGCAGCCCTGGCTCCAGGTTTACCTCTTCACCATGACACAGAAAATAGACATAGATGTTTCACACCGCCGTGAAGTTCATTAAATGGCTAGGCCAGGGCTCCCTCTCAGTGGGGTATCAGGCTGCTTGAGGTGACTTAAGTTAGACACAAGAGAAGCCCCAGTGATGAGCCTATCCATTTTACAAACTGGCTTGAAGGTCCCTCCCTCCAAGAGACTTACTGTCCACTGGGGAAGGCAGACCCTCAACCGGCCAGTATAATGCAGAGTGGTAAGTGACAAGATCAGGGCAGCCCAGGCGGCAGTGGGAGGACCAAGGAGCAGTGCCCATGTGCTGGGTCAGAACGGGCACAGTGGGTCCTGTGGAAGGGGCTGTTCTCCAGTTGGGACTGGTCAGGAAGGTGGGGCAGGAGGAAGGCCCTGCCAGAGAGGGAGCTCTAACTTCAGGCCTGTCCTCAGAGCCCTCTACGGTATCTAAAGCCAACATGCCATTGTGCTGATCTTTTGCTAAAGAATCTGTGTGGATTTTGTTGGTCATCTTGTTAGACAGCCTAGCCTTTAAGCTGTGAATTCCAAGGTCATTTTCTGAAGATTAGTGGGATTTTAATTCCCATTGAGCTCAGGTGGGATCTGGTTTCAGGGATTAATTTGTCCCAGAAATTCACCCCCTACCCCAGCGGTTACTTCAAGCCAGCGTCCTCTTCACTGATGTGTAGAGCATCGGTTCACTCCTCACAACCCCTGCATGTCCGGTTGTGTGAGGGAGAGCTGGGCAGGTAGGGCCAGTTCCCATCTGCTGCTAATGTTCTCATACACTTAGGTAAATGGCTGATCTCCTCCGAGCCTCAGGCCACTTTTGTGCTTAAAATCCATAGAAGGCTACCAGGCCCTATTTTTCCCATATTAAGAAAAATAGCCCGACCTGTGGTGGCGCAGTGGGATAAAGCATCAACCTGGAAACGCTGAGGTTGCTGGTTCAAAACCCTGGGCTTGCCTGGCCAAGGCACATATGGGAGTTGATGCTTCCTGTTCCTCCCCCTTCTCTCTTTCTCCCCTCTCTCTAAAAATCAGTAAATAAAATATTAAAAAAAAAAGAAAGAAAGAAAAATTAAAAAAAAAAGAAAAATAAATTAAGCCTGACCAGGTGGTGGCACAGTGGATAAAGCGTTGGCCTGGGACACTGAGGACCCACGTTTGAAACCCCGAGGACACTGGCGTGAACATGGGCTCACCAGCTTGAGCACAGGATCTCTTGCTTGAGTGTGGGATCATAGTCATGACCCCATGGTTGCTGGCTTGAACCCAAAGGTTACTGGCTTGAGCAAGGAGTTACTGGCTCGGCTGGAGCCCCCTACCCCCAGTCAAGGGACATATGAGAAAGTAATCAGTGAACAACTGAGGGGCTGCAACTACGAATAGATGCTTCTCATTTCTCTCCCTCTCTGTTCTGTCTGTCTGTCCCTGCCCATGCCCCCCCTTGCTCTCTCTCTCTCACTTAAACAATAATAATAATAAAATAAATATTATTTTTTTGTATTATTTTTATTTTTATTTATTCATTTTAGAGAGGAGGGAGGGAGAGAGAGAGAGAAAGAGAAAGGGGGGAGGAGGAGGAGCAGGAAGCATCAACTCCCATATGTGCCTTGACCAGACAAGTGCAGGGTTTTGAACCGGCAACCTCAGTGTTCCCAGGTCGACACTTTATCCACTGCACCACCAGAGGTCAGGCAATAATAAAATAAATAAATTAAGATAATAAACTCTTTGAAAAACTATAGTTTTTAAAAATATCATTATACAGAGTGATGTTTCTTAAAATTCTAAGTGTGCCTCAGAATCAGTCAGTGGGCAGGGGAGAAGGGTTTGTTTACAATACATTTTCTTCAGCCCATTCACAGATTCTGAGTCAGGAGGTTGTAAATAGGACCCAGGAATCTGCATGTCTAAGGACTCCTGATGCTGTTGGTCTTTGGACGGCACTTTTACAAGAACCAATACAAACCACCTTACATCTGTTCTCAATGAGTCCACTTAACTGAACTCTTCCTCTGTCAAGATTTGGACAAATCCAAAAAGATTTTTTTTTAAAACTTATTTGAGAGAGAAAGAGAGAAGAGAGGAAGAGAAATTGTTCCACTATTTATGCATTCACTGGTTGATTATCATATGTGCCCTGACCAGGAATCTGATGACACTCTAACCCACTGAGCCGCCAAGCAGGGCTTCCATGAGATTTCTAAATTTTCTGTCTCTGAAAGGAAACACAGAGAGAAGGGGGCTGAGAAGGCAGCCCGGAATGTGCAGGATGGGAAAATGTACAGTAAACCAGGAGGACCCTCAGGAGTCCATAACGCAGACATACTCCAGTGAGCGCAGAAGAGGACCACACAACAGAAAGTTGCCGCCTCCCACTCTGCTTTTACAGGACCCGGGCACTCATGAAACAGACCGAAAACAAACAAAATTTCAAAACGATGCAGATTTAGAAATCTGGACCAACTCCCACAGAGTCAGAGGGCCAATGTCTGGTACTGGAACAGTGTCAGCTATAATTTCCACAAACCCAGTGCTTGAGCCCTTGGCCCACTGCAAACTCTCAGAATTGTCAGGGCAGGAATGCTGGACTACTGTCAGCTGCACAGCCCGGTGATCTCCAAGCTCTTCTGATCAGCATCTCAGCCTCCAAACATGTTTTCACTTGCACCCCTGATAGACCACAGAATTGTACTCCTATCACTCGATACTATTACTGATATCAAGGCACAGCTACTTCTGGTATTATAGTCAGGCTCATCCTAAATGATAATCGATATAATTTCAAATAGTGTTGACAGGTTTGAGTTTGGGAGACTGATGTCTTGTTGGATCTGTTTAGGCTGTCATTGTTTTCATGTCAGAATGCAGCTGAGAGTTCACACAAGGAGTGGAGGTGACAGCTCAGTCATTTATCTTTCTCTGGTTCACTTGGGTAGGAACTGTTAGTATTTATTACCTTCAAACCTCAGTTCCTTCTTTGGAATCGTTCAAAGCTTCTTGTTCATGCTGCAATGTTTACTTTAGTTAAACAATGTAAATACCGCGTAAGTCCGGTCCACCAGGGACATGTACCCGAGCTGGGGTGCCACGGTTTCCCCACTCTCCTCTTGGAGCCCCATGCACGCTTGGCTGACACAGGGCTATTTTGACACACGACCCACAGGGTGAGCCAGCACCAATCTGTATATCAAATATTAGTGAAGCTACAGTCTCATTTTTAGATTAAAACTATGATTACATAAATAAAAGTTCTAGTTTTTTATTCCTGTACCTCCAACAGACCATCTTGCGCACCCCAATTTGGAGACCACAAATCTAATTGGACCCTCCCAGCCTATGGGCCCACATGTCTCTGAAAGTTAACTTTCCTTTCCCAGGAAGGGAACCCAGCAGTTAGCCAGGCCACCGAAAACCAGTCAGGCAGGTCCCTACAAAGGGAGCGATTCTGACGGGGCAGAAAAATCCCATGTTCCGGTTCAGACTTCCGCTTTGGCATCTGCAATTACCAGCTCCACATGCTCCCTTTTATCAGGTTGGGTTGTAGGCAGACTGAGGGCTGCTCTAATGATGTGGAAAGAAGGGGTGGGCCTCTAGGGTTTGGAGGACTCCTTTAGGGTCTCTAGTTCAAGCTGGTACTGCGTTCTTCAGGTTTGTGTGGGACAGTCAGTGGTGGGATTCAGCCACTTTGCACCAGTTCAGCAGAACCAATACCTAATTTTTTGAGTTTGGCAAACCAGTTGTAATCAGGGTTCTCTCTAAAGTGGGTGCATGAGTGGCTGCCCAATGTGGAAATCATAAATTTACATTCCTTACTCTTTTTTAACATTCATCTGTGCAACAGCATATTGTAAGGGCCCGTAGTCTGTTCATTCTGTCCATAGGTGAAAAAAATTGCAAGTGAGGACGCCAATCAAGAAGCAATATGGAGCCTGACCAGGCGGTGGTGCAGTGGATAGAGTGTCGGACTAGGATGCGGAGGACCCAGGTTCGAGACCCCGAGGTCGCCAGCTTGAGTGCTGGCTCATCTGGTTTGAAGAAAGCTCACCAACTTGGACCCAAGGTCACTGGCTTGAGCAAGGGGTTACTCAGGCTGCTGAAGCCCCACGGTCAAGGCACATATGAGAAAGCAATCAATGAACAACTAAGGTGTCACAACGAAAAACTAATGATTGATGCAAAAAAGAAGCAATATGGAAATATCTTAACAGTTTTATTGTTTTTTGTCAGGTATTATTTAATAATTTTTATTAATATTTTAAAACTCTTACAACATAATCTAGTTTTGTGTACCTTTTTCATTGTTCTTATTTAAGTAGTAAATAAGAACAATGAAATAATAAACTACCCCTTGGTATATATATATTTTTATAATTAAAATGGTCATTAGGGCAGAGAACCAGTTGTTAAATTATTTGAATCCCACGACAGGTTTACAGTGCTCCCTTAGGGTCTCTAGCTGGAGCTGGTATTGCTTTCTTAAGGTTTGTGGGGGACAGCGGCCAGGTTCCTGAACTGAGCATGGGGAAACAGCGCCCCCTGGTGGCTCAGACACACCCTGCCTCAGAACCTTGGCATTCCTCTAGCTTTAATGTTTGCTGAACCCTCAGTTTGAAGTCCAAGTCCAGTGGCGTGGTTATTTGCATAGAAGTGGGTAGGAAAGATTTAGGTTCCTACCTGGGCTTATCTGTGTAAGCCCAGAAAAAATAGCTTCTCTGAGTCCTCAACATTAAATGCTATTTATTACCAGACCTACCCACTTCTTGCTAAGGTTAAATGAGATGGTGAATGAAAAGTAAACAGTGCACCTAGGAAGAACTCATGACTGATGTTGATGCCTCTAGACATCTACAAGCACCTGGAAAATATCTCTAGGCACATCCCTGGAAGGATGGGAGACCCTGAGCAGGAATTCTTGTGTCTTTGTGCTAATAGACAAGGGTGAGCAGTGAATGTGTCCTGGGCAGGTATGGTAAATGTGAACCTGTGCACATGTGTGTCTGTTGGTGTGCATGTGTGCACACAATAAAGTCACAGTAGAAAGACAGAGAGCTCTGGAAAATGCTCAGTGCACATCCCAGCGGGGCGCAGTGGTGACACAGGGGAAGCCAGTGTCACATATTCCTCTAACCATATTGCAGAACTAAAGTCCAAGAGAGGATGTGGTTATTAATGCATACCACAATTACTTACTGATCACCTACTATCTACTGAGCAGGGTTAACAAAATTGAGCAAACACCCACCACAAGATGCTTTCAAATAAAGGTCAGTGCTAAATAACAGAGCTGGTCTGACCCAGTGAGAGTGGCAGGAGACCAGTCTAGACTGGTGGTCTGGAGACTAATCATTGTATTTCTTGCAGCCATCAGGGAAGAATAATTGGAAGTGCACAAAGCCAAGCCCAGACAAAGTGAAGATTACTCTGCTCAGGTGGCCTTCCAGAGGTGTGTCACCACCCAGCTCTTCGGACTGTGTTTGGGTCCACACAGTCCAAAAGAAGCCAGGAAAAAGTATGAAGTGCTCCATCGCTGGGGCTCCATCCAACTAAGATTTGGTTCTGTTAAAAGACAGCAATCTTCTGGCCTTGGCTGGTTAGCTCAGGTGGTTAGAGTGTTGTCCAGAACCACTAAGGTTGCCATTTGGGTCCCCAGTCAGGGCGCATACGGGAAGCAACCAATGAGCCCCCAGCTAAATGGAACAACAAATGAATGCTTTTCTCTCTCTCCCTTCCTCTCTCTGTCTCTTTAAACTAAGTCAATTAAAAATAAAATTAAAGCTAGCAATCTCTGAGTGTTCCCCAGCCTTCTTCTCGCCACGAACAGAAGGGGATAGAGGCCTTGCCTAAGACTGGTAATGGAGAATGATGGAGGAATTAATGTTTAGAAGAGATAAACAGGATCTCCTAGTCCCTGGTGGAGCCCTTTTAGGACTCTCAGTCCTCCCACAATCCAGAAGAACTTGTATTGTACATTTGCTCAGATGAGCTGAAAGATCAAAATGCGTGGGCATTTTGTTACTCTGCTCTCCATCCTGTCCTGAAATGATCAACCTCTGACTTACAGATATCCATCCCACCATGCTGAGAAGTGCCCTCAGCTCACCGTACTTAATTATACCACTTCTTAAGTACCTGTGATGTACTGGGCAGAAGTAGGGAAGAATGGATGCTGAGATCAGGAAGCAGTTTCTACCCCGATTGAGGCTCCCCCTTTCTCATGACTTGGACTTTTTCTCTACTACCCATCTCACTCATTTACCCAGACAGAGGCACTGGGGGCTTGCCTTTGGCCCAATTCTGCCTTCATAAAACACAGACCATCACATATTCTTATGCATACCCTCCCCACAGCTATTCCAGATAAATGCAAAACTGTCTGTGCTTCAATGTTTGTGCTTTCTTGCTAGCTTGAAAAATAATACTGCTGCAGTATTATAACTCTGCTGCAAAGGTTTAGTAGAGTTGTTCAGCTTGGGGACAAGCTGGAGTAGGAGAGAAGGGCTGGGAACCACCCACCATCAAAAGTAATGCTTCTGTGCCCTGGCCAGATGGCTCACTTAGTTAGAATGTCATCCCAAAAGCTTAAAGGTTGCCAGTTTGATCCCTGGTTAGGTCACATACAGGAATGAATCAATGTTCCTATTTCTCTTGCTCTCCCTTCCTCTCTCTAAAATCAATAAAATAAACATTTAAAAAAAAAAGCCCTGGCTGGTTGGCTCAGTGGTATAGCATCCATCTGGCGTGTGGATGTCCCGAGTTCAATTCCCAGTCAGGACACACAGGAGAAGCACCCTTCTGCTTCTTCACCCCTCCCTCCTCACTTTCTCTCTCTCTCTCTCTCTCTCTCTCTCTCTCTCTCTCTCTCTCTCCCCCCCCCTCCTGCAGCCATGGCTCAATTACAGCAAGTTGTCCCAGGGCACTGAGGATGGCTCCATGGGCTCCACCTCAAGCCCTGAGAACAGGTCAGTTGCTGAGCAACGGAGTAATGCCCTAGATGAGCAGAGCATCGTCCCCTAGTGGGCTTGCCAGGTGAATCCTGGTGGGGGCACATATGGGAGTCTGTCTCTACCTCTCCTTCTCTCACTGAATAATAATAATAATGCTTCTGTAAAGACATTTTGAGGTCAGATGACAGACTCATAAAGCTCTAGGTCCCAAATCACTGGACACCTGTTTTTCCCTTTCCAGGCCCCTAGCTTTTCCCTGCCTCTCATCTCTCCTTGACACCCTGATCCTGTCTTTCCTGGCTCTGTCCTCAACACTTAAGAAGGAGAGAAACAAAGGAAGGAGCCAATCCATGGAAAAGAGCTCTTCCAAATTCAAGTCTTGTATTCATTTCGAGAGGTTTTGAAGGCCTTAGTTAAAGGTACATAGAAACCTAAGTAATAGTAATAATAACAATAATAAACTCTGAGGAAAAAAAGAAGGAACATTCATAATGAACTTTTTGACTCGGCCATGAACTACATTCACGTAGTCACCCCTCCAAATAAAGTAACTGATAATTTAATAAGAAGTTGGGGCAGAGTCGCAGCAGCATGATGAAGGGAAGGGCAGTGGGGCCATGGAAGCAGCAGAATTAATGCCGACTCTTCATCTCCCATAATTAGAAGTCATAGATAATATCTGAAGTTGAAAAATACAGAAGCAAATAGCTAAAAGAAAAATAGCTAAAAAGTTTAATAATGGGTATCAGGAGTAAGAAATCTCAGGACAGTGCCACCTATAAGCCAGATAAGCCATGCTTTATTTATAAAAGAACTCTCATGCACTACTTTGATTAAAAAAAAAATCTAAGAAATGTCTTAAAAGCAAGAGAAACGTCAGAGATGGTGTTGAGAAACATTTCCTTTAAGGCAAAGTGAAAAGATCAACGAATGGAAGATGTGAGATAAAAATAAAATGACGGGAAGATAAATCCAGATGTCTGAATACAGGGAAAAAGGCAGGGAAGATAGAGGAGAGGTGACAATTGAGGAAGCAACCAAAGGACATTTTCCTGAGGCAAAGAAAGACACAGGTCATTGGGGAAAAAAGATCCACTGAGGCAAAGAACATGAATGGAGAGTCCAGAAGAAAAGATTCAGATGGCCAATCAACATAGGAAACAATACTAAGCCACACATTCAGCTAAATAAATACACATGAAAACACCAATGTTTTCACCTATTTAGATTGGCAATACTTAGAAAGCGTGATAATACCTAGTGTTAATACACTAGTGGGGAATGAAACACTTTGATAATCTGTTATCAAGAATTCAGTGGTACGTTCTTTTTGCAGAAACAAAAATGATCAAAATTTAAAATGTCCTTACTCGTTATTCTAACAATGTCAC
Source organism: Saccopteryx bilineata (assembly GCF_036850765.1). Taxonomy (NCBI): domain Eukaryota; kingdom Metazoa; phylum Chordata; class Mammalia; order Chiroptera; family Emballonuridae; genus Saccopteryx; species Saccopteryx bilineata. Next base: position 37,975,512 of record NC_089499.1, on the reverse strand, counting down.
TACTAGGAATTCATCCCTTGCATATGCTCATTAAAGTAGGTCAAGATACTTATAAACATTCAAAGGTGTTTACTGCAGTATTGTTTGTAGGGACATAAAACTTGAAACGATTTAAATGCCATCAACAAAGTCTTGGTTAAATCTGTGATGGTGCCATCACAGAATGGAATGAGGGAAAGTTGACTGCGTTAAGTATGAGTGGTGTGTACTTATAAAAAAAGGTTTTTTACATATTATCTTTGGATATCTTCATTATCGATACAATCTTCTTACATATAGCATTATCTTTAAATATCTTTGTTATCTATAGAATCTTTTCAGAGAGATTCACTTTTCATACATAGTATTCATTAGATGCCAGTATAAACATTTTTTTTTCCTGGATGGATGATGGATACTCCATGAACCAAAGAACCAATGAAGATGGGGAGAAAGGCTGTAGGTGATGACCAAGAAGATGTGTATCTTTCATTTTTACACCGTGCAGAACTGTTTCATCCTTTGCATGATATTGCATTATTTTATGCTTTTAAAAAATGTTAATTGGAGTTAGCTGGGTGGTGATATTATTGCTATCTTTGTTTTCCTCATAATACATTTTGGTTTTCAAATAAATGTTTTATTTTGGTTTTGTATTATTTTAAGGAACCCACTAAGGATCAAGGTGGATGAGTAAAGCAGTATCACCTTTAAATGCACTTGGGTAAAATTTCACAAGTTAAAGCCTAAAGAGAAAATCATATAAGCTTCCCAAAAGAAAAAGCAGGTTACATAGAAGAATTGGGATTCAGCCTATCGTCAGATTTCACATCTAATTTTGAAGAAAAATTTATTTAAATCTGGAATTTTATAGCCAGCCAAATCACCACTCAAAATAAAGGCAAAATAAAGACATTTTATGAAATCCAAGGAATCAGAATATATACCACTCAAGCACTGCACATGAATAAATTACTCAAGAAGATGTCCTGCTAAAACAATGTAATTTAACAAAGAATGAGAGACTTTTTTTTTTAATGTAAGTTGCATGAAAAAAGAAATATAGCCCTGGCTGGGGAGCTTAGTTGGTTAGAGTTGTCCCAATATGCCAAGGTTACAGGTTTGATTCCCAGTCAGGGCACATACAAGAATCAATCAATGAGTTCATAAATAAGGGCAACAACCAATCAGTGTTTATTTCTCTCTCCCTTCTTCTGTCTCTAAAATCAATACATTTAAAAGAAATTTTTAAAGAAATACAAACATAGAAAAAACAATAAATAGATACTAGCTTGGACTTTGATGCCTGGAATATGTATTGTCCTTTGACCTACAGATATTTAATAAGTAATATAAAGTTATTTTCTTCTTAAGAGCTCCAGTCAGACTACTTGATTCTGCAGCAAATAATATTTACACAATTATAACATCATAATTATATGTTACAATAATGTTGTTTATGTGGTGTTTACCATTTTAGACTCAATCTATAGACAAAACATGTAATGAACAGAGCAGAATGTAAATATTTTTAACCTTAACAAGTAAAGGACAACCTGACCAGGTGGAGGCGCAGTAGATAGAGCGTCAGACTGGGATGCGGAGGACCCAGGTTCGAGACCAACTTGAGCACAAGCTCATCTGGTTTGAGCAAAGCTCACCAGCTTGGACCCAAAGTCACTGGCTTGAGCAAGGGGTTACTCGGTCTGCTGTAGCCCCACGGTCAAGGCACACATGAGAAAGCAATCAATGAACAACTAAGGTATCGCAATGAAAAACCGATGTTTGATGCTTCTCAACTCTCTCCATTCCTGTCTGTCTGTCCCCATCTATCTCTCTCTCTGACTCTCGCTCTGTCTCTGTAAAAACAAACAAACAAACAAACAAAAAACCACAAAAACAAAACAAAAAAACAAGTAAAGAGCAAAACAGTGCAGAAAGCCAGGCAGCTAAAAATCTCTAAATTCCTTTAGTTGCAATTAGAATATCAAAAGCCAGTCCTGGTGGGTTAGAGTGTAGGATTCTAACAAACGCAGAACTGGGGGAAGAGCCCAGGACAGATGGAAGGAGGTGGAGCCAGTGATGTACTAAGGCAGTTTCTAACTGCTCCTTACAGCTGACTGTTTTCAGCTTTTCTCAGTTCCCACTAGCATCACGTTGTTAGTTTGAAATTAACCATCCTGGGACTGTTTCGCCACAAATATGGGCAAACGTTACACGTGAGGGCTTTTTTTTCCCTTCCAGGGAACCTGTTGTTAACTATTTACCAGCATACCCTTTGGAAAGCCTGATTTTTCTGGCCTGAGGATTGTAAAAGGAAGAAGAGGAAGGCGGTAAAACAGGGTTTACAAGATTACACACACTGTCTTAGACGGACTGTGGCAGAAATAGTGGTATTCTATAAATTTTTTTTTCTTTTTAGTGAGAGAGAGAGAAAGGCATTAACTCATACTTGTATTACTTTAGCTGTTCATTGGTTGCTTTCTCATACATGACTTGTCTGGGGGGCTTAAGCCAAGCCAGTGACCTTGGGCTCAAGCCAGCAACCTTGGGCTTCAAGTGAGCAACTGTTGGGCTCAAGCAAGTGACCTTGGGATCATTCGAATGATCCTATGTTCAAGCTGGTGACCCCGCACTCAAGCTGGATGAGTTCACACTCAAGGCAACGACCTTGGGGGTTTGAACCTGGGGCCTCAGCATCCCAGGTTGACACTCTAACCACTGCACCACCACTGGTCAGGCAATAGTGGCATGCTTAGAGAGTGAAATCTTCTAAAACAGCAAACATTTTCTTAAAGGGCCAAATTTAACCATTGCAAAATTATTTAACTCTGCAGTTACAGCTCAAAAGTAGCCACAGACAATACCTAAATAAATGAGCAGTGACTGTGTTCCAATGAAAATGTTCTTTACAACACAGGTGGCCAGTCAATGGGCCACATCGTTTGCCAACCCTAGTCTAAGACAAACCCCACAGGATTCCCCTTCACATATGACACAGAAAATGGTTCAGCTGCCATACTTGGCATTAGCTGGATAAGCTGGATATTTGAACTAGAGGTCCCGTCTGTGGCTCTCCACGGCCTCCAAGTGGCTTGCAGGAGATTCAGAAGCTTCTGAGTCCCAGGTGAAGGGACACAAAGGTGCTTTATCAGATAGAATGAGGTTTGACTTTACAGTAGCTGAAAAGCACATAATTGAATAGTGGCTTAAAACACACATGGAGACTTACTCTTTCACATAAAAGCCAGAGTTTGGCTCTACAGGGCTGGTAAAATGCAAGAGACACAAGTCCATCAAATCTTTCTTCTCTGCTATTCCTACATGGGAGCCTTATCCAGATGGTCCAAGGTGGCTGGAGATGCTGCACCATTATATCCACCTCATTCAACAGGCAGGAAGAGGAAAACAGAAGCAGGCAGCCCTCCCACCTTCAGCTTCACGGACTTGCCACCAGGGCAATTGCATAGAGCCCCATACTCAACAGGGCCCAAACTTGGTTTAACCAGCTTGAAATTTTTAACAGTTTTTTTTAAAATTTTATTTATTTATTTATTCATTTTTAGAGAGGAGAGAGAGAGACAGAGAGGGAGAGAGAGGAGAGAGAGATAGAGAGAGAGAAGGGGGAGGAGCTGGAAGCATCAACTCCCATATGTGCCTTGACCAGGCAAGCCCAGGGTTTTGAACCGGCGACCTCAGCATTTTCAGGTCGACGCTTTATCCACTGCGCCACTTTAACGTTTTTTTTGAACTTGTATTTTGTAAACGAAGTCTGATGGCACAAGAGAGTACATACATGAGCAGAGTATGCCCATGCGTAATCAGTTCTTGTAGCCCTCATTCTCATATGACATAGATAATGCCTGCTGTGCAGCTTCCATACCATGCTTACCTTCTACTTGAACCCACGTTCTCAAGGGCTTCCGTGCAAGCTTCCATTTAATACTCTGCTCTTCCTGTTCTGAGTTTTTTATTTAAATTGTATCTTTGAATTTAAGTACGGTAAACAAAGTCCAGCAGAACGATGCAGGAGGTCAACACGCATGTCTTCTGTTCCCTTGCCATCCGTTCTCATGTGCATATAGCATTTGCAATGTGCCAGGAGCACGGAATTCCAGTGGCCCCACAATGTGTGGAATTTTTGCAAGACCCAAAGTTAGTACAAGGTAAGCATGTTATGTCCATGACTGAGTAAGCGGGAGCTGACAGTCCCGAGAGGCCATACTTTCCATTGGAACCAGAACTTGCTTCAAATGCAGAAAGAAGGTGGTAGCCTTCTCAGAAACGCAAGCAATCAAGGGACCCTATGGTATTCTTTCTTAGTTGTATTACTTCGCTGTGTTAGTCACTCATTTGCTTTGGAAATACCTATGAGTTAAATGCTCTTAAATTTTTAATTTAAAATCGGCATTGCACAATATAAAGATAAATAGTAAAATTCATAGTGATAGAATAATATTTTAATTTTTCTTTACTTAAAATGATATTCAATGACAATTAAAAAAAACACCATGACAAATCAAGAGAGACCACAGAAGATAGGAAAATCTTTAATATTTTAGTACCTGTAGTAGTACTTCCCCCCTGATTTTTGAAGAAGAGGGTCCTGCATTTTCATTTTGCAGTGGGATCTGCAAATTCTGTAGCTGGCCTAGGCAACACCTTACCTAGGATGCCACGTGGGACTGGTCTCAGCTCTCACGTTAACTGCCAGGAGCCGATGCCCCTCTCTTCAGAGAAGGCAGCAGATGTCCAGAGGACCTGGGTGTTCTGCGTCTCTCCCAACTTCAGTGGACACAGTAAGGGCCCTCATTTACCCAAGTATCCAGATGGCATCTTGGGGAGAGGGAGAGAGAGGAACAGAGCTGAGAAAGACAGTGAGTTTTCCAAGTGTGGGAGACCAGCCACACGAGGGAGTTCATCACTAAGTAGACCGAATACTCTGACTGGAAGGAGACTTGCTCGATGTAAAAAGACCAGTCTGTTATTAAAAGGCAAGCCTAGGCTTCCTCACTACACAATAGGATGGGGCTGCCAAGGAAGATCCTAATCTCTGCGGATCTGGATGGGGTGTGCACATTTGCAAGCCTGCTGTGCTGGATCCAAGGCACTTTCTGTCTGAAATAGCCTCCTTCCTGCTTCCTCTTCTCTCCCTCCATCCCCTTCTCCTGTGAGCCTTGGACACCTGGCTAGCTTCTTACCTTTCCACACTGAGCTCAAGTATCTCCTCCCCCTGGGGAACGTCCCCTGACACTCCGCCCCCGCTCTCCCCTCCTCTGGCCCCTCACTGCAACCTGCACACAACCTCCTCTCAGAGCAGCAGTTTGAGCGACAGCAGGCAGATGCCGTAGGTCCACAAGCCAGGAATCCAGGCCTTCCTGATGCTTACTTACCTCTTTGAGCCTGTTTGTCCATATGGAAAATGGGGGTAATAATACCAGATCCCCCACAAACTTATAGGAGTCTCTCTGTTGCTTTTTTTTAGACTTTATCTATTCATTTTTAGAGAGAGAGGAGAGAGAGAAAAGGGGAGGAGCAGGAAGCATCAACTCCTGTATGTGCCTTCACCAGGCAAGTCCAGGGTTTTGAACTGGCGACCTCAGCATTCCAAGTTGATGCTTTATCCACTGCGCCAATACAGGTCAAGCAGAAGTCTTTAAAAAAAATTTGTTGGCCCTGGCCAGTTTGCTCAGTGGTAGAGCATTGGCCTGGTCTGTGGATGTGCTGGGTTCGATTCCTGGTCAGGGCACACAGGAGAAGCATGCACCTGCTGCTCCACCCTTCCCCCTCTCACTTCTCTTTTTCTCTCTCTCTCTTCCTCTCTTCCCCCTCCTGCAGCCATGGCTTGATTGGAGCGAATTGGCCCCAGGCACTGAGAATGGCTCCATGGCTTCTGCCTCAAGCACTGAGATGAGCTCAGTTTGCTGAGCAATGGAGCAAGGCCCCAGATGGGCAGAACATTGCCCCCTAGTGGGCTTGCTGGGTGGCTCCTGGTCAGGGTGCATGCGGGAGTCTGTCTCTGCCTCCCATCCTCTCACTCAATAAATAAATAAATAAACAAACAAACAAATGAAAATTAGTTTATGAATAGGTACTTCGTACACCCAGTACACAATTCAAAAGGTATATAAGGGCATAGAGTGGCAAGTCACTCTCCTCCCCACTTTTCTCCTCCAGGGTCTCAGCTGTCTCCTCGAAAGACAGTCCCCATTGCCAGCTTCTCTAGCTTCCTTCCATAGATATGCCATGTGTTTTAGAGCAATTATATTGTATGTCATCACCTCTGCAGCATTTCATGGGAGAATGCATAACCGGAGTCTGACTGTGAGGAATCATAAGACAAACCTAAAATGAAGGATATTCTTTTTTCTTTTTTTTTTTAAAGTATTGGTTGCAAAGCACCAATATCACAAAACACAATGATAGGCTATGGATATGTTCCAGAATTAAGGAGAACGGTAGATTAGATAAAAAGCATTGTATCCATGTTAAATTTACCAAGGATGATAAGTGTATTGTGATTACATAAAATAATCCCTTTTTAAGGAAGCACACACTGACATATTTTAGGGGTAAAAGGTCATGATGTATATAACTTATCCTCATGTGGTTCAGGAAAGAAAATGTGTTCTTGTGTGTTTGTAAGTGGGAGGCAGAGGGTGGTCACACAAACATAAATGAGGTACAATGTTGACAACAGGTGACTCTGGATAAAGTGTCAATGTCTATTCATGTTCTATTTTTATTTTTGCAGTTTACGTCTAAGTTTGAGATTATTTCCCCTGTAATGTTGATGCTCATATTCACAGGTTTTATATTTGCAAATGAGTTCTCTGCTAAAGTTTATCTGTCAGCCCCAACTCAATACCAGAGGCACTTTCACAGGCACCAGCCGGCTAGTGTGGAGCAGTGAAACATCTGAGTCGCCCAATGCGCATGTTCCCAGCTGAGGTCAAATGAGGCCTACTCTGCCTTCTGGGTTCAGCTCTGGTCCTATAAACGAGTGTCCCATCTGCAGTCTATTTAGTGCCACGTTCTTCACATTTTTGCACTTTTTTTGTTGATTCTGTTGTTTCAAACGGCCTCCAATCATAGTGCTGAAGGGCTGTCTAGTGGGCCTAAGCACACAGGAAAGCTTTGATGTGCCTTACGGAAAAAATACACGTGTTAGGTGAGCTTTGTTTCAAGCATGAGTTACAGTGCTGTTGGCTATGAGTTCAATGTTAATGAATTGACAATATGTATTAATTAAGATGTCTTTAAAAGAAAAACACAGAAAATAAGGTTGTATAGTACATACATTGATTGGACTGAAGAAAATACTGTGAATATACTGTAGAATAATACTGAAGAATAACTATGTCACAAATATTATATGGGATATGAACAACTAAGGTGTCACAATGTGCAACGAAAAACTAATGATTGATGCTTCTCATCTCATGAAAACCTATCCCTACATTTCCCCTGGGAGCCATCGTTCAATATCTGCTCATTCAGTGTTCATGACAAGGTAAGTGTATAGAATACAACTACCATGAATAACAACAATCAACTGTTTATATATGTGTATTTCTCCACAAATGATAGAATACAATAGCCACTGTTCTGTACCTTATATATTTTTAAAAATATTTTTAGAAGTCATGCTGTTTGTTTATATTCATTCTTCTGAACAGATGAGTGATATCCCCAATGTGGATATATGCTAATGAATCTAACTACCAGTAGTCCTCTAGTGACAAACATTTGGATTTTATCTTTTCAAAATGCAAACCTGACCATGTTATGGTCCTGATTGATTTAAAGCACTTCCATGGCATCTCTTGGCTCTTCGGTTAGACACTGAAGTCCTTTCCCATGACCCACCAGACACTCCCACAGAGTCCTTGCCTCTGCATTTCTCCCCTCCAGCGTTCTTTCAGCCCCCAGTATTACCCACACTCCATCCACCACAGAGCATCTGCACAAGCTTTCCCATGGGATGACTTCCTCATCCCTCACCTTTGACTCGATGAACTATTTTTTTCCTTCAAACCTCAACTTCACAGCTCATCTTTGTTCATCAATGAACCCTTGGGCCTGGCACAGAACCTGGCATGTAGAAGATGCTCTTATACTTTTCTCCAACAATCGAAGGGATGAGGCAGGAGGCAAGCGGGAAGGCAAGCCAGTGGGTGAGGATTATCTGGGTCTCCTCTGACCGAACACTTGGTCTTAAACTCTTAGTGGAATAAAAACTGCACAGTGGCCTTCTCCTCTCCTCTCAGGCTCTCAGTTCATCAGCACTGAAGTGATTTCTAAACTAGACAAGCGATGGTGACTGGAAAACAGTGAGTCCTGCAAAGCGAACCTGAGGAGGTTGCCATGCCTTTCTGTGCCAGGTCCTCATCCATAAAAAGGGTGATAATGTCTGGACCTGGCTGGTTGTGAGTAACCCGCCTGGCACTTAGACACGTGGCAGGGGCCCTCTTCCCTCTCTCCATCTCCAACTCTCTGTAAGGTGTTGACCCTGTCCTCTGAGAACATCCTCAGTACATTGGCTCAGAACAAAAGATCTGAAAAGAAATATCCAGTTACAGGTATCCATTCCCCCAACCATCCTCCAGCCAAGAGATGTCTGGTGGCCACAGGGGAAGGAACCAAAAAGGAAGTGTCACCGCAAAGTGTTTCCTCAGCTCTCCAGGGGCCGATCACCGTGTCCCTCAGCACAGTGTCTCCTCGGCTCTCCAGAGCTGATCACCGTGTCCCTCAGCACAGTGTTTCCTCGGCTCTCCAGGGGCCGATCACCGTGGCCCTCAGCACAGTGTCTCCTCGGCTCTCCAGGGGCCGATCACCGTGTCCCTCAGCACAGTGTCCCCTCGGCTCTCCAGGGGCCGATCACCGTGTCCCTCAGCACAGTGTCCCCTCGGCTCTCCAGGGGCCGATCACCGTGTCCCTCAGCACAGTGTCTCCTGGGCTCTCCAGGGGCCGATCACCGTGTCCCTCAGCACAGTGTCTCCTGGGCTCTCCAGGGGCCGATCACCGTGTCCCTCAGCACAGTGTCTCCTGGGCTCTCCAGGGGCCGATCACCGTGTCCCTCAGCACAGTGTCTCCTGGGCTCTCCAGGGGCCGATCACCGTGTCCCTCAGCACAGTGTCTCCTGGGCTCTCCAGGGGCCGATCACCGTGTCCCTCAGCACAGTGTCTCCTGGGCTCTCCAGGGGCCGATCACCGTGTCCCTCAGCACAGTGTCTCCTGGGCTCTCCAGGGGCCGATCACCGTGTCCCTCAGCACAGTGTCTCCTCGGCTCTCCAGGGGCCGATCACCGTGTCCCTCAGCACAGTGTCTCCTCGGCTCTCCAGGGGCCGATCACCGTGTCCCTCAGCACAGTGTCTCCTGGGCTCTCCAGGGGCCGATCACCGTGTCCCTCAGCACAGTGTCTCCTGGGCTCTCCAGGGGCCGATCACCGTGTCCCTCAGCACAGTGTCCCCTCGGCTCTCCAGGGGCCGATCACCGTGTCCCTCAGCACAGTGTCCCCTCGGCTCTCCAGGGGCCGATCACCGTGTCCCTCAGCACAGTGTCCCCTCGGCTCTCCAGGGGCCGATCACCGTGTCCCTCAGCACAGTGTCTCCTGGGCTCTCCAGGGGCCGATCACCGTGTCCCTCAGCACAGTGTCTCCTGGGCTCTCCAGGGGCCGATCACCGTGTCCCTCAGCACAGTGTCTCCTGGGCTCTCCAGGGGCCGATCACCGTGTCCCTCAGCACAGTGTCTCCTCGGCTCTCCAGGGGCCGATCACCGTGTCCCTCAGCACAGTGTCTCCTCGGCTCTCCAGGGGCCGATCACCGTGTCCCTCAGCACAGTGTCTCCTCGGCTCTCCAGGGGCCGATCACCGTGTCCCTCAGCACAGTGTCTCCTGGGCTCTCCAGGGGCCGATCACCGTGTCCCTCAGCACAGTGTCTCCTCGGCTCTCCAGGGGCCGATCACCGTGTCCCTCAGCACAGTGTCCCCTTGGCTCTCCAGGGGCCGATCACCGTGTCCCTCAGCACAGTGTCCCCTCGGCTCTCCAGGGGCCGATCACCGTGTCCCTCAGCACAGTGTCTCCTGGGCTCTCCAGGGGCCGATCACCGTGTCCCTCAGCACAGTGTCTCCTCGGTTCTCCAGGGGCTGATCACCGTGTCCCTCAGCAAAGTGTTTCCTCTGATCACCGTGTCCCTCAGCAAGGAGGAGCAGAGCTCTTTCCAGGCTGTCACCTGACCTTTGGCTCCTTTCTACCTTTGAGCAACTAATTCTATTCTCATGGATTCTCTAAAATGATAAGAAAATTGTGGTGAAACCCATATCCTTCCTGTATGCCGAAAAGCCCCTAGCCACATCTTCCCAATGGCCATCACCCCTTTTCCTCTGATTTTGGTTGCAATGAATCAAACTAAGCTCACATAAAAGGTGAGAGAGAGCGCGAGAGAGGGAATACAGAGGGGATATCATAAACCCAGAATCCAACCAGCTACTTCTCACCATCCTGGTCTAATCCACCCTCACTTCTCTCTCTCTCTCTCTCTCTCTCTCTTTCCCTCTCTTCCCCCTCTTGCAGCCATGGCTTGATTGGAGTGAATTGGCCCCAGGCACTGAGAATGGCTCCATGGCTTCTGCCTCAAGCACTGAGATGAGCTCAGTTTGCTGAGCAATGGAGCAAGGCCCCAGATGGACAGAACATTGCCCCCTAGCTGATCTTCCTGCTTTCCCCTTGATATCCTAAAATTTTCTCCATGTATATAATAAAATACAGGATACTCAGTTAAAGTTGCATTTCAGATTAAAAATATATATTTTATTTTATTTTATTTTTTTAATTATTATTTTTTTACAGAGACAGAGAGAGAGTCAGAGAGAGGAATAGACAGGGAGAGACAGACAGGAACAGAGAGAGATGAGAAGCATCAATCATCAGTTTTTCGTTGTGCATTGCGACACCTTAGTTGTTCATTGATTGCTTTCTCATTTGTGCCTTGACCGTGGGCCTTCAGCAAACCGAGTAACCCCTTGCTCGAGCCAGTGACCTTGGGAACAAGCTGGTGAGCTTTGCTCAAACCAGATAAGCCCGCGCTCAAGCTGGCGACCTTGGGGTCTCAAACCTGGATCCTCGGCATCCCAGTCCAACGCTCTATCCACTGCGCCACCGCCTGGTCAGGCACAAATATATTTTTAGAATAACTATGTCACAAATATTATATGGGATATACTTCTACTAAATCTTCATTCATGTGAAATGCCAATTTAACTGGACATTATAAAGTTTTATTTAAAAAATTTGGAAACCCTCTCCATGAAGCTACCAGTCATTCTTTTAAAATGTAAATTAGCTCAAAATCCTCCAACAGCTTCTTATCTCTGAGCAAAGTCCTAACCATGATCTGCCTTCCTCGGTATGTCACCCCCTAACACCCCCTGCTTCTGCCTCTGGGTCCAGCTGTACATTCCGGCTTCCTCGCTGCCCCTTTCCCAGAGAGCTGCATCGCTAGCTCTTGCTTTAGGTTTTTGCTCAGATGATAGCGCTCTCTCAGTGAGGCATTTTCTGAGCACCCTTTAGAAACTGGAGCCACCCTTCCTTCTGTCGCCTCTCCCTGCTTTTTCTCGGTCACATGAGCCATCTCCACCTTACACAGAGTTACTGGTTTACTCTCTGTCTCCCCACTAAATTGTATGGTCCATGAGGACAGGTACTGCGTTTTGTTCAAGCTGAATATCTGCACCAGAACCCTGCTTGACATATAGTAGACACTCAATAAACATTTGTCCAACTAATGATAAAACCCAAGGGCAAGAAATAACACCCAGGACAGTTCAGAAACAAGGAGGTTTTGTTTTCCTTTCTCAGCAGGCTTGGTCTAATCTTTCTCTACTCACTCATCTTGCTCAAGGTCCCCTTTGGCCTCCTTCCCATGGTCTCACCAGGACTTTTCAGGGAGCCATCAAAAGACTGGGATACTCTGATTGTTTCAGTTCACCCTCTATTTCTCCCTCTTTCTCTCTCTCCCTTCTTTTCTCTCACCCATTCCTCCCTATCTCTCTTTGTCACTTATTTTTTTATTGTATAATTCCATTTATATAAAATGCTCAAATAGGTTAACCTATAAAGACAGAAGGTAGATTCATGGTTGGCTAGAGCAGGAGTGGGGGGCTGAGGGCCAGGATGGGGAGTGACTGTTAACAGATATAAGGTTTCTTTTGGGGGATGATGAAAATGTTATAAAATGGATTGGAGGAATGGTTGCACAATTCTGAATATTCCAAAGTCACTGAACTGTATGCTTTAAAAGGGAATTATATGATGAAGCAGTTATTTTAAAAAAGTAATGGGGAAAGAGTCAGGCTACATGACCATATATAATACATACTCTGACAAATTACAACCAAAATTGGCTGGGAAAAGGCCCCAGAAAGAAGAGCAGGGTCTGTCATAATGAAGAGATTGAGGGCATCTTTTAATAAAGTTTTTAAAACATCAAATAGATTCTTTCAATTTTTAAAAAAGATTTTATTTATTAATTTTAGAGAGAAAGAGAGAGAGAAAGGCAGTGAGGAAGGAGCAGGAAGCATCAATTTGTAGTAGTTGCTTCTCATATGTGCCTTGACTGGGCAAGCCCAGGGTTTTGAATTGGCAACCTCAGCATTCCAGGTCTATGTTTTATCCACTGTGCCACCACAGGTCAGGCTCAATTTTTAAATTATCATTTGGGGTGGGGGGGACATAAGGCTTCACATCCCCGTTTCCTCTCAAGTCACCCAGCCACTCTCAATCAGAAGAGCTCTCACATGCATGATGCTTATGGACCTGTCTGATTCTACAACTAGACTATGTGCTCCCTGATACATCCTCCAGGGGCAAGTTCTCAGCAGATCTTTTTTTTTTTTTTTTTTTTTTACAGGGACAGAGAGAGGGATAGATAGGGACAGACAGGAATGGAGAGATATGAGAAGCATCAATCATCAGTTTTTCGTTGCGAGACCTTAGTTGTTCATTGATTGCTTTCTCATATGTGCCTTGACCGCGGGCCTTCAGCAGACTGAGTAACCCCCTGCTTGAGCCAGTGACTTTGGGTTCAAGCTGGTAAGCTTTGCTCAAACCAGATGAGCCCGCACTCAAGCTGGCGACCTCGGGGTCTCGAACCTGGGTCCTCCACATCCCAGTCCGACGCTCTATCCACTGCGCCACCGCCTGGTCAGGCTCAGCAGATCTTTAGTACATGTATGTTGAATAAATAGAGGACCAATCACTTAAAAGTAGCTGATCAAGTAATGTCCAACAGCCATGACAACAGATGTCTGAGGCCTCCCTCTTAATGGAACTCAGACTGCCACTTATGCTTTTAATTTTTAAATAAATAAATGAGTTATATTTCTAAAAATATACTTTATTTTCTTAGTATGCCAAGTAGGAAGAGAAATGATTTGGGGGTTCTGACAGCCAAGAACAAATGCCACTAAACATTTTCCTGGTGTCTTTTGCCAGGTTCAAGTTCCCTGCAGAGAATCACCAGTTCTGTGTGTGTGTTAGCCAGGAGAAGATAAGCTTTAAATGTGGTAGCCTCCAAATTCTCAGTCACATAAAACAGAAATTTATTCCTTGCCCATGATACGTGTCCAAAATGAATTGGCAAGAGTTCTGCTGTACTGAGTCTCAGATACCCAGACTGATGGGAGCCCTTGTGAATTGTAGTTGGGTCATCTGGTCACCCTACTCAGAGCAGGGAAAGAGATGCAGGGACACACCCTGGTTCTTATGTGCATCATTCGAGAAGTGAGGATCATTACTTCCACTTACAACCTTTTGTCCAGAATTGGTCACATGGCTCCACATAATTGCAGGAGGGTTAAGAAATGTGGGAAAGCATATAGATATTTGGTAAGAAATAGATGTCTCTCCCCAGATACAATCTTGGAGAAGGGAGGGAAAGGCACAGTGGGTAGGGGTCCGTTCAGATAGAGATATTCATCTGCTCACTCACTGCACCTCTCAGGGCTCAGGGAACTCAAATGAGCCTTGTCTACACAAGAGGAAGTGATAAAATCCAAGTCAGCTCTAAGCAACTGAACCAGGCCAGGTGGCAGTGAGGGAATAAGATGACTTTTCTGGGCAATGCAGTCACCAATTGTGCCCCCATATTTCCTGATCTCATAGCTGCTATGGAAAATAATACCATTACCTCTTATTTCTCCAGCACCGGCACTTTTCAAAGACCTATTCCCCCCACATGGATGTCATAAGAGGTAGGCAGGGATTATGACCTTTTTACAGAGGAGAAACCAGAGGCTCAGAAAGGTTAAGACAGGGGTCCCCAAACTTTTTACACAGGGGGCCAGTTCACTGTCCCTCAGACCATTGGAGGGCCGGACTATTAAAAAAACCTATGAACAAATCCCTATGCACACTGCACATATCTTATTTTAAAGTAAAAAAAAACAAAACGGGAACAAATATAATATTTAAGATAAAGAACAAGTAAATTTAAATCAACAAACTGACCAGTATTTCAATGGGAACTATGGGCCTGCTTTTGGCTAATGAGATGGTGGTGCCCCTTCCGGAAGTGCGGCGGGGCCGGATAAATGGCCTCAGGGGGCCGCATGTGGCCCACGGGCCATAGTTTGGGGACCCCTGGGTTAAGAGAAGTGCCTAAGGTTGCAGAGCTCATAAGAGGCATTACTGGGACTTCAGCAGCTCTGTTTGCCTTTACCTGGTCCACAGCTCATCGTCACATCATAATTCCTTTGAAGGACTTGGCAGTGGGGAAGGGACGACTGGTCCCCCATGGGGCTCCTCAGTCACGGCACATACATGGGAAACCATCGCTGCTGCCTCCCTGTTATAGGTAAACAGGGCAAGATATAAACATTAGGCAAAAGTTAGCTCTGCTCAGGAAACAGCAAGCATGTTATATCACGTGGGCGATGGGGAACTGATGGGGAACAAAGTGTAATGACTTTCAAAGTGGAAAAGGAAACTTCCAAAAATCACACTCTTTCCAGGTCTACCTGGGAGCTAAGTTGTAGAGTTGAACAGGCTGGTTACAAGGAGGGCTGCCCTGAATTTGAATCCCGGCTCTGCCACTAACTTGCTACATAACCTTGAGCAAGTGACAACCAAACTAAATCACAATTTCCACATTTGTAAAATGACTATTGTAGCATCCACCTCATAAACTTTTGTGTGGACATAATGGGTAGTGAGCTTAAGTGGTACTCAGGAATAGCTATCATTCTGAAAAAGTCTCTGTTTAGAGCCGTTGGATGGGGAGAGAGGAAGCCAGAGGGCCCAGAAGGCTCAGAACGAGAAGCAAAAGGAACTGGAGAGCAGGGGCTTCCTGGTTCCTTTTCCGTTCTCCCTCTCTTCTTCCTCCCTCACACTATTTTATTTTTAGTTATAAAGACAGCAGAGCAACAATATTTCTAAAGTTTAAGAGTAAAGAAGAAAAAAAATGCAAAAGAAACACTCACAACAACCTCAGTATGGTAACAGAAACATCTGCTTTGTCCCTATTTATAAGTAAGTTTGCATTCTTTACTGTGTTTTGAGACTTTTCCTATGTTGCCAGTTAGGTAGAGGATAGGTTATGCTTCAGTATCAAACAACTCCCAAATCTCAGAGGCTTAATATAATAAAGGCTTATTCCTTATTTACCTAATGTCCCTGTGTACCTGAGTGATTCTAACTACCATGTCCACTGAGTGCAGCTACCCATCATGTGGTGACTTAGAGGTAATAATGCTGCTTAAGACTTAGAACTTCCATCTGAAAACATAACCATCTCCTTGACTGTGATGGAGAATTGTCCATGGGCTCTAAAATGCTCCTTCCCAGAAGAACATTTATCACTGCTTACTCATGGGGCCATGCAAGGCAGAGTGTGGGGAGGCCTGGGAAATGGAGTTTTCCGGGTGTCCTACAAGAGAACCTTGAGGGCCCTTTAGCTATCTTTTCAACTTCATGTTTCCACGACTTTCTATTACCTGCACACCCCATAATTTATGGTTAGGCATTTAGGTTGTTTCCAATTGTTCAGTATTATAAACATACTTAGCATTTCCCAATTTCACTATGTTTATAATTGGAACCACATTGTCATTCATACTGCTATATTGTCAGTTCTGAGTCACCAGCCATTCATATTGTGCCTCAGCTCTCATTCCCATCCACCCAGATCAGCCCCAACGATTTCCCAGAGCCCTCAGGTAGGTGATGACGACTCAAATTCTTCTCTTCATTCAGAAATAGGCATTGAGTGCTTGATGTATACGAGACAATATGCCTGACATGTATCTGGGGATATAGCAGAAAATGAGGTAGGTGTAGTTCCCATCCACACGTACTCCTTTATGCTCTCATCCTCTGTCCATACCATGTCTGCTTCCAGGAATCCCGTGGAAACCGCGGAGAGCTCCACACCCAGACAGTCTGCTGGTCTAATGGTAGAGGAAAAAGGGCCAGAGAACGCTCTCACCTTTCACTCTGCCTGGCACTCAACCGCAGGGCTCTGCAGCTGCACTGCTTGGACGTGGAGTGTCACACAATCCTTCGTTAATTCTGCTCCTTCTGCTTCTCCCACGAAGCATCCAAACCAGTGAGGCAGCCAGTCCTGGGGTGGTGGAGACTCAAACCCTCCCATCCTCCATGGTCCTCATCTTTAATCCTCCTTGGGGAGGATAAAAATCCCAAAGTTGTTATGTATGTCAACTAATGCAAACACATACTTGTGGGGAGGGATGTCACCCACCAGGAACATTGTAGAGTCAAGGCCAGGTCATCTAGACCCCCCTGCAATGGCAGTAACACTCAGGGGACATCACTAAGACAAGTACTTTCTTCTTTCAGATTATTTCTCTAGGATAAATTCCCAGGTATGACATAACTGGGTCAAAGTATTAAGATACTTTTTATGGCTCTTAAGTCAAGGTAACAAATTGTTTTCCAGGATTTGCATGGAGTATAAGCACTATCTATGATAATACCAGTTTTTTAACTGTCACCAGGATTAGGAACTACTGTTTTAATAATTTGTTTTACAGTATTGCTTAATAATATTTAATAAAACTTGTATAACATTGTTTTGTCACTGTGATGAGCAGAAATCATACTTTTTTCTTGTTTAAATCTGTTTTTCGTGATTACCGCAGGTTTTAATCTTTTGCCACATTTGTTTATGGTGATGTTTCTATTTTGATTTGTGAGCACAGTTGTTGGCTCATTATTTATCCCTTAACCTCTTAAACCAATTTTTTTTTTTTGTATTTTTCCGAAGCTGGAAATGGGGAGAGACAGTCGGACAGACTCCCGCATGTGCCTGATCGGGATCCACCCGGCACGCCCACCAGGGGCGATGCTCTGTCCACCAGGGGGTGACGCTCTGCCCCTCCGGGGCGTCGCTCTGCCGTGACCAGAGCCACTCTAGCACCTGGGGCAGAGGCCAAGGAGCCATCCCCAGCGCCCGGGACATCTTTGCTCCAATGGAGCCTTGGCTGCGGGAGGGGAAGAGAGAGACAGAGAGGAAGGAGGGGGTGGGGGTTGGAGAAGCAGATGGGTGCTTCTCCTGTGTGCCCTGGCCGGGAATCGAACCCAGGTCCCCCGCATGCCAGGCCGACGCTCTACCACTGAGCCAACCGGCCAGGGCCTTAAACCAATTTTTATAAATACTTTTTCTACCAAAGTCGTTAGGTTTCTGGTCGTGGCAATTATATCTCAGAGCCTCCACCCTACCGCTCCGATTCTGGTCTCTTTGACTTTTTATTTTGGTTATTTTATTTTCATAGTTTTTGCAGAGGTTTTGCATCAGTTTTGCACTGTTTGTGCAGGAGTTTCAACGTTTTATTTATTCAAATTCATCAGTCTTTTCCTCTGTGATTTCTTCTTTTTTCTTTTTTGTTTTCATTTCAATGTTTACAAATATATTTCCTGTCCAGAATATTGATCAATATTTGATTCTCTTTTCCAACAAGTAGGAAACACAAGATTTCATATAATTCCTTAAGTCAAATAAATACATTTTTAAAACCCCAGCACATTAATAAATGAATAAAAAAATAAAAGTGAAGTTTGACCAAAAATCTCTCAGAGCATGTGAGGTCTGGGAATGGGCCTGTGTATAGGAATTTACCCCACCCCCATTCCCTTGTGTTTCTGATGAATGAACAGTGTTGGGAATGGCCCATCAATTCAACTCCTTTGCCAACAGAGCCCCTTCAGAGGAACAGAATGAACTCCAATTGGTAAAATCCTTCTTTCTTCTTGAGAATAACACCTACTGAGGTGAGAACTGGTGGGGAAGATGGAAAGTTATTGTAGATGCCTTTGTTTCAGCATTCAGAAGGCTGTATTGTCTCAAGTTGTCTATAACAGTTAAATGGTTGGGGGTTTGTGTCACGGATTAATATTGTGATTCACATCATTGGGTGCATTCAGGTCTCTATATTAAGAAGGCTGTGTTGTGGCTGCCCCCAGCAAAATCTTTTAAAGTGGAGACAGGGTGAGGGATGAGCCCAAGAGGTGTGAGAGTGCCAGGGATTTCATTACAAAGAACAGAAACTCACTTTGATTTTTTTTTTGTCTTAATTGAGGTGGAGAGATGACTTACTGCTAATATAATAGAGAACTTAAATATATCATTCTAGTCACCAATACAAATTTTACTGTAAAAATAGCTATAAGGGTAAAGTAAATCCAGAGTATCTAAGGGAACTCACTTCCTTTGCACCCGAATTTCCGTAGTTGAAAAATAGGATCAGCTTGGGATCTTATCCCCCTCATATTAAAAAAAAAAATGGAAAAGATTATATCACATAAAACCTTGAAGTAATGTATATTCATTTGAATACTTACCTTTTAGTAAGTTAATTAAACTAAACCTCAGGTTATATTTTTCACATAACTCTTCCTTTTAAAATCCTGTCAATGAAACCTCCCAAATATCTACCAATAAGAAATACCATGTGCCTGACCAGGCAGTAGCCCAGTGGATAGAGCATTGGACTGGGATGCAGAGAATCCAGGTTCAAAACCCCAAGGTCACTGGCTTGAGCACAGGCTCATCTGGCTAGAGCATGGGGTCGCTGGTTTGAGCATGGGATCATAGACATGACCCCATGGTTGCTGGCTTGAGCCCAAGATCGCTGGCTTGAACAAGGGGTCACTCACTCTCTGGAGCCCCCTGGTCAAGGCACATATGAGAAAACAATAAATGAATAACTAAAGTGCCAATACAAGTTGATACTTCTCATCTCTCTCACTTTCTGTCTGTCTGTCCCTATCAGTCCATCTCACTGTCTCTCTCTTTCTCTGTCTCTGTCAAAAAACAAAACAAAACAAAGAAACTATGCATCTATAAAAAGTAATCAGAAATATCTAAAGATAACTGTCATTAATTCCTTAGCTCCCTGAATGTACCTGCTGCTTCTTATGTCAAGATAGGGAATCTGATCCCCCTGCTCTGGCTGGCCTTTGTGAGTTGAATGACCAATAGAATGTGGTATTCTGGAACTTTTGAGGTTAAGTTACAAAGCTTTTGCACAATCCCCTTGGTCATTTATTTTTGGAATCTAACTGCAATTATGTGAGAAGCCCAAGTTACATGGAGAGGTCAGATGTAGGCTCTGTGGTTAATAGGACTTGCTGAGCTCCCAGCCAGCAGCAGCGTCAATAGCGAGCCACGTGAATGAGACATCTCAAGCATCTAGCCCGTCAAGACTTCAGCTGACTCGAGCTCCAGTTGTTAGTTGACTGCAACAGCATGAAAGGCCCTAAGACAAGACCATCCAGCTGAACCCAGCCAACACCTACAAATGTGATCAATACAAATAAATTGTTATTTTAATCCACTGAGTCTTGAGGTAGGTTTTTACAAAGCAATAGCAACCAGAACAAATGTAGGTAGGGCGCCAGATGCTGAGGAGGCTACCAAATACTGCCAGATATTGGTAGAGAACATATTAAATATGTGATCAATAAATAATAAAGATCAAGTACCATACAATTTTGGAGGAAGCTATCATTTCTGGAGGCCAAGGAGGGCTTCCCTGGAGAAAGTGAATCTTGAAGAATAGGTAGGCTTTAAAACAGGGGTCCCCAAAATTTTTACACAGGGGGCTAGTTCACTGTCTCTCAGACCATTGGAGGGCCAGACTATAAAAAAAACTATGAACAAATTCCTATGCACACTGACATATCTTATTTTAAAGCAAAAAAACAAAACGGGAACAAATACAATATTTAAAATAAAGAACAAGTAAATTTAAATCAACAAACTGACCAATATTTCAATGGGAACTATGCTCCTCTCACTGACCACCAATGAAAGAGGTACCCTTCCAGAAGTGCGATGGGGGCTGGATAAATGGCCTCAGGGGGCCGCATGTGGCTTGCGGGCCGTAGTTTGGGGACCCCTGCTTTAAAAGGTTAAGCATAATGAGAATATATCTGAAAAAAATAACAACGCATGAACAACAATAGCAAACCAAAAGAATGAAGGGTAGATAAGAACTGTGGGTAGAATTTGTTGAAAACACTCATCTTTTGTCCTGGCCGGATGGCTCAGTGACCATTGTCCCGATATGTCAGGGTTGCAGGTTCAATCTCTCGTCTGCACATATAAGAGTCAATCAATAAATATATGGATGAGTGGAGCAATGAATCAATGTTTCTCTCTCTCTCTCTAAAAAAAATCAATAAATAAACCAAATTTTAAAAAACACTCAACTTTCAAGATTCAGTGCAAGGCTGCCCTCTACCAGATACTGATTGCCACTCCCTACCTCTTTCTTCCATTTCTTTATTTTCTGCCTTACCTAAACTAATTTTTCCACTTGTGTAATAGCACCAGGAATACTTTGGCTACTCTCTCTGTCTCTCCCTCTCTCTCTTACTTTTTTACCTTTTCTGTTATGGCTAGGGTAAAGGTAAGTGTCTATAACAAAGAGTTCTCAAAATACAGCGGCTTAACTTATGTAAACGTGTATTTTTCTTTTCCATATAATAGTTACGAGATGAGACCTGCCCCTCACAGTCATTCAAGAACCCAAATCCTTCTAAGTCATTGTTCTGGTATCCCTGAGCGATGTCATTAACTGCGTGATAGAAACTTGGTTACCATCAGATCCAGCATTGGCCAATCTGGAAGATGGAAGAGAGGAGGAGGAGGCAGGCCTGGTGTCCTGGACCTGGAAGTGGCACACATCACTTTCAGCACATGCCTTTGTCAAGATCTTGGTCACATGGCCTCACGTAGTCCATATAGAGCAGTAATTCTTTTACTAGGGAGAAAGGAGATTTGGGGCAGGCAGGGACAATCTGTATTCATCTTCTCCTGAGTCTAGGAGCTTCCTTGGGGGTGAGGGGAAGAACCACATTTTCTTCATCTCTGGTCCCCAGGACTGGGTTTGCGTCCCGACACGTAATAGTGTTCAGTCCATGCCTGCTGAACGGGTGAAGCTGTGGCTGTGGCCGAGGCTGGGTATGGTAAATGTTTAAGCCACTGCTGGGACCTGAGAAAGGAGAGAGGACAGATTTGGAAGAATTTAATAGGGAGATGCATGAGGCTTGATGAATTTTGCCAGAAAAGAGAGCTTTAAATGTTATGATCTTTTGTGATCTAAGTTGACAGCTCTTTGGCACAAGTTTAAAGAACTTGAACTGAATACCTCACTTAACAGAAATTTATTGAACACATTCCAAAGTTAACAAATTCCTCAACTGTTTCAAAATCACTTAGAAAAAATCATGCCTCGAGCTGGAAGAGTTTCAAGGTTCTTGTTCAATACTTGCCTCTGCTACCGTTAACAGGTTAGAGCACCTAACTGCACATCTGGGCTTTCACCTGGCGGCCATTATACACATTTGACCACACCTTCCAACAATACCTTTCTGGAGTGAGTACTCACAGCTCCCCGCCTCCTATAAAGAGAGCTCATTTACTAATGTCAAAATACTATCTACTTTCTAGAAATCAGGCTCTGTGGCTAAACACAGTTTTGACATGTCATTCTTCAATATCAGCACAGGTTTTGGAATCAGTAGAGACTGAGTCTGAATTCTGGCTCTGCCATTTATTACCCATTTTGGTTAAGTTACTTGTTTAAATCTCAATTCCTTTACCTGTGATGCAGGGGTTGTAAAGGAGCTCCATCACTTGGTGTATGAGGATTTAATGAGGTTCTGGGTATAAAGCACTTGGCCCTTAGTAGGTACCCAATAACAATAGCTCTTAAACTGTTATGACAACTAGGCTTTCAGGTCTCTGTGTCCTCTTGAGTGAAAGGATATTAACAAGTACAACAGAAATAATAGCCAGTTATGGTCATTCACAAAACCCAAGTGTGCAAATTAGAACCTTAGTCATTTCTTAAACTGCCCATAATTTCTGAGCCTGTTGTTCTGTTCTGGCTTCTGGAGGACAATCTGATCCCGGTGCATGCAGTCCTACCCCATGACATCTTGGCCAAATTTGGGATGATTTTCACATTGGAGCTCAGAGCTCCATTTCCACTTTCTCTGTTCCTCCTTGGTCTGGCAGAATCTGAGAACTTTGATCATCAGCAGAGTCACCATGAAAAAGAAAAAGTGTGTCTTTTGTTGGTCTCCTATCTCCCTAGGAGCCATGCTGTTGTCAGCTACTGATGTCCTGTGGTCTGTGGTGCTCTCTCAGAGATGACAGAGTGATGACTCTGGTCAGTGGCACATTCTGCTCCATCTCAAAGAGACCGACTTCATCCTTCCCTCACTTCTAAGGAACAGGCCTGTCCCTTCCTTACCTCCTGGGGCAGGCCAAGCTCATTCCCCAAGCAGGCCAGCTCGGGGCTCACTGCCAGCTAACTAGTGGCTCTCTATGAGCTCATAGAAGCCCTCCAAGCCACACTTGGGCCTGTGAAAAACTAGAGCCCACCTGCTTCCCTTATCGGAAGGTGCAAGACCCATCTGAGCAACTGTAGCTGGGAACCTGAGCTCACACCCCATCAGTTTTCCTCCCTCTTGGACCCCCCTGTCCTTCCCAGAGCAATGCTGCCTTTCCTTCCCTTTCTCCTCACATCAGAACTAATGTCCTTCCCAGAGCAATGCTGTCTTTCCTTCCCTTTCTCCTCACATCAGAACTAATGGTAAGGGAGAGGAGTTATTCTTCCTCTGGAGTTCTGTCTCCTCTTTCTCCTTCCTCCCCCAGCACAAAGTTCTTTTTATATAGGTGGAAAGGATACACACAAATACACACATACACGCTGGAAACCAGTTCTCCAAGTTTGTGCATACTTTCCAGACTGTTTTGTCTCCCATTCACCGGAGAACAGAACGTCTTTGAAATGATAAGCTAGCCAGTCTACCGTCCTTGTTGTTAGCAGGCTTTGTGTGGTGGTTGAAGGGAACGAACACGTTTTTTTATGTCTCAGCGATTATTCTGCTGCAAACGAATACTTCATGTTTGATCCTGTCTCATGTGGTACTTCGCGTTTCACCATGTGAATATAGTTGAAAGAGGTCTACCAGGCTGCTCACCTGCAGTGGGCAGGACCCTTTTCTTGCGCTCCCTCTATATCCCATGCCAATCTTTTATTTTAATTTTATCAAAGTTACAGATATGTATTATTTTAAAAGTCAAACAATTCCCTAAAATGCTAGAAAAACAACAGTCTTCTGGTCCCCTCTCCTGTCCTCCACTCCCAGTCTCCTTTTAGCTGATTATTTGGACGTTTTCTTCTATATTGCGAAAGAATGCAATTCTATTGCTACTTCTTGAATTTTAGGCACTATTTACTGATTTCCAAGTTTGAGAGATGAAAATTCAGCTCTTTTTAAAGACTCCCATACATACTAACATCTCTTTCGCTCATCAGTATTTAGGGTTGACATTGTTTTGGCAAGATAAATACTAATCACAGGTGGGCCCTACAGTGTAATTTAATTGCCTTTTTTTTGTTTTGTTTTTTGTTTTTTGTGTTTTTCTGAAGTGAGAAGCAGAGAGTCAGAGAGACAGACTCCCGCATACACCTGACCTGCATCTACCTAGCATGCCCACTAGGAGGCGATGCTTTGCCCATCTGGGGCATTGCTCCATTGCTCCATCCTCAACACCTGGGCCAACTTTGCTACAATGGAGCCTTGGCTGCAGGAGGGGAAGAGAGAGATAGAGAGAAAGTAGAGGGGGAAGGATGGGGAAGCAGATGGGCACTTCTCCTGTGTGTCCTGGTGATTGCCTCTTGTTTTCCAACATCTTTTTGTTTTCTCTGTAGTTAATAAGTGCTCCTTTCCTCGCTTTGCCTTATTTTCTATGTGTTTACTGCTAAATCATTGCCCTCTTCTTGGAGACTGCCCCATGATCCTTCTATCTAAACATATGGCTGGTCCCTCTCTTGGTCTGCAGTACAGCTATTGTCTCATATTAATTCTCTCATCTCTTTTATTTTCTTCCTCCATATTTTTATTTCACCTTCTAGGATATTTTTTAATCTTTTTTTTTTTTTACAGGGACAGAGAGAGAGCCAGAGAGAGGGATAGACAGGGACAGACAGACAGGAACGGAGAGAGATGAGAAGCATCAATTTTTCATTGTGACACCTTAGTTGTTCATTGATTGCTTTCTCATATGTGCCTTGACGATGGGCCTTCAGCAGACCGAGTAACCCCTGCTCAAGCCAGCGACCTTGGGTCCAAGCTGGTGAGCTTTGCTCAAACCAGATGAGCCCGCGCTCAAGCTGGCGACCTCGGGGTCTCGAACCTGGGTCTTCTGCATCCCAGTTCGATGCTCTATGCACTGGGTCACTGCCTGGTCAGGCTGAAACTTTTTATTTTAACTTTTATATTGGCTTTTAAATTTTATTGTCATAGTTTATTTTCTAACAGTGGTCTTTGTCTTTGTTTTCCTTTTTCACTTTTTTTTTTTTTAAAAAGCAACTTGTTCTTATTTCATGGATTCTATATTATCTCTAATTTCTCTAGGAATATTATTATGATCACCACATTTTAATTTTCTCTTCTATTCTCAGCACTGTCTATTTTATAGATATATATTTTTCCCATTCATTTTGGTCTTTGCCTTTTATCTTGAAGAATGACCTCAATTGCCTCGTGACTGTTGATGTCTGTTGCCTTTCCTTTAATATTTAGGAGTGAGGCTAAAAGTCTGATTCCTCACTGGTAACCTTTACCTCAAATAATAAAGATGGGAGGGATACCAAATGTCAGTATCTTTAGATATGTTTTTCTGGACTGATCAGAGTCCCTGGAGAAAGTCTTCCAATCTCCCAACTGGCTGCCAGTGTCTGGGGCGGTGTGTGTAGGAAGAGAACTGAAGGTGAAGGGGCTGGGAGCTCTCCTGTATTCAGTGTACAGACTGTCACCGTATCCTCCTGTTTTTAGTATGGTACCTTGGCTCCATCAGTGCCTGATGTCCTCTAGTCCGAAGACCTCTGTTGTGTCCTTTCCAGATCATAAACTTTCAGCTTTGTACTTGCTGGGGAGAAGACCTGGGGATCTATCTACTTCCCAAAGAGATGCTCGATCGACCCTCCCACTCGTCGTCCTTCCCTGCTGCGCTCCCCTTTCAGAGACACCGGTGCCTCAATTCCTGACTTAGATTTTAGCCGAGTGAGCTACCACTGTTCCTCTGCTTTCAGCTTCCACAAAACAGTTACTGTTATCTCCATTCCTATTTCCCTTTGCCATTTGGGTTTATGCCCTTAAAAAAAAAATCCCTTTCCTGTCATTTTCGTAGGGTTCGTGAAAATGGCAGAGATAAAAGCTGTGTTCAGTCTGCCATCCTTAAGCAGAAGGGTCTCATTCTATTTTAGGTCTTCCAGTTTCACTTGGAAATTATCTAGGCTAGACATCATGATATATCTTCTCCAACCTTGCTCCTTCTTCCACTGCTCTGGAATGTCAGCATTAATAACACTCTTATTCTCTATCCACCATGATGGTACCACCATCACCTGGTCCTAGTTCAAACACTTGGTATTCATCCTCCTTCCCGCAATCTTCATCAATCTATTGTCAACCCTACTGATCCTATCCCACCCATAGCCCTCATATCAGGCTCCCCATTCTTATCCCCGCTGCCCTGTCCTGTGCAGTCCCAATCCTCTCTCACCTGGTTTATTAGAGCAGTCACGCGGCCTGATTCCCCAGCTCCGGTCTTATCATTTCACCTCTAGTCCATCCTCTAAATCTTCACCAAAATGATCCATCTAACATGCTTGTCTGACTGTCTTGTCTCTCGTAGGCATATTTAAGCAATAATTCTAATTGAAGCAGAGAGGGAGGAAAGCTAATATTTAAAATCATAACAGACTGCAGCTGCAGCTTCCCCTCAGGCATGCATTCCTTCTGAGCACAAGGCTCTTTGTTTGACAAAACACCTGGGTGGATGTGGAAGGTGAACAGTTGAGAATATAAAACAAAGAGATAGTTAAACTCCTCTGCAGAGGACATAAACCAGAATTGGGGAGTTAAAAGGCATCCTGGAAGGGCAGAGAACTGAGTAAAGCCTTGGGGGTGGGGGGGTGGGGCGATACCATCTCACCATTTCAGGGGGTGGCTGGAGAGAAGTGGGCAGTGGTAGGAGGGGGACAATCATGTAGAGAATAGAAGTATCTAATGCATCTTCCCGAGATTTGGACCAGTCTGCGTCAGTCCAGAACCCTTCTCATTTTGTCCTCAACCCCACTGTCCTTTACCTTACATCAGGGGTCCCCAAACTTTTTACACAGGGGGCCAGTTCACTGTCTCTCAGACCGTTAGAGGGCCGGACTATAAAAAAAAAACTATGAACAAATTCCTATGCACACTGCACATATCTTATTTTAAAGTAAAAAAACAAAATGGGAACAAATACAACATTTAAAATAAAGAACAAGTAAATTTAAATCAACAAACTGACCAATATTTCAATGGGAACTATGCTCCTCTCACTGACCACAAATGAAAGAGGTACCCTTCCAGAAGTGCCGCGGGGGCCAAATAAATGGCCTCAGGGGGCCGCATGTGGCCTGCAGGCCGTAGTTTGGGGACCCCTGCCTTACATCTTAATAACGTATATTACATGAACACTGCCCGGTGTGATCCTCCAAGTGGAGGAAAGGGGTTGTTCTGTCTGAATCTGCTCTGCACAGAGAACTAATTGCAGAGGTGGAGGGTGCCCCTGGTGTCTGTGGGGATTCTGGGTAGGATAAAGTTGGAGCCTGCAGATCCTAGGAACAAAAGGGCAGCTTTTTTTTTGGTTTTGTTTTGTTTTGTTTTGTTTTTGTGGGTAAGCCTCCTGGAAGCAAACATGGGATTTCAAATTAATTATATTTAAATTTCTAAGAGTGTTGACATTTCTCCTCTGTGTGGTATCATCACTATGGCAATAATTTCACAGCTACATTTCCTATGGGCCAGGACACCAGTTGGGTGCTTTGCATGCACAATCTCTTGTCATTCTCTCTGAATCCCAGGGGCAGAACTGGTGTTAACTCTGTTTACAGCTAAGGACCGATAACTTGCCTGCAGACATAGAGCTGGAGATTGTTAGGGAGTTGGGGTCTCAGCCTTGATCCGTCTCACTGCTATTCAGTGCGCTCTCCTTACTCTTAGATAAATTCTCAGCTACTCCCAAAGGCTCTCCCATTTTCTAATTGTGATCAGATTCAATCTCAAGTATGAATAAAAATACCAAGTCTATCCACCCTATTTTGCAAATGGGATAAGGTTACTTCAAGGAAGCACAGTGACCCTGTCAAGGGGCCCAGTAGACTAGGACAACATCCCCTTCAATCCAAGCCCACTGCTCTCCTTCCACTGCACCAGGGTCTTGAACTTGTTCTGTAGAACTGGAGATCCAATAAGTGCACCATGAGAAGCATCCTGTGATGAAATAAATAGGGAAATTATTCAGTTAAGTAAAGTTTAACAGGACTTCTCACAATCTTCAATATGTCCATGTTCATTTGATTCTCCAAAACCAAGCATTGGTGTGCCATGTTTCCCAAACTTACTGGAAAAACAGTCTGATGGAACGATCTTAACCTCTTCACACCTACAAGCTGGGGTGTTGTAGAGTAGAGTTTGGGGACTCTGGCTTCCCTTGCAGAGAAGCACTTTGAGGAAATGCAGGCATTGCATTAAGCAGGGGTTTTAGGTGATGCAAACTGACCACATGTAAGGTTGATATTTTCTACAGGAAGAACAAGGAACTCCTAAACTCTGCAGGGTCTCATATATTTCCACTGATAGAATTGGGTGAAGACAGATGCTGAAGAGAAGGGATATTGTGAGTGAAGGGAGGAACTTCACAGACTTTGAGAGAAAGGACAGAATCTAGCAGAAGGAATCTGAGGAGAATGAGGCCAGATCTAAAAGATCACATACATAACAGGTAAGGACAACTCCACAGTATTTAAGTGGCAAGGACGACATAAACCTTTATGTTTCTCAAATAAAACCTGGTTCTGAGGCCCATTCCTAATCTCATAATAGTTGGTGCCTGACTGGTGGTAGCACAGTAGATAGAGTATCAACCCAAACACTGAGGTTACCAGATAGAAACCCTGAGGCCACTGACTTGAGTATGGGCTGGCCATCTTGAGCACGGGGTTGCTGGCCTGAGCACGGAATCATCAACATGAGCCCAAGGTCGCTGGCTTGAGCATGGGGTCACTGGCTTGGCATGAGCTCCCCCCCCCCCCGTCAAGGCACATATGAGAAGCACTGCAATTAATGAACAACTAAATGAAGCAACTACAAGTTGATGCTGCTCATTCTCTCTCCTCCCTGTCTCTTCCTTTCTTCCTCTCTCTCTAAAATCAATCAATAAATTAAAAAAAAATTAAATAATGGTTAATAATGGTTGGCAAGAAGTCTTATACCAGTCTTTTTCTGTGACTTTTCCCCTTCCCTAAGTCATAGCAGAATCCCAGGCTTATCTAGTCCAAAACAACAGGGGAAGATAAGCCTCTGATCATAGTAGATCACTAGCAGGATGACTAGTGTTACTACTGCTGTGCAGATTTGGACGTCAGCACTGCCACTCTAAGCAGAACTCTGAAATGGCCATTCCAGACAGGCCATTCCAGTTACAGGGGTCCCTATGGCAATCAGAGCCACCATTCAATGTCCACAGACATTTAGCTTCCTCACAGAATCTGAAACACTTCTCTTTCGCAGTCTCCACCAGGTTTTCTTGGCAGCTATATACATCCCTCCTACCCTGGAAGCTCTAACTTAACCCCGGGGCCCCACTCTCAATTCATTCAATTTAGCTTCTTTAATCAAGGTCTTGAGAGCACCTTGTCTGGTAACTCTCTCCTGAAGATCAGGATAGCCAGGCTGACCTTAAGCATTTAAGGATACCATGAACTAAAGATGCTCTTGAACAAGGTGGAAACAATGCCTTTTTTTCCTTTAGCTGATGAATCGATAGCAGGCACCCCTAAATAGCACCATTGAAAAGAGAAGATACTTTTCACCTGACCTGTGGTGGCGCAGTGGATAAAGCGTCAACCTGGAAACGCTGAGGTTGCCAGTTCAAAACCCTGGGCTTGCCTGGTCAAGGCACATATGGGAGTTGATGCTTCCTGCTCCTCCCCCCTTCTCTCTCTCTCTCTCTCTCTCTCTCTCTCTCTCTCCCCCCCCTATAATGAATAAATAAAATCTTTAAAAAAAAGAGAAGATACTTTTCAAGAATGCATCGTGTCACAAATATACTGTTTATTTGTTATGATTATATTTGTAGTAAGAGAAAGGAAAAGGTTAGAGACAACTTCAGGGAAACAGTGAAGTCTGAGAAGGAAAATTCAGTTCAGTCAGAGGTGGATTAAGGTCGGTTGAGGCCCCCAGTGCAAAAAAAAAATACTGGGCCTCTTAAAAAAAAGAGAGAGGGAAAATAAAAATACATGTTAACCATATTTTTAAATAAATAAAAATACTATGTACTATTAATGTTAAAATTGCACATATGATACCAAATTTGGTGTCATTAAAAAAAAAGTGTAAAGTTGGGGTTTGGGGGGCCCTTCCAAAGTTAGGGCCCAGGGCCTGCACCCGGTGCGCCCTCTGTTAAATTTGCCTTCAAGTCTAGTGACATCCAAGGCCCAGTGAACCTTCCCCCCTGTGGGACGGCCATGGAAGTGCTTTTTAGATGCCATGAGCATTTAAATCAGTAGATTGGGAATAAAGCAGATTATCTTCCAAAATGTGGGTGGGCCCCAATCTAACCAGTTGAAAGCTTTAAAAGCAAAGACTGAGGCTCCCTGAAGAAGGAATTTGGCTTCCAGGCTGCAACATAGAAATTCCGCCTGGGTTTCCTGCCTGCAGATTTTGGACTCAAGACTACAACAACTCTTCCCTGAATTTCCATCCTGACAGCTTATTGTACATATTTCCAACTTGACAGCCCCCATAATCACATAAGCTAAGTCTTTAAAATCATTCTCTATTTGTAACTCTGCCTCTGTCTCTACCTCTACTTCTACCTCCTATTGGTTCTGTTTCCCTGGAAAACCCTGACTAATACAGTTGGTTACAATGACTAAGAGTGGAATATTCAAGAAATACAAGAAATAGTTTATGAAACAAATGTCTCCTCATATGGAAAAAATAAAATCATGTCATATGCCATATATAAATATAAATTCCAGATGGACTGAGGAGCTCATTTTTTAAAAGAGAAGTACAAAACATTAGAAAAATATAAAAATTATTGATTGTGGAGTCCTTCTTAAGAAAGACACAAAATCCAGAAGCCATAAAGAAGAAGATCAGAAGATTTACCTAAAATAAAAATACAGCCCTGGCCGGTTGGCTCAGCGGTAGAGCGTCGGCCTAGCGTGCAGAGGGCCCGGGTTCAATTCCCGGCCAGGGCACACAGGAGAAGCGCCCATCTGCTTCTCCACCCCTCCGCCGCGCTTTCCTCTCTGTCTCTCTCTTCCTCTCCCACAGCCAAGGCTCCATTGGAGCAAAGATGGCCCGGGCGCTGGGGATGGCTCTGTGGCCTCTGCCTCAGGCGCTAGAGTGGCTCTGGTTGCAACATGGCGATGCCCAGGATGGGCAGAGCATCGCCCCCTGGTGGGCAGAGCGTCGCCCCTGGTGGGTGTGCAGGGTGGATCCCGGTCGGGCGCATGTGGAAGTCTGTCTGACTGTCTCTCCCTGTTTCCAGCTTCAGAAAAATGAAAAAAAAAAATACAAAATGAACCCTGGCCGGTTTGCTCAGTTGGTTAGAGCATCATTCCAAACCTCAGAGGTTGCTGATTCGATCCCTGTAAGGGAGATCTCTCTCTCCCTTCTCTCTAAAATCAATAAATTAAAAACAAAATCCAAAATTGAAATCGAGCAAAGGACATCATAACCAAAGTTAAATAAGAAGAGATATAGTGCTTGACCAGGCGGTGGCGCAGTGGATAGAGTGTTGGACTGGGATGCTGAGGACCCAGGTTCGAGGCCCCAAGGTCACCAGCTTGAGTGTGGGCTCATCTGGTTTGAGCAAAGCTCACCAGCTTGGACCCAAGGTCGCTGGCTCGAGCAAGGGGTTACTCGGTCTGCTGAAGGCCCACAGTCAAGGCACATATGAGAAAGCAATCAATGAACAACTAGGGTGTCGCAACAAAAAACTGATGATTGATGCTTCTCATCTCTCTCCGTTCCTGTCTGTCTACCCCTCTTTCTGACTCTCTCTTTGTCTCTGTAAAAAAAAAAGAAAAGATATAGTAAAAGAAATGATCTACAAATTGATAAGACACAAACAACCCATGAGAAAAGCAGTCAAAAGATGTGGACAGGTATTTCACAAAGTAAATCAAATGGGCAACAAATATATACAAGAAGATGTTTGATTTCATTAGTGAAGGAAATGCAGATAGAACGAGTTATTTTTCTTTCCTCAGACTGTCAAAAGTAAAATAAAAATCACTGATGTATTACCTTGTCTCTCTCACTATGCCATTGGTGGTAGTATGTATTGGTAAAATCTTTTTTTTTTTTTTGTATTTTTCTGATATTGGAAACGGGGAGGTAGTCAGACAGACTCCGCATGCGCCCGACCGGGATCCACCTGGCATGCCCACCAGGGGGCGATGCTCTGCCCATCTGGGGCGTTGCTCTGCTGCAACCAGAGCCATTCTAGCACCTGAGGCAGAAGCCATGGAGCCATCCTCAGCGCCCGGGCCAACTTTGCTCCAATGGAGCCTTGGCTGCAGGAGGGGAAGAGAGAGACAGAGAGGAAGGAGAGGGGGAGGAGTGGAGAAGCAGATGGGCACTTCTCCTGTGTGCCCTGGCCGGAAATCGAACCCGGGACTCCTGCACGCCAGGCCGACGCTCTACCACTGAGCCAACTGGCCAGGGCAAATCTTTCTTTTTTTTTTTTAATTTTAATTTTAATTTTTTAGTGAGAGGAGGGGAGGCAGAGAGACAGACTCTCACATGTGCTCCAACTGAGATCCACTCAGCAAGCCCACTAGGGAGCAATGCTCTGCCCATCTGGGGCCATTGCTCTATTGCTCAGCAACCCAGACATTTTTTTTAGCACCTGAGCTGGAGGCCACAGAGCCATCCTCAGCGCCCAAGGCCAACTTGCTCGAATCAATCGAGCCATGGCTGCCCGGAAGAAAAAGAGAGAGAGAGAGAGAGAGAGAGAGAGAGAGAGAAGGGGAAAGGGAAGGGAAGGCAGAGAGGTAGGGAAGTGGATAAGTGGATGGTCACTTCTTCTTTTTGTCCTGACTGGGAATGGAATCCAGGACATCCACATGCAGTGTGGACACTCTACCATTGAGCCAACCCACCAAGACCAGTAAGACTTTCAAAGGGGGGCAATTAAGTAAAATTCATTAACATGAAAAGGTAACTCCCTCTGACTCAGCAATTCCACTTCTGAGAATCTAAATATCTGCATAAACGCACAAAGAAGCATGTGCAAGACTGTGCAGTCTATCACCAGAACTGTGAAGTCTATCATGGTCCTTCCTAGCTAAAAGAACACCATCAATGTGCCTTTGTATGCCTTGTCCTGCAAGAATGCTAGACCTCAACTTACTATGATCAATGAAAAAAGCAAATTGTGCAGACTATTACTTTTTGTCTGATTCCATTTATGTAAAACTGTAAAAAAACGACACACATGTATAGTTGCATTCTAAGTGCATATATATGTAGGTAAAACGTCTCAGGAAAGGGCTAAAGAACGTATACCAATCTGGGAGGTGGGGAAGAGAGAGGATGATTTGTGTCAAAAAGGCTGTTCATATTTCACTCCATGTACTTCTGTGCTGCTTGACTGTTTCATGACACAATGGGTTAATATATTCCTTGTGGAAGGAGAAGTCTTAAAAAGTGAACTGCCCTGTAGTACACAGAGCAGCATCTCCAACTGCTCCTGGCAGAGGAAGGGGCTATTTCCAGAACTTAAGAGTCGCCTCTTTCTAGATGCCTTCTCTAGCTGAGTGAGCACAGTTCAGATTGGGGATTTGTGCCCAGGGCTCTCTGAGCTGGGTGTCTATTCTTGTGGACAGGAGCTGGTACTCAAAGTGGGGCATCAGATTTCATACATAAGGTACCCTAGTAATTTCTATTATCCCAAAGACCTCACCCTGTTACCCCCTCCCTCACAAGCATTCCCACCCACCCTGCTGCATCTCAAGCCCAAGGCTGACCTTTTCTAAGGAGTAGTGAAAGAAGTCCTGATGATGGTATTTTTCAGTCCTTCTGAAATCTGACTCCTGGAGGAGCAGAATAAGGTCAACCACAATGAAAAGCCAAACCGAGAATGGGGGCAATGCATAGAGTATGGTGGTGACTGTGGTCTTCATTTCCTCTAGGCAAAGAAACCTCAGGAGGCTGAGGTCAGGGCTTCCTAGCATTTTCACGCTGAGGCTTATTGAGAAATGTCAGTGTTGCCACCCACACCTTGGTTGGAGAGGGAGAGGGGACTCCTTCTCCAGGGATGGGTTGGGGGCTGTGGGAAGAACTTTGTGTGAGACCAAGTACCCTGCAGAGTCAGAAGAGACTGGGAACCAGTTCCTTTTCTGGAAGTTCACAATTTTAATCTTACTCAGAAGTTAACATTTAGGAGTAGATTTGAAGAGGTGAGAGATGAAGCCACGTGGATGTCAGAAGGAAGCACGTTCCAGGTTGAGGGAATAGCAGGGCAAAGGCCCTGAGACAGGACTGTGTCTGGTGTGTGGGAAGTACAGCAAGGAAGCCATTATGGTTAGAGCTAAGTGAGCAGAGAAAAAATAGAAGGAGATAAGATGAGAAGGGAAGAGAAAAATGTGGAAAGTGAGCACTGCCTTAATATCTTTTTAAAAAATGGTAGGTGACTTATTAAATGACTGAATATCTTATATGGACTTTGCCTTTTATTCTAAATGAGTTAGGGAGCCATTGGCAGTCTAAGAGCCAGGGAGCAACATGACCTGGCTGACGTTTGACAGGATGGTTCTGACTGCTGGGTTGAGAACGAACTAAAGGAGTAAAGGGGAAAGCAGGGGGCGGGGGCAGTGGGATGACAACTGCAGTAACCCAAGGGAAAGATTGTAGAGCTGAGTTTTTCTTGACGGTCTGGCCAGCATCACCTGGAGGGCCTGTGATGCTCTTTGGCGGACAAGGACTCCTTAGAACAAATGACAAAATGTGTATGCCAGTTCTCCTGTGCGTTCCTAATAGAAGTTGCTACTTCTGTTGGTCCGGGGTGGGACCTAGAATATTGCATTTCTACAAGGTTTCAGGTGAGAATCCTGCTGTTCTGGGAACCACAGTTTAAGAACTACTAACTTCTTCTTCGTAGCACTGATGATAATGTGCGATAAATATTTGTTTATGGTGCATCCTCAGGAAAGCACCATGCTCACCTCCGTGTCCCTGTGCCAAGTGTGATGTCTGGCACGAATGTCTTGAGCGCAGCTCTGGGCCAGGTATGGTGCTATATTGAATGAAGCTCTTCGGGATCCCTCGTTTGAAGGCTTTGGAGGTTATCGGTGATGGAATTTTCCAGAAAGTGGTTATTAGAGGGAAAGGATTCATTGTAATAGCAATAACAATGGGCGTGCCTGACTCCAGTCCAGAGCCTGCCTACGTGTTTTACTCACATCTTCTCCAATGAAATCTTGTAAAACCCTGTGAATCTGCTATCATCACCCCAGTTTTGTGAATGAGAAAACCAAGGCTTGGAGAGTTTAAGAAAATTTCCCAAGGCTACACGGTTAACATATACCAGAACCCAGCCAGGTCTGACCCAGAGCTGGCCTCTGTTTACATCAGACCAATCTCAAGAGGTCACTGATAAGAAGAGATTGCCGTGAAGACTGCAGCTTCCTTACTTGGGGACTGTAAGTTCTTTTCAAAAATTCAGGAAATATGCCATCCTTTTAAAAAATGCCTTCTCTCAGAAATGGGAACCCTGTTAACACAGCACACTCTCTGCCTCTGAGCACTTTCTGATAGAGCTCTGGTCCCCGAATAGGTAGCAGTGTCTGCTCCAACATAAATAAGTGTTTTTGCTGACCTGTGTGGTTTTGATCAGTCTCTGAGGGAGCACTTTTCCTCAGCCCTCACGCTCTGCCCAGCCTCCTCCTGCACGAGGTGCCGTATTGTGTTGCAGGGCTTAAGCCAGGTAAGTCCAGGCCAGTTTATCTCTAAATGAAACCCATCCCTCTCACTACAGTAGGAGAAAAATCAAGTCCCAGGACTTCCGGCCTGATCAGCCTCTCTCTTCCCCCCAGACTCCCCAGAGGATAAAAATAGCCGCCCCTAGGGCCTCACTGCGGTGGAGCGATTGCGCACAGAAGCTGCCTGGCCCGGGACCAGCTGCTCCCCCAGGCGCCAACCACCGGGAGGTTTGGGGTCAGGCCCAGGACCTGCCCATAGGGGCGAGGTGACCCGGGCCGGGCAGGGACACTTGAAAACATCACCAATACAGGGAGAACCTGGAGTAAATATGACCGCGATGGTAGTTGGTTCACATAAATATGTACATTAGGAG